>NC_040250.1:20279223-20883010 GCF_001444195.1 Xiphophorus couchianus
GGCTCAGCGTAGTGGTGCACGCTGCCACAGTCCAGCCCCTGGGGCTTGCCCTGCTGGTCCTGCAGAGCCTGGGGATTAAGGCGAAACCACTGCAGCTGATCGTAGGTGTAGTTGTCGGCGCTGCAGGACAGAGACACTTTGTCCTGCTCCAGGGGATTCTCAGAAGGACGAACATCCACGCTGAAACCTTCAGGAATGGCTGCAAGGTAGAGACATAGGGGGCAGTGAGAGGTATGCAATATGCATTTATGGAAAGAATTGCTTTTAAAGCTAAGCCATCTGAATTGCAACAATATATAAAAAGGGCTTACAAAAGGTTTTCCAGTGGCCCATAGCCACAAATGAAATGGTCTTTGTTTGAAGTATCGCAATAAAATGGTGCAGTGGAATGTAATTTGGGGTGCTCACAGTGGATTACCTGGAGGCTCACCTTGTTCTGGGAAGTTTTATTAAGACGATTTATTTGACATTAAAGTATTACAGGTTATAACGTACACAGAGCCCTCCAAAAGTGCTCATTCTTTTTTAACTTTTAATATTTTGCAATGAAAAACATCTTTTTCCCACCACAAGGTACTGCATAATTTGTGAATCTAAAAGATTCAAAGAAGGAAAATACACAATTTGGAAAATGGATTGGAGAAAATTGGTTTAAAGCAGGTTATACGGTTATGACAGGTTATAAAATAATAATAATAGTTTGGGTTTTCATCAAACCAACTGATTGTGTGGTTGTGTGTGAGAGACACCAAACCCAGCATACTCACTGGTCACATAAAAGTAGATAGGGAACTCATCTTTGCCCACTTTGTTTTCAGCAGAGCACTTATAGATGACGGAAACGCTGGCGTTGCGTATCTGAAGCCTGCTCACAATCTATTAGGAGAGGAAAAACTGAGTTAAGAGTCGGATTTATGCTGAGGAAGAGTGCAAATTTAAAAAGGAAGTGATGTGATGCTGTGATATGATGTGATCTGTATTTATATCAGGTTTATCGCTGACTGGCCAAAAAACTGGCAAACCTAAACTGGTATGATTGAAAGAAATAGGATGTTTATATGTGTGAGCATGAGTATGCATTATTGTGGCCATTTCCGTTAATGTGCAGGCATGTGTGTGTGCGATTCACACACAAGTCTGGATGTGTTTATAACCAACTCCTAAAGGAAGTCTGCAAAGGAAGCCTGTTCTAAATATTTCTACAGTGGAAATGGCTCTTGACTGGTAAGCTGTTCTGTTTTGGAGCTCAGAAATCTGGACACTTTTGTAAAATAGCAAAACGATTAGTCTTATTTAACGATTGGATTTACAGGTTTTTAATCAAATCTCAACATCCAATGTATTTTTCTTAAGTATAGAAACATAGTAGTCTTATATCCCTAAGGAATTTCAATAAAAAGCAAATATAAAAAGTTGTGATGAACCTTCTCTTGATTATCCACCACTTCAACAGATGTGTCAACAGGTTCAATTTCATTCATGGTGTTTTCTGAGTAAATGTCCTGCCAGTTCTGACAGTCTGCGGTCCTGTCGCTCCCGCTCTTCCTGTCTCGCTGCACTCTGGAAGGAAGCACAGACACACCTCATGACATCTCCTCTTATTGACATGTGCAGCAGAAAGTAACCAGTTGGCAAGAATTCAGAAACATCAATCTACATCCTGGGCTTTAAAATAGGACTTTTTGTCCCCCTTCTTGCCCAAGTTGGACTTTGAAATTATCCTACAAGTCAATTATCACAGGTCTCCTAGCAACTAATGGAAAAAACCATTTGTATTGTGGCGATCCACAGTGTGAACGTCGTAGCAGAGCTAATGAAACATGAAATGGAATATTTTAGCTTTCTTGCCCAAAGGCAACGATAATGTATTAGAAGAAGGTAATGGGATTAAGTTTCACTTTACTGCATAAATAATCATCAAAAATTCACAGGCTACCTAAACATTTCTAATGACTTAAGAAATCAGTACTATCATTAGGAAGTTATAATATTAACTGCCCTTATCGTCAATATATTGGCACCCTCAGCATCCCGTACTGTAATTAGACCATCATACTTTTCTACATACAGACCCCGATGGATGTATAAAAGTACCTTGAAGTACCTGGAACAGTACTCAGTTCCAGGTACTTCAAGGCATAAGGTACTGTGTTAAATTTCGCAATAATAGTAATATAACATGCAGTCAACATCCATCCCGCTGACCAGATATGAAGAGTGAGAATGCAAAATAACCTACCAAGTTTACACCAAAGAAGTCATTTGTGCTCATGATTAGGCACACGTTGATATAGCATAGATGAGCGTGAGCGATGTAACCCTAACCCTTAATCATGATCATGTTCCTTAAAAGAAAAATACTTCTGACTGAGACGATAAACTCCAGAGGTTGCTGTGACCATTGTGATTACTGATAAATCTCTATCCTCTCTTCTTACAAGTTTCACCATCTCCATGAAATGGTAACAGGTGTATTGTTCTGAAAACAATTTGAAAATCTCAATGGTTTTCTGACCTGCAATTTTGGCAAATGTGGCATTAATGCCAGATCAGAGCTTTCACTCTAGTGTACCATTAAATCCAAATAATAATAATAATAATGCTTCCTACAGCAAATGCCATCAGACCAATCATGAAATAAAATCTTATCGTAGAAAGATGAATTTATTTTGATTAGATGTGAAATATTTGTATGACAGTTAACCCTTTTTATGCTTTTTAATGCAATAATTAGCAGTGTCAATAGAAAAGATTAATTGATTGATTGATTTTTTTATACCGGAAAGTTCAATATCTTAGCAGTAGAATAAGCTGAAATAGCAACATTTAATGACATGGAAATAGCTTGGCACCTTTTATTCATAGCTTGTGGTTGCAAATCAATTCCTACTGGGCAAATCCAATATTGATGCTACGCTCAGCAATTCATCTGCATAATGTACAGCTTGAATTTCATCATTCGCAGAGATGAAGATCTTCTGTCTTACTCAGAAACTAAAGGTCAAACTATTAATGTATCCAAAACATTAATTAAAAAGTCTAAACTTTTTGATTTATGTTCGTACATAAAGAAGAAGCCGCTAATTTCACAATCATCATAGTGTTTGTAGTGTGGTAGTCAATAGCTGTAGAGACACAAGACAGTTTTTCTCTTTTACATTAGAACTTAAAAGAAAATTCAATTCGGATGTACTGCAAAAGGTCAAAATGTAAATACATCAGTCACTGTCCATGAAATGTTACATTAAATGCACCATGCATGACAAAGAACATGAACTGGGCATTTTGAGCCTAATTTTAACAAAACATATTACTCTTGTATGTTTCCATATGTCTGTATCTGTACTGCCATCATTGCTCGGTTGCTCAGACCTGCATAGAAAGGTTAGAGCTGCGAAAGCTTCGTAAATTAAGCCTTGAGGGGAAGATGGTGGAGGTGTATAGCTATCTGAAGTACTGTCAAATGGAAGTAGGCATAACACGGAGGCTTACAGAAATAGGAACCAAAGTAAATATGGTCTGTCTGGAAAATCCATTATATCGCGCTGTGCCCTTCAGTGGAGATAGAGGCAGGAAGAAAACAAACCACGGAGCAATGCTTAGTGATAAGTCTTTGTGTGTTTATGTTTTTTTTCTCTAAGAATGCATGTGTTTTATATATCACCATGACAAACTAAAGCACACCAGAGTAATTCATGTGCTATTCTAACATGCATGGTTTATCTGCATCTGTACTCCATAAAATTTTATTTTATACAATTCCAACGTCCCCTTCTCCCAAACTGCTTAAAGAGTGTATATATCTGTGATATGTATTGATCTAATGAGGACAAAAGTGTTTCTTACAGCCATTTTTCAGTGTTGTTGACGACACAGGGCCCCCAGGCTCTCCACTGCCAGCTGATGTTGGGTGCAGGGAGTCCGTAGGCAGTACATTTCAGCGTCTGGCTGCTGCCAATGCGATAAGGACTGGAAGGAGCAGCTGCTTTTTTCTCATAAATCTCTGGGGGAACTGAAGAACAGGAGAGCAGATCTATAAACCCAACAGGCCAGCAACAGGGAAAAATCACAGTGGAAGGAAACAAGAAAACGTCAGCCTGAATTTCTCCAAGGCTTTTCCTGTCTGGTACCAATTTTCAGTTTTCTTTGAGGTTGTTCCTATTGATTTCAGTTTTGACTGATTTTTATTATAATTTCTTTCTTATAGGACTAACACACATAAAAGGAGTGTATAAAAATACAAAATAACTTCATGTAACCCAAGAAAATGTAACAGTCAGACATTAAGGAAAAACGTGTTGTATTTTTAGTCGGTGGTCATAAATATCAGGAATCAATTGTATAAATACAGACTGTCTGAATTTTGATGGACTAGATTTGTCTATGCACACTACCATCACTTTTGCATTTGATGCTTATTTATAGTAAGATTACTTTGAATAGTTTATCTAATAATAAAACAAAACATGCCATCTGAAGCATCATTAAAGTGGCATGTTAAAGTGTGACAGACAAAGAGCTCAAAACTGTAAAACAAAATATTTATAGTTTCACATTTTCTAAAGCAGGTTTTTCTAGAAAGGTGCTGATAAATGTCTCCACAAAATCTGACTTTGGAAATTATGTGCTTTCCCTTTAAACATTTAAAGCTGAAAAATGTTTTCTTATTGGTTCTAAGCTGATGAGAGTTTTAGGAAATGACAAAATACAAATTATATGACATTCTGAAGTTGAAAGATATTCTTGGTAAAACACATTAAAGTCATTAAACAGTATTTTTGGGGTTTTTTTATTAATATTTTATTGGGATGAATTGATGTTCAATGATTTTGATCTTATAAATTCCTAACTTCTATTTTTGTAACGTTTTCAGTCTCTTCGTCATTCTGTGACCTTGCAGTATCTAATAAACTTCAAACCAAACTGAAATCCAAGTTTAATCCCAGGAAGACCGGCCTCTGCTACAAATCCTTTTGAAGAAAGTGAAATACCAGGTACATACCATTGACAACAACAGTGATGTTTAGCCTCTTCTCTAGCAAAGCGACACTGTTTTTCAGCACCACAGTGTACAGACCAGAATCCTCCTGACAAACATCTTTAATCTCCAAAGCATGGTTAGAGTGCATTCTTATCCTTTTCTTCTTGAACTCCGCCCGTTGGTTTATCAGCATGCCATCTTTGTACCTAGAAAAGCCACACACACACACACACACACCTGCCTCAGCACAAAACACACTGCTCCTCAGGTGCTCTGCACCCTCAGTTAATCTCTAAATTGCAGCCATGTCAGGGCTAATTATGCTTCTGAAAATGTCCCATTGCTTTACTGTGAACACACCAAAGTGGCTTATCTTACCATTGCGTTTCAGGTGTGGGAAAGGCAGAGACGTTTAGTTGTAATTTGAAGGACTTCTGGCCAGCAGTTACCTCCACCACAGGCCCATCTGTATAGTCCAGGTTGATAAATGGCCCTTCTGGAATTGAGGACATTCAGTTTTTACATAAAGCACTTCTGGCCTTAAAAACTTTATGTGTGAATGGCTGGCATTCACCTCGGTGGATTGGTTTTTCAAATGTTTTTATTGATGTCTTCTCACATCATGCTGTGGTTTCACACTTTTCTACACCAACACGTCTTTTTTTCACCTGAACTCATCTTTCATTACAAGTTTGTAATGTGGACAAGACATTGTGAAATGTTGCAAAACATTTAGATTTGCTGTTTATTTTAAAATATTTACTTTTAATATGTGATACTTCATCATACTATGATGAAATGAAATGAAGAGTTAAACATGAAGCTTCAACTCAATAATATAAAAAAGAAACATGCATTTAAATAAAAGAATAAACTTAAGAATTGATATTTGCTTTATTATTTATGATTCTCTGTTTTTTATCCAGTGCCAAGTAACAGGATGAGATTGAAGGAAAAGCAAAACAGTGATCCGCAGATGTGTAGAAAGCTCAGACAATGAAAGGAAGAGGGATCCACAGTATATTTAATCAAAATTATTGTTGTGTTACCAATATTCACACTTTCAATACTGCACTGACTTGGACCGCAACATATGGTAGCTTATTGTACTCCAAGTGGCATATCAAAACTAAACACCATGCTGTATGCTGCTCCAGAGGCCAGCTGTAAGATATACACATGTGGAAAGTTGATGAATGAGAATAATATGGACTAATTGCTACTGATGCCATTCAAAAATAACATTGGAATTGCATGCTTCCCTCATTTCGTGCAGGCCAAGTATGTAATTTTACAGATCATATTCTTACAGCATATAATGCTTTATCTGAAAAGATCTTTCACATGGATTCAAATGTGATGAAATGAAGTTTATTCTTGCAAGAATTGAGACCTGCCATGTCTCCGGGGTATGTGTGTTGCTTAAGATGCATTCTCTTTGTATATTTTATGTATATTCTAAAAAAGCCTGTAGAAATGTACAATTTGCTGCTTTGCATAGAAGATGCAAGTAATACTTACTGTAACATTTATATTTATGTATCCCATGGCCACCTTGGGATGAATGTTCAAAGTTTTATGTAAACAGATAATTATTAACCAACTTAATCTCAAGACATGTCAGGTTGTGCTGCTGTCACCTCAAGCACTCAGCATGGCAAGGTGAGTGAATCAATGCACATGGAGCATCTGTATAGTGTAGCAAAATGATTGGATCATTGGTATAGCATTTCAGTAACAATTAAGTAATTTTTTGGGTATGTACAAAAACATATATGGCACCTTCACGGAACTAGAGATCAAATTTCGCATGCTAAAGTCAGTGCCAAAGCTTAATTTCACATATTTTCACACATCATTGCAAAGAAAGGCAGAGTATTATAGTTTAGGCAACATTTTGCATTGGTAGGTAAGGCAGCTTTCTACAGTCCTAAACTCTTTCGCTGAGTTGCTAGCATGCTTGTCAAGTTTTAATTTTAGGTATTTTTTACGATTACCAAACTTCTTGGAATTTTGAAGCCTTTAAAATAAACCAAATTGGTGTAGAATTGTGTTCTGCATTGCTCACCATGAACAATGACTTGAGTCTGGAGAATTTCTGTTCTTTCCATGCTAGTAACATTGCAGACGTATGGTCCCGTATCTGTGACGTTGACATAGTGGATGGTCAGGACCTGAACCGCCTCTGTGGCGTGAGACAGAGCTTCTCGCTGGGGCTTGGTCTCCACCCAGCTGTTTGTCTGTCGAGAAGAAATACATTGTGGGTATTATTAGGCACCAGCTAAAAATATTCAACTTCTGACCGTAGCATCTGCTGGGTACCTGTTTACCGGGATAAGACCACTGGATGTCCACCCCGGTGTCGAACTCCACTGTCGCCGTGCAGTTCAGGGTGAGAGCCTCCCCCACCATCAACTCTACCGGTTCCTCAGGAAACAGCTTAACTTCGTAAATCTTACTTCCTGTCCGGGAAAAAGGGGAAAAAAAAGAAAAAATTGGGAGTGAGGCAGCAGGAGAGGTCACTGTGACATCGTCAGCAGCTTTTTTCTGTCCTCCTCACAGGCCTGGAGGAAATGACTTTCTTCTGGACCAAAGAAGTCATGTTACTATAAAAGGACGGCCTGTTACAACTTTGCACTATTTCCATTCATGTGACAAGCTGCTTCTGGGAGAAATCAAAGTAGAATATAGTAAAGTCTAGTGGGGGGAAACTGAGAAAGCTTTGGACACTGGCCAGGAAAGCTGATATAGAACCCATCTCTTTTGGCAGTGGGTGGAAATGACGCTGATGTCTGTGCAATACACTGTGATTGCTTGATTGTTTGAAACACCCCATTAGTGCTCAAAGTGAAGACTTGGTTTCTCCTCTGACTGATGCAGCTATTATGTTTGGCTGGCAGCAGCGGGGTATGACTTTCCTCTCCTCCTCTGAAGAAAGAGGTGAATGATCTCCCACTGCAGAGAAAAGTGCCTCAGGCCAAGGTCCTCAAATCTCACTCACATTGAGAGGGAACTTCAGCAAAAAGTTCATCAAGTCAGATGTCTAAAATGTGATCATGACTTCTCTTCTTTTTTTTTTCCTGTCACATTCTGCTGGCGTAATGGCTTATGTCCCACTTAGAGAAGGGAGTAGCTTTTGAGGAAATGGCATGATTCAATAAAAGTCTTGACATTTTCTGAATTATGACATAATTGAGTGACTCATTGCCACACACAGTTATTCTGCAACTAAGCAGTAAGTTTAGCACCACCTCTGATTTCTCATCTAATTTCCCTTTCAGCAAAAACAGACAGTGAAATCTCAGTTTAAAATTAAGAATGAACATGAGTCATTGTATATACGTATATATATGTATATAGTAGTCACATATGGATAGGTTACCAGTCTTAATTCATACTCATTTTTTAAAAGGTTGTAGCTTTGAAGCAACTATTTTTTTCTCCTCGTTGTTTTCAGATAAGTGATTATCCGTAAATGGCAATCAATCACTTTCTGTTTTCAAGAGAGACAATGCTACAGAAAAGAAAGTTATTTTAAAATTGATTTATTGAGTTGAATGTAATGTATGTTTTAAGGTTTTAAAACTAATACTGTGCTTAGCAGCTGATTGCACGTTCGGCTGGAGCAAATAGCCTGACCAATCAATGGAAAATAAGGATTTGATTCAGAAGAAAAACATATAATTACCACTAAAAATGTAGCAGGTGTTTCTTCTACATTTTTATTTAATGCTTCATCTAAATGATCTGAACAGAATAAACTATTTTGCTTTATCAAATATTTGTGATATAGATAAAATTACAAATATTCGATGATACAGTGAAACCATGGTAATGTTTTATACTACATTGCCATTAGGACAATTTCATATTATCCCATGCGTAATTGTAGTGTATTTTTACCAGTAGTATGAATGAAGTAGTTGTCAGAAGAGTACTCTTGGCCTTCCAGTGTGGCTATGCATGTTACAATGATCAGTGGCGCGCTGTCAATGACGTATCTGGGAATGGACCAGCCTTGCTTGTTGTCCCACTTCATACCCCTGGTTTCCAGAGCTGCAGAATACTGTGAATGAAAACATACAAAAAAAGAGACTTGACATTTCTGATGTTCTAAACACTTGACAGGTTTAATGGGTGACACAAAAGGTGGAAGCATACCGACTTAAGGATGACGTTCAGATCAGGAATTGTGACCAGACATGGCACTATGACGTGCGTGGCGGAGCGAGTGACGTAAATGGTCTCCAGTTCGCTGCTGGATCCGCCTCTGATGAGGAAGGGCTGCACAGGGTCTGGTGGAAAACAGAAACATGGAGCTGCTGAAAGGTAATCTTGACACCAGCAGGGGTAATGGCAGCTATTACTGGGGTAACTTTGCGAACTAACACTCAGATCTCCCCGGGCCTGATAATGTCCCACCCTGTGGACGGGCAGAATATGGAGGTCATTATGATTACCAGAGGTTCAGTCTGTCTCCATCCAGCACGTAGCATTAAAAACCACTATTATAAGCCAGCTGAGAGACAGGCAGCCGAAGGGTTTAATCCTCCTGCTACAGTTTCACCCCAAGCTGTCTATTGCAGGAAAATCGCTCTGCCATTTTGCTCTTTTTTTACCGCCTCACTCAATGTAGCTGAAAGTGTTCGAGGACATCTCAGGCCTCGTATCACCAGTTTACATCACACAAAATCTCATACTGCTGAGAGATTGGCCAAAAATAACAATAAATAAATAAATAAATAAATCCAACCACATAATCAAAAATTACTTGAAATGACATGAAGCTCTAAGAAGTCAGAGGTACAAGCAGAAACAGAATACATGGGGGTTTAAAAAAATAGGCTTGAGATTTTAACATTAATTCTAAAATACAGGCAGTGCAAAAACATAATGGCTGTAACATTACAGTGATTCTCTTATAATCTATAAACTTTGGGTTCAATTTCAGCTTTCTGCCGTACATATGTTGATGTAATGATGTGACCCTAGGAAAGGAACCTAACACTAAACTGCCTACTGACATAAGTACTGCTGTATGAATTGGTGCATCTTGATAAATACAAGATGCTTAAAGTTCAAAGTGCTTTGAAAGGTCAGTATGCAAGTGCTTCACAAATTTAGTCAATTTAAAACATAAACTTTGTAATCAGGTTGTCTTTGTTTTGAGATGTTGGAGAAATCTTTCACACATAATGATGCCATTTCAACCTTTTTAGTATAATAAATGAGTATGTCATTTAACAACCTGTCGCAAAAGCAAATCAGAGCTTTTTCATCACAAATAGGAAGTGAGACACAGCTGTTATTTAATTTGAAAGGATCTTGATGAAAGAAAATTTGGTTATATGCTGCACATCTACTTTTTCAGCTGTTAAGAGTAATGTTTTGCAATCTGTTTGGTAAATAAAAGAAGGGTTTAGTTTTGCAGATATCCCTGAGGGAATCTGATTGATTTGGACTAGATATAAGACATCATCACTGCATTATGCTGTAAATGCTATGCCATTGTGGTAGTTCAAAAATATTATTTGTTGCTTTTAAACAAAGGTTGGAATGATCATCTGTATGTGCAGGTCAGAGCTTTACAAAATTGGGCATCAGATTTTGCACATCCTCTGAGTAATTCTTTGGATTACCGAAGTCAGCACATCAAGTGTCTTCTTCTGTGACATCGAACCCTGAAAAATTGGGAACAAATGAGTTGGAGAGCCAGTGATTTCTGAGCACACCTGTGGTTTCCTTGTTCACCCTCTTTTATGAAACGATCTGAGAACAGTGGAAACACCAGAAGAGGCTAATTTTTTTAATCTCTTCGAATAATCTTTTCACATCTGTGTAATGGCTGGAAAAAAATTACCAGAGTAAGTGGAAAAATGTGAGATTTCTCAGTAGCAGACGAAAGCTGCTTGACGATAAGTGAACAGCCAGAATTAGACTCCAATCAGCACAGTTGGTGATGTAATCAGGATGTATGCCACAAGTGATCCTAAAATTAATCAGGGCCTTACAATGACCTATTTCTCAATAGAAGCACTTTATACACTGCCTAGGCAAAAAATGTTGTCACCAGAATTTAACTGAGGAAAAATGTATGAATACTTGCTGCATGGACAACTTTCTTCCATTTGGCAACAAGTTTTTTAACCTTGTCTGATGCAATGAGTGGCTCTAACCTATTAAACAACCATGAGAAGAGACACATTCTGTGGTCATGGAAAGGATGTTAGTCTGTTTAAGGCTCAAATCATTGATATAAAGCAATGAAAACATCTAAGGAGGTTGCAGAAACTACTAAAATTGTGTTGAGAGCTGCCCAACGCATTATTTAAAGCTGGGCAGTGGGAACCATCATCTTTAGAGGAAGAAATGTGGTCCGAAAAAAAAAAGAACCTGAATGACTTTGATCGGTGATCACTTAAATATTTGGAGACATCAAATTGAAGATAAACAGTACAACTCAGGGCTGTTTGACAGTGTCCAAATTAGGTGAGATTATTCCTTGTTTTTATGTATAAAATACTTTAAAATGATAAAATTAAAGCATCAAAGTATTGGCTCTCAGAGTATTACTGAGAGCCAATATCACTGGCTCTCAGTAATAGGCCTGAAGGCATGTATAAACATTGTATGTTTTCTCTAACAGAAGGGAGCAACTAAGATAAGATTCTTGTTATATACACAGAAATGTACTTGTATTATTTTTTTTAAAAATCGGGATTCCAAACACATTAGAAAGTAAAATTATACATGGTGGGTGAAATTTTTACAAATAATCTGGAAAGTGTGGTGAGGATTTTCATTTAACTCCTAAGTGTTAACACCTCAATGAACCACCTTTTGGCTGGTGGATCAGCTCAGTCAAACTGAATGGAGAGCATCTTTCATTCATCCTCACAGATGATCTTCTTATACCCCAGCTGGGGAAGTGTGGCATATTAGTGGAGTACCAGCCCCATGAACAGAGGCCAGTAGGTCCTTGGTGCAGCTTTGGGTTTCAACTTCTGACCTCAGGATCTTAGCTGCTTGTCATCCCACTTCTTGCTCTTCACATTTTAAATATATGATATGCACCAAAAATTCTTAATAAATGAATCGCACACCGGTGAACTCTGCTTACTCATTAGGTAAAGTTGCATTAAATTAAAGAGTGGTGAATACAGATCTCTGTGATGGACTGGTGACTATGGACTACAAATGGATGGAATAGTTTTCTGATGTTTTGGTCTATCACATCAAATCTCAATAAAATGCATCAAAGTTTGTGAGAAAAAAATGTCCAGGGAGTTTGAGAACTCTAACAAGACACTGTTTATGAACAAACTCTTGTTTGGCACTTGCTTTGGAGGGCCAAACTAAAGCTGACTCCATCATCTCCACAAGCCGCATGAGTTAAAGCACACTGGGAGATTACATTTTATTGATGGCACCATAATTGCCTGCATATAATACAAAAACACCCACTAAACAAAATCACTCCCAGGCCTAGAGCTTGGCAGATGATGAATATTTCAGCACATAAATGTTTGAAGGCACACAGCTGAAATCACATACAAGTTTCAAAAGGAGAATCATTTAAAACTTTGGTCTGACCAAGAATGTCACCTTGGTGAAATCCGATAGGTCGTCTGTGGGTGTTTGTAGAACTGCTGAATCAACTCAAACATGTCAATTCAAAACAAACGTTTGAATTTAGTTTATGTATGACAATCTGAACAATAGGATTTACGAGCTTACTTATTAAATATCATAGATTAGTGTAAATAATTTCTAACGTTAGTTTAATGTTATAAAGCATAAAAATGATTGCGTTAGGTAGGAATCAGCTTCCTTCTGAGTTTGCTATTGTGTGAGAGTTTGGTGGACAGTAGACAGTGCAGACAGCTTGTATGGTGGACATCTGCCAGTGTAATTGAGTCAATGTGTGCTGCCTCTCATCCCATCACCCGCTGGGTTTAATTTATTGCTGCCATTACATCTGTTTCTGATCAGCATGCTCGTTAGATCTGTGGCAGCTGTTTTGGCACCTTGTCGGTGGGGATAAACAGGCGCTTCACATGAGCTGTCTGGACAGCGGGGCATCCCTGCATAACAATCATCTGTTTTTTTTTTTTTTTTTTTTCTGATGGACCTCGCACATCTCTGCCACAGCACGCAGAGCAAAGCAAAATAAAGAGATAAGCCCCAAAAGCCGGACTTCTAGTCTAAAATCTTGGCTGTGAATCATCTGTGTGATACGATGTGAAAGCAGCAGAAAAAAAATAAAAAGCTGTTGGCAGAAAAATGTGGAGCAGTTATCGGTTTGATTACTTTGAAATTCATAAGACACAATGATTCATTGTGGGGGGAAAAAACCTGAATAGACGGATTATTATTGTTTTTATCAAAGGCTTCAAATCTCTAATTTCCTAAACTTTAATACTGCCAGCATCCAGGATGTTACAGAGCCTAACTCAACAACTTCCAGTTTTAATAATACAGAAGGGACTTTGATATTGTAATATATAAGTAATATTCAAACAGAGATTATGCTTCAATGAAGCCCCAGTTTTCCTATGGACCACCCAAAGATAACAGGAGCAAATAGTTGGACGTTCTGCTCAATCATGGAGGGAAAATTACATCCTTTAAAAAAAAAAGGATTATTGTTTCTGAATAGAAAAGAAAAATTACTTGAAATAAGATGTCAAAACAGAAGATGTAATTGTCATAATTATCTTGCATTTTGCTCATAAAATTACCTTTGAATTACATGAGAGAGAAACATGAGTATTACACATTGAACCCAAAAATCACATTCTTATTTTTATTACCATCTAGTAGGAATCAGCATTAGGTTTAATAGTGGTTTAACCACAGAGAAACCTTGGAGCATCTGTGTTGTATACCCATTGCTATAAATTCACGGATTGGTTTTAGGAAGATAAATTTAAGAGAAGGAATACTGGATTGTAAAAAGTTACAACCAAACCATAACAAACTGTGCAAAGATATATAGCCTAGATATATATCTAGATACAGTGAAACCAAGACATATATATATACTGTATATATATATATATATTTTTTTTTACAGAAAATGTATTTTGCATCTGTCAACAATTTTTCTACCAGTTATACAATCCTGACTGACAAAGAGATGTAAACTTTGACTTAGACTTAGACTGACTTTATTGTCATTTTGCATGCACAGGGTGTATACAGAACGAAATTTCGTTGCATACGGCTCAGGACAATGTTTTGAGCTTCCAATGTTGTGAGGTTACTCCAGAATAAAATAAAATACAGTATAAAATATGAATATAAATATAAATATAGAATATAAAGTGCAGGAATGACAGTAAAATATAAGTTATTTAGCTCTGTACATGTGCAAGGTATAAAGTGGAGACCAGATTTTAAGTGCAGTCCAGTTAAGAGTTCAGCAGTCTGATGGCAAGGTGTTGGGAATTCCTTTAATAATACAGCCAGTTAACAGCCAGCACCACATTTACTCTCTGATTCTTTGATTACTTCCTGTCATACTTAAATTACCACTAGATACCGCTAGATTTCACTTTCATGAGAAATATTTGGACATTTTGATATTGCAAGACCTCATGTCAGGACTCGTTACACCCCTTGTGGAGAGGCATTTAAAAACTTTCTGAAGTTTTTAAACTTTCTTTCTGTGCCTGTGTGTACCTCAGCACAGGTACACACAGGCACAGGTTGTGTACCTGTGCTGGGTTAGTGTGGCTCACCTCTGACAAAAGTGTAAATCCTGACAGCAGTGGTGCCATCAATGATGGCATTAATGTCTTTGTAATGACAGCGATAGTAGCCCGTGTCTTTGCCCTGCGCGCCATGCAGGACCAGCCTCTTGCAGTACTGCTGCCCATTCTGCCCGGGACATTCGCTGATGAAGATCGTCCTCTGACCGAGTGACCTGGTGGTCTGAAACTGTTGCTGGCGATCTGTGAGCTCCTGTCCAATCAGCGTTTCGTCCGGCCAAGTCCAGGCCAGAGTGCGCTGTCCCCTGAGAAAAAGAGCATCCAAAACATAACTTTTAGGATATAACTATTTTCAAACAGGGCAAATTATCATTGCTTTAATATGAGAACAAACTGATTAGAATTAAACTTTTGTAATAGTCACAGTTAGTGTCCAGTAAGTGAAGTGCATGTTGTTTGTTTTTCCAAAAGAAATCCTCACATACATCTGCACACCACTGTTCACTTTGCTCTCTGTCACATAGATTTTGTTATCTTAACCTGCAGGCATTGTGAGCCGGGCTGCATGGGATCATAATGGCTCCCTGAAAACTGATAGCTCTGCTTTCATCACCTGCCCACATCAAACGCAAATGGCCAAAATCTATGGGTAGGGCCAAAATGTGATGACTGGATGAAACATTGAAAATGATGGAGCTCTGTGAAAATACCCTGAGGGTAATTTTCTAGACCTGTGCGAATAACGCCCATCTATCTAAATACAAGAAAACTGCACACCGCAGAGTATAAATGGTCAAAATTGAAATCTATACCCTGCCTTAGAGGACTCTCAGTGGTAGTGCCATTAGAGGTTTACATATAAACAAGTATTTAAGGCATGCTTTGGGAAAGGTCCAAAAGTATCACCAGCTTTCCAAAGACAGTAATTTCTTTTCTTCATTCGAATAAAATGGTTAATGGAGTGACAGCTTGGCTGCAGAAAGCAAATCTGAGATTTTATGAGGATAAATGATTGTTGCTACAAGCAAATTTACATGAGGGAATTTAAATCCATGCATCAGAAGGATATAACCAGCTTCACAAAAACAACAATATACGTATTCATAAAACAAGAACTGCAGGTTTGGAAAAACAGTGAGCACCTTCAGTAATCACTGCCAAGTTAAGATGCTTTCAAGGAACATTTAGTAACTAAATGAGCTTTAAAGTCATTACTTTTTATTTGGTTATTCAAAATTGTATTTTAGAAAAAATTGTAGAAATACTTCAGCTTACATTAATACCAATATTAAATGACGACTAAATCCCTAATCTGGCAGTGTCACATGTCATTTGCATAATGCAAATTTTCTTCTGGGAACTTTAAAGATGAATACTTGGAGTTAAGTGAGGCTATTGCAAGAACATGCAATAAACCAATCAGACTAGCACTGAGTTTCTGGAAAGGCTCAAGCCTAAATCCAAAAGAAAATGTATGGTTTATGCTCAAGAGCCAATTTTCTGTCCAGGAAACCAAACAGTTTAAATAAGTTCAATAATTTCTTTCAGGCAGGTTTAGTATGCAGCCAGAATTACCCTGCTATAGGGCATTTTACCAAATATTATCTCAGCATGGCTCTGTGGGTAGAGTAGCCTTCCTGTGATCAAAAGGTTGTAGGTTCAATACCAGCTTCCTCCTGCCACATGTTGATGTGGACAAGCCTGCATATCAGTGTGTGAATGTGATTGTAGTGTGAAGTGTTTTGAGTGGTCAAAATTATTGGAAAAAGCACTATGTAAGTTCAGTTCATTTACCATATGTGAGAGTATGGTATCATTTTCAGCTTCTTGATTTGAAAAAAATCATAATTATTCATGAGTTTTTAGACTTTTATTGCTACTAAGTAATGTAGATTTATAAGCTATACATATTATATTCTAAAATTCGTTTTGAGTGTACCTTCACAAAAAGTACCTGCATGTAAGAGAAAGTGTTTCATTGACAGAAATTACACGATCGCCTTTGGAGCTGTCAATCGTGGGCGGAGTCATAGATAAACCAATCACCAGACCTGTGGGAACAAACAAAGCAGCTGCGTTAGATTCACGTTACACGGGTCAGTCTGAACTGAGGGGTTTTGATGGAGAGCTGCTGCTGCTGGTGGGCCACCAAGTCTCCGAGACGCATCGGGAATCTGAAATCAGACACGCTGTTCTCAACATTTACAAGCTGCGAGGGATTTTGCAGCAAGTCATTCAGTCCCTCGTGCTGAATAACACTCAGACAGAGAAATCCTGACCCACTCACTCATGATGAAACAATGCTGCTTTCAGCTCTGTGGATAGCCTCTAAAACAGCCGCAAAAGTCTATTTGGCCTTGATTCATTATTGTTACGTCTACTCAGGCTTGTGCTTGGTTAATGTGGGCTTTCAAGAATGTCATTACCATCCCAGAGCCCCTACAGGGTCGTATTAGCATTTAGCAAGACTCTGCACCTAGAGTATATCATGTATAAATGTGTCACCATGACTTATGCCCCACCTGGATATCATTAGAGATGAAAACAAACACAGAGCAATAACAGAGATTGAGAGGTCCTGTGGTTGTGCGGAGGGAGATTTTCTTTACAGTAAATGATGGCATTTCTCCCCACAAAGGAATCTATTTTTATTTGAAAATGGTTGCAGACACTGATGTACTGCACATTGGCGCTTTTCCCAGCTTTATTTAACTTTCAAAAGGACACTAGAAGCAGAATCCTCATTACCTCAAAGCCAACATCTAATGTATTCTCAATACTTAGGTTATACGTGTAGGTCAAATAGTAGAATCAGCACATTTTTGCACAATTTAGTTATTCATCTTGAAAAATCTGCAACATAGATGACGGACGAGGCACCGGCAGCAGGAAGGGGTACGGACGGTTTCTCAACACTCTGCAATCACACGCTGCCAATCAAAACCTGGATAGCTGCTTATCTTGTACACAAACCCAAATCCTCCAACACATCCTGCTGGTCGGGGAGCACAATGGAGCAAAGTTATTCTTGTGCAAATATTTTCCCTAACATGTTTACAGTGACGACTGATCCCACTGGAAGAAGACTGATCAGCCTGAGGTCCTTCCAAGTCAACAAAATCGCAAAAATACCCCTCGGCTTGGAGAGGTCACCGCCGAATGGAGTACAAAATCTACAGCAACAATACAAATTTAGGCATACACTTTGAGAAATGTGTCTCACTTGTGAATGAAATAGAATGTAAAAGCATTGGCTGTCGATTCTCAACACCATTTAAAAATAGAGATGAATTATTCCAAGCTAAATCAGTGACTAAACTACAATAACAATATCCTTGGCCACTGTCAAACTATTCTAAATAACACATTTTTATCTGGACTATATAGTCTTTATTATATAGAGAACTAAGGTGACAATTGTTTTAGTTTTGGTGTGTCTTCTTAATTGCAGTGCAATGAGAAAGCATTTTCCTCCAATCACAAATTTCTACTCTTTTAGCTTTCTGTCACACTTAAATGTTTCAGAATATCTGAAGAAACAAATCAAGCTAAAAATAATTGAATCTAAAGCTCTGCAGGCCTCACTTACCTCATTAAGGTTGATGTTCATGATTCAACAGTAAGAAAGAAACTGTCTAAAATCACACTTTGTGGAAGGTTGGTTTAGATTTTTTTCTTTCCATTAAAAACTGACAGAAAATCCCACATCTGTTATACTAAAATTTGCTGTAACAACCTGAAACATTTAAGCATGACAAAAAAGCCAAAATAGGAGTGATCAAGTACTTTTTCACAGCACTCTATAATGAGTTTAATTTTCCTGTCTGATGCTTTGATAGATAATTGATTAACTTGTACATGTTAATCAATAACAATATCCTTAGATTGGGATACGAGAAAATAAAATAGTTATTTTCTTGTCCAGAAAGCAAACTGGAATCCTTTCAGCTTGTATTTATTTATGTCTTTGTGGTCATGATCATCCTTGATTCGCTTTTCATAACAAATACATATATTTGGAGTTGAGTTTTAAGAGTAAAAACATCAGGAAGTATATTTTCAACTGAAGTAAAAGCTATTTCACAGTCTGAGTGTTTATGCACACCAAAAACAGACAATAAGGTAAAACATATTGCTCACTAAAATAAACATTTTGAAAGTAAAAGTAAGAAATGCTGCCAGTGCATGGAATGCTCCCTGCTTGGTGCCCAGCAGGACATTCCTTCCCCCGCAGCCTCAGACATTCTTAACTTGGGTTTAAATAAGAATTAGTTTCCCCAACACATTGTCTCACATCTGATGTGAACCTGCAGCCACCCTCAGTCCCATCTCCACCCGCATCCAACTCAACACAGCTCTGTTCCCTCTTCCTTCACACCTCAGAAAGCTGTCAACCTACACAGAGTCATCTCAAAAGCACAAAGGATCAAAACATTTTTTGTCACTATTTTCAGAAAAACAAATGTCCTTCAGCAAACCAGTGAGCTCTAGACCTCCTGCACCTTCACTTCTAAAGATCGCACAGCTTTCTTTCTTTTCGTACAAGGTACAACAAACATCAAAGCGAATATCTCAGTCTGTGTTTGTGTGACTTTCAATGATCTGATCAATAAAAAGAACTTCAGAAGCACAGTTGGAGGATAAATTAGTTTGGTTGCCCACAGAGAGACGCAGTGGGCCAAAAAGGCTGATAAAAAACAAATATTATAAAAGAGCACACAAAATAAATGTTTAGTCCTGCTTCAAGTAGAGACTAATTATATAACTTTGCAGGGCCTTTAAGCTTCCTGGAGATTTTCAACTTTGCTAACTCATTGTGTGGTTTCCTATAGCTAACATGCTGATTTTATTCTGAGCTATATATGTACCTCCTTAAAGCCAGTTCTCCCTCCTAACTCAGAGGATTTGGAGGATTGCTCTGATTCTTGTGCCGATAATTTTCCACAATCAAAGAATAGTCAGATCTAAACAAGAGATCATTAGTGTTTGAAATAGGCCATTAAACTCAGCTGAAAGCTCTCCGGAGGTGACTGCAGTTTACTGGTTTGAGATGCAACATCGTGATTATGGCGAATTTAAGAAGAAATCTGTTGCAGAAGGAAAACTGCTGCTTTCAGCCTGAGTTCATATTTGTAAAAACGCATATGAAAGCAAATGTTTGCCTGAACCTGAGATGTTTTTCCTTAATGAAGAATCAATTCATTATTTCATGAAAATGCCAAACTACAACGTAATAAAAATGTAACGCTTTACATTGCAAGTCTGCCAATTTGCTAGACTAGACAGAGACAAATCTGCATAGCCGGAATTTGCTGCAGTATGTGTATCCAGACTCAGCATCAGGGACTGAGAAGCTGAAAGTTAAGGTGTGCTGTGTATAAACAATCTGCAATTTTAAAGTCATAGCAAACACACTGTTTTAATGATAAAAGCTTTTATAGATGGAACACGCATCTAACCTGTGCATGTAGTTCCTGCAGAACCAAAGCCTGCATTGTCAGAAAAGAGGTCAGAATGGATCTTCAAAAGTTGAAGATCCATTACTAAACATATACTAAATGTACTAACTATTAAACATGTACTAAATATTAAACTGATGCAAACACACAGTAAGTAGTTCACAAAATCTTTTTGAGGAGGGAATTGGCATCAAGGGGTTTATTCCTATGAAGACTGATCAGAAGACATGCAATAGACTACAAAACTAAGGGAAATTGAAAGAATCACAGTAGCCCAAATTCCACTGTGGTGACCTGTTAGCATAGTTACATTGTTGTAATGGTTAGCTCAGGGGCAAGTGTGATGGAGGACAGGGATGTTATCACTCTGATGAACATAAAATAACATTTAAAAAGGGAGAAAATCTTATAATTATTTGTTTACCCACAGTTACCATCAAGGAAACTGCATTTGCATTAGATTACCTATGTTGGCCCAAAATGCTTATCAAATCATCAAAAACTTTATAGAAAGACTCCAGAGCTTTCTGGTTTGAAGAAAGCTCCAGAGTGCCAAAAAAAAGGTCCAGCAAGCATAAAGTGCTTTCGTTAAGAGGATTGTTTTTTGCAGAGACACCACCAGTGCAGAGCTCAGTGAGACTGAGACTTTTGAACAGTGGTGTACTGTCAGGAAATGCAGCAAAGAAGGAACTTTTCTCAGGAGAAGACAAGATGTTGTTTTGCATGAAGTATAAGGATTGATCTGCTGAAAAGTGAGATGTAGTTATTTTTCTCACAACGCCCTTTCTCCCCTCTGCAGATGTTTTTTTTTTCACAAGCTGATAGTGAAGCGTCTTTAGACCAGGTCGCTGGTTGAGTCCCTCAGATGAAGAATGAGATCAAAGCATCCTTTAAGAGCCAAGGGACTAGAGCATCAAACCATTGAAATTTGGGATCCATGGTCCAAAACACACAGATCTTAATTCCATCAATAACCTATTGACACTTTACATATATTTGAAATATTTCTCCACTAAAGCCTTTAAAGCTTAAGGTTGATCTTTGAACTTCCGTATACCATAAAAACCAACAAAATATAAAACTAACATCATGCTGTAAAGTTTGTTAGATAACATTTTTGTCAAACTCCACATTATCAGTCATGACTGTTGGCAGCAAGAACCATTTCCTTCAAATCCTCTCTAAAGGCCGCCTTGATGATGCCAAAAACACTAAAGCACCCCCATCTGCCCAGATCCAGCATAATGTGCTGTGACATTTTTATTCGGTTTTGCAACAAACACTCTCAGATGACTTTTGAATTATTGTAATTACATCTAATAATATAATTTGCACATCATGAAATCAGGTTTATAACCCAAGGACGGACCTAATTATGTGCAGCGACATTATTTCTGCCTTTGGGGTGTGCAGAGTGAGCGGCGAACTGCAAGCCAAATACCTATTGTAGCTGGCTCCCGGTGATGGATGTCTCCCTCACAATCTGTTGAGAGATCACGCTCTGACAGACGGGATGCGAATTGTAAATCTTTTCAAATGTCAGCGCTGAGTAGTGAGCCCTGAGAGATCAACAGTCAAGATGCTGGAGGTGCATTTAGAGAGAAGAGGAAGTGGGAATAGACAAGCGGGAGATCTCGGCTTTGGCCCCTGGAAGTGCTACGACGTTGAGTATCTGTGGCTATCACAGGAGGCTTTACAGAGTGGAAGAAAGTGAAGAAAAATTTCCACGGATCATTCAAACTGGTAACCTCCTTGTATGTGGGGTTCTGAACTCTTAGCACCTCTGAAGTGGCCTGCTACCAGGGTTAGTTTGAGGATGATATGTGCCACTGCACTTGTCAAGGCTTTGTGTCGCTTGTATTACTTGTCATATTAAGTGCCTCCACTCTTAAATGCTGGAAGAAAGCTGCATAAAGTCATAGCTTCTTGAGTGGTGTGAAAAAGTCCAGCCACCTTTTTATTGTTTGGACACTTGAGATTGATGAAAGAAGAGAAGAACATTCTTCTTCTTCTTATAGGCGGCTCTTCAGCATAGTTACTAAAGAGCTCGGAGAACATTCTCCCTTTGCTGCTTGAGGGACAGATGTCTGAGTGCCGCACTATGTATACATTATATTTCCAAACTGTGAAACACCAGACACTGCCGCCTGCCCATCTGTCAGCTCTGTAAATGGTCTGAGAAAACAAAAATAATGACGATCCCATTAGTAATTGTTGGCATTCTGTCAGACTCACTAAAATATACAGTTTAACATACAGAAATGTGAAAGGAATGCCAAAGAAAACCAAACACATCCATGTCCAGAGTTTCACTGCTGATAACATGTCTTATTAGGATAATAAACACATTTCTCCAGCAGGGCGGATGGTTAGGACTGCTATCTCTGAGTTAATTTATACTAAAGACCTCAGAAAGGTTCACAGGCCCAAGGTATTGTGGAGGTTTTGTTTCTGAAAATTAGTTTCAGCCAGACACTCTGAACTAAGTAGTTCAAAGAAGAGGCAAAACTGACCTGACCCCTAAAAGACATTACATTTATACACAGCAAATTGAAGGATTTTGAGGGAGAAAATTTTTTTATAGCATCAGCCTAAAAACCAGAACAAAGAGAAAAGGTGTTTCAGTCATGGCCCCCTGCACAGCCATGTCAGAGCTTGGAAAAAGTTACTTTTATCTAACAGGCTGAAGATGTTCAGTTTCTGTTTGCTGGGCCGTTTTATCCAAGACCTTCAAGTTCAGTGACATTTTCAGCAGTTTTAGTTGAGCAGGTGTTGTACTTTATGTCTGTTATTTTTATGCTTTGAAACTCCTTAATTTAATGAGTCTCTACTAAAGGTTTTTAAAGTTCAGTCTATAGTGAGCAAATCTTAATTTTCTATCCATCTCAGATTTTTGTCCCCATTCTAATTACAGTGTTCCCTTTTGTCATTACTAATTACCCTTGGTAATAACATTTAAGGAGCTTTAAGATAAATTACAGAAGTGAAATCTAAAATATAAAGTTTCATACACATTAAATTGTATATTTAACATATAAAAAGATGAATAAAGGGCTAAATTTCCTGAAACAAATTATGGAATGGTTTTTAATCTTAGGCACCATTATTACAAGCACCCCTATCAATTTCTATAAACTGAACCTGAAGCTTTACTTTTTAATTTGATGAGAGTGCCCACAAACTTTTACTTTGTAGTACAATAGCTCCTGTTTCCACTGGTTATAAATGTAATGAGACACAGATGGACACTGTGCAGCTGGTTGCTAAGCACGTTTCTGTTCCACATCATAAATGAAAATGTTTGGCCATTGCTAAAAACGTCTGGGTCTGTTTTGGTCAGACAAGAGTATGAATATTTCTAGTGAAACTGACCTGATTTGTCTTCCTGTATAAGAGGGGGATGTTTACATGTGTGCTCCATGCTTTTTAGGTTTTAATTTTTTTTTAAAAAAGGCAATGTATCTGTCTCTTTTTGTTGTCTCACATGAAATCCCAATCAACTTTGCAGTTTGTGGTTGTAGTATGGTTAAATGTAAATTATGAAGTCTTCTGATATATCTCTGGTTCCCAAATGATTGAATTGCTGGCAACCACCTTACAAATGTAATACATGGCTGTGAGCCAAAAACATATTTGAGCTTGGTTTTCCTCATTTCCCATGCATTCCAGCTGTTGGTGCAGAGATAAGCCCCAGCTTTGAGAGATTAGCCCCCAACTACAATCAGCACACTTTAACCAGCAAAGATAACACAATGCACTTTCACACTGATTTCTCCCATGTCTTTTTTTTATTATTATTTACAGAAGTTTGATTTTTAAGGTTTGAGAGGAAGAAATGCTACATTAACAGTAACTGGTATCAAAATGTCATTTATTAGCATTTTTAAGAGCTCTAAATGACTCCAATGACTTCATTAAAGCTTCTCTCCCACGATGTGACACTCTGAACAGCAGGGAGTGTCACAGATGATTAAATTCTGACATCAACAATTATCAAAAACTTCTTCAATGACAACCTTTCTCACATCAGACCGACAGGTCACGGAACACATCTTTGTTATCTAACAAAAAACTGACACAGCTCTCAGGAAAAGTGATTTCTCTTTGTCGTTGTGAAAAGCTTCTTTCACTGTGGTGAGGAATGTGTGGACAGTGCGCTACGTCCAGCTGGCTGTGCCAAGCAAACATGAAGAAATGAAAAACATTAGCCTGAAGCATTAGTAAGGAAAGAGGAAATGAAATGCTCTTTGATAGGAAAAAAAATGTTGCAAAGATAAGGACAAGACGGTGCAAAGAGTTTGCTTGGTGTTCTCAAACATGCAGAGGACATGGCCGGGATCACGCAGAGATGGTTGAATTAGACACACTTTGCTGGGCTGCATGCCTCTGTGCTGATGGAAGGGCCAAATGTGAGCTGTGAGCCAGAAGCCTGTATTATAAGGACAATTGTGCCTGTTCGCTCAGCATGTGTGTCAGGCGGCACTTTGATGTGTCAACCCTCCCTTACCTGGCTGACAGGGAGAGGAGAAAAAATGCACGACCGGTATAAAATGTTCTCCAGAGGAACATATTCAGTCTGCTCCATGATTTCTGCTCAATAAGTCAGATTACCAAGAAGTATGAAAAGCAAAGTCATATCCAAGTGTTTTGCAAGAATGATTATGTAAAGTGTAAACATGTCATATATCAGCTGTGCAGATGCAGGATGGTGTCGGTTTCCTATCATCCTCCTGGTTCAAATAACAACCACAGAATAATTAACATTCCTGGGTGAATACCAGTTTCCCTTGTAAAACCCAATCTTTGCTGGATGACATTTTATCCGTCTCTGTCTTCCCCTGTCCTGCCTGCTTCGTGCCGTCTCCTCATATACATAAATTCCTCAAAAGTCATGGAAGGGAAGACTGTCCAATCTACGTTCTCCGTGGCTACTAAATAGCAGCAGGAATCCCTAAATCCATGTTTCAATTCCTCGTTCCCACTGGTGCATCCACAGCTGCTGCAAAGCGTGCACCACGTCACGGGGCTTGCAGAGTTGCAAGGAGTTTATCTACTGACATGTAAATGTTTGGTCCAACCTTTTTCCTACTCAGAACTATTTGATAAGATGTTCAACAGAGTCCTTAAATTCCAGATGGTTTTTTTTAAGTTTCAAAACTTAAAAAGATGAAAGTGGAATGGATAAGAATGCTCCACGAATGTTTAGACTTTTCAAATTTCATCCAAGCATTCATACTTAAAATCATCTACACCGATGTGTAGCACAGGAATACCCACAAAACAACTAAAAGATGTTATTTTGTGAGATACAATAATGTAGATGTGTTCCTAGTTTACAATGATGCTAAAAAAGTTTTTTGCTTTTTACAGGTTTCTTTGAGTTCAGCAATTATTTTGGTCACACTTTAATCTTCCAGATCAAATGAATTTTATGAATAAATTAAAGTTAGAGGAAAAACTCTGCAAATCAGTCAGATTTTTAGGGAGAACTGTATTCTTCTTGTGGTTAAATGTTAAATTATCTGTGGTTGACGACATTGTTGTTGTTTTTTGGAAAGCTTAATTAAATTTAACCATTCACATCCAGGCTTGATTATTGATAAATAAATCAGTTAAACAGAAGAAGCATGAAGTAGGATGAAAAATAATAAAAATATAAAATTATCTAAACAAATTTAAGAACAAATGTGAAGCAAAGTCAGAGACATCTATTTGACTAAAAAGGGTTACAAAGTTCTTACTGAAGCTTTGGCACTTCAGTGATCTGCAGTGAAACCATAAAACACAAACAGAGAAAACATGGAGCAGCAGTGAACTTTCACAGGAGGTGTGAGTCTACCAAAATTATTCCAAGAGCACATTGACAACTCCTCCAGGAGGACACAAAAAACAGAATATCTAAGTATATACAGAGCTCTTGGCCCATCTACAGGCCAAGAGCTTTTTTTATTGAATTAACAATAAGAACAAAACTGAGAAAGTCATCTCTAAAATAAGAGTTCTGGGGTGACAACGTCTGCTGACCAAACTGAACACAAAGGTCTGTCTCACTTTAGTGGAAAAAAAAAAGACTTTATGAACTTTGTGACTTTTTGGAAAATATTGTGTGAACACAACAAACAGAAATTCTTTGGAAGGTGTGGATCCAGTTATATCTGGTATAAAGCAAACAGAGTATTTCAGAAAAAGAGCTTCATGCTGGAATACTTGGCCATCGTCCACATAAACATAAATTCAACTCTTTACCAAGAAATCCAAAAGGAAAAGGTTTCTTGAAGTGTTTAGTTGTACAATTTAAAAAGCACTATGATGCAATCATGGGACTGCTGTTCTGTTCAATCTGTCTATGTCGAAGTGTGTTTGTCCCTATCAAATAAACTTTGGGTGTATTCAGACCAACCCAGGATTAGATTTCTGAATCAGACTCTAATCCGTTTGTTTAGAACGTTTTTGGGGAGGTCTGAATGCAAATTTGAATTCCAAAACAGACTTAAAAACTGAACTCTGATCCGCCTAAAAACCTAGGTCTCGGTCAAGTTGAAGTGGACTCTAAAACGGTAGAAAACCTGTCTGAATGCAACCTGACTAGAGACCGTTTCAAAAGCAGGAAGTTAGCTACAGTGCAGAACATTCTGGCCAAAATATTACTCTCTGCTCTGTGGGTTAACAAAGATGTTGTGTCGGCTGTCATATCAACGGGTTTGCATGCCAACACTAAGCAAGGAAAAGCAGAATATAAATGGTCTGAAGTTGTTCTACAACTTTTTATCGGCTTATTGTCCCATTGCTGTGACTCTCTGCAGCTGCTGTAATTTTTAAACCTTTAGTACATAACAAAAACTGAACTAATTGCCTCCTTTGTTTGAACATTTAATCATCAAATAGGATGGAGGAATTTGCTTAGTCCTTTCTTGCATTTTGATAGAAACCAAACTGTTTATAGATTTATATCAAGAGAGAATACTTACAAACATTAGCAATTTTCTCAGCTTTAATTTAAACCATGTTTATAGAAATCGGGTAAGAAATAAAGGCGCTGCGATAATTTTTGTGATTCCTGCTCATCCCGCATTGGAACAGCCTGGTTTAGTGGACAGACTCTCCGTGTAGGAACGGCGTTAGCGGCTAACAGGCCATGTCCAAACCAGTAATGTATGTGAATGAAGAAATCAAACAACGGCTAAAATCTGACACTGCTCCGTTTTTGTTTGCTTTTTGTGACGAAGAAAGTCGTGCTGGCCTTCTCCAGAGGTTTTGTGTCGATTCCTTCAGTAGTTCTTGGTGCAGCGCCCCCACAGGCGACGGGGGGAACAGGTTTTTCAGTTAGTTTAAGTCGTTTGACACAGTGCAGTGTGAATGTAAACTGGAGTTCTGAAAATGCAACAAATGTTGCAATTTTAATCCCCAATCGAACCGAGTCTACCGGACTATCCGGTCTGAATGCACCCTTAAATTAAATAACATCTGTTGGAACCAGATTAATATAAAACCTTCATCAGAAATCTAAACCTTTTTGAATTTTGATGCATTTGCATTCGGATTATTCTCCTATGTGGGCTCACACTCATCATTCTTTCACATTCAGACAGCTTTGAAAGGAGCCTTTCTAACCTACGGAGAACACCTGCTGATATGATAAATCAGGAACATAGAAAGTGGGAAAGAATTAAATGTCAGCGCCAATGAAGCCCTTTGAGTCATTTCAAAATGTAAAGCTTCTCTAACAGCATTTTGAAAGCGGGTGAGTGCTGCAAGTGCAGAAGGTAAGGCGGCAAGCGGAAAGCTCCTTTCTTCGTGGATGCGACACGGGGGCACATTAGATCCTGTATGAAAGAAAATCAGCGAGCAAATTTCCTGTGTTCTTTATCACAGTGATGATTCTCCCACACTTCCCGTTTTCATGTACAGCGAAAAAGATTTGGCATCAGTTTGTATCACTCATCAGTAGTTTGTGCTTCTGACAGATCGTGTGACAGGAAAAGAGAAACCTTGAATAAACATATCAGGCTACATACAGAAACGCATGTAGATGTGACAAGGGAATAAAATAGTGACAAAACAGCATGTTTTGTTGCTATAAATCTTCAACATATGAAAGTCTCTGCATCAAATTTAAAAATAAAACAGGCTGAATAATACTTATTCAGATTTGGAGGGCACAGCCATGCCTACATGTTTACTTCAGCAACACAATATCTGAAAAAGGTGAAGGCTGCAACTTTTTGAAAAATCTCTGAGCATCTGCAGTGAAATGGGATGCAGTGCTCTGCACATGGAGCCATCTTGCCTCAGGCTCTGAAACACACCCGCTTTCTCAAAAAAGAATAAATAAAATAGTCCACTTCCTCTGTCATCTAGATACAAGGCCAAGGCTAAGCCGGGCGACGGCCTGACTGGCAGCCCAGCTTTGATTTCATTGTTACAACAGAGGGGAATGACACCCACCACGTCCCTGTCCTCTCCACCAGTAGTGACGGGGACAGGCTTCTCCAACATCCTGTCAGAGGAGGGGTGTAAAATTAAGGATGCGGCAACAAGCCATCTGGGCTAGCTTCCTATGTTTTAGAACCTCTGTCCCTGACCAAAACTTCCTGTATCTTCCTCGCAGGCACACAGGACAGCTCAGTCACTTCCTCTGTGCCGGAACATTTTAGCTTGTCATCATTTTCATAACTGAGAAATTGCTTCCCTTGAACATTCTGGTAAACAATTCAACCTGTCTGAACTGGTAATGACATTTCACTTGGAAAACTAAACATGAGATAGTTTTTTACAACTAATGTGTAAAAACAGTGCCTTTCCAGGCTTTCACTTTGGAAGGGGACTGACTATCCCCTTCCAAAGTTCATACTTCAATTCTTCAGAGTATATGGAGGCAACTCGTCCTCTTCAACACCAAAAGTTGTGGCATATTTTGACAATCTGAAAGCGCTGTAGCTTTCCAAAAACTCACAACCCATTTGACTTGAATTACATCAGAAGCTCCTAAATTGGGGACTATAAATATCCAATGTAAGAGCAATAATCTCTACAAAACCCATATTGAAAGGTTTCCGACTTTCTTTAAGAAATACAAACTCATTTGTGTAAACTCCTCACTCTATCTCTACTGCAAAGTCCAGCCACCCAACAGAGGAAGTCTACTTTAGACAAAGCCCTCACCTATGGTCAGGAAATATGAATCATTATAAAATATGTTGACCATTGGTCAGTATAAACAGACTAATAAATCAAAACTTTGCTTTTTGACTAAACTCTTTCTACCAAGATAGACTTGAGCAGGTCTCACATTACAGCAGACGAATCCCCAGTCTGTCTATATGCCATCACTCATAAACAAAACACCAAGATGCCTGCTTCTAACCCTGAAAAAGCTGTCTACTTTGTTTTCGTTGAGAAATATGGCCTCAGACTTGATGCAGCTCACTCTCTTCCCTGTCTCTTTACAATAGGCAATGAATCACTCCAGTGCACACTAATTGTCATGATGCCAACAGAGCCGCATCATCCGCCAAAACAAAAACTGACACTTTGAGCTTCTCAAACCAGACATCCTCTCTCAACGACTAAGCCCTAAGATCCCGTTCATGAGCACCACAAATAGGATCAGAAAACCAAGCTCCTGTTACTCCCTTGGCAATTCAGCAAGGGTTTTGACATAGTCCTTATGTCAGGGTGAAAGCCACAATGCTCCTCCTAAAAGTACAACAGCTCTCCATATCAGCTAGGGACTCTCTCAAGTTGTTGGATGACTTGATTGTTGGAAACGCTGTCTGGTCCTATGTCTTAAAGGATGAGACTAGCCTCCCTGTCCGCTACTCCACAGGTGTTATTCCAGTTCTCCATCGTTATTCCAGATGCATCTATCAAAGATGCATATATCAACCATATCAGCTTCAAAATTTTCAGAGTTTTCAACATCATGCCTTGTTGCTGGGTAGCTTTTGAACTTACTCCTTGATTCCTGAATCAGGAAGCTGTGCTGCAGAACAGCATTAGTTAGCTAATGCTAGCCCATTGTGTAAGCTAATTAACAGGAAAAGAGAGGAGATTCTGTTTTTTTAATTCAGTGATTTTTTTAAGATAAACCATACTGTTTATATCTCAGCCTATGAAAGATAGCCTTGGTTCTCCCTCCCTTCTAACTCTACTGTCTTGGAGGATAAATCATTGTGTTTGTTGCTCAACTCCCAGCGATTCAGAAGCTATAAAATAAGCCTCTGCTGCCATGCCAGATCTCATGGTGAGGTAAATCACTGCGGAAGCTTAAGATGCTGAAGAAAACAAGGCAAACTAGGGAGTGCAGGGTCAACTATTATAGTACTGAATGCCTAAAGGGAGGAAAGCTGGCAATTTCCTCAGGCTTTGCCAATAAACTTTTTCCCATACATTTGAACCAAGCTCAACAGCCCAGCTACACATAGAGAGTGAATATATACACCAAGTACCCAGCTGAGACTGAGCTGGATTTTAAAGGGTTTTTGAGGTTGGGTCTATTAATAAATACTCTAAATGATTCCAGTTTCCAAGCAACAAAGTCACTTTAGAGTGTCAGCTTGACTGTATTCAGTTTCATATTATGAGTAGAGAGATCAGTCCTCCGTAAAACGTTCCTCAACAGTCTAACTACACTAATTGCGATAAATGTCCCATTATTGACTCATATTGGTGAAAAACAGAATGCAAAAAAGAAAAATCAATTCACGCAACACATTTGTAGTTTCAAGTTGCCGTCTATGCAGTCAATCAGCTTGTGTACTTCTCATTAAGACCCAGAGTACAAAAGATTTATGTATAAAATGCATCATCATTTCCCTTGATGGGAGGTTTTAAGAACCCTGCAATAAAAAACACTTTGAAAACATTATGCTTATGCACACTACAATATGAAACTCCAGAAGGATTTAAAAGGACCAAAAGAGCAGGAGTCACAAGAGGGGAAGAAATCAATAGGTTAAACCTTTCCTGCATGGTAATTGCTCTGAGAATGGCGGTGCCTTTATAGAAGGTAAAGAAGAGAAAGCAAAACTGAGACCTAATAAAGGACATTTAGTTTGCAACAGAGGGACACAGGTTGTCAATACAGAAATGTTTCTGAATGAACTTGAAATAATCTCTCTCCGTCATAAGTTACAGACGCTGACAGATATAATTAGAGAGAAGGAACTGTGTTTGATTCTGAGAGAACAGCAAAGCTATTAGCTGTACAATTGATTTGTATTATTTTATGGACAACAAGAAGTACAGGTGTAAGACGTCAACTGTTTCTGTCACCCTCCCTCTGCCGTGTTAGATTGCTTTCTGAATTTCAATTACCCGCATGATAAGGCTAAGCAGAATGTACAGACCACTTCTGGGAAGTCTGACTGTTATTTCACCTTTCGTACAGAAACAAACTTCTACAACTTATTTTTTTCTACGTTTTTTTCTAAGTTTTTCTACATTGATCCAGAACCCTGCTCCTGGGAATAGGCTTGTCTTCAGATTGGAAGACAGACCTGAAGCAGTATAAAGTCAAGCAGCAGGGGTGAAAAATGCATCAACACTTAAAAGTCTGGCCATGTAATTTATTTACTGCACATTGGAGAATAGACAACTTCTACAACAAAAGAGTGATGTTTTGGGGCAGATTTTTTTGGAATTGTGTTTCACACCTTGCATCATGAAACTGCAAGAAGTTAGCCTCTTGTTTTGGATCCCAAATTCAAGTTTTATAACAATTCTGTTATCTGCTGTACACCAAAATACTCTATCAAGTTTGGTGCAAAAGTTCCCCTGCAGGTTTTAGAGTCAAGACACAAAATGTCAGCATCAACAACTTTGTATCCAGGAGATGTGTTTGTGTGAATTCATTCAGCAGGAAGCGACATGAGGTCATTTCTCATGTTGCTAAGAGCAAACGCATATCTTTAACGAGTTTGCAACACTGTAACTCGGCTTATTCTGCTGCTGGAAGCTTTCTCTCTGGCACAGGAGGTCTGTTGCTAATCCAAGTTGTAATGGCAAATCATGTTGAAAGCGGCTTGATTGAATACAGGTAAACAGTCCGTATACATAGAAAAACCACCGGAATGTACTGGTCATAATCAACTTAAAACCATCTACAGCTCGACTGCAGTTACACTGCATGAAACCAAAAACATTTTGTGTAGAACATAACTAAAATGACTGAGACTAGCTGGCCAATTATTTTGCTTTTCTGGGAACTGAAAAACACATTCTGAGAGAAGATTCATATGCAGATCAGTATCGCAAGCAGATAAGAAGGGTATCAGGAACTCTACCTCTCTGAGATTTGAGAGTAAAAATAATTTATATTAATTGCATTTCAAAAGTATTCATACCTTTTGAACTTGCAGCACTCCAGAAATTGGTTTACAGAGTTATCTTAAACTAAAGGGCTATTTCTTTGGGTTGTTTTGTTTGCATAAGCAGAGAAATATGGATTACTCTGCACTAGTAAGTGATTAATTAAAAACAAACCTTGTTAATGTGCTAAATATAACATGTTAATATTTTTTTTTAAATAATTTACCTACCAAATTTGATACTTTTATGAAGTTACTTCATAAAAGGATTGCTGTTTGTCAAAGGGTGGTGATCTTGAAAGCACCACCACTGAGCACAAAATAGTTATTTATTTAAGACATAGACCCTGTTGGTAATAACAATGCTAAATGTTGGACCTTAATTTGACATATTCACTCATATCAATTTATATTGTGTCTAATTGCATCTTGAACTTACCAAAGTGCTTCACAAAATGAAACAAGTAAATACAAAATACAATAAAACAGAAAGAGTGCTAATTAAAAAGCTAAAAAATACAACCATATAATAAATAAAGAAAATATAAAAATACTAAAAGTCAAACAGCATAAATAAATGGATCTTAAGTTTGGCTTTGAACAGAACCAGGTCGGAGATGGCAGATATTGACCAGCAGACCAGCAATTTCTGCTGGGCTGGTGGGTTTTCAAGATTTCAGAAACTTAGGGTGGTGCAAGGACGCCCAGTGCTTTAAAACAAACAGCAACAGTGTAAACTGTATCCTTACCTAGCCTGAACCCAGAGCCACAGCAGAGATAAAAGGAGTGATGTGTTCATGTTTTTGTGAGTTAAGTCAATAAGTGAGCAGCAGAGTTTTGTACAAGCTGCTAACAGGAGTTGGTAAACTGGCTGATACTGACATCAGGCCTAGAGATAACAAAATCATGGATTGCCTTTTCTGGGTGCATGTAAAGAATGGCTTTACTTTGGACAACAGACAAAACTGAAAAAAGTCCTTTTTCAAAACAACTGGTTTGTCAAGTTTTACCCCCCAAAAAGACCTAGACTGGATGAAACGTTACGTAACATGCTGGAAGCATCAAACTAAATCCATTTGGTTTTATCATTATTTAGGTCGAGAAGTGTTTGAGAAAGCGATAGTTAAATATCCTTTAAGCACCTGTCAGTGGAGTTGTTTATGTTGATTGTTGGTTTAGAGAATCAAATCTAATTGTTTTATACAATTAGATTTGTATAAAACATTATGATTATTATACGTTATGATAATTTTACTGCCACAGCCAGTAAACAAGTTCTCTAGGCAATTGTTCTGATGTAATGGTACAAATACAATACAAAGAAAAAAGCAAAGATAGAATCAAAAATAAATGACATAAAATAAGAAAAATACAAAAATGTTAATAAAAATGTGCGATAAAGTCGGTAATATGTATGAAAACAGTAAAATGAGTCTCCTGCAAAACTGTTAACTCATCCAGTATCAGATGTTTCACTTTAGCAAAATTAATGTCAGAAACACTTCTTTATTAATATTCATAGTGAGTTCAGTATAAAAGATCTGTCATGTTTTATTCTGTAACTATTCTTCCGTCATGAATTTTGGCTTTCAGATCTACTTTGTTCTTAATTTCTGCTTTCCCTCAATGTCAAAAAAAATTACATCTTGAATCCTTCTCCTCACATACAATAATATTTTTGCTTGAGTTGTCAAGCCAATCAGTCTCAAGTTAATGTCCTTTAAATGGTTTTGTTATTATTTCCCTTTTACTTTTAGATTGTTCTGCTCAGAGAAACCCAGTTCCCAATATCTTCATTTTCATACTTTTGGTCACCACAATTTTCTCAGCCATGTTTAACACTGAAAACAACCATTTATAATATTCAAACTCCCTCAACCTTTTTTAATGGTGTTAATATTTATAAGTAAAAAGGGGCTTGCTCCATTTGCTGAAACACAGCTGATTGCATATTTTCATCCACAAGCACCTGGACTTACTCATTGTGCTGTGCCCTGATTTACGTGACTTAAAAAATTTAAACTGAAATCGAGGAGGAATCAGAAATATGAAGCTAAAAACACCACAGGCGGTTTTCATCTACTGTCCAACACCTACTTTGACACATTTTTGGCTTTCCCCTGCAAATTCCTAATGCTGAGAGGGCTTATCACTCTTCTCCAGTCATAGTTGGTGTTTTTGGTGCTTTAACATGATGACCAAGCATCCAAAGGCCCAAGGACCCTCGAAATACTCTGGCAGTGATAATGGAGGCACCAGAGACCTTGTTTATTTGGGCTTTCCTGCCGAAACCTTCCCACAGGGTGCAGCAGCAGCATTCCTAGCCTTGTCTGAGCTGCTCTCCAGCTGATAGAAGAAAATATTGAAGGTCAGACATCATGAGTTTGCTCCTCTGAGTCCTGAGGTTGAATTCTGAGATCAGCACTGAGAATATCGGGAGGGGGTAATGTTGGCCAGTAAAAACTCAACCTCCATGACTTGACAGCTTTAATAACACCAAGAGTTGAGAGTCAGATTTCTGGGATGATCTGATCAAGCGGTGGTATGCGTACAGAAAACACTCTGCTTTAAGAGAAAAAATCAACAGTAGGAAGCAAAGCCTGAGCTAAACATCATCTGGTCCTTCATCTTAGTCAGAAATTTTCATCATCTTGGTACGTTTTTTTTTGGGGGGGGGGGTTTGCTCCGTTTGCTCTCTAAATGGCCAATTTAGCTGTAAAACAACTATAAGAAGATTAATGAACCAATTTCCAGCAACAGCTTGCTCCATCTCGTCATCATTTAATCAAAACGTAATTTCTATAACAGTTCGAAAACCCACATAATTTAAAGCAAAGACTAAGTTTGATATGAAGATGGTAGAAAATGTTTCTAGATGCATCTTGAAGCCCAAAACTTTGTAGCTGATGTGTAAATGATATCCCCTCTACACCTTACATGATAATGACGTCTGATCTGGCAGGTCTGCAGTATACTTTCTCTCAGTCTTCCCCTCTGATTTAGATAACAACATGTCCTATTTCTCTAACCTCTGGTGGGCCATTTATTCCCCTCAGTGACTTCCTGTGAGGCTTTATTAGAAAAATGTTCCTCTGTTACATGGAGTGCTTTGCCTCCAGGATACACTTCCACATTTTGTTGCATTAAACCACAAACTTCAATGAAATTCATTGGGATTTTATTTGATAAACCAACACAAAGCGCAATAGTATTGTGAACTGGAAGGATTTAATAATCTGAAAAGTGTGTTTTGTACCTGCTGTCAGTCCTCTTTGCATTATCGCTGAGTAAAAACCAGAGCAAATAATTGTTTTCACATGTCTTCTAATTAGTAAAAAGAGCCCACCTGTGTGTAATTTAAACTCAGTATAAATACAGCTGTTCTGGGAAGCCTTCAGAGAAGATTAAAAAACAAACAGGCTCATGAAGAGTGAACAACAACATGCTTTAAGCAGCTCTCAGAGCTTTGTTTCATCCAAAAATGGAAGGAGTATTTCGCAACAACTAAACTATCAAGACATGACGGCCTGCCTAAAATGACAGGATGGGCAGGGAAGATCAGGGATCAGGGATTCATCAGAGAAGCAGCAAAGATGCCCATTGTACCTCTGGAGGGGCTGCAGAGATTCACAGATCAAGAGGGAGAAATTGTTGACTGGACAACATGATAAACTGGACAACTATTTATCATGTCCTGCAAAAATCTGGGAATAATGAAACTGTGACAAAGAGAATAGAAATAAGACACAATTCACAAGAAGTCCTATTTGTGCTATGTAGGTCGCAAAGTCAACATGTGGTATGATGTCTTCTAGTCAGAAGAGACCAGAACTGAACCTTTTGACTTTTATGCAAAATTCTATGTGTGGTGAAAAATGAACACGTCACCTCACCGTGAGCACATTCCCACAGTGAAACATGGTGGTGGCAGTGTGATGCTGTGGAGATGCTTTTCTTCAGCAGGGACAAGGAATATATAATATAATAGTAGTACTTTTGTGGCACACTGTAACTGTGACATACATTATGTTCTTTCCTTCTAGATGTTTTTATTCCTAAGTTATAGTCTGGTCAGCTGTGATTATTAATAGAATATGTTATGAATCTTTATTTTGTTTCTCATACTGAAAAACAAATCTGCATTATAAAACGATCAGAGTCATAGCATCTACTGTACATAAGGCCTCGGCTCATTTATTTATGTTCTGACTGCATAAATCCCGGTCAGCATGGCAGCTTCGAGATATTATAAAGGAGCTGGAGTTATGATCTGAACAGCCATATATTGACTTCCCCCCTCACAGAGCCTTCTCCTGTTCGTTATGAACAGCTGCTAAACAGCAATCACAAATGTACAAGTCAACAAAGACATTCAGCAAAACTGCAGACACCCATAACGTAAAGCAGGGAAACAAGTCAAAGGGGTAAGGAGAAGGAATGTGTTTTACATTACACAGCCTTACATGCCTTTTCCACTCGAGCACAACAATGCCCACATGAATGCAAATCAAACTCCTACTTCTGGAGGATATGAACAGATCTGAACCCTCAGCCCACCTCCCTCTCCCCTAAATGGGTCTGGTCCAGATCAGTGGTCTCCCCTCCCACTAAATGTGCCTCTAAAAACGGGGCCCCTGCGAAACACACAATCTCTTAAAAGTCCCACAACAAACCCCGCTATAATTTACCCCTCTGACTTCTTTGTAACATCAGTATCAGCTTCATTTCTAATAAACACAACAACAGCATACCTCCCCCTAGTGCCTATCTTCATGCAGACTTGTGACATTTGTTTATTGAGTTTCTGAGAGGAACTCCATACATAATTTATAAAGCCTGTCTTAGTGGTTCCCGAAAAAGATTATTGTTCATTGTTATTGCAAATAATTTTATTTAAATAATTGCACTAGCTTGAAAATTACACTGATAAAACAAGCTTAATTAATGACAAATCCTTGTAACAATCTATATACCATCAAACATGATGGATTATAATAAATATTTCTGAGCAGGAATTCCATAAGTTAGACAGCTAAAAGGCACTTTAAATCAGATAAATTTCAACCACACTTTAAAACCTGTCTACTAAGTTAATTCATATGTTAGTAATTATCAAATCCTTTTTTCTTAGCTGGTTTGTCCATCCATATTACAAAGAAACATTTTTTTAATCTTATGCTGGTGTGATAATGAAATAGTTGTAAGGTGACATGTAAATTGTAAATGTCCTGCTTTTTAGGGTGAACAAACTCCATTTGACTTTGAACACTTTCACTTATTTTTACTGAGACAGCATTAAACTTTTTAAACCTACTTTAAGAATGTGGTGTGTAAACTGTTTCCCTGAACAGAACTTTAAAAGAACTTTAAAAGAACTTTAGCTAAACTCGGGGTTTAGCTAAAGCTTGCTAGCAAGCTCAACTTTAGCATTAGCTCTGTTGCTAAACTAGATAAAGTTGAGTGAAAACTTGAATTTTTGTTCTAACGCAAAAGCTTCATAATTTCAGTTTTTGACAGTTTTTTCTCAATTAGGAAAAAAAAATACAAAGAAAAAAAGTAATAAATGTGAGCCTTGCTGTACTTTTCTAGACGTGAGGGTTGTCTGTTAGCTTTTCCTGTTCAGAATGTTTCGGAAAGATTTACTTAATAGTCTAATTTAATTTTATAATTCATGAACATTAAATTTACAAAACAGTACCCTTTAATCAAATATATAATTTTAATGACTAATATTCAACCCAAAGAAATCCTTATTTTAAGTGCAGTCTGACTAAATAAGGAAACGTTTACATCCCATGGTTATTAAAACAAAACATAATGATTTACTGCGTATTGCTCCACAAAGTTACATTATTAGCTCAAATATTCCAAACTTTCAGTGTTTCTGGTGGTGTTGCTCACCTGAGGCGTATGCTATTCCAATCCAAGTCCGGCAGAAAAGCGTGAAATCTGTCTTCATCTCCAGATCTCCGGTCCAGAATGTCCCAAGCTTGGTAGGATTTTCTCTCTTTTTTTGCTGTTAATGCAGCTAGAAAGTGTTTGAAAGTGATTTTAATGGATGACAAATTACAAATCCGTAATAGCGAGAGGAGGGAGGCGGGGTGCGCTCAGGTGAACCTCGGTCAGTCTGTGCGTGTAAGCGGACTGCTTCTGTGTCGGAAAATCGAAGTGCTGAGAGAAAGAAAGGACATGGAAAAAACTTATTTAAAAAAAAACAACCTTTTCCTCTTTTGTCAAAAGGATGCACAAGGTACTGAATGAGATTTACAATGATTTCCCTTTCCTTTGCTCGTGACTGGAGCGCACCCACCCACTCAGTTCATAAAACAAGCTGATTTGGAGGAGTGTGGGAGAGAGGAGGTGTGTAAAGAGAGACTGGGGGTAGGGGACGGAGGGGAGTTCACACTAACATCCATGACAAATTTCCTTCCTGCTAAATCCCATCCGTCTCATCCTCTGTGTGTGAAAGACCTGCAGCGGTTGCAGCACTGTGAAGAAAGTAAAGGTCTCATTAAGGCAAGGCAAGGCAAGGCAAGGCAAGGCAAGTTTATTTATATAGCACTTTAAAACAGTACCACTGACCAAAGTGCTGTACAATCACAAAATTAAACAAATAAAAACAAAATTAAAACACATCAAAACCAACAATGCAGTGACGTAAAACACTCTATATAATACATAAACATACCCAGATAAATACAGAAAAGCAGCATCTCAAACCAAATCAAAGGCCAACCGAAAAAGGTAAGTCTTAAGAGCAGATTTAAAAATTGCTAAAGAGGGGGCCTGTTTTACCAACATAGGTAAAGAATTCCAAAGTTTGGGAGCTGCAACAGCAAACGCCCTGTCTCCTCTCTGCCTCCTGGAAGTCCTCGGCACCTCCAGGTTCATTTGGCTCGCTGATCTAAGAGCTCGAGGAGGACAGTGTATATGTAGCAGCTCAGAGAGATAGGAGGGAGCAAGGCCATTTAAAGATTTAAATACAAATAAAAGAATCTTAAAATGCACTCTGAAATTGAGAGCACATTGAGAGCTGTATAGAACCGCTGGTGTAGATTTTATTTTCAGGTTTAAGTTATGTGGAGGAGTCCTGGCACCTGAATAGCTCAGCAGGTTATCCTGATGCTGTGGGAATTGCAGTCAAAGTCACCACAGGAAGTGCCAACAAATGCCCCAATATAGATGGAAGCAAAACACACCACTCCAAGTGTCAGGCAAGTAACACTCAAAGTGTTACTCGGCACGTAGGCAGGTATAGTATAAACTTCTTTTTTATACAGGTTTGACCTAAATTAAAGCATAATTTTGCTAAAGAGCATGTTTTTGTCTTTAGTTTCATCTATCTTCCAATTACCTTTGGCCAGCCTCCTTGTCTTTCATAACAACATCATCCTCACTACATGATGCTGCCACTACCACTTTTCAAAGTTTGGGACGTTGTGTTCAATGTGATGTGCAGTGTTAGGTTTCCTTCACACACAATGTTTTGCTTGTAAGCTAGAGAGTCCAGTTTTGGTCTCATCTGACCAAATTGCCTTCTTCCACATGTTTGTTGTGCTTGGACTTTTTATGGCTTTTATTCAAGCAATAACTTTCTCCTTGCCAGTCTCCCATACATAAAGATCAGATTTGTTTGAGTAAAACGACAATTGTTTCAAGTCTCCTTTCAAGACTCTTTCAGAGCTACCATTGGCTTCTTGGATTAATGCTGTCATTGCCTAACCTGAGACTTTAGTAGACATGTCTTGGTTTGTAGATATGTCATACTTTTCCAGTTTAGAGCCGTGGTTTGAGCAGTGCTTTGCCAGATGCCCAAACATTTTGATGTTTTTTTATTATTAAAAACTGCTTTAAATAACTTCCCCTTTGACCTGTCTTTTGAGTTCCTTGATCCTAATGATGCTGATTTTCTGTCCAACCTGAGACCTTCACAAATCAGATGTTTTTATTCAGACATCAAACTACTCACATGTAGACTCTGTATACTAAACAGTTTCTGCACTGGGTTTTACTGTATTTAGGTGTATCACTATAGAGAAGACTAATTACATGCATAACACAGCTTTCCTTGTACAAAATGAGAAGCTGTTCTTCCATAGTTACATGGTATTTTGTGAATTACATCTAAAAAAAAATCACTTATCAGTTCAGATCAAATTTTAGCAATTACTTAATGTTCAGACAAGATGAACACAAATTCTTCCTGAGTTTTGGGAGTGTCTTATTTTATTAAGAGCCTGCAGTTATTCATTCAGAGAGTGAGATATAAAGGTGTCTCCAATGAATTGCATGGAGATCTTCCAGGCTCGTCCAGATCCCGATAACCCCACTCCACCCATACATCCATCACCTCAGGGGAGTCTTCAGAGTGTAAAGGGATATCTTCAACCGAGAGTGTAACAGACGGGCCCCGCGGTGAGCTGCTGTCAGCTCTGTTTTATTTCACGGGCAGGGATCTTTGCAAATTGAAAACCAGTGTAAACTCAAGAGTACAAAAAAGGGTAGTAGGGTTGTGCACTTTGGAGATGGAGTGTCAGGTGCAGCTTGTTCATTAACAGCCAGATCTTGCATAAGCTCTGAGGGACGATCAACTTCTGGTGGAGAAGAAACAGAATGCAGGTTCAGGCCAGTGTAATCGATCCCACACATCTTTACTATCCAGAGCCAGGGGTATGGTGCAAATCAACAAGGTGCTCTATCTCCACTTAAAGACTGGAGACTGTTACAACAAAAATAAAACCACCAGTGACCCCAGATTCTTTGCTAGCTCTGCCCTCAGAGCCGGGGGAGCCCTTGTACATCCATCATACTGCTGCTGACAATGAGACAAAAGAGAACAAAATATTTTCAGAGATGTGAATATGTTGTCATTCTCAGCTATGACGAACATGAAGCATGTGGAATAACACTGAGCCAGAGGATCATGGCATGTTATTGTGGGCATGTGTTTCCCTCTAGACCCTTTAAGGCAATCCACCTCTGTTCATAAAACACAATGTTGTGATTGACTGGTTGCAATTAAAATGTTTTCCCTGGCTTCAGCCCTGGAGCGACGTTGGATTCAGAGGAAAATAAACACCCCAAATTGTGCTGATAGTGGCGCAAAGCTTAGGCCAGGGACTTGCCAAATCTCATTATGGATTTAAAACAGATAATGCTGACGTAAGAAGACTCGAATTGTCTCATTAATAAGACACTGCTTACATCCAGACAACGGCAACAATGCCCCTCATGAAGGATGGCTCGGATGTCTCTGCTGTGTCAGATGAAAAGGTTGGAGTTAAATAATCTCGCTGGCTCCATAGAGACATCCAAGAACTCAAGGACCCGTCCTTGAAGTGCCAGCACTCCATCCGGCCCATCCTCAGGTCAGGAAACAGACCACAGCTCCGCACAGCAACTACCATAGGAAGGATGTGGAGCAAGTAAAGCTCTCTCTAGCTCAGCGAAGTTCACATCCACATACCTTTGGGCCAAACGCCACTTCGCTGAACTTCTTTGAAGTGGTATACGGTGCTCAGTAAATGTTTTGTTTTGGTTTGGTTTGAGAACATCAGCCAAAATTTCACGTCAGCCATATAGTCGTTCATGTTTGTAATGCAGGAGCTCAGTTTTTCATTCACAAAATCAGCAGCCATAAAATCAATCATACAGAGTAAATCGTACATATTTACTCTGTAAATATCAACATAAGTCAACATAACAGACTTATGTTGCCTATTATTTTTTTTAAAAACTTTTAGAAATGCATGTTTTGAACCCCTCATTGCATGTTTTAAATCCCCTCCCAACTACTGACAAGATTTAAAAACATACCCATGGCTTGAGAAGTAGGTCCGAAACCTTTTCATACAAAGTGTCCCAATTCAAAATATTACCAATCAAATATAATATTTAAACTCTTTCAACAAATGTTAACTGAAGTCTATATAGTAGTACAAAAGGCAGCAAATTAACATCAAACTATAACATTAAATCTCCTATTTAATGGGAGATTTTGTAGAGCTACTGTCTGTTGTCACATTTGAACAGATGGCTTTCATTATTTTAATTTCAGACTACTGCTAAATTTTACACTAATAAATTTATGTGAAAATCTGGGTCATAAATAAGCAAAACACACATATTAAAAGATGATAAAGGGAAATTAGGCTAAATATTTGAGCTGGAAGTACATATTTTTCCTAATTTCTGTAAGGTGCTATAAATTGGTAATAATCGGGTGTTACTCTAAAATAGACAATATTAAAAAAATCAACAATGGGTCACATTTTTAGTTTGTCAGAGTAGTGCTAAAAGTCTCAGTTATACTTTGGCTTTAACTATGCAGATGATTACTGATTACTTTAATTCTGAACTAAAAATCCATGCAGTACAAGAAACAGCAAATTAATCCCACAGAATAACAAATCATTACATTTTTAAACTTTTTTAGAGGAACAAAAGGTTTGTCTTGTTTACAGTGGGTACATTATTTTTGTAAGGAATGAACAATATTAAAAGAGCCTTGGCTGTTCTTGATGCAGCATTTCCATTGTCTCTATGTAAACTCCAGGCGTCCTTTGGTCTGTAGTTTTTCTTGAAAATCCTTTTTTTCCAAGTAGTCAGAGTTGCTGAAGTGACAATGTTTTGTACTATTTATTAATAACAGTGGCAATCTGATTAATATGCAGCAAATATGCATGTCAGTGACAGGTAAAGCTAAACAGGATGTAAAATGTTTTGCTCATATCATAAAAAGTTGGAAAATAACCCACCCCAACAAACCTAGTGAATATAAAAACTCAAGTATCGTTTTTGAGTTTTTAAATGAGTACAAGCAGATCACCCAACTGCTTTCAAATGATGTCATTTCATTTTTAATACTGTATTGTAACCAAGTCTAACTTGAAATGCACATTTAGAAATCTGCATTTGATCAGTAATTCTGGTAGAAGACTCTAAAGATAACACTGGAGTGCTAGTTTTGTTCAAAAGAAGCATACATGCACAACATCTCAGCCTCACAGGATCCACAGAATAAAAGTTCAAATTTTGTTTGCGCTTTTGCCAATTAACAAAACAGTTCACAGGAAAAGCACAAATCCCCGTTTGGTGTGGTTCAATGTGCCACTCCTCCGTTCAGAGGAGCAGGCAGCAGCATCCTGCTTCTCGTGCCCTTGAGGGCTGTCAAAAAACAGAACCTCAGAAACAACCACACTGTCACTCTGTTTGCCTGACCTTTCACCTGACGGGAGGAAACAGGACGTCGGTGCTCTAGTGTGTTTGTGGAGATAACCAAAAGCCCGCCTGTTGTTGCTGCTCTAGTGTCAGAGATGGCTCACACGTTCACAAATTCCAGTCCAGGTGCAGCAGAGTCAACAAGCTTCCACTGTCTCGGGGTTTAAATGGTTTTGGACTGCCATCAACCGCGGAGTATGCAATTGTGCAGCCTGCTTTGATGATGCCTTATAACATCCTTCATAGGTTCAAGTAGTGAGGACTTTAACCCTTCAGAGGTGACGAATCCGTGCAAAGTTGCAGCTGCTGAAAAGAATCAAAGGCAGTCAGCTTAAAAAGAAATTTCGACTTGGTTTATTGTCCATATCAGCAGGTTTACATCTTACATCCATGTATACAATGAAACACAATGCATGCATTTGTGTTTGAATTTAGGTACATACAATCACTACGAATTAATGTTTACAGTTCAATTCTGTGAAACTGGAAAGCTTACAGACTGCACCGACTTATTTCAAACTCATGCATAAAACATGAGGAAGCCATTTAATCAAATATAACATCTCAAAGTAAAGTGCACAGATCATTCATGCTGATTAAAAACAAAATGAAAAGAAAACCTCTTCCTCAAGACACTAAAGAAAACAACCCTGATCATTTTTTATGAGAAAATGCTATATCTATTTCTATATAATGCAACAATTACAGCTTAGAAATTATCCAAAAGTGAAGTAATGGCAGGGGTGCCTTTCAAAGTCTTTGGTGAATAACAGAACAGGTTTTTAATGCTGAGCAGTATCGACCGACTTCAGTTAGTTGTACAGAGCCCCATGGAGGAGTTTCATAGCGTGGGGTTTCTGTCCGTTATCACTGATGCATGGGCTGAAGAAGGGGAACACTTTTCCTCTCGGCCCCTTGCTGAACAACCACAGCAGGTTCATATCGTCGGCGTTGTAGAAGGCCACCTTCCTCTCATCGCAGTCCAAGTACACCCCGATCCTCTGCGGAGGCGACCCGAGCTGCAGCCTCGTCCATGGCTGCGTCCCGGCCCAGTATTCGCTCCTGTTCCGCAGCCGTAGGGTCCAGTAGCCGTTCTCGGGGCTGAGTTTGATCCGGGCGTGTTTGTCCACGGTCTCGGAGGCAACGCCCAGGTCCCATTTTTGGCTGGAGCCCACTTCAACTTCCCAGTAATGTCGCCCTGACTGGAAGGCCTGCGCAGCCAGGATGTTGACGCACTGGACGAAGCGCTTGCTGTTGCTCATGTGCGGTGCCATGACATCGCACTCGACAGCCTCGGTTTTGTCCCGGGATACGTGGATGCTGGGATGTGCCGTCTCTACGTCAAACGTTAAGGCAGCAGGACCTTTGGGTTGAAAAGATTTATCAGGCGTTGGCACAAATATTGTTTGTGCAATAACAATTTGACATGAATTCACACCTCTTTGTGTTTTTCAGTTTTTGTCACATTACAGCTACAATATTCAGTGTATTTATGAGGAGATTTTATGTGATAGACCAAAACAACAACATACATCATTGTGAGGAAAGAAAAATACTGCATTTAAAGCCTGAGATGCACTCTGCAGTGTTTAATGTTGACAGTGTGAATGGTAGTCCGACTCTGTTCGACTGGGGACCAAAATTCCAATATTTGTTACATCTTTAGTCGATGCTGGTGTGAAAGCAATGTAAGATTAATTCATTTACGCAAAGCTGGAATTTATTTACTAATTAGAGCTACACAGAGTTGGTTTAAATGGATTTTATTCAGGACTAACAAAGTAAATGGGCCTAAAGACACATGAACCCCAAACATTTCTGACCTTTAGTTATTCAAAACATTAAAAACCCCATCTGCCATTTCTTTCTACAACATAATTATGGTCATGATGTGACCATGGGAAAAGGTTGACAAGGCATGAATATTTCTGCACTGTCATTTCTCTAAAATGCCTCTGAAAGTTGCAGTATCAGTCTGTGTTTAATGATGCTCATCAGATGGAAAGTTACCTGGCTTCAGGGCCTTGAACATCCTTCTCCATGTGATGTATTGTAACGGAGCTAAGTATTTGCTGCTGAAGGCACTGATATCAAAATCGGGCGCCACGTTCACCTCCACACAGGGCCTGTGGATTAAACACATTTTATTAGGGTGTCTAAGATCAAATAACATTAACTACATGTCAAATGCTAATATGTACATGACTGGTGTTAAAAGGCCTGGAGCAATTACTGTGTCGCTCTACAGCAGTAAATGCTTACCTCAACTGTGGAAACTGTCAGGAAGGAAACCAAAGAAATCTCATTAACTGCATGTTACACACTGGCAGAAAAGTTATAAATTAGATGAAGCTCAAGTTTTTATTCCACCATAATATTTTAAATTATGGTTAGATACAAAAAAAGAAAAACTTTACAAAATTAATAGACTTGGACTGAGAAAGCTCCACCTCAGTCAGTGTGATGTTCGACTCCTGCAGCAGCTTTACGTTATTTTCCAGCTCCCTAATAGCCAGCTCTGCGGCCTCCAGGTGACGTTGGACCTTCTCCAGTTCCTCTGCTTCCTCTCTCTTCAGCTGATCCAACATATGATTCTCCTCCTCCTGCAGGATCTGATGCAGAGCTCTGAACTCACTTTTGACACACCCCTGCAGATCTGCTCCAACCCTCTGGAGAAGTGAGAAAGTACTGGTACGTCAGGAACATTGACATTGCCTAGTGACATGGATACGTCAAAATCCAGTGCCCTTACAGTATTTCATTTTAAATTCCACATTAAAATACCAATACAAAGCACAAATGATTGACAAGTTGAAGGAAAGTGATCCATGGCTTTATAACTGCTTTAAAAAGAAAAGTGTGGCAGGATTTCTATTCAATTCCACGAGGTCAATGCTTTGTAGAACCGTGCAAATGCAGAATGAATCTCCTTCCACTGCAGTTTCTGCTGCACGACTTTAGGGGAATGACGTTTATACATCTAGATAATGTTTTTTCCTTTTCTTCTTTGTAAAATAAGTCAGGCTTAGTCCGATTGGCTGGAGAACTTCAATGAACATTTGTTTTCCAAGTCATGTAAAACATTTTTCAATTGGAATTATTGTGGGACCTTGACTAGGCCATTCTAAACCAAGTCTTTTAAAGCACCAAACAAGTTTAGAGGTAGAACTATACGTACTTAGCTCCATCCTTCTTGCAGTTAAAGTTCTGATTAGCTAACTTGTTGCTGCTAAAGCACCGTTCATGTGTTCGGTGTTTTCTGCCCCATAGCATTTTAAACATGCAGCCTTAATGTGGATTATAATTACTAATTTATTGATTTCTGGAGGCCATTTGTTGCGCTGAATTTTATTTGGAGGGTTTGCATTACAGGGAGCTAAACACAAATGCACATTATGCTCATCAGAAAACCACATATCCTTTTTGTTCCACTTCACGGTTATGAAGTGGAACATAACCACTTCATGCTGCTCTACCACATATTTATCCAATAAAATACATTGAAATCTGTGTCTAAGCTTAATGGGGAATGAACACTTTCTTTGCTTGCATCTGAAGAGGTACAAGCAAAAAAGTAGTGAAGCAATATTTAAACCTATTTCACACATTATAACAAACCTTAATCTACGAGCAAAGAGGAATGCCAAATTCACAAGACTCAATGCAGCAACTAGATCTTGCAGCAGAATCATGGATGAAGATTTGACCAGCACACGTGGTAATTTATCAGATGAGCTGTCTGAACAACTGTCTGAATTAGCTGGGTGCCACTGAACTAAGTGTGTTTGATGAGGTCCGACCTTGTTAGACTGCTGCAGAATGATTTATCAGAAAGCCTCAAGGTTTTAACACCAGTCCAGCAGTTGCACTCCAACATATTTTGGATGAAGAGGTGTTCAAATGTTGTAAAGCAGTTGGAAAGGGGTTGAAATTCTAAGAAATGCCTGAAACAGCCACAGGAAGTTTGCACTGATGGTTTTCTTTTCATCTACTCAGAGCACACAGCAAGCTCCCATCTGCTTATCAACACTTGAATCTTATTCGCAATTGATATTCCGTTAAATGTGAGAAGCAGAATTGTGCTTAGACATTCGAGGAACACAACAAGAGACTATGAACGCAGCTGAAAACACAACTGAATGTGCATAATGAAATATTAGGTTCTGTTCGGTCGAGCCTACCTTTATGGTATCCATCTTGTCTTTGTCTTTGCGAATGGTGCAGAGGAGATCCTCCTTCCTTGAGTTATGGCTCTGCAACGCCACACTCAGCTTTTTCTGCAAAGCAATATGCAAATAATGTCTGGAGAAGCTAATTTATAAAATGTAAATCGGTACAATGTAGTGGGATAGGAAAGCCAGAGTAATCAGAACCCTCACCACTACCTATTAAACTCCTTTAAAGCTATACTTTCTGCTGGCGCTGCATGACTATGAATTTTAGAGGAAGCTATATGCTTGTATTTTATCTTAACCCAATGCAACAAAGTCTACCACAGCACTACTACAAAGTCCAAGTGCTGTGGATTTGGAAGAGAAATCAATGTTGCTATCAGCTCCCAAGATGATAAGAGTGCACCAGCTGTGCACATAAAAACATAAACAAATATCGCACAGCTGCAGTTTGAAAACAAAAATCAGGAATTTTGGTTTAAACAATTGTAAATTAACTTTTTACATGTTTTTAGGTTATAGTCATAGACTTTAATATATTTTACTGGGATTTCAACATGAATCAACATAATGCATAAAAATGAAGAAAAGAAAAATGTAAATTTTTCAACCCAGGCAGTTAAATCTATTTACAAGGTCACTGTAAGCCAGGCGAGACATTTGTAAATCATCAGTGGTAGTTTTTTGGTGTTGTTTTACTCAATGATCCTTATTTAATATCACTGCCATACCAAGTGATATTAAAGGGAGTGGAAGTGGACTTTGGCCTGATCGAGTCAAGCACAACATGTCATTAAGACACAGATGTGGACTGAAAAATGGAACACAGTTATATTAAACTTTTACAACTCAAATGGAAATGTTTGATCATTGCTAGGTTTACTTTGGGACATTTTATTATCTGCATAAGATATAACACACACCAATCTAAAAATAAACGTGAGGCAGCCAGATGATAAAACACACAAGGGGAGGAGAAAGCAAAAGCGATGAAGTCACCTCCAGATTCCTGATGTAGGTGTCTGAAGAGGAGGACCGAACCTTGTCCACCATCGCTGCCACCAGGTAGTTGGTCTGAAACTGCTTGGACCTGAACTCTTTGCGGCATTGCGGGCAGGTTACAGGACCCAGTGTTCCCCTCCAGTACCTTGAGATGCACGCCTTGCAAAAGTGGTGCATGCAGGATAGCATGACAGGCTCCTGGAACAGGTCGCAGCAAATGGCGCAGGTCAGGTCCTCCCTCAGGCTGAGTTTGGATGAGGGAGGAGGAGCAGCAGGAGCAGCAGCCATGCCGAGATGTCTTTTCTCTCCAAACTGAGGAAGTGAAAGCAAAAGATTAGAAAACTAGAAGAAACTCGGGGTGGATATCTGGCTTTTGTTCCGTCAGCAGAAAAACTCTGATGGTAAACTAAAGACATTACATTGTCCTGTCATGCACTCGTGGCAAAAAGGTTCGACTACAGCTATCAGTTATTTATTGTAAAATAGACTCCCAGAGTATGTGTAAAAAAAAAACAATTTCCAGTGTAAACTCAAATCAAAGTGATTAGGACTGGATAGCAAGCGACCGATCACATGATTCGTACTGTAAAAATCATTTGCTTACACTGTTGAATTTGCCGAGAGACTGTTAGCATTTACAACCACATAGCCGTCCACGAGAAGTTCAACGGACTAAAAACCTTATCAAAACTATGATGTCACTACGATATAAGCGGATATTAAACACTTTAATGAACTTACTGCGTCTGCTGTTAAGTGAAATGCGTGTCCAAACACTTCAAAGTCCCTCCTTCTTTGCTCCTTGATCCTGCGCTGTTCCTTCCTGTTGTGTTCGGGGGACCACCGCTGTCATAAATGAGCATGCGCAGGATGAAGGGCCGACGTTTGATTGGTTCATTGAACCCCGGAAGCATGGCAGTCAGAGAGTGGTCAGCCACAGTTTATTGTCTTTCTTGTCTGTTTATTGTTTTGCTTCGCTCACACGAAATGATAAGTTGCAAAGAGCAAAAACACGCTGTATGCTTAGAGTTATATTTTATTTTTTTATTTAGGGTTTTTATGAAAGCCGAAGCTGATAGAAAGTCGATATAACAAAATGTGAAGTGTTGCCTTGACCATAAATGTTTTATATCCAAACGAATAAGCAAAAAGGAAAACGGTAAAATATTAGTAATGCTGAAATGATTTTTTTTTAAATGTGTTTCTTTTGTATAAAAAAAACAAAAAGAAGAAAAATAACACTATTTATATGCCATTAAAATATATAATGTCACAATATATTTTATCTACCCATCCTACCATATAATGACAGGAAGGCTAAAAAGAATAGCTTGTAATAGATTAGAAAAAAATCTATTAAAATACGTTTTTCTTGCTTGTTTTGTTTTTACCTATAAATATAGCCAAAGTAATTTTTATTGTGCCTTTTCTTTATCTTTTTATTTTTTACATGGTATGTATAATCTTTTATCAGGAACCCATGACATCTTGCTTTACAGGATACGTTAGCTATTGGGACCATGGGAACAAGCCTTTTTAAAGGTAAGCTGAGTAATGCCCAAGGAAATAGGTACTTGCTAAAACGTGCCTTCCTAATACACACAGAATTAAAAGGTCTAAAACAACTGCATGGCGTTAGAAACAGGTCTGAACAAGGATGCATGTCCATTTTGTTGCCACCATATGTAGCAGGAAGGATGTCAAGGTTTAAATAATACCCAAAACACACTGTTGGAATTGTTCAATTGGAACTGATCTTGCCAATTTACCACAAATAACATAACTGTTTTAATAAAGCTTTATTGTAAAAGCAAATTTGGTCAGAATAATTTGAGCTTGACCAAAAAGAAAACTCACAATTGTTAACAAGCATGAAGTCTCCTGGAAAAGTAACTAATCACTGTTTATTCCTCTAATGCTTAATCTAAATATCTCCTCTTTTTTATTGCAGATTTTTTTTTCATTGTTTCCCAAACTCCAAGTTGAGCATAAAACAGAAACCCCCATAGCTTTCAGGCATTGTCAGTACTGTAAGTCTGTTGGTTTGCTCATTATGAAGACCTGAGTGAGCTACCTGTCTTAGAAAAATCTCCAAATTAGAACACAGCCTTTTCGTAATTCCTTTCTGTGTTAAAAAAAAGCCCTACTTGGAGTGATTTTCCAGTTTTATGAATGGTTGAATGGATTTTAAAAGTGGGCTCGACACCTGTAAAGCACATTTAATGAAGATACTGTCTTATATCCACTAATTGTATAATTTAACCTCTCTCCCTCCCAACGCCTGCAAATTAACTGAAAGTGAGATGACCCTGGGGTTCTTCATGAAGCTACAAGGTTATTGCCATTAAAAGTGAATTCAATTGGACAAAGACGGAAGAGAGGAAAAAATACAAGATCAGTTTTACTTCTTGGATTGAGTCCCGAGGCATAACAGAGACTTCCCACACAAACATTTACCTCAGGAATCCAATTTGCAAACTTCACAGACTATCCATCCCTCTGAATCAATATGTTCAATCACCTGTGACTTAAAGACTTTCATCTGTCTGCATTAGAAAGTGTTTAGCCGTCAGAGTAACCTTCATGAATAACACCAACAGCAAAAGGAGGAATAGCTTTGGCACAGAAAGAGAACTATAAATCTGTCTTTTAGCTTAAAGAAACATGGAGAACCCACCCATTCTCTGTAAACATGATCAGATTTCATGTGCAGAAGTTACACGATGACCCATTCCCATTTGCTTGTAAAAATATATATAGTAGCATAACGTTTTTACTTATACAAGGAAGTCCACCTAAACATAGCTTTATTTGAGAAGCAGAAACTTAAAGAATATGTTAAAAGGACTGTAAGTCTTTTGAGTCTGTGGCAGATTTCTTTACATTGTTGAAAGAAATCCATAACAAGCCTTTCACTAAAACAACAGTGGAAAAGCTGAGTGGATGTAAATGCTTTTACAAGTCATTAAAAACAACAGGGAAAAAAAGCAGTGCATTTGGTGTTTTTTTTTATGGGGAAAAATTATTAGCTATATTGTGCATAATATAAAAAGGCAACAGTTGGGATTGGTGGATCATTTGAAGGTGAAACTAAAGTAAAAGGTTTCCAGGTGAATGTGATAATACACTCTGGATGGTCACATTAAAGAACGGGGACTTATAAATGTCTGACCTTCATAATGCTTTGTGGAAGTTTATTGTGGCTGCCGTAAAGCTTTCAGAGGACCTCAGTAAAAATATGTTGGTAATCATCAGGTTTGGAAAGGTTACAAAAAGTGATTGAAAGTTCCAAACATTTAAGACCATTGTCACCTTCCCCAGGAGAGGTCGTCAAACAACGGTCATCCTAGCAGCATAGCTTGTAAAAAAAGAAGTTTTAGAAGTATTAGAAGTAAAAACAGCAACTAGAGGCAGTAGTGACCATGGATAGCTGCCTTTGTCCAGAATGCTAAAGATTACATAAGCAAGATGGCCGATGGAAATAATAGGTTCAGATTTAAAGCATTACTGTGTGACAAAAGAAAATGTCAGAACATCTGTCTGTGAACTAAATCCAAGAAAGTGTAATTTTTCAGCAATAAAACTACTTTCAAAAAGTCTTTAGCAACCATTTTTAAAAGGTTGCTAAGAATAAAGTTATCGATTTGAGATGACCAAGTAAAAGTACTGACCTTTCTCAGATATAAATGTTGTAGATGGATCTATGAGAGAACTGTTCATCAGAGGAAAACACACCAACATCACACATAAGAAATGAAAAAAAAGATTAAATTAAAAAGAAAGTAAGTGTTCAAGTCGGCTTTGTTTTAATATTTAGATTTTATTTTCAAAAAAATTAATCCTGTTTTAACATATTTTCTGCAAAAAAGCCTTAATATTTACTAGCTTGATGCATGATTGTATTCAAAAGATTGCTGCAGTCACACGCAGAAGGTCCAATGACAACCCAAAACTTTCCTCAGTGCCACAACTCAAGCCCTCCTGTTTGACGGTCTCCAGAATCAAACGACTTCATTTACATGTGGAGGTTGTGGGTGAATCTCATTGTTAAGACAACAAGCTAAGACCAAATGGCTGCCTTACCAAATCAATAAGGCTGATCAGCACTCTAAGAACAAAGAAAAGGAGAGGACTGGGCGCATCTTCAAATCCCCTGAACCCAAACAGTTACTTAATGTGGCTCCTAAACAGCTCCAGGAAGGTGGATAAATTAGTCTCTAGAGACCAAATATACAAAACATCCTCTTATAGTTTAGTAAAAATGTTCTTCAGCTTGTAGGCTCTTGTTTTCTCTGTAGTTCTGAAAAAATAATAACTCTGAACCATAGTCATGTGACCACAAGTTAGACCTCAGGATGGGTATTCATCCTACAAGGTGTAATGAATTGGATGAGATGAATATACACAAAGTAGATCAAAATAGTGAAGTGAAAGGAAAATCATAGCTGGTTTTCCATTTGTCCATCCATTTTCTTACACCCTTGTCCCTGGTGGTGTTGGGAGGGGTGCTGGTGCCTATCTCCAGCGAGACATTTTGGGTGAGAGGCAGAGTACACTCTGGACAGGTCACCAGGACAAACAACAGACAGACAGGACAAACAACCACACACACACACACTCACACCTAAGCAGAATTTAGAGAAACCAATTAACCTGACAGTCATGTTTTTGGACTGTGTGGGGAAGCTGGAGTAGTTGAGTCAATATTGGCTTGAATCATCTTCGACTTCAGTTACAGCAAGATGCCTTCTGCCCTGTCTCAAAGCTTCTGTAGTTTCAAACAGGTTTTCTTTGTTTGCCCTGTATTTAGGTACATTTTATCTTCACATGAACTCTGAACAGCTTCCCTGTCCAACCTGAAGAAAAGCATACCAACACCATGATGATGTCACAAGCATTCAGAACAACTGTATTTATACTGAGAATACACAACACACAGGATTTTCAATTAATCATATTTAGGATATCAGAGTAAAGCGGGCTGAGTATAAATGAATGCCAAACTTTTCACCTTTTTAGTTGGACAAGAAATAAGTCAAAGTTTTTCTTTGCACTTTGCACTTTTGGTCCATTTGATGAAGTTCCATCACAAAATCTCCCAATGAAATACATTGAAATTTGTGGTTGTAATGTAACCAACTGCGAAATCATTTCAAGTGTATGAAGGCTTTTGGAAGACATTGTATGTCACACTGAAATGACAAAGAAATTGTCCTCTGGAGACTGAGACACCCATTCAAAATGCATTTACAATCCTTCAGATTAATAAAACTGCATTCGAAAAGTATATCTGCAGCTCTGGGCCTCAAATGTTCTTTTATTGACCTGCCGCCTTGATGAAGTCTCTACATGTTTATGTCTGCAGTTTAAACTAAAAACAACGGTGCGATGTCCAACAGCTTTCATCTTTTCCAGGTTGTCATGGAGCTCACAGTACGTGATTATTTCCAGGGGAAATCAATCTTCTCTGGCCTTGGTTCCAAGCCGTTCCTTTAAACTAACTTGATCCCAATCGTGGAAAATAAACGGTTATATCAACTTGAACATTGTTCATCTGAGATCAGACTGGAGCAGAACGATGGGGACCATAAACTGAAATGATATAACGACATGTTCGTGTCAGAGATGCGTCCACACTGTGCACCACAATTAGAAATAAAACCTCGAATGCAATAAACTTTGTGATGTTCTTCTACATAATAAAAACGAAGATGAGAGAGATGCTTCGGGTAAAATTGTGATGTGCGGGGAGCCCACAGGACGCGGCCATTGCGCAGATCTCCAGCGGACCGTTCCTGGCACAGATGTTGGCGCCTCATTCCTACTCTGACTCCGCTGGATCTGACTCGGGAGCGCTCAGTGGATCCACAAGATGCGCACTCCAGGCAGGGAGGAGCTTCGGGAATTTCACACCACTTGTTCCACGCCACTCTTGAGTGAAGACTCGTTTCCCAAAGTAGATATTGCGGCGAAAGGTGAGTCCATTAACACGCGATTGGTATTCGTGTAGACCGTGAATTCATAATGCGGGGCTCGATATGTGTCCAAGTGCACCAGATAGACGCTGAATGTTCTGTTCTGTTCTTGTGGGCGCATCCTGTAACTGAAACTGCCACATGTGCGTAATTTGGATATGAAGAAACCTTTTCAAAGCAAGATGATGAAGAGTCCAAATGATGTGAGACAATTATAGTAATTTGCATATGTTTTGAAGGGTTAAATAAGCCTTCAGGGCTGTGAAAGATATATTTAAAGAGTGAGAAAGTGAAACAAATGGCCACAAATTACGCGTCAATGCATAATTGATTGAATTGGGTTATTAAAATATATCAGTAGTAACTCGCCATTGATGTGAGCTGGATCCCTTCAGCAGGTGCATCGTAGAAAAGAATAATAATAATAACTCTTGGGATAAGAAATTATAGGAAGTGTCTTTTTTGTGCTTGTGTCTTTTTTTTTTTTTAATTACTGTAAAAATGTTGCTTGAACGGAGATAAATCACATCCATTTGCTCTTGAGCATCTGTGCACTTTGGTGTCTAGGGGATCCCGCTGAGTTGCTTGACGACGGCTACATTTTCTAATTTGCTTTATAGCTTTCATGCCATTTCACTGCATACTTTGAATGTATCAAAACTACTTTAACAGACAAGGAGAAACATAAAACTTTATAAACTAAGGCAGCCTGGCGGGCAGTCTGTTGAATAAGCTTTTATCTTTAAATCAGCTGGGAACACAGGTATCATATTTCTGCCTGTGTTGCAAATATTACATATCAACTTTGAAAGTTGAATGGAAAAAGAAATTGAGTAAACATGGTTCTTTTGGAGACTTGAAGCCTGTATCAACAGAACAATGAAAGAGAATAAGAAAAGATCTCAATAAATTATGCCTGATTTCTTCTCAGTTCTTCCTCCAAGAATCAAAACTTGAACTATACTAGGAGTGGTGTAACAGTTCTCTAACTCATTTGCACAATACATTTAAAATACAACTGAGAAAGAAGTCTGGAATTCTATGACAAAAGTTCAGAAAATGAGTATAAATGTGTCTTTTTATAAGGACAAAAATGGCTGAAACTTGCTTTTTGTGTGTTTGGATCATAATATAACAGGAGGCACATTAATGGGCATGATCACCTGGCATTAGTGAACATTATATTAGAAAAGCAATTTCAGCATAGATTTTATAGCATGTGATTAAGAAGGGGCTGAGCCTTATGTGTTCTTTCTCCTCATATGTCTCAGGTTCATTAAATTCCTGCTTGAGTGTTTTCATCTGACTGATTAATTTTATGACTGAATGATTAAATACATCCCATATTCCCCCCATTCAGTGCAGCAGGGCCACCTGCCGTCTACTTTTAGTTTACCTGAACAGTCCAATGTATTTCACTGAAAATTTATAAGAAAATCATTTCATTGTATCTTCCCCTTGGTGTTGACTTAAATGATGGAGATGATTATTGGCTGTACTGCAGGTGCACGAGTGGGTTAGTAAGGAATGATTCAGCAGTCCAAACCTCATTGAGACTTGATAATCATCCTAATGGAAAGTCCTGAACATGTGGTTTTCATAACATCTTTCCTTAAAATGAAAATGGGAGATCTTTGATTATGAAATCTCCAGTCTACGCTGGTCCTCTTCACAAACTGCTTCCATTTGTTTGGTTGTTGAAGTAGATTGTATTCATCTTCTGATGATGAACTATTTCTTAAGTGTGCTTGATTAATCTGGCAAACCATCAGTTGACAGTCTAACCCGCCAGTAGCAATAATTGAATATATATCTGTATGCAGCAGCAGCACTTTGCCTGCATATGTAAATTAACAGGAAAAACAAAATGTTGAATTGCATTGATTTTTCCTTAATATTTTCCCGCATTTGTTCTCTTTAATATGAGCTGCAAGCGTAGGCACACATTCTGCAGCTCTAATGATTGAGCTTTGAACTCACTCACTACCCCTCATTGCTTCTTCCATCGTCTCCTTTAGTGTCAATAGAGGCACAGGTGTTCCTAAGGGGAAAAAAAGAAAGCATGCCGTAAATAAATAGGCAAGCAACACAGAGAGCATGAGGAAAGATGTTTTCTCACTATTGTCAATTGATAAGATAGACTATTTAGTGTATTTTTTTTTTGGTTGGAATTTCTACTTCTGTTCCAGGAAAGCTAATTTTCTATTAATTTCTCTCTGTGATTGCTGCTCAATTTTCCTTTTCTTAGCTTTGTATAATATCCACCTTTCTCCCTGCAATCAGGGAAGATTGTGTGAATGATGAGATTGCACGCATTAGAGAATCAGTTTATCTGCTAAAATGCACTGAGTTTTTACTCTTCAGCTTTAAATAATAGTTGTCTTTATGGTGGTGACATTTTCTATGGAAGCTCAAGCCTGGTAAAAATTACATACTCTTTCATCAACCCATTCTCACTCCCAAGTCGTCATATATTGACGCATGGGACGGTCCGTCCTCATCACATATTGACGCGCAGGGTACCCCTTTCGCGTCAGTATGTGACGCGAGGGGTTTTACCCTATGCCTTACCGTAATTTTTGCCCTAAACCTAACCAAATCGTCGGGTTTTGAAGGTTCGGCAGCGGTTGCGAGAACCCTTCGCGTTAATAATCCTCGTAAAACATGTAACCTTCCCAAATCGTCAACATGTGACGCTGAAGGACCCTGCCCAAGTCGCATGGTCAGAAATCGTCCCGACTCGTCAATATATGACGAGTCGGGAGTGAGAATGTGTTGGTTTCATAAGAAGCTCTCATACTGAGGAGGAAATGACATTGGAAACAAATAACATAATTTTAAGATACATCACCAATGCTATCATTTTGCCTTCATGCAGCCAGTGTTCATTTCTATAAATGACAGAGTCGCTTATGACAGAGATGAATGGGAACAAATAAAAGGTGTTGCACACATGAAAAAAGGGGTCAAAGAACCAACTGACAGCCAAGTACATGCAGACTCCCAGCTGAGAGACCTCGGCAGGGTTAGGTGGCAGGATTTGACAGCCAAGTCCTCCTAACTGCACTCAGTAGCCCCACTGGGAGTTGTTGTTCAGGAGAATATGTGAAGGTTGGTACATGTCGCCCCACTATGCAGGAGCAAATGACAGATACAGATCCCACTGTGCTTGCACACACAAGAAACACAGTTCACAGATCTTGAGAATTTTGAATCAGACACTTCTGAAGCAGCTTGAGTTTATTCCCTTACGTCATATTCTCATTTGCTGAATGAGTGAACAAATTAATTAATAAATGAATGAACAAACGAACAAATGAAATATGTATTTAGAACATATAAACAACTAATTTTTAAAGAAAATAATACAAAAACAATCAAGAACAATAATCAAACATAGAATAAAAATAATAAAAAAAAGAATACTTTATCGTCATTGCAGTTACCTAAACTAAAATTATTTCCCGTTTCCTCACAAAATGAACCATGTTAACTAGATAAAAATCCAGTAATAAAAACAACTGTGCCTCTCTGCTTAGCCTCATCCCCAGTGTCCACTAATTTGGGGGCAATAGCATTGGTTCCCACAGACTCTGGGGATCAATTAAGCTGCTGACCCCTGAATATTACCCCAGATAAGCAGAAAACAATGGATGGATGGATGGATGGATTAATGGATGGATGGATGGATGGATGGATGGATGGATGGATGGATGGATGGATGTTACCATAACCCATGTATTGTCATATTGGACTAATCAATAAGGGGTCGAGGGCTGATAGAAGTTATTGTTCTTGAAAATAATCTGTTCCTCACACATGTATTGCATGTTTCTAAAAGGCACTATCTCCTTCCTCATGGCAGAGGGACAATCAGTGAATGCCTCGGGTGAGTTACATCAGCACTGAGTCTTTGACTTCTGCTGCAGCCGGTCATGATACAGTGTCCAGGGCAGACAGTGTACTCCTGTGACCCTTAGTGCTGTGTTTATTACCCAGAAAAGGTTCCTCCAACGAGATCACTGATACAAGCGGCCAAAATGGGTTTTCTCCGTAGGTTGCCTGGGCTCTCCCTTAGAGTTAGTATCTATATCAAGAATGACAGGAGTATTCCAGTAAATGTTATGAGGAAACATTGCTCTCTATATCAAGAGTGCCTTATGCAGGGCATTTTATCCACTGAGAGACATTACTTATATATTTTGCATAGCTATTTACATCTCACTGCAAGCTAACATTGGCCTAGCACTAGAAGAGCTGCATAGCTTTTTTATCATCCAGATGAATGCTCATCCTAAAGACTTTAATGATGCAGATATGACAGCAGTCTTACCCAAGTGCCATAAAAATGTATGCTTTCTGGCCAGAAACAAAAATATCCCGGATCAACTATTTGCAAATATCCCGTGACAATACAAAGCTGTGCCATCACCACATCCTGGGGATGACAGACGACAAATCACATTTCATTGATCCTGAATCTATCATATAAACCTGTGGTTTGCAAAACCCCAGCATCTGTGAGTACAGATGTAACATTACAGGACTGTTTTGAAAGCATACACAAGGTGTGCTTTCACAGGGAGCTGACTCAGAGACATATGCTTCTGCTGGCTTTAATTACATCAAATTTTGCACTGAGGCATTGCTGACCATTAGAGCCCTTTTGTTTAACAGCAAGGTGAGAGCACACCTCAAGTGTACTGATATATTTGGTCTCTCACTACAGCACGCGTCAGTGCTCACCTGCTTCAAAACCACCACATTCATCCCACTGCCAAAGAAGACATCAGCCACCAGCCTCAACAACTACTGTCTAAGTAGGCCTTACACCATAATGAAGTGCTTTCAGAGAGTGGTATTGCACATCAAAAGCATCCTATACTGGCTGCCTGGATGTTTGCCGAGCAAACTGAGTCTGTTGAAGATGTATCATGTTTCATTCAGCCGCCCTCGTCCCACCTGGAGCTCTGTATTTTTGAACTTCTGTTCCGAACTCACCAGCCTTGGACTGCCCAACACACTATGTGAATTGATTGTTAATTTTCTCAGTAATGGATCACAAAATGTCAGGATGGAAACCCAGACATCATCATCCATAACTCTGACCTGACACGTGTGCTACAGGGCTTTGTGTTGAGTCCAGTCATTCTTACCCTCTTTACAATGACTGATCCTCCCCCCATATACACACACACACACACACACTCTTCCAACATCATAATCAAATTTCCAAATGATGCCACCCCACGCTGACTAATCTCAGATGTAAATGGAGGTAGGAGACCCAACATCTGGTTGAATGTTGTACAGGCAATAACTATGTTTTAAACAACCATTTTTTTTAAAAAGATGTCATTGTGGATGTTTGGAGGATTAAGAGGAAGACCAAGGCTCCACTGACTGTCAATTAAGTTCAAAGTGGTGTCCATCCAATTCACACCAGTGAGGATCAGATGTAGTTAAAAAAAAAAAAAAACTCTGCTAGCCCTGAAAAGAATGCTCAACAAAGGCTCTTTTCTTCCTTAGGTTGAAAATGGCCAATATGCCATCTCAGCTGTTTGGGAATTTCTGTCGGAGCACTATAGAGCATTGGGCATCACTGCTGAACTGCCGGGTGTGCAAGCCCTAAGGAAAAAAATTGGAGGAACCATCCATCCATCCATCCACCCACCCATCCATCCATCCATCCGTTTTTTCCCGCTTTATCCGAGGTCGGGTCGCTGGGGTAGCAGCTTCAGAAGGGAGGCCCAGACTTCCCTCTCCCCAGTCACTTGTTCCAGCTCATCCGGGGGAATCCCAAGGCGTTCCCAGGCCAGCCGAGAAACATAGTCTCTCCAGCGTGTCCTGGGTCTTCCCCAGGGCCTCCTCTCGGTGGGACGTGCCCGGAACACCTCACCAGGGAGGCGTCCAGGAGGAATCCTGACCAGATGCCTGAGCCACCTCAACTGACTCCTCTCGACGTGAAGGAGAAGGCTCTACTCTGAGTCCCTCTCGGATGACCGAGCTTTTTACCCTATCTCTAGTTAGTATCTATATCCAGTTAGTATCCAGTTGTGAACTCCAGTTTTACCAGAGTTTGCGGTTCTATCTACCCAATAGACAGTGTGGCCAGCTAAGCGAATAGCCTCAAGATTTGGTAGTGCTTGTTAATGTAGGTTAGCTTTCAGACTCGCATGGAGGCTACTGCACTTGCCTCTAATTCTGCTTCACTTAATTGCTCCTATTCCGTTTGAAAAGGAATAGAAAAAAGCTCAGGCTTATTACATTCTACTCCTTACTTCTCCAGAATATCCAACATAGCTATGTTCTGTCTGAAAGTGATGTTCTATTAATTTTGTGTCAAGCTGTTTTGTTTTCTGTTTTCTCTGCTCAGGTGTTGGTGCAGCCTCAGTATTGTGGACCTTCCAGTAAAAATGAGCCCACTTGACACATCCAACGCCACAGCAGAAGTGGAGTCTAGCGAAAGTGATCTGTCGTTTTTGTTCAACGACAGCTCTGATTCATACCAGCCCGGTTTCAGTTATGATGTCACCAAGCACCTTGGAGTCCAAATCACTCTAATAATGGCTTATTCCTTAATAATCCTGCTGGGGCTGCTGGGCAATTCCCTCGTCATCTACATGATTATTCGCTACAGAAACATGCGGACAGTGACCAACTACTTCATAGCCAACCTGGCTTTGGCAGACCTTCTGATGGTCACTCTGTGCCTGCCCTTTACTCTGATTTACACTCTGCTGGATGAATGGAAGTTTGGTGCCGTGTTGTGCCACATGGTCCCGTTTGCCCAAGCTCTGAGTGTTCATGTGTCCATCCTGACCCTGACTGTCATTGCTCTGGAGCGTTACCGCTGCATTGTCTTCCACCTTGGTCGACGGCTCACCTGGCATTCCAGCCTCTTCATCATGGCATTCACCTGGACTATTTCTTCTGTCCTGGCAGCTCCTCTTGCTATCTTCAGAGAATATCGCTATGAAGAGATTCCTCCTATCAATCTGCGCATGCCTGTCTGCTCTGAGAAGTGGCCCCATGGCATCAACAGGGATGGAGTCATCTACAGTCTCTCAATGATCCTACTATTGTACATTCTTCCTTTAGCAATCATTAGTTATGCATACATATGCATTTGGGTCAAACTGAAAAACCATGTCAGTCCGTCCAGCCGTAACGACAGCATCAACCGACGCAAGAAAACCACAAAGATGCTAGCACTGGTAGTAGTGGTGTTTGCAACCAGTTGGCTGCCTTTACATGTGCTCCAGCTGGCCACTGATCTGGACTTGGTGCTCCGGTTTGAGGAGTATAAGCTCATCTTCACAGTGTTTCACATCGTGGCTATGTGCCCTACCTTCACCAACCCTCTCCTCTATGGATGGATGAATAAAAACTACAGGAATGGCTTCATAATGGTGTTCCGTTGCGAGGACAAGGTAGATACTTTCCACCCAGATGGGTCGTTCAGGACACGCTCTGTAAGAGGGCCCACTCCGAACGGTCGTAACAGCAGACACCCTACTACTGCTGTATGAGATTTGTCTTGTTTAAAAGCAGAATTTTAGCACATTAGCTAGACCTCTGCTTTAAGGGGTGTGTGGTTCTCAAGAAGTCTTTTGACTTAAAAGAACTGACTCAGCAATTGAAATGCACCTATGGGTGTATTTCAATTGTATCTATCCTGAAGCTTTCAGCTCCTAATTGGTTTTCAAGAACCTTGGAAACCATTTGTCTACAGAAGTTCAAAGTACAGGTACCTTAGGTACATACAGTATGTGTCACTTACTTCTGGTCAATACTAAACTGCTGAGGTGTTGCTGCTGCTGACAGTGTCTTAAAAGTAAAAAATAAAGCAAAACAAAACTACATGTTCTTTTATGCTTTTGGTGTAGTGTTTCCAGCTGGAAAAATTTGTTATTGTTTGCAAACGCAACATTTAGGTATAGCTATTTGCACAACTACGATAAGATTAGGAGATGGCTTTCTAAATGATACCAATAAAGCATAATTTTTTGACTATTTTAACACTGGGTACATTATAAAACAGCAGTAAGATAACTACCAATTATGTGAAATCCTTAAGCTGCTATCACACTATTTTTTATTTTGCCATGTGTGCTGGGCCTTAAAAATAAGTGTTTCATAAAACTAATCAGGATAAAAAGGAATCATTTTGGAAACATCAAATCATATCACAGTTTTGATGGGTGTTTGTCACTTTTGACATGTTCCCACTTTACATAATGCATATAAATTGGGATTACATGGAGCAGTATTATGTAATATCTACTTTTTTAGCTTTATATCATGTTATAATGTTATTTCCTCATCAAAACCATGCCTGGAGTGTTGCTTTGATTCTTTCATGCATGCTTGAGAAATCATTTAATCTTGTTTTGCACAACCATTCAGTTGTACAAAACTCTTGGTGGGACTGATCTTCTTTGAGGATGAAGCTCCCCCTCAGAGCTGCAGTTTCCACGCTGCAGAGCCTCTTCCTCACAGATCTCTGCAACTTCCTCACTCATCTCCTTCAGACTAGTCAGCAGCAATTAGCCAACGCCTGGTGGAACTGTGCATCTGCTGATCTCATTATACCCGCTACTTCTCAATGGTTGCATTGTTGCTCAAGGGTCTATAGAGGAGTGATGTTGTGATGACTTCCTGAAAGTTGAGTGCTGGAAAGAGTGGGACATTCAGCCTGCCGTAGCTAGTGATCATGTTATGTTACTTAATATTTTTCATTGACTACTCCATTTATCTATATTCAAGTGTTCAGTGTCAACAAATTTTGAACACTTCAACATTTTTAACCAAGGCTTGTTTACAATGTTTTTCTCCAGTTGGGCTTTTGGTTAAACATACAATGTTTTTTACATTTACTATCCTACAGTATTAAATGCAAGGACAAGTGGTGATGCTGGACAGTGATTTACCTAAGACAGTATGTAATCCTACCCCAATAAAACACTTGGCAGATAAGCAACAATGTGACAAAGGTGTTAGTGCCTAACGCAATGCAATGTTCTCGCTGTCATACTTACCTATTCAGAAATGGCTAACAACCTATCAAAGCTCCACCCTTTTGAGGTTTTTTCCAAAAGTGCTACCTCCCTACCCTGGACCCTGCAGCTTAAATGAGAGGGGACAAGAGATAACCCCTCCGCATAGAGACAATGGTTGACACAAAGCATTGGTCACTAAAGAGGGCCCAATGCTTTGCATGCAAATCTCTTTATAAGGCTCCTTATTGAATTGTGAGTGGTACTTGTAAAGTACATATCTAATTTATTCAAATATGTATCTAAAATGTTTACCTATGTCTTATGTAAACATGTTCCACTGTATGTACATAATTCTTGTTGCTAAATAAAGTTCAACTTTGCAGGATATTTTCTAGTGAGAAAGCAGAGATTTATGTGACAGTGAATGTAGACTTCTCATGATACTTCGGTAATTGTTTTATCATTCATTCAAATCCTCTAATCTGGGAAAATAGAAGTTAATTGTTCTCACCTGGCCACCAGCTGTTCTTGATTAGACAGAGCAGCGGGACTCTGTGTCCAGAAGAATGGGACTGGAAACCGGTGACCTGTGTGACGCCAGGGCAGCACACTGTTGATGTCTTCATTACAGAAACTTGTTCAAGGGGATGTAAAAAGAACATGCAATTCTGTGTTCATTACGCTGCTGCTAAAGTGACCTTTCTGGTGATCCTATTTAATAAATGTGGGGACATGAATCAACAACGAGGCCTCTGGGCACAGTTTTCAAGCCTGGACCTGATACATTACAGCTGCTGTTTCTAGAAAGACAATTTATTGTTTGTTCCTCTGTGTCAAATAAAGAGATATTGGTTGTGTATGTGTGGAAGTAAAGTACATCTAGATTTATAAAAAAGTAAATTCAGTAAAACATTAAAATGGCAAAATTACTAGTGTGACCCACACATTTTTTTTATTCATTGTATGTCAAAGAGAATAGCTATGGCCATTGCATTACTGGTTCCTAACTCCCACATTGCAGATTTCCTGGTTTAAGCATATCATTATATATATAGTTCAGGCTTCAAGCCTTGAAGAAAAAAAATTAAATCTCTTCCTTAAAATTTACAGTATTTTCATATAGTCTATTTGTTAATATCAGTCACAAACACAGCAGAAAATAAGAGTTTGATTTGAGTAATTTTTTGGAATAACATTTAACTGGGCAGGAAGAAACTGTAGGTGTCAACCCTGCAGGGAACTGAAACATTTTGCGCAGGATCTCTGCTGCCATCTAGTGATCGAAACAAGCATCACCAGTGCCTCCTGCCGGATGTTCCGTCAACGCTCAACGTTTGACCTTCTTCTCGGCCTGGTGACGTTTGGCGTCTGATGTAGGTGGTCGCACGATGGACTTTGCTCCTCACGAACAATGAAATGTCCGTTCTGATCTTTTGAATATCGTCACTGTGCAGGTCGGTGTTTATTTCGTCTGTGTTGAGCCCTTCCTCCTGAGTGTTGATATGTGACTAAATGCAAATGTATACCGAGAGAGCCATTCATTCACGAGGTTAGCCACATGCTAGGCTAGCTCCTACCGTCCAGGAAGCTGGTAGTGTGGACGTGACGAATGTGACAGAAACGACTTTAAACACGTTGACCTCAGTTTTTTTTTTTTTTTAATACATGAAGCCCTTATTTAAACTGCAAATACATCATAAAGCCGTCAGTAAAAATGCCCCGCTGTGCTTTTGTTTTATAGCTTGGTAGGTTTTTATGTGGGTTTTAGCCACTTTGTACCATTTTCTACAAAATATGAATGAAAAATGTCCGTACAGTCATGACTGACCTTTGCAAGCATGCACTTAAATCCTACTTATTCGTAGCAGTTATTTAGTTATTTGCAGCAGAATGAGCTACAAATATGATTACTGTCAACCTTACTCTACTTCTGCTTTATCTGATTGTAACTGACTTTATTTTTTGTGCCGTCGTTGCACACAGTACTGCCAGAGTAAACCAAGGGAACAATGGGGAAATACGTTTGCTGCACAGGTTTGCTGAAGAACACCTGGGACCAAGTTTGCATTGCTTTCTGGCAACGTTATCCCAATCCTTACAGGTGAGAAAAAATATCTTAGTGTAAAAGTGCACGATTATTAATTATACTGTACAAAATTGTGCTGGTGAAATAGGTCTTTACATTTGCATACTGCAGAGGTTTGTTAATGTAGATGAATTAATTGATGTATCAACACTCTTATAAGTACACACATAACTGTAGTGTACCTACAACCTTGTTTTTTTGTTTTTTATAAAACATCAGTTATTGGCCATTTGAAACCATAAGGTGCTATCATGCCAAGCTGAAAAATGCATTATGGGAATTTTCTGATACACAGACTTTGAAATGATCAAAGTAATGTCACTCATGTGTTGCCTGTCACATGAGGCAACAAAGTGGGACATGATAACCTGTCTGACATAACTGTAAAAGCAGTTTATTAGTAATTAGAATCACATTACATAATATGCATATTGCCTTACGAAGTTCTTCACACACCTTCAATTTTTCCACATTTTGTTACTTTGTCACCACAAAGCTATTTATTTTTTGTGATTAGCTGCTATGTACTAACACAATTGTCATGCACAATTGTAAACTAGGAGAAAAGTTATGCATCTTTTTTTTTCCTTTTACAAAGAAAACTGAAATTTGATCCAAGTATTCAGTCTCTTTTATTCTGCCTTCAGAATCCAACTGATTAGTAAAAAAAAAAAAAAAAAATCCCATCTTTGTGTAATTTAATCTCAGTGTTTAATCTAAACTGTTTCTGTGAAAACCTCAGAGGTTGTTGTTGGTGAACTAATTGCATCATGAAGACCAAAAAGGAACACACCAGGCACGAAATTTAATTATGCATTTAGACAAATGTTAGTCTCATACACACAACTATGTATGAGACTATTTCTGTCCTTTTTATAGTCCCCTAAAATTTCCCCTTAGTTTCTCACATAGGAAAAAAGCCTTGGATTATTGACGTTTTGTTGTTGGCATTCAATCTGGAATTTGCATGACAACATAAAGAACTCTTAAATCCTCCATTTTCTATTTCCTTTCATGATTTAAAAACTTTGTTTTTAATCATCATTGAAGGAACCAAAGATTCATGTGACTCTGGATCAGCAATACACTGAGCCCTGTAATTAAAATACATAGAAATTTATCAAGTTAAGATTATGACAATCAAGTAAAGCATTGCTACAGAAGTAAACAATTGCTATTTACCACAAATATCCACACCTAACATATTACTGATGTTGTGTTTCCTGAATACTGTGAAGTTCTTGTTGAGGAAGAGGGACATTTTGCTGACCTAAGTTTGATTTACTGATCTAGGATTTTAGGTTTACTGTAAGTAGTCAACACAGAAATTACATCAATAAAATCCTTTCATACTAAAATAGAACACTAATTTGTTACTTTGAGAATTTAAAGTTGTCCAAAAATAAATATATTGCAAATAAAATTTAATTTTTAATATTTTACCAATCCCTTTGATTTCAGTAACCATGTCTTGACGGAGGACATCATCTTCAGAGAAGTTACTCCGTCCAACTGCCTCATTTCCAGACGTCTGTTGACCAAAACCAGCCGTGCACCTCGCTGGATGGAGCGGTACCTCCCAAAGCACATGACCAACTCGGCGTACATCATCGAGGACTCAGTCGTAGACCCTCAGAAACGGACCATGACCACTCTGACCTGGAACATCAGCCACGCTCGCCTCATGGTACGCTCCGGTTTTCATCCAGCAGAACTTGGCTTTGCTCAAAGTCAAAACATAATTGTAATGTTTGTTTTGTTTTGTTTTTTCTGCATGCTGTGCCAGTCTGTGGAGGAGCGCTGTCTCTACCAAATTAATCAAGAGAACGGCTCCTGGACGGAGATTAAACGGGAAGCCTGGATCTCTTCCAGTCTCTATGGGCTTTCTAGAGCTATTCAGGTCAGTAGAGTAAAGTGGAAAGTGGTACTACAGCACAGAAAGCAGCATGGAGTGGCTGATGGGGAGACCTCCCCACCTGCCTTCTGTTCTGGCATTATCAGCAACATAATGCCAGAGTTAAGATGCAACAGCTGAGCAATTAGTCCAAGTAGTTCCTCATTGTTGCTGGGTTTACATAAATACACTTTGTCTTTTTCCTTTACTGACTTTGTTCATTTTTCAGGAATTTGGTCTGGCAAGGTTCAAGAATAGCGTCACAAAGACAATGAAAGGCTTTGAGTACGTGCTCTCCAGAATGCAAGGTACATTGTCATTTGAAGAGTTTTTTTTTCCAGATTTCCCTAGAGTTATTTTATAGAGTTGTTTCCTCCATGTTCTTTACTGTTAACGTGGAGTCATGAACTACATGCACCTAACAGGTTCATGTAGTTCATTCATGAAAATAATGAGTTATAGAAATGTAAAATAACAGAAAATAACAGTTAATTTTTTGTTTTAGAAATGTAAAAAAAAAAAATTAAATTTCTCAGAATGCTGACACACCAAATTCTCTGAGTCAGAACAATACGAAGAGGAAACAAATAAATTCTAGTCTGCCTCTTCGGCAACTCATTTCTATGCAGACATAGTTAGCAGAACCATGCTGCTGATCGGCTGTGACTTTTTCTCCTTTATTTCCTTTTGGTGACTACGTGGATTTTAATAAAATTGATTGACGTTTGTGAAACGAGGGACATTTTGATGTTGTAATCTTGACATAATATACATTGCTGTGAAAAAGTGTATGTTGTTAAAACCTGCCAGTTTTGTTTTTCACATCAGCTTAACCTTTACCTCTACATCCTGAGGATGACAATGTTGATGTGTTTCATTTAAAGCCATGCTTTGTGTTTCTGTAGGGGAAACTCCATCCAGAACCTTGGCAGAGACCGCTACAGAGCGGGCAAGAGAGACAGCAATGGCAGCTAAAGTGAAAGCCAAGGACCTCGCCTCGCATGCTCAGAAGAAACAATACGTATGATGATGCAGCTGCAGCTTTTTATATCAAGACTGTTTTACATTTAACCACTCTCATAGCTCACGCAGTTACTGGGTATTTTGCAATGCATCCCAGTGTTGGTTTAAAAAAACCTCTGTGAGGACACATCCTGCTGAAAGTGGTGGTGAAGAAAAGGCCTGAGCTGGGTTCAAGAGCCTGCTCCACCCGCGCTGATTGTGTTTATTGTACGTCTGATGCCACGTCATTTCAGTATTTACCACAGATAGAGATTTTGAACATGGCCCCGGGTGCCATAAGAGTAAAGGTGATGACCTATACTGGAAGTGTTCCTTAGGCTTTTGCTCAGCCACTCTACCCACCAGGATTTGCCTTTTTTTTATTCTGGTTCACTTCACATCTTGTTTTGTTTCCCCCATGTTCTTTATTGTTAACTTGGAGCACTACTTTAAAATATCACATCAGTTCTTTATGATTAATATACGTGTTATGATATCCCAATTGTTTTGTGTTAGTTCAGTTTACCCAGTCCTACCTTAGTCCTGATATTGAGAGTGGTTCCCTGGCTGCTTCATGCTGAAGTTTGTTAGCTTCACATTGTTGGAGATAAAAGCTTGATAACGTCTTGTCACCTGGCGTCTCTGCTGCTGGGTAAGAGCAATACATGAAGCCTCCTCTTAACTTGATTGTCAACTCGCTGTATACATTCATGTAGTCCTTGTGACTTTTCTTGCTTAAATGAAGTATCAGCTGGTGAATAAATTGACATTTCCTGATCATAATATGGTTTTCTGTGTCAAGTAAAGCATTGTACAACTTTAGATGCGATGGCGCCCTTTTGCTGTATTTAATTGGGATTTTATGTGGTAACACAACACAAAGTAGTGTGTAATTGTAATATAATTTTCACATTCTTTGCAAAATGGCAGATTTTTTTTGTCTCACCACAGATTCTAGATTAGAATTAGATCTAGATTTTAACAAAGCCATTCTAACATTAGTATGCTTTGATCTAAATTATTTGATTGTAGCTGACTGACTATCATTGCGTTATTGGAACATCTCAATATAAACACTTTCTATATTTAAAAATATAAATACAGAAAGTTAAAAGCAGAAGTGGTAAGAAACGACTGGTTGGGAGGAAACGCACAAAGCTACAATATGTCAAATATTCAGATTTTGGGATTGCAAAACTAATAATTATCCTGTGGACAGGTTAAACCACCTTTAAATTCTTCCACAACTTTATCAAGTGGCATAAGAGTTAAATGGCGCTGAATACAAATGCAGATTACCATAGTATACTAGTTTTTGTTTTTTTTGTAGAAAAAATTCTGGTTTTTGTGTTGCTCTATCAGGTATAATCACCGCAATACACATTTATTTTAGTTTTCATATGAAAAAAGTATAAAGGTATGAATACTTCTACAAGGCTTTGTTCCTAAAGTTCTCAGAGAGAATAGTTTTGAAAAAATAACACATGAAAAAAATTTATATAGAAAATATTTATTTGCTTAAAAAAAAGAAAGAAAGCTTACAACGGTACAAAAAAAATGCTACATAATATTACTGGGTGGAAAGACGAACTAAAAGTAATAAGGCATCTTGCATATACAAAAAGTGAAGAAGAAAGCAACTTCAATTATTAAATCCATGTAATCAGCATTGATTGCATAATTATTGCAAGTAGGTGTCACCTGCTTTGACTGATTTTCAAATGTCCAACTGAATACTCAAGATGGCCAACGCTCCTCCCCGACTTGAACGCTCTCGAGATCCGATCGATCACATAATGCGTCAAAAGTCTTTATTTTAAATAGAGATGTAAATGTGTGCTGATATGAAACCTCAATGTGCAAATGTGACTGAGGTTTTTTTTCTTCCTTCCCCCATTTCCTGGTTGTTGATTTTTTTTCCCCCATCTCTTGCCCTACCCCACGTCCTTCTGACAAAACAAGTGCAACGGGTGGACGTTATGTGCAACAGAAGAAAAAGAGCTATAAATACACGAAGGGAACTTACGTAGGAGGACAAAAAAAAAAGGAAAACAAAACAGAAATAATGTTTTAAGTGCATGATAAATGTGACATTGCTGCAATATAGACTTGGTGCTAAGGAGAAGCAGCGTAGAACGTTAGTTTAAATCTGGTTTAAGGCAGAATTCAGCACAGACATGAAGGAAATTTGTATTAAAGCCCTTATTTAGATAAAAACTGGATTCCTAAATGACAGAAAGGTTAACACCTCATGGCTTTTGGGAACAAAAACACATAATTGCTTTATCAGAGGAATGCTTATTCATGCTGTAACATCCATCCCAGTGCAATTGAATACATTATTAGCCTGAACTTATTTTGAAAGAAGATATCCCTCCCACCCCCCAAAAGAAAGCTGTCCTGTAAAAACAAAAGTGTTCGGTTGTGTACAGTATCCACGTCTTGCCTCATCCTCTGTTGTCTTGTTTTTGGAATGTTTTCTTCCCACCCTCCCTCTGGTTAAACCCTGTGTCATGGTGGTCATAGCCGGGACCTGTCCAAGCTGGAGTAACTGTGGTCTGCGTCCATGTGTGCAATACTCAGCCCGTCAGAGTCCACGCAGTCAAACACGATGCTTTCCACATCCACCTCCACGTCTTCTGTAATGAGGACAGCAGCAAAGATCAAACCCATTAGGAGAGGAAACTCAAGGTGAAAGAGCTGAAAACTGGGGCTGTTTAAAAAAAACTCCTGTTATTAGTGTTTTTGGTAAATAAAACAAAGACTTTTTTTTTTGCATCATTCTAAAAGTTCAAGCCAAAAAGAGAGTAAAAACAAAGTGTGACATAACAGATTTCAGCTGAGAGCCCGTCATGCACCCACCTCTGTCTGAGTCCGACCTCTCAGAGGACATGGTGGACCCCTGGCTGTTGTTCCTCATCCTCTCCGTTCCCCTCTGGAGCTGCTCCAGCCGAACCCGCAGCTCCCTCTGCTCCCAGCGAAGGCGGTCCTTCAGATGCTCGGCACGCTCGTCCTGTTTCTGCAGCTTCTGAATCGTCGCAGACGAAGGGGAGAGAGACATTTGAGCAAAGCTTCAGATACAAAGAGAGAGGAAGGGAATGTTGTTGGAGAGGTCAGCGTGAGGCTTTCTGCAGTACCTTTATGTGAAGCTGAGCTTGTCTCAGCAGGTTCAGGGTGGTGTTCCTCATGGAGTCGGTAGAGTGAGGAACCTGCTTCTTCAGCTGCTCCAAGCACTGCCTCAGCTGAGCTCGTCTGCAGATTACAACAATCAGCAATGTTACTTTTTCATATCTCGTCACATTACGACCACAAAGTTCAAAGGAACCTTGACTGAGTTATGCTATATTCCCACACAACGTAATTGTGAAGTGGACGAAGATTCATGTGGTTTTCAGTTTCACGTTGCGTTGCAAATAATGTGACGTCTGTTATGCATTTGTATACATTCCACTTTACCGTGACAACCTTAAGAAGTCAACTCAGGAAAATATGTCTGTATGTGATCTGTTTTGCGAAAGCCTCTGAGGTTTTCAGGCATTGCACAGGCAAACTCCATGGATACAATGTGACGAAATGTAGAAAAGTTTGAATTATAAACGAAGGCAATGTACTGTTATATCTCTCAAGACAAAAAACCCCAGCTTTGACAGTTCTGATGTAATTTAATTAAAAAAAAAAAAATGTGAGTACCTGTTTTTCTCCAGCTCATTGTGAACTGTCCTGCAATTAGAATTAAAAACACACTTTCCTTAATGTTATAAATATGCATAGGAAATGATGAAACAACTTTTATAGGTGAGGTTTATGGTTCCTTATCATAACTGAGAGACACATGCAAAGTGCCATTGATCTGTTACATCATGTGCTCACCTTTTACCGCCAGCAGCAGAAATCTTCTTGTTCTTCTGTTTGCTTCTTTTAACCGAGTTACCGGGGCTGAGAGGCGGGGGTGAAGCATATCCATGTTCAGCCTCTGCACGGGGAGGAAGTCCATGTTTATGACGCTGATAAAATTACTGTTACAATGTTATAATGGTGGGTTTCTCATTGTAAATATGTTAGAAGTCCTGGGATTCTGATTAAGTATGTATCATGCCAGAAATATTACCCCAACCCAAGCTAAAGCGTTCAAGCAAAAATGATGAAAACAATCTGAGGAGTCATCAGCTGAACGTTTATTTATTTTTTTTGGTTTTTGGCGCCATCCATCCATTAGCTATCCGTCACATTCAAACCGAGACTTTTAGATTTAAAGTAGTCTAACTTACTAAATTAAACTAGCATTGACTCAGTTTGCACAATGCGCGACAAAACGCAGCTCTCCTGCCCAGTCGCTCTTTTCATTCATCGAGCAGGACTGATGAGCGCCGCCCTGGATTCATTTTCAAACTCGGTGAGATTGGCGCCTTCCAATACAAAGATGCCACCGATATGTAGGTCACTGAGTCAAATGGCACAGATCGGCCGCGGCACCATCTAGCTGGAAAATCATGTGCAATCTTAAACAAATGCAAATAATGTGATTACTGTATTATTAATCCCGAATGCATTAATAACAGCTTCTCGATGCAGATTGTTTTTTCCTCTTTAGCAACAATAACTCCTACCCCTAGGCTGACTGTTGACATGAAATACCAACCTCGGCCTTTCCTCTCCACGAACTCGGCCGCCCAAAGGAGAACCTGGATGCTGCAAACACTTCCTTCCATTATTGAGCTGGCAAGAGTAAAACAAGCGGAGGTAAACAAACTACAACGAGACAAGCATCTACTATGAGCGAAGGACTGTCTGTGCAGGCTACGTCCACAGTTCACAGAGATCCAACAATAGTGCTGCCTTCAAGGACTGGACGTAAATCTCGGAAATTCCAGTCTTTCGGCTGCCTTGTCAAAACGCTAATAAAAAATAGTTAGCCCGTCACAATCCGGTACTGGATTAAATAGACTGCTCTTAATTTGAAAGCAATGACATGGCCCTTCATTTTTTCAAGTGTGCTTAAATTCAAAAATGAAAATGTTATGTATATGGCTCTACCATTTCCAAAAGCATTTGGAGGGGTCGTAATGCCTCGTAAAACGTCATGGTCAAGCCAGCCACTCCCCTCCGCGAGAGACGTGTACCCGTTTCTAATTTGCTCAAGCATAATAAAAACGTTTTCACGCGTATTTACGGCAATAATTGTAGTAGTACTGAATTTTATTTTTAAAAGTTTCTCACATGCAAAAATCATACAACTTTACATAATTATCGACTATATAAATCTGTTTCCTACAACAACAACAATAATAATATAATAATAATAATAATAATAACCTAAAGCAACATGTTTATGGTTATTTTCCAGTTAAACAAAATCGTAGCTGACACATTCGTTCTTTAATTATATATATTACATTTGATTTAAAATTTATACATGCTTGTGAGAATTATGCTATTATAATAGATATTAACGATGTGTTCTAATAAAAGAAATTCTCGGAATTAGGGCTGTATTTTCAATTATACTCTAAAGAAGAAAAAAAAGATAATTTTGCCCTCCCTAAACATGGCGATCTCTGGCTTCACCGACTGAACGTTGCAGCAAATTCATTCACCGGTTGGAAGTGAAGCCTTCTTGCCAGTAGTATCTTTAACCTCTGAACCCCCGAGTGTGCCAGTCCTCCGCCATATTGACTGTTGTCTTGACTGGAGGAGATAGAGAACATTTTGAGGTCCGAGAAGAAACGAAAGTGTGCTCGTAGAAACATTGAAACTGGTGCAAACTTGGCCAAAGCGTCCCGCAAACACCACAGTAATGGCGAGGAAGAAAAGCAAGCAACAAGGGGTCGGCCAGAAGGAGCTTGTGCCTGGACAGCAGCCCGCACCGAAGAGCTCTGTCTCTCCCGGCGATGCAGCTGGCGGTGGCGGCGGAGGAGGAGATGCTGGGTTGGATAGGCTGGCCAGCACCAGGGCGAACCAGGTAGCTAAAGAAGCAACCCATCTGTAAAGACTGCTCGGCCTATGTTCCTTCTCCACTCTGCTAATCCAAACAGAACCGTACTGTTCTTTCTTTTAAAAATTTAATTAACGAAAACCGCTGAGGTAAAATCAAATGCATTCGCTCCGTACTTGAAAGCTATTTCACACTTGATGTACTTGTCGTGGATGTGGAGCTTGATCGCGTTGGATGTGCAGGTCAGCACATAAGCTGGATTGAGGGAGGAGAATCCAGGAGCTTTGCAGCCCCATCTCTTGTGTCGGACAGGTGACATTGTACCTCGGACAGGTCGTCCCGTTTCCAGCCTTTTAAAACTCTTCATCCGCCCAGCTAGCGTTAGCCTCAAGGCTAGTCAGTGTGCTGCAAACGTGCTTCATCCCTATGTGCAGGAGCGCTCTGCAAGCACAAGCTAACAGCTTAGCAGCCCACCGGGCTACAGGAGAGAATGGGTTAAAAATTATTATGCCAAATCTCATTAGGATTTTTCTTTCTTTTTTTCGTCGTGTCTTGTTTTTTTATGATCTGTTTGGGAGGTGGAAACTTTAACTGTAAACGCATCATTTTGTTATGTCTTAATGAGACCGTCATTTGCACTGAGCATGTAAAACGATGTCAAAACTACACGATATGACTCAAATTTAATATTGTTTCTTTTTTAATTAAATTATAAAATATAACTCCAGCTGATGCGAATTTTGCTGAGTCTGGGTCAGTTACGAACAAGTTTTAAAACTATAATATTTATTTATAATCAGTTTTCCCTTTTAACTACTATAATAAGATATAATAACAATAAAACGGAACATGTTTAACTTAATGTGACTCTTTTAAACAATAACATGTAGTTTTGTTTATTTTTTTCTTACAAATTTTTTTTTCTTACAAATTTTTTTCTTAAACATATATTGTGGCATGGATGTAACTTATGTCTAGCTATATATGATTTATAATCATGTGATTCAGTGTTATACATACGCAGAATTGGAGTTGACTTCTGTTGACATTTGTTAGTTTATTGATACCCCACGATTATGGTCATCAATGTCTGTACTTTTCTTTTTTTCACTGAGTCAGTGAGTGGAATCGGAGAAATCTAATGCTCCAAAAATGTAACCAATCTAAAATACTTCTTATGCCATGAAGCTCCACATAGACAGTTCAAAACAAACCGGACATTACATCTCCTTACTGACTATTCTGGTTTCTGTTGGTCAAATTCATGTTTAGTGCTGTAGTTTTAAAACCTTTTTGATAATCTAAACAGATTTTTGCAAAACCGTAACATTATTCTTAAACTTGATGAATCTGCAGAGTGTTTATAGAGGGTTTCTGAAAGATTTTAAAAAGTCAAAAAGATAATTTTAAAATTTTAGGCTCTGGAAAGTCCACATATGTCCAGTTAATTCCTAACTGTGTATTCTTTATTAAATGCTGTTTTTTGTTGGGTTAATTTGTTCAGTGATTAGTAGCTCTAGCAGAGGATTTAGTTATTACTTGTGAAATTGTGTTTCATCTCCCGTGACTAAACTATGACTCCCATGTTGCAGGGAAGCAATAAACTCAGCTGAAAAATAATGATTACATAATGCACAGCGTACTGTAGGTCCGGAAGGTAAGATACCCTAGCTGTAAACAATTTACGTTGACAGTGATGTACTAATTGTCCACTCACTTTGTACTCAGAATTTGTATTTTCCAAGTTCTGAGTCAGGAAAACAAGCAGAATGCTCCCTAAAGTCAATCTTTGGACCAGAAAAGCTGGAGCTGATGAAGAAACTCTGAGCTTAATATCTTATATACCTTCATGCACATAGAATGTAGTAACAGTTGCCCATATTAACCATTTATTAGCACTTCATTAATTCATGGCAACACTGTAAAATATCTATTTGCGAATATGTTCCTTTCGTGTTTGAATACAGGAAGTTGAAAGAAATAGGCTCGTTGTTGTTGGTGCCAAAAGAAAAGGCAAATCCCTCAGTTTTCCCTCTTGCAACCAGAACCCTCTAACTCAGGTGTGACTCCCTGCTCTGAAATCTGAGACTACTTGAACGCAGATATAACTCGTTGTAATCAACTAAGAAAAAAATCAATATTAACTGGTAAGTGTTATTTTTTTCACATAATTCTTAGATTTAAATCATAATGACATCAGAAAGGCTTCTAATGATGTTCCATTTATCCTTTTGAAACACGAAGAAACATTTTATTACTTTTCTAATAAAGCACTCAGTTGTGTTTCTGTTTTTTTTTTTAATCTTCCTTCCAATAATTTTAAATGAAAAAAAAGAATAACTTTGCTCCTTACTAGTATAACTCTTTGCATTATTTAAAATTGCTGGCCAGTGCAGATTATAAAGCCCTACACACTCCAGAACCCCTGAAGTCTGTCTTGTGATACTAAGCAATATGATTTCAAATTAACTTGTCAAGTGTGTGACACTATAGGGCCATTATTAAGCACAATGTTCATTTGCACTTAGTAATAAGCCAGTTATGGCACCTAAAATTGACATTTTGTAGCTGCCTTTAGATTGTGGTTCAAATCTTTTAGGTGTTTTAAAGCAAACTGAGTTTTGTGCAGACATTGCAAGAAATATCTATCTTATTATTGTTTATATCTGCCTTTAAAAGAGCAAAATGGTGATATCACAATATGAAGGAAAAAGAAAAATGGTGGCTGTCTGTTCATTGAGTACTATGGGTCTCAAAGAGAAGAATAAATAAGAGGGAAGTATTCAAGTGATAAAACAAAGAAAGACTCAGTAGTAGTTCTTAGGCCAAGTAAAAAGCAAGCAACTCTTCTGACGCTTAGAAGTTTTCTATTTATATTCACCCGGCTTCAAATTGGTTCAAGCTTATTATGGCGCCACATGAAATCAGGCTTCAATCCCACAGTTCATTCGATCTTAAACAGTCATCACATTCTTTCTCTCTGTATCTACCTAGCCCATGCACACCTGCTGCCTGCTGTGCCATCGAGAATTCAAGGACTGGGGAGCGGGTTCTGTCAACGGGCTTCCCGCCGGCCACGGGACGAAGCTGGCCGACGCGGTGCCTGCACTTTCCCAGGCCTTATTGCGGGAGGCGCCGGGTCGAAAACTGGCCGACGCGGTGCCCTCGCTGTCCCAGTCCCTGCTGGGAGAGGTCCCTCTGTGGATCTGTCAGAGCTGCTGCAAGAGTGTGGAGGAGGAGGAGAGAAGGAGCACGCAGGAGCAGCCCTCATCGGTACGTTAAACAAAAAAAATTTAGCGGTTTGGCTCAGGCGAAGTTTTACTCTACTCCTGCTTTCTTATATTTGGATAATGTGTTTGATTGATTTGATTACTAAGTTTTGATTACTAATGTGTTCTGGGAGAACCTGTTTTTGATTTGCTTCATATGGGGATGCAGGTTCTGAAACATCTAATTTGACTTTTTTTCCCCTAATTGTTGAATGCATTAAAACTAAGAACTCCCATCTTTCTTTGGTCCATAATTCATCATCCAACAGCATGCACTTAAATGTCCTTTTTTCAGCTAACTAATTGATGCGTAGTTGGGCATAATCGAGTATTTTCTTTTAGTTTTCCATTGAATGCAAAACAACATCTAACATGGAACCTGCAGCACATTTTTTCTATTTTATTTGTCCTGAGAAAAATAAAAGTGGAATTGCTCAAACTCATAATTAGCTGCTCAGACCTTAAATAAAAAAGATAGTGGTATGTCAGAAAAAGTCTAATGTGTGCACTTCCAGTTCAAATTGTAAATGTGTTAAACGTTAGAAAAAACAAGAAGCGGTCTTTTTACCGTTTGTTTTTCTCATTAAAATAGTTTAACGCATTTCTAAGCTGTTTGACCTTTATCTCACTCTCCTGTCGGGTTCTTTTACTGCCAAGATTTAAGTCAATAAAAGAAGGCCAGATGAGTAACTAATTGGTGTTTTGTTTTGTTTGTTTCTTTCAAACTAGGTACCATTGTCACACTCTTCCTCCTGTAAGTCCCAAAGCTGTGGGAACGGTTACCCGGAGCAAAGTACTGTAGATTGGGACCCGAGTTCCTTCCTGTCGGCCCACAAACTGTCAGGTCTCTGGAACTCGGCCCACTCCAACGGAGGCGAGAACTGCAACCACAACACTTCTTCGCACTCACAAGGTCTGTCATCACAAGGTAAGGAACAAAGGCATCAATGACACACACACACACACACGGTGATGGATGAAGGTTTCTCCAGGCTTAAGATCCAGATGTTGAGTTGGTGTTGTTGTTCAGAAGAAACTGAATGGAATTTTATTGGTTGGCATCTTTGCTCTGCTACACCTAAAGAAGGATAAAATAAAGTTTTGGCTCAGAATTATTGCAGGTAAAATGATAACTACAAAGTTACTGCATGTGTAGGCTGGTGTTTAGTCTGAGTTATTAATGAATGATGGTGTTAACATAAGAAAATAAAGAAGATGATGTAGTGACTCAACTATTGATCAGCCAATAAATGAAATAGACTTGATCTGGTGATTGGTGATCGCTAGGTCAAATTCTGAAAAATTAAATGCTGTTCTCTGGCATAGACAAATGGTATGTTGGATACTTTTTTATTTTCAGTTGAGGAAAACTCTTTGTGTTTAATTGCTGAATTAAACCTAGTTTGTCCTAAATTGGTATCGAACCTTAAAGAACGTCAATAATCTGTCGGGCAGTGAAGGTTTGATCAGAGTGTGACGCAGAAGCTGCTCTGTCTTAAACTTGTTCAACAACTGAAAACCATTTAAATGGACAAGATCATCATTTTTAACATTTTAATGGTTGGAAAGGAAAAGAACCAACAGTTTATTGCTCCTCAAAAATTTTCAAAAATAAAACATAATCCCAAAGAGTAAACTTCTTAAATGCACAGTATAAATGACTCAAAAACAAACTACATATCATCTCTTAATAGTCTTGCAGAACTGGTGACATCTACTATTGTGTTCTGACCTATCGACAATTCATAGTCATTATCTGAGTATCAAATAAGTACACAAATGCGTTTGCATTTGTGTCTAAACCAGCTCTTCAATTTTAGCCCCAAAATGAACCCATGTTTCTTCACTTGCAAAGTTGTTAGACATTTGAAGCTGTGCTCAAACAGCTGTTTTTTTGTCAGGGACCTGTCCTGGTTTTTGAATTTTATGAGTTTTGTTAAAAATAGGCAGCAAAAAGATGTTTCCACTTCGACAGTCTTAAAAAGCCACAAAACACTTTGACCAATAAAGAGTAGAGCAGGTAGTTTCCTAAAAAGTAAACATTAGTGTTGAATAGAACAAATTAGAAATATAATCAATGGAAGAAAAAAAAGACTAGAAATTAAAAAAAACAACATGAATGTAATTGTTGTTTTTTTATATTCCATACAATTAGATTTCATGTCAACTGCATGCTTTGCAGTTGATCCTTGTTTTCAAACAATGCAATCAAGTTTAGTTTATTATTCAGATTGGTTAAAAATAGTTCTACTTAAGACTTCATTGAGACTTCGTTGTAGAGTTTACCTTAAATACACCAGAGTTCCTGTAGCTCTGATCTGGAAAGAAAATTTGAATTGGTAATGTAAGATTGAGGCTTAAACTTGGAAAGTGAAAGTAGTCAAATGATGCTTGCATGCATCATGAAGTCGCATGTCATTCTTGAAAGGTTTAATTGTTTAGTGAATAAGAAGCAAAGGGTGCAGAGCACTGACACACCAATGGAACAACATAAATAAGAAAGGAACAAGACATGTCAACGTCTGAAGTGTCTTTCTACATCGGTTATAAGTAGGTTAACACTTTAAAATGTAATTCAAAGAGATTTACCAGCTGGACCGAAAAGTGTCAAAAAATACTTGTCAGCTTGTTTTTTAGTAGGAGCAATAAAAATTAGTTATAATTGGATAGTTAAACGTCCCCTCAAAGAAAAGAGACGATTTCACAAAACAAACTCTAATCCTGAAAGACTTCTACATGCTTCTGTCTGATATTGATGGTTCAATTACACCAAAAGGTCCGATGCTTATTCCTGTTTCTATGTGTTGATCAGTGTGAACTATGGAAATGAACAGCCATTAAGCCCTCTGTTATCTGAGATATTTTAGACATGTTTCTATTTACAGGGCTAACAGCCTGTCACGAAAAACGGGGGCTTCACGAAGCACCTGGAAAATCGGCAAAAACCTCAAGTCCTAAAGTCTGTCCCTACAGTCACCCGTCATCCCAGAATTCCAGTGGATCCTCTGCTGGGAACTCCCAGTCTACCTCAGCAGACCTCTGTAAGACCACACCCAAGCACTTCAAGACCATGTGTCGTCGACCAACGCCACCAGGTATTTCGTTTTGTTTAGTTTGGGTCAGTAGTCTTATTAAAAGTAGTAACGTACCGATGAAATATTTTGTTGCCAGTTTTCAATTTTTGACTTTATTCATGCACAGGGTAATAAAAAGGGCTTTAAAGAAAAATCTCTTGGTGTTTTCTAGAGCGAAAGCAATCAGATTGTACAGTTGCTTACTATGCTGATCAAATAAGATTGCTAACTGGAAGTAGCATGTAAAGTTTTTTTCTTTATCTTAAATAAACAACTGCTGATCAGGTACAACCTTTTGGTAAAATAAATTTTAAAAAACTGTATTTGTCTTAGGAACAAATATGATGGAAAGTTTAATTTTATCCAACTGAATATTTTACTTTATGCCACTAATTAAGTTACGGTATGTTTTTTTTCTTTGTATTAAAAAAAAGATTTACTTAGTCATTTTTATGTGACTAAAAAATTACTAAGTAAAATATTCTTAAGTATTTTTTATAAAAAAAAAAAAAACAGAGTTTAATTTACCACTATCTTAAGCAAATGTAATTCTATTACTATTTTGATTTCCCAAGTTACATAAGACATGCAAAAACATATCCATTGTAGCGACATAAAATGTCCCAGAGATGTAATTTATTTTGAAGGCCATACAGGAATTGCTCATTTCTAATTCCTGCTGTCAATCCTTGTATATACCCTAGAGCTAATTTTTAATGTGTGTTTTTGTCCAGGGGAAGCCTTTCATCCCAGTGACCACCATCAACATGCAGACTTGTCGGTACCGCCCAACAGTCCCACCGGTCTCTCTTCCCAGCATTCCTCCCTCCTGCCCCCAAAGCCAAACTCCGGACAGCACGGTCACGTCACCTCGTCCTGCGGCACTGGCGTGGCAGCCCAGACTTCTTTCTCCCCACTGGTACCAAACCTCCACAACACCACAGCCAAACTCAACTCCCCAAGTCCAGACAGCCCAACATCGGTTCATAAACCCAGTTCATGCAAAAACTCCCACATTCCTGCGGTAAATACACAACACGGCAAACTAGGAACGTCTCTAATGGGCTGTAACCACTCTTGTAACGGACACAACCCGGGAACTGTGGCCGCTTCAAATGTAGGGCATCTGACGGCTGGAGCCTGCAGGTTAGAACTGGTGTCTCTGTTTTTGTGGAATTAGAAAATTTATGTATTTATTGAAAGTAAAAAACAATTTATGTGGGGGTCTTTTGCAGGGATCAGGCATGTAAAGGGCACAAAGTGACAAATGGGACATTGTGCCACCCATTGTCTGAGCTGGAAGAAGGTGAGGATGAAGACAGCAGCTCTGAGAGGAGCTCCTGTGCCTCCTCTTCAACCAATCAAAAGGACGGGAAATACTGTGACTGCTGCTACTGCGAGTTCTTTGGACACAATGCGGTAGATTTGTTTTTTCTTCCTTTGAGATAGAAAGCAAGAAATGGAAAGCATTTGCTCTGCCAAACATGCATCATATTTAAACATGTTTAACATCTTACAGCCTCCAGCTGCACCAACCAGCAGAAACTACGCTGAGATCCGTGAGAAGCTTCGCTCACGTCTAACGCGACGTAAAGAGGAGCTGCCTCAGCGTCAGGATGCAGAGCTGACCGCAGTCAGTGCCATTGACAACAGGGACGTTGACGAGCTGCTGGACTTCATAAACAGCTCGGAGCCTAAACCAGTCAACAGTGCCAAGGCTGCCAAGAGGGCTCGACACAAACAAAAGAAAAAGGTGTGTTGACCTCTGAAAAAGTTGCTAAACAAATAATTTTACTTAACTGTGAATTTTAAACAAAACAAATACTGTAGATGATTTTTTTTAAAGCTTAAAACTCAAATCTTTGTCCGGCAATAAAAGGTCAAGTCTATTATGAGCATATTTGTAACTTCAGATTTAATTTTGTCATAAAAAATTGATAAACCGTGATTTGGGACAGTTCTGGCCTTAAGATTATAAAATTGAACTTCAAGGACATTTTAATGAGCTTCAACCATGCTTGACTTCTGGTACAGTGATCCTAGTACTGTTAATACTTAAGTTGACTCCGCCAAACATACTTCTTGTGATCTTTGCCAATAAAGATAAACATTGTGCTCAATATAGTTTTGCCTGCAAAATGTATTTGAGCTTGAAGGTGTCTGCTTGGGAGCAGATGATTCTTTTTGGACAGGTTGTTTCCAACCTATGTTGATGTTTAACTGGACGTGTGCACTGGTGAACCAGCATCTTCAAACCTGTGATAAAATGAAATCACATTGGCTCTTGTATTGTTCTTGAACATCATAATTAAAATAGTTTTAACCTGCAATAAATTCAAACTTGTGCATCTCAATTTTGTTTTCAAATTGTAATGTTGTTTAATGTTGCCACCGCAACATTAAACAATTCCAATAAATAATCAAAAAACCAGGATCAATATGACATTCATGTAGATTAGTGCATACAAACATCTCTAAGGAAGTTCTGAATTGTGTGTATGTGTTTGTACTTAAGTTTGCTCCTGAATTTGTTCCTCTTATGATGCAGGAAAAAGCTCAGCAGGTTAACACGGGTTCTGCTGGCAGTGAACCCCAGTCCGGTGCGCCTGAGGAGCCCGTAGATGAGCCCATCCCCGATGGCCCTGAAACCAGTCGGCTTCTTGACTGGCCTCAGCTGGAACTTGAGCGAGTCAACAGTTTTCTCACAAGTCGACTAGAAGAGATCAAGAACACCATCAAAGACTCGATTCGGGCCTCGTTCAGCATGTACGACCTCAATCTGGACGTCAATGACTTTCCCAAGAAGGCGGCTACATTGGAGGGAAACCACCTGCTGTCCCATCTCAACGGTTCCTCTGACTTGCAGCAGATAGACCTGGACCTTTCTCCTCTCTCGCTGGGAAGCTTTAAGAGCCACCTGGACCTGGTTAACGGATGGGAGGACACGAATATGTCCTCTTCTCCCAACGCTGCTGCCAACACCCCATCAGGTGTCAGTGCTGCTTCAAAGGACACCCAGCGGTTGCACACTACAAGCAGTCTCTCAAAGCTCGCTATAGTTCGCTCCCCAGAAAGATGTACTTCTGCTGGATCTGACAGTTTGCCACAGGTGCCAGCCCAAGCAACGGCAAAATCAAAGGAGGATGCTCCTGATCCCAAGAGCACTGGAAACGTCGGCGCAAAGTCGAAGAAGAATAAAAAGCAGCAGCTAAAACAGGAGCAGTTAGTATTGGAGCAAAACTCAATCAAACCAACCAAAGCTGCCTCTGGGAACGAAGCACAGAAAACCAATGAGTCTAAAGACACGGCATCTCACGGCTCAAAGGCTGGGAGCAAACAGCCTCAGCAGCCAGCGGACAACCAGAGGAACGGGCCTAAGAAAACGGAGGAGGGGAGGTCGTCCAAACATGTGTCAAATGGAGCAAACGGCCTTGTGGGTGCACCAAGGGGGAAAACTGACATGGAGACCCGAGGAGGTCGATCTGAGCAGGAATCAGAGAGTAAAGCTCCCACCTCCATTCCTCCAAATGGGCCTCCACTGCAACAACCCAAGGGGAAAAATAAGAAGAACAAGAATAAGGGAGAAAAGTCCAACAGTGCTATTGGTACGGGGGCAACAGCTTTGTATTTACCACATTATGCTGAATTTGAGTCTTCCCATCTAATGTTGCATCTTTATGTCACTTCTTCAGATGATGTATTTCTCCCTAAAGATGTGGATCCCACAGAAATGGATGAGATTGATCGGGAAGTTGAATACTTTAAAAGGTAATCACAATACAGCTGTGATTTAGTTGAAACCATATACGCACTAATCAGAATTTTGAGCTCAGATTCCGATCTTAGTTTTTTTATAAAGCTTTAAAAAAGCTGTTAAATGGAGCTGCCGATGCAAATTCTTGCCATTTGTCATTTTATTCTTTATGAAAAAAACAGCATGGTAAATGCACAGTATTGGAGATAGTTTTTCCTTCCTGACTGAATGTAGTGTGAAGTGCTGTGGAGTCCTCTGGACTAGCTAAATCACTAGACAAGTACAGGCCATTTACTATTCTATATTAGCAATTGGCAGATTTAGCATAAATAAATAAAAAAAATTGGGAAGGGGTTGTAAACCTTTAACTCTGAGATTTCTAAAAGGTTGTCTTATTTTCGAATCAATAGTGGTATGTTGAACAAAAGGTAAATGAATAAAACCCAACATGTCTGTTTTACTATGTTGAGCCTTCCTGTTATCTATTTAAAGAGTAGCTTTTCACACAGGGACATATAGTTTTTGGATTTTTTTTTCTCCCTTAATAATTAACTACTGCATTTAATGTTCTGAAACACTGAAGTGTTTCAGAACATTAAATGCAAAAACAGGAAATCATGATGGAGACAAACACTTTTTCACACCACTGTACATTTCTGTGATTTTCTAACTTAATTTTGAAGAACTCAGTGGTTCTGGTAAAAGTTACATTTGAGTCTTTTTCAGTCAGTAAGCAATTCCACATGGAAAAGTGCTGTTTGGGTGAACTGGTAGCTCTTAAGTTATCAGAAAAAGATCCAGGTTTTGATCCATCTAGTAACCCATAGAGGCTGTTCGAGTTGAACATCTGCTGATTTCTCTGTTCACATCTGTCAGTGTTAGCCTTATTTGCATCACTAATCCAGTTTTTTTATCTTTGCTTCTCATAGGTTCTGTCTTGACTCAGCAAAGCAAACTCGCCAGAAAGTAGCAGTGAACTGGTCCAACTTCAGCCTCAAAAAGGTTCCTTCCAATGCAGCTCAATAACTTGGATGAAATTCAGAGGGGGAGAAAAAAGTTCTTCACATCACAAACTCTCTCAACAGAGCCCGGTTTGGCCTGAGCCCTTCTCTCATTCCCAGTTTTCTTCTCCTGATAAAGCCAAGGGACCCTGGTTTCAAAATCTTGCTCTTCACTAAAAAGACTGAAAAGCGACTCGTGGCCGTTAAGCCACTTGGCGTTCTCAAGGCCAACTCTACCCTTTTGCTATGAATGCAGCGTGAACTGAATGAGTGATGCAGAACCGAAGAGAAGTCTGTTGATTCAACTGCATCCATGTGCTTACGTATGTAGTATGTAAACAATTACATGAAATAAATGGTTTTATCACAAATCTGCGAAAGTTTAACGTTGTTAAACTGATGAATTACAATGAAGTCAAATGGAATTGGTGCTTATCATCCATCACAACCTGCAGTCTAATCCAAATATGCTAATAATGTACAGAATGGAGCACAATATAATATTTTGAACTAATATTAAGAAAACACAGCTACCATCCTAAGTTACAGATATAACAGGATGTGCCGCTTTTAGTCTCAAAGAGACTGAAGTCAGTCCTGGCACTGAATTGGATACTTGTTCCTACACTTGATTACGATCAACAATCTACCTTTCACTTGACCTACCTGCTAGACTTTCTTGTTATGAAATTGAAAAAAGTAATACAGCATGTTTTTTTAAAACAATAGATATGAGAGCAACACTAATAATATTCATGTTGTCACTTATTAAATTGAGGTTTTTTTTTTACATTTGGCCAATGGGATGCATGATAAATGTGATTTCTATCAGCCCCCACCCCCGACCCCACCCCCCCTGCAGATGCATCCCTGTGCATGATGAAAAGGAACTAAACTCTTTGCTCCTATCTTGTATTGGAAAATTGTGTTGCTTCAGTGTCAGTCCCTCTTTGGTGTTAGTTATGAAGAACTACGAAATCCAATACACTCTGAGACTATGTGTTGAAGAAACCCCTTTGCCATGAAGTGCTTATTCTCTAAACTGCTATTTCATTCCCTGCTTGGCAGCGCACTGTGCAATGTTCACTCCAACATTGGAAACGCATTGTTTGTTGCAGTTAATTTAAATGCTTGTACATACTGAGTGAATATTTTTGGCCCCTTCGAGTCTTTTTCTTACCTTCCTGAGGGTTGTTTGTGTATATGTGTGAGCTCCATTTTTCATTCATTATGCTCTGACCTGTACTGTTAACTTGACGCCCTCCTCCCAAGTGTTTTCTTGGCAAAAATAATAGAAACAGACCTTTAGGACACAAGCCTTTGGCTTCACACCAGTATCAATGTTTTTGCCTGATGGCTTTCATGAAGATGGATGATTTTTTTTAATTATTATTTTAAATCTGTGCTGAAATTCTGTTTTTAATGTAACATCTCTGATGCTTTCCAGGTTATACTCAACTAGAAAAGATTACCTTAATGTTTCGAATGTAGATTTATACTATACCAATAACAGCCAAGTGTATGTTGGCTTGTTTCTTTTTTTAATTCACTTTTGATACTGTGAAAAAAAAATCTTTCGTTCGGAAAGATTAAAACAATACAGTTTTGACAAAATCAGGTGTGGTATTCTTTTTTTTTTAATTATTTTTTTTAAATTTTGTCTCATACTTGTATCCGTACCGCTGTCTCGCCTGTTTGGAAGATGTGGCTCGGGTTGATCTGACCCCCATGGCGTTCCGTACACTAGCAGCTTCTGTTGCGTAAACAGGAGGAGTTGATCAATTAAATTGTTGTATTATGATCTGTAGCTAACTTATACTATATACAGGGTAAAGTTACGTAAATATTAAATAAAAATGGAGACCGAAAATCGGGCTCTAAAGGTAAGTTAAGATCAAACTGCGGGAGCTAAACGGGTGAAGCTAGCTAAGGAAAGCTAATATGAAAATGCTAACAGTTTTTTCTATCAGTGAAGGTCTAGCATAATTTCACATAATATAGTACATTTAAATGTAAATAAAATCACGTAGAAAGTGTAAGAATACATTTTTGTAATATGGTGCAGGTATTAAAACTAAACTATATCAACACAGGCCTTACAAAGTGAGCTAGCCGTGCTATGTATGCAATTTAGGCTTTTCGAAGGCTATACGATGATCAGTGCTTCTATTTTAATGTAAATACGGTGGTGACATTTAAAACTGAGATGCGTGTCTATGTCAGAGAGCATTTATTGGAGACTTGAAGGTTGATGTCCGTGGTACCAGCTTTAATTACAAAAATGAGGGGCACTACGAACAACTGTCTATATACCACGCTAATATGAATTTAAATTTCTGAAATGAATCATTCAGACACAATGCACTTTTACAACTTTTTCTCAGAATTTTATTTTTGAATTATCATGGCATCTGTCGTTTGTTTTTTTTCCCCAGAGATCCCATGGAGGTGAAGAAAAGTCTGGCTCAGAAGGATCGGAGGATGATGATTATGTCCCATATGTTCCAGTCAAAATTAGGAAACAACAAATGGTGAGTTATCTTGCATTAGTAATGTTACGAAACAAAGAAGTGACAAATTTAATGTTTAGGTTCTTGTTCCACGTGACCAAATGAATTTACATGAACCTTTTTTCTTAATATTTATTAAATCATTTCCCCCCTTATATTAATCCCATTATGAAACCACACGCAAATAATTTTCATCTTTTTACTTTATTATTATTGTAATAATCTGAATCTTGGGGGAAAAAATTATTTTCGTCAAAGTCGAGTAAATGAATATTAAGGGTTTGTTAGGCCTTTAATATTTTGAGTTACTTAACTTTATGTTGTGCAGTTGTACTTTAAGTTAGTATGTAGTCAAGCTTTTTGAATGTTCACAGCTCCAGAAGATGCTACGCCTGCGTGGAAAGGCCGTAGATGAGGAGCAGAAGGATAGCGGAGAGGAGCAAAGGGATGAAGAGGAGGGTCTTGGTCCACGCTCCAATGTTAGTCTCCTCGACCAACATCAACACCTCAAGGAGAAAGCAGAAGGTTCAGAGCAGAGCTTCTCCATGTAACACTCGTCTCTATTTTCTGTCTTTACGTTAAGGGATCTGTAACAGTTTTTACTTGTCTGTGTATGCAGCCCGTAAGGAGTCTGCAAAAGAGAAACAGCTGAAGGAGGAAGAGAAGATTCTGGAAAGCGTGGCTGAGGGCAGAGGTACATGAACACAACCAAGACCCTCAGAAGTCAGAGTAATTCAGTGGTGAAATTGAGAAACGTGTAGATGACAGAACTAATTGCACAAACTTATATCTTTTCTTCTAGCTCTGATGTCTGTAAAGGAAATGGCCAAAGGTATCATATATGATGACCCAATTAAAACAAGGTGAAGCTTTACGTAATGAAGCTTTTTTTTGTGTTTGTTGGACTTTATGTTTTTTTGGTGGTGAGGGCTCATTTGACTGATTATTCATTCGTAGCTGGAAGGCACCACGATACATCCTAAATATGCCAAACACAAGACATGAGCGAGTCAGGAAGAAATTCCACATCCTGGTGGACGGAGAAGGCATCCCTGCTCCCATCAAAAGCTTCAGGGAGATGAAGTTTCCGCCAGGTGACACCACTTGACACCTCACACGTTAAAACTGCATTCTGTGGTTTTATGTCTCCCCTGTTAACATATTTCTGTCTTTACATTTGCAGCAATTCTAAAAGGTTTAAAAAAGAAGGGGATTGTCCATCCAACCCCAATTCAGATACAAGGAATCCCCACAGTGTAAGTGATGTGATGATCTCTGTTAGGATTTAATGCATGGAAAACTGTTTATGAACTGACAGTGCTTGTGTGTAGTCTATCAGGTCGAGACATGATTGGCATCGCCTTCACGGGATCAGGAAAGACTTTGGTCTTCACTCTACCAATCATCATGTTTTCCCTTGAGCAGGAGAAACGTTTGCCTTTTTTCAAGAGAGAGGGACCATATGGACTCATCATCTGTCCCTCAGTAAGTCATGCCAGACTCTTTCTTTTTTTTTTGAAGAAACGAGGGAAATATTTGACTCTTTACTTGACAAACACCGGTTGATTAAATGACTTCAAAAATGTTTTTTATTTGTACTTAATAAGCCAAATTTTGGCAAATTGCCTATTAAATAATAATTTCAGTGGAAATGTGCCCATTGTATTGTCGCAAACAAATGAAGTTGAATGGAAGTAAAATAACAATGGAAATGGACAACTTTTATAATTTTGGCCATTATAAATGTGAGTAGAAATTATTCAGCAATAACAGAAGATGAATGTGTTGAGTCTAAATAATTGTTAGGTTTGATTTCAGAGAGTTTATATTGTAAAAATATTGTCGTACTTTAACTGGTTGTATTTTTCTGGTATTTATGTGAAAGAACCGCATGCTTTCAAAAAAGAAAAGTTACTTTGAAAAGATAAATTGTAATCAACAGTTAAAACACCTGGGAAAAAAAGGATATCTGAATCAATTACGAAAAGCCTGAACAATCTATCTCTACTATTCTGATTTCTTCAGACCAAAATTTGCTGCACATCTTAGTCCCCTCATATTTTTTTCAGTTTTAAACCTCAATTACATAAGCAATGGAAAATCTTTTACTTGTCATACAATAAAACATCTGCAGCCTTCTCCCCCCTCAGCGAGAGTTGGCGAGGCAGACTCATGGCATCATAGAGTATTACTGCAAGCTGCTGGAAGAGGAAGGAGCTCCTCAGCTGCGCACAGCCCTCTGCATCGGAGGAATGTCTGTCAAGGAGCAGATGGAGGTGGTGAAACAGTAAGTAAGATTGATTGGCTTGTTCAGCGGTGAAAAATCTGTTCACTGTGCCATTTGGAAGTGTTCAGCTGCGTCATTCTGAGACAAACGCAGAATCTCAAGAAAGGGTTCCTATGAACCGTGTCACAAAGTGTAATGTCAAAAAGCAGAGTAGCTACCTGCATTTGAGGATTTATTTCATTTATTTTATTTTTTTGTATTGTTTTCAGTGGCGTCCACATGATGGTCGCCACCCCTGGAAGATTGATGGACCTGCTACAAAAGAAGATGGTCAGTCTTGACATTTGCCGCTACTTGGCTCTGGATGAAGCAGACAGGATGATTGACATGGGGTTCGAAGAAGACATCCGGACCATATTTTCCTATTTTAAGGTGAGGCACTTGTGGTGTAAATAAGCGATGCTGGGGAACGGACCATCAACATGTTGTTATCAGGCGTGTCCAGGTTTGGTCTCTGAGAACCACTTTCCTGCAACTTTCAAGTGCAACCATTCTCAAATACACCTGAATTAAATGAATGGCTCGTTGCCAGGCCTCCACTGGGACAAATGGCTGCTGAGGAGGGAATTTAGTCATTTGATTCAACTGTGTTGGACAAGGGATGTGTCTAAAAATTGCAGGACAGTAGTTTTCGAGGACTGGACTTGGGCTCCTAACTGATTAAAAGGAAAGGGGTTTTGTGGAAAAGAAAAGTTAAATGGATATTGTGGCCTAATGTAGTAGAATTTCGAGGAAAGAGATTCATTTAGTTCAAATTGAAATAAGACTGGAACATAACAAAACATGGAAAAAGTGAATTGCTGTAAATACTTTCTGGATGTGCCATAAACGCTTCCTGGTTTCGTAAGTTATTTATGAAATACTTGATATATTGACAGACTCTCAAAGCCTTTTTTGATGGTAACACTTGTCAGGATCATTAAACCAGTCACATTTTGGAGATTCCAGGACTCCAGCTGCATGGGAAAAAAAAATGACAGTTTTGGCTCGAGCTAAAAGATCCTTTTAGGACATTTTGAAGTGACCTGGGCAAGTGTAGTTTAAGTAAGCGAGTGGTCAAATCTGGAGTGTTTGTTTTACAATACACACATCACAGTGCAGTTGCTGCAGTTTTCATGTTCCTCTGTTCAGTGATCTGGGTGTCTTATTGTATATTTTAGTCACTGAATAGAAGTATTTTTTTTTTTTTATGTAGAAACATCTACGTGCTTTCTGGTGACATTTCTCTGGAATAAATTTGTTTTTCCTAAATTGTGTTTTCATTCTGGATTTTTCCAGAATTTTCTTTTTCTTTTTTTTTGCGTTTCATTGCTAAGTTATAATTTTTCTCCTAAAGCACAGAGGAAGTGAAGTTAATCATCTAGAATTGGCCATGTTGTGTGTTCCAGCTGCTGCACTCAATCTGTTGATGCAGACTATTTTCTCCATCTGTAAAAAAAACTGCCTTCCTGATTGCGTGTGTGTGTATGTGTGTGTTTTGTCCGTGTATTCTAGGGACAAAGGCAGACCCTACTTTTCAGTGCTACTATGCCAAAGAAGATCCAGAACTTTGCCAAGAGTGCTCTGGTCAAACCGGTCACTATTAACGTGGGCAGAGCCGGAGCTGCAAGCTTGGATGTAATCCAGGTACGTTTTTTCTGTGTCGCTGTAAAGCTTCTCAAATCTTCTCACAGATTTCATCTTAAAGATTTTCATGAGCTTATTTCTTTCCAATGCAGGAAGTGGAATATGTCAAAGAGGAGGCCAAGATGGTGTACCTGCTGGAGTGCCTCCAGAAAACCCCGCCTCCAGTAATAATCTCAATTTACTGTGCAAACATCCTGACAAAATGAGCGAATATATGTAAAGCCACTGTTTGTTTTGACAGGTGTTGATATTTGCTGAGAAAAAGGCCGATGTAGACGCCATCCATGAATATTTGTTGCTTAAGGGAGTGGAGGCGGTAGCCATACATGGAGGAAAAGGTATGCAGAATTATTTTGATGCTGCTATGCAAAGCTATTAGGTGACAAAAACTGTGAATGAAGGAGTGTTTAACCCTGCATGAGATTTTCTTCTAAAATCTGCTTGTGTTTCCTCATTAATACCAGCAGATGTCGCCCTTCTCGCAAATGTCACAAGGTTGTGTGAAGCAGTCACTAATCAGGTGTAAAAACTAAGGTTTTATTTGTTGATTCTTTTTGCAGATCAGGAAGAAAGAACTAAAGCCATAGAAGCGTTCAAAGAAGGGAAGAAAGACGTTTTAGTTGCCACAGACGTTGCATCTAAAGGTCTCGATTTTCCAGCTATTCAGCATGTAGTGAACTACGACATGCCTGAGGAGATAGAAAACTACGGTAAAGAGGATATATGTTGATAAATGAATCTAACTACACAAGATTGTCACATTATGCAGTTGGTTGTGGACTTCTCTAATGCCTCTCTATCAAATTTTTGTTGTTTTAGTCCACAGAATAGGCAGAACCGGACGATCAGGCAAGACCGGTATTGCCACAACGTTCATCAATAAGGGCTGTGGTGAGGAAACATTGCTTTTGTTATCCAAGTTATTTATTCTCAAAATTGTTGTTCCTTTACTTTTACTTTGCTGCAGATATTACTAATATCTGTTGTACCTCCATCCATCTTTACTGTAGAGAAGTAAAATGTAGCTGTTTCAAGTGTTTTGTAGCCTCTAATAGGTTTTCTTCCAGGATTGCTCTGCATTAAACTTCGCCACCTGCAGAATCACACTTTGTATTTGTGTCAGACACTTTAACAAAGAAGTTTCAAAACCTTTAATATTTTGAAAGCAAAATATAATTTTCACTCTGCTTGATAGATTTGCGTAATGTTATTTAGCAAATTATTTCTATTGGCTAAATGTCATAAAAATAAGGGCAAAAGTGTGTCAGAGATGTATTAATGTCTTTAATGTCAGACGTTTAAAGTGTTTGGCAGTGTTGCCTTTCAACTATCTGACTTGGGTCAAACCTGTTGAGTTTTCTTCCCTCTCTGGTGTAACTGAGTCTATTTTGTAGGTCGCCTCACTCACACATGCTTTTTGCCCACAACTTCTTCATAGGACTGAGATCAGGACTTTGTGGTGGCCACGTCAAAACATTGCCTTTGTTGACCTTAAGCCACTTTTCTCTGTTTGCTCAGTGTTGTTCATTTGGAAGATCAGTCTGCACCCAAGTTTTAACTTCCTGGATGATGTCTGTAGTTGTCGCTTTAATATTTCCACATAATGGTCTTTCTTCATAATGCCATCTATTTTATGAAATTCAGTTCTTTCTGCATCAAAGCGGCCCCACAACGTAATTCTTAGTGAGAATGATACAAGCAATACCCCTGTTTTTTCTTCTGGACGTCATTATGGCTAAACATTTCCACTTTACTGTCATCAGATCACAGGGCATGTCTCTAAAATGTCCGTGTCCATCTGCAAACTGCAGTCTGGCTTTTTTTGTTTCTTTTGAAGTAAAGTCTTCTTCCTCACTGAATGGCCTTTCAGTCCATGTCTGTACAGAACACATTTCACTGCGCAGAATGACACTGTCTTACCAGGTTCAGCTAGCATCTTCACAAGAGTTTTTGGCTTTAATTTTGGGGTCAATTTGCATATTTTGGACCAAACTTGAGCGGTGTGATGGTTGGACGTTCCCACCACGTCTGCACTTGCATGTTATACTTTGAACGGATGAACACAACACCTGGAAGCATCTGGAAATGATTCCCATGGATGAACCAGAAATGTCCAAATCCATTACATTGTCATTGGGGCTTTCTCTTGTTGCTTAAAGAAACAGTAATCTTTCTGTATGTTAACTTCTGATTTTAAAGACATCAGTAAATAAATCTGACGCATTCTTTTTTTTCACTATGGTGGCCTTTAGTAAATAGAAGTAGATCTGGTCATTCTGAGCTTAAACAAGCCTTATTTAACTTCAGAGTCAGACAGTAAGAAAAAACGTGTTCCTATACTTTTATTCGGCGTATGTAAACTTCAATGCTACAAGGTCACTGCAACTTGACAAAAAGTGACAAATTGTAAACAAGATACAGTGATGAGACCTAATGAAAGTGCTGCCGAATCATCCTGACCAAATCTTCATCTGTCTTAGGACGTTAGTCCTCCAGTGGCAACTGGATCCAGACATTAAAAACCACCCAACTCTGCTGCCCAAGCGACTATTTTCTGTACATTATCTGTGAGGAAATGCTTGATGAGGGTAAACAAAGTAAATCTGTTCACCACAAACCATTTTAGAAAATGAAGCTCCTAAAGTAAAGTCAAATGGCATTCACCAAATGCAAAATACCAGCTGGCTAGTTCCTGTAAGTTGGTTCTATTTTAATGTCAGATTTGTATGTTCATGCTTTAGTGGGACAAAATAGACACAAACTACTCAAACGCGGTCGACAGTAGTAATGAGTATTAGAGCAATAATGGTGGAGGAATAAGTATCTAAAGTAAAATGGAGTAAGGTTTACAACAAAATGCTTCTCAAATAAAGTACAAATGCTCCAAAGACTGTATTTAAGTATAGTAATGACCAACATGGAGGAGCTGATAAAAGTTAACTGCAGGGTGAAACCAGCTAGGCTTCAGGGGACAAGAACTTGTGACGTTAGCTGGCCTCTTCACGGCTGAACTCAGCAGCGTTCGTCTCGTCTCTCCTAACAGACGAGTCTGTGCTGATGGACCTGAAAGCTCTGCTGGTTGAAGCCAAACAGAAGGTTCCCCCGGTCCTCCAGGTGCTCCAGACGGGCGACGAGACCATGCTGGACATCGGAGGTGAGCTACTTTGTTGTGACATTTCTGAACTCATGTCGCCTCACGCCGCCGTGCGGCATTAGCGGTTTTATTCTAACACATCCTGCTGCTGTGTCCTCCCAGGGGAGAGGGGCTGCACGTTCTGCGGTGGTCTCGGCCATCGTATTACCGACTGTCCCAAGCTGGAGGCCATGCAGACCAAGCAGGTCACCAACATCGGTCGGAAAGACTACCTGGCTCATAGCTCGATGGACTTTTAAATACTATTTTTGTTTTGTTTTTTTACAAGAATGCAAGTTGTCCTGATGGAGGTGAAAATATTTCTGTGGAAACTTTACACTTACATGTAATGTCTCTGAATTGAGGAAGTTTATTTTATCATCCTCCTCTAGGTCTGCTAGACAAAAGTGATTGTTTTGCTTCTTTTCTTCTTAAGTTACTTGCTGTGAATATGTTTTTTTTAAATACTGCTAGTATCATCTGAACTGTAAATAAAACCTTTATATTTTATATGATCTTTTTGTATTATGTACAAAATTGAAGAAGTGTCGTGAGTTTTTCTACGAGGAAGTTGATGTGGTTGCAAAATAATTCAAAGGGAAGTTGGACTCAAGAAAACATCAGCACACACAACTTGTGTGTCCTTTCTTTTGTAACAGGTTGCAGATGATTTGTAACTCCTCCTTTAGCCAGGGACACAGGTCGACGGCAGTATGACAGCAGTTCATGACGTCAAGGAAAAAGTCAGACTTGTGGTAGAGGAGGCCTAAATTTAACCTCATCACTTGTCACATTTTTTGCCACATCGCAACAACTGCTGTTAACGTGTGAACAGTTTTCACCCAAAGCGTACGAGCATGGAGGTCATTTTCAAAGAGGGGATGCTGCACCTTCAAGGGGCCAAGTTTGGAAAAGTAAGTTGAATCTTTTATCACGATATAGAATGAGAAATACACTGCCTGCTTTTTACTGCTCAGCTAAAATGTGTCAATTGAGTGTCCAGTTCTTATAAAAGGTAGGGAAAGTTTAAACGTACATAGTGCTGCTGCATAAGAACGCTTTCACAGTATTGGGATTTGTTGCAGTACCTTGTACGGCACAGCGTTCTACTTTTTAAGATTATTTAAAAAGTACTGTAGATGTCAATGGTGCTATCGGGTTATTAATCCTCTCAAATATAGATGTACTTCTACTCCAAATATTGCAAAGCTTTACAAACTAGATTACATTTGATTTACTACATGTCACTGGTGCAAGGCAGCAGAATTTTCTGTCACTCTTCTGCAGTAATAATTGTCTGATGTGAAAACTCGTGTTGAATTTCATTTACCTGTATGATTTTTTTCCATTAGGAGAATCTAGAGGTTAAGTGACTGATAAAATAATACTTGATATTTCTACAGAAGCAGAAATCAGCTTTGTAAGTTCCACTTCAGCTTACTCCATCGCAATAAATAGACGTGCAAAATGGAATTTTAAAATAACTGCAGCAGCCACATGAAAATAGTATGCCAAGTTCAGTAAATTATGAATTCAACACCCACGCACAGGATTGTGTATTTATTTACATGTCTGCAGTGCCAAGAAAAAAGACAGTTCCCCCTCCTTCTTACAAATTTGTTCTGTTTCTGCTTTTTGGCGAATGTGACGTGTCTTTATTCTCAGTTTGGCCAGCGGTGGTTTTCTCCTTGGAACTCTCGCACCTTTTTTGCAGAGCCTCTCATTAGTGTTAGTGAATCTTGAACGCTGGCCGTAACGGAGGAAAGTGAGAACTGTGATGCTTTCAATGTTATTTTGATTTATTATTTTTACCCCTCCAAGGGGTCTTTTTGTGGGCTCTAGTGTCCCTTATATGACAGTGGGCTGACAGGAAACGGGGAAGGAGAGGGGGGAAGACATGCTGCAAATGTCGTCGGGTCTGGGAGTCGAACCCGCGACGGCCGCGTCGAGGACTCAAGGCCTCCAAATACGGGTCGCGCTAACCACTACACCACCACGGCACGCCCTTCAATGTTATTTTGGTTGCTGTTGTGACCTCATGGATAAGTTGTTGATGTGGTCTTGAGATATTTTTTTGGCCACTCCTGGGGAGGTTCAGCAGTGTTTAGTGTTTTTTTCTTCTTCTTTTTCTTGATTTGTGGATGTCTCTCTTCATTGCTGGACTTCTGAAGCCTTTGAAGGACATGAGCTTGAAACCCTTTCCAAACTGATCTATAACAATAACTTTCTTATCTGTTTCTGAATTTCTTTCTACCATGAGGTGCATGAGGTGTTGCTTGTAGAGGTCTTTCACCTTACATCATGGTGTTAGAGAGGTGCTTTTTAAGCCACTTCTTGATTCTATGACTCTGCCGGGAATCAAGTCTCTGTTGCTACTGAAATTAAAACCAACATTCCAAAATAAATCATGGTAAATTCACAATTTAACAGGTGCAGTTACTTCAAGATCACATCAACAACTCATCCTGGAGGTCACAAAAGTACCCAAACGTCATCTAAAGCACTGCGGGCATCACATGCCTCAGTTAGCGTCAATGCTCATAACTCGGTAATAAGACGGAGAGTGGGAGAAATTGTATCTCTGGGAGGTTCCCAAATAGAAAACCAATGCTGGCCAAAAAGAGCTTAAAGGAAAATCTGACATTTGTCCAAAAACTCTCAATGATCCTCAATACTCTGGAGGGAAATTTTCTGTGGACTGATGAGGAGAAAAGGTAAAGGTAAAAGGAAGATATGTTTCCTGTTACATCTGTTGTAAAAACTAATGCAGCGTATAAGAAAAATAAATTATTCTCAGTCAAGTTGGCTGTTTTTTAAAAATTCTATTTAATAAATAAATCATAATTTGAAAATTTTGTTTGTTTTCTACCAAGGCCATTTTTGTCTGAAATTATAATTAGTTTCATGATTGGGACATACTTGCCTAAAGGAAGAATGAAACAAAATCCAAAAATGCTAGTACAAAAGAAACACGTGAGGCAAAGACTTTCTTTACAACAGTAATGCATTCTTCAATAATTCATACAAGCAAGTTTTACTTTAAAGGACATTTTTATGCACAAAGTCTATATCTGAAGCTTAAATAGTGAAGTTTTGAAATCCTTTTGAAATGTTATGGGATTTTTGCTCCAAAACATCACGTAAAATATTTTATGGAGCCTTAAAATGTTTATTTCATACAAACTTTAGATTTTTAAAGGTGTGGTGAACTCAAACTTGTCAGGAGCTTTTATTTTTCAGACAAAAATTTAAAATACTTGCACAGAAAACCAAGTCACGGGTGTGAAATAATAATAATTACAGTATCTTGAAATATAAAGTAACTGAAAAGTAAGAATGAAAATAATACTTAAAGCAATTCACAGAAATAAATTAAGTAACTTTAAAAAAAATCTCCCTGGATTTACAAGTTTCTCTAAAAAGCATTTTCTTTTAATCAGTAAAGCAATGAACCTTTTAACAGGGAAACAGTTATATTATTGTAAACTAGCAAATATGGATCTGCAAAAAGCTGGAGCAGAGATCGGCTTTTGTTGCAGCTAATGCTCCAACTTTTTTCTTGCATTTGTCATGCATTTGGTAGATTAAATTGTTACTTTTTAACAAATAAAAAAAAAAACATTTTATTGCATCAAATTACCATGAATAGTGCATTATTGTCACACTTGATGGCTCTGAGAACAATATTTGTGGCAAGTGTTGTTTGGAGCTACACTGTGTTTGTGGTTTTCACAGTGCAGTGCCCTGGTAAACCAGTGGAAAAAAAGATTTAGAACTTGGTGCATTGTGTGAGAACCTCTCACACTATAAAAGATGTAAGAATTATATATATATATATATATATATATATATATAAAGAGGTTTTTGGGGGTTTTTTTTTACCCTAACCAGATGGAACCAAATGAAGAAAACACTAATGTTCCAGCCATCCATTGTCTATGCCTGGTCAAACATCAAACATTACATTTTTTAACCATATCAGAGTGAAGAACATCTCCTCTGACTGCGTTGTGCAGCATTTGTTAAACGTTGGGGCTGTTTCGATGGTTCTTGGAAATTCAAAGATACACATGCAAGAGGAACTCTCCCGATTCTACCTTGTCATTGCCATGTTTCCCCCCCAAAGTGATCAGAGTGACTTGAAAGGGGAAGGGCCCACAGCAGCATCCGAAGCCTGCAGAGAAGTTGACCCAGTCATTTACACGTTCTTTGCATCCCAGCTCTTTGCAAATCATTCCCTTCTCGGTTTTGCACGTAAACTTAAATCTAAATCGGATCAATGCTTCTGGTTGGCCAACTTGTTTATTTTATGTCAGAGTTTAATTTACTTCTGTTAAAAGTTGTGATACTGAGTTCTTTTAAAGACCTGACTGACTGAACTTACTTTTGGTTGATTTAAAAGAGAAGAAAAAGACGAATATAGATTCAGGATAACTGAACAGATAACTTAGAAGACAAGCAGTGTATGTTTGTCTTACTACAATTCAAATGTGGGGTTTGTCAGATCAGTGTTTTGCTTTAAAAACATGGAACTTGCTGTTTCTTTGGGAGTAAGCAAAAATGTTCATTGCTTTGCAAAAACCTTAAGGTCTGAAAAGTAAAGGACTGTCACTATTAATTAAATCTAACCTGGTTATGGCGCCAAAAACAACTAAAAGCTTGTTAAAGTGGTCTGATAGATTAATCAGAGATTATTAGCAGAGAGGAAGTTTTTCTGGTATTGTTTTGCAAGGTTTAAATTTGGGTTTCCAGAAGTTGCAGTGAGTAAATAAAGTTCTGCCTTTTAAAAACTGATGCTTTTAGATAAACTTTCACACCTTCTTTTCTTGACCCCTACTATTAGGGTCACCTATGCTTTCTGCAGTGTGAGTCCTCACGACAACGTCAGAAATTTGGTATAACTTCATCCGACAGACTCAACCGTGAGAAGAACCGTGTTTTACAACACAGAATCCCAAATAAGACTTGTTCAGGAAATGTAAGGCGGAACAAACTATAATACAAAGAAAGGCTACAGATGTTTGAATTTGGTTCCTGGAATCGGTTTCAGGTTCTAGACCAGAGGTGTAAGTTGATGTTGATGATGGGTGGCGAAAAGAGAAGTGAGACTCTCTCTTCTGGTCTTCGCTGCTGAGTAACGGGAACAATACGTCACCTGTAGACTTTTGACTTTATTTTCCACTTCAGCTCTGTGGATACGATGAGGATGATCAAGCTGTGTTAGAACAAGAACAGGAGGTTTACCTATTAATCACGCTTCCTGTAAGAACAGTGCAAACACACCTTCTGTCACCTCACACACATCCAATCAGACACTCTGGGATTGAGCTCAGTCTTAAACAACAATTATGTAAAGTTTTGGAAAATGTTCATGTTATTCCTTTTTTAGTTTTTATAATTTCATCCATCTTTCTGTTAACGCTGACCGACTTCCCCAACATATTCCCACAGCATCATGCTGGACGGGGATGCACACGCAGTTTTAAACAGATACTGATACAATAAAAGTTTACACAGCCCTGCTGAAATCCTGTTTTCCAGACTTCAGAAAGAATTTTAAAATTTTTCACGTTTGATGTGACGTTGCGATCATACTAAATAAATTAGAATATTGATTCTGATGAGACTGTTTGTCAGATTATTTGAAAAATAACTTTAAAATAAGGCATTAAGCATAGCCTTTAATAAGTCCACATTTCTGAATTGAAAGTATTTTTAATGTTGGTCTGAAATTCTAATCATTAATGTCGTGTTTTCATTTGTTAGTGGAAAATCCTCATAACTATCAAAATTAAAAGCCTTAAAATCATCAATGTGCGCAATTAATCTCCGTAATGTATGGAGTTACTGAAATAAATAAACTTGTCAGTAATATTGTAATATGACAGTCAAATCTTTTAGAAGTGTGCACACATTCTTAAGCACATACTTTGCTGAAGCAATTTTTGATTTATTTCAGCTTTGACTTTTCCTGAGTTCACACATGTGAAAAATGGTGATGGCAGGGTCATGATCTGGGGCTCCCTCTCTTCTGATTGAACCTGGGTGAATTCATAAGTTTTAATTACTAGCTAGTTTAGACCCCGAACTTTCAGGTATCTCATGGAAATCTGAAAGTGAAGAGAGGCTTCATTTGTTGCATGACTGCGAGTCCAGGCAAACATTTAAATCAGCAACAATAGATGTTTTCAGCAAAAAAATAAAATAAAAAAGGATACAAGTTTTAGAATGGCGCCCCAGAGAACAGAACTAAATCCAGGAGCAAATACATGACATGACTTGATCACTGTGGACAAGAGATCTCCACACAATCTGAGAGATTTGGGAAACGTTTTCAGAAGAATGAGCAAAAAAAGTTCAGATGTGGAACGCTGAAATATTCCATGATGTACCTCACGTTAATGGTCTTAGTATTTTAAAGTTTAAAAATCAGAAATTTTAACAGGGCGGCATGGCCTTCTCAGTGCCATTTTTTGTTTGTTTTATTGGTAGGTAAGTAAGTAATTTAGACTAGACAAGCAAAGAAGTAATTAGAGTTTAAATGACAGCTCAATCTTTATTTTACCTCCTGGCGCCCCTTGTGGTGTGCCTCCACTCATGCAGCTAGAAGATGATGCAGTGTGTGAATGAATGAATGAATGAATGAATGAATGAATGAATGAATGAATGTAGTGTGAAGCGCTATGGAGTCCTCTGGACTTGATAAAGCACTCCACAAGTATAGACCATTTACCATTTTTTCAGTGGAGATGCTGGAGGCCGATTTCACTTTCAAAATCTGTCTCCGATAAAAAAACGTCTCCTTTCTTTTCTTGTCAGAGAACATGGCGGAAAATCTGGATGGTGCTTTTCAAACCCAGCTCCATGGGTGTGGGTCGGCTGGAGTTCCGCTCTATATCCGACAGCGAGCAGCTAAAGGCCAGTCGACAGAAAACACAAGAGAGAAAGGTTGTGCGCTTTAGCGACTGTCTGAGTGTCACCCCTGCTGCCAAGGAGTCGTGCCCGGCTCGCTGCACGGCCTTCTACCTGAACACCACACACCACACCTACACCTTCGCCTCCATGGAGAGCCAGGACTGGATCAGCGCCCTCTGCTGTCTTGCCTTCCAGGTATCACACTTCCCCTTGTTACGACCCCTGCAGCTGCCAGACTTTCACTTCATATCAGTGCTTTAATTTGGGAAAAATGCTCAGAAACCTTCCCCACAGCCAGACATGATAAGAACATGGGGAAGTTGAAACATTATCTGGAACTTCTGCCACTTCTCCAATTCTTGTGCTTGCACAAGCCATGTTCTTGCTTGCATCTTACCACTCTGAAGTCATAAAAAGCAGCGATAAGAGGGAGGCGTTTACTCTGTGTAATGTTTATTGTGCCATCGTGTTTGCAGAGGGATCCTGGAGACTCAGAGGAAGGGGATTTTGAGGAAGGGAATGGCCTTACCATGGCGGATAATGACCTTTACTCGTCTTGGAAAAGTGGTAATTCCCATCATTTGTAGCATTCATCCAGTAGGATGAGCGCAACACTGCGCTGTTTCTGCTAATTGATGATGTATTGCTATGAGAAACTACTGCTGAAAAGCTGGAAGATGTGCTTTATTCAGAAAATAAAAAGGTACAGCAAGGAGTAATTCATTTTTACTCAGGATAAAGAAGAAAGTCTAAAGTATCATCTTGCCTTTTATTTGAAATACTTTCGGGTACGAAATTTCCGCTCTTAATTTCTTAGTGTACATTCATAGTAACATAAAAAAAACGTATTTTTGGACCGAAGACCATATGAATCATCACAAAATAACAACTTAAACATTGCCAGGTTCTAAAATGATTCAGTGCTGCCCACAAATGAATAAAATAGAAAATTGTTTCCACAATGCTGTTGCACAGTGAAGAAAAACAGAGCCATCCATCCATCCATCCATCTTCCTCCGCTTATCCGAGGTCGGGTCGCGGGGGTAGCAGCTTCAGAAGGGAGGCCCAGACTTCCCTCTCCCCGGCCACTTCTTCCAGCTCTTCCGGGGGAATCCCGAGGCGTTCCCAGGCCAGCCGAGAGACATAGTCTCTCCAGCGTGTCCTGGGTCTTCCCCGGGGCCTCCTCCCGGTGGGACGTGCCCGGAACACCTCACCAGGGAGGCGTCCAGGAGGCATCCTGACCAGATGTCCGAGCCACCTCAACTGGCTCCTCTCGATGTGAAGGAGCAGCGGCTCTACTCTGAGTCCCTCCCGGATGACTGAGCTTCTCACCCTATCTCTAAGGGAGAGCCCAGCCACCCTACGGAGAAAACCCATTTCGGCCGCTTGTATCCGCGATCTCGTTCTTTCGGTCATGACCCAAAGCTCATGACCATAGATGAGGGTGGGAACGTAGATCGACCGGTAAATCGAGAGCTTCGCTTTTTGGCTCAGCTCTCTCTTCACCACGACGGACCGGTACAGCGCCCGCTTGACAGCAGACGCTGCGCCAATCCGCCTGTCGATCTCCCGCTCCCTTCTTCCCCCATTCGTGAACAAGATCCCGAGATACTTAAACTCCTCCACTTGGGGCAGGACACCCCCCCTGACCCGGAGAAGGCACTCTACCCTTTTCCGGCTCAAGACCATGGCCTCGGATTTGGAGGCACTGATCCCCATCCCGGCCGCTTCACACTCGGCTGCGAACCGATCCAGCGAGAGCTGCAGATCACGATCTGATGAAGCCAAAAGGACCACATCGTCTGCGAAAAGCAGAGATGAGATCCTAAGGCCACCAAATCGGATCCCCTCAACACCTTGGCTGCGCCTAGAAATTCTGTCCATGAAAGTGATGAACAGAATCGGTGACAAAGGGCAGCCCTGGCGGAGTCCAACTCTCACCGGAAACGAGCCCGACTTACTGCCGGCAATGCGGACCAGACTCTGACACCGGTCATACAGGGACCTGACAGCCCGTATCAAAGGGCCCGGTACCCCATACTCCCGGAGAACCCCCCACAGGGCTCCCCGAGGGACACGGTCGAACGCCTTCTCCAAGTCCACAAAACACATGTAGACTGGTTGGGCGAACTCCCATGCACCCTCCAGGACCCTGCTGAGGGTGTAGAGCTGGTCCAGTGTTCCACGACCAGGACGAAAACCACACTGCTCTTCCTGAATCCGAGGTTCGACTATCCGACGGACCCTCCTCTCCAGGACCCCTGAATAGACCTTGCCAGGAAGGCTTAAGAGTGTGACCCCTCTATAATTGGAGCACACCCTCCGGTCCCCCTTTTTGAACAGGGGGACCACCACCCCAGTCTACCAATCCAGGGGAACTGCCCCCGATGTCCATGCGATATTGCAGAGTCGCGTCAACCAACACAACCCTACAACATCCAGAGCCTTAAGGGACTCCGGGCGGATCTCATCCACCCCCGGGGCCTTGCCACCGAGGAGCTTTTTAACCACCTCGGCGACCTCGCCCCCAGAGATTGGAGAGCCCAACCCAGAGGGACCTGACAGCCCGTATCAAAGGGCCCGGTACCCTCGAACCCGTTGGTGCCATTGTGAAAAACAGAGCCAAAATACAAAAAACTGTGTTCAAAAAACTCACCACAGCCATACTGCTTCTGAACTTGCTCATCAGCAAATGTGGCCACTTGTGTGAAAGCGGGAGCTGCTGCCAGTGTGTTAGCACGATGCCAAGCAGACACCAGCGATGACGTTAGAGAGAGAATTGATGTAAACATGGTTATTAGGTCATTTTTGAAGAGAAAGACTATTATATTCAAGATTGTTGTCAGAGAATGCTCAGAGAAAAGACTAAAAACAAACAAAAAACAACAACACCTGTGACTCTGATGACCTTATCTTGCATGTTAATTGTTAAAGGTCATGACAATAAGAATTAGAAAAAACTGACTTCTTTGAAAGTTTCTTTTTCTTCCAGGAGGAAGCATGACTTAAAAAACTGCATCTGATCGAACAATAGCTTTTGATCGGATGAGAACGTTTTGTGATGTTTGGCCACAATACCCTACACTACACTATATTCAACCAGTAACCAATCACAATATCAGCACAACCAGCTCATACTAACCAATGATGAAGAGGGCGTGTGGGGTCATCTTGGTCAGAGTCGCCAAAATGACCACAAGCATTTTGTAACCCAAAGCTTACAAGAGTGAAATTAAACCCTTTCTGTCTGAACACTAAGGCTTGTTTCAAATGCTATTATGTAACAGGACAGAAATCCTAAATGCATCAACAAATCTGCAGCAGAGTACGCCCAAAAGAAAAGCATAAAGGCATTGCAGTGGCCTACTTAAGGTCAAGGGCTCAAACTAATTGAAAACCCAATGAACTGAAGTAGCTGTACAGAAGAGTTGGCCGAAATCCATCCCCAGTGACATGAGTGACTGATAAAATTGCACAGGAAACAACTATTTCAAGTTACTGTTACCAAAGATACTGAATCACGGGGTGGAGCTTTTCATGCAGACCTTTTTTTCCCCCCCATTACCTTTCTCTTAGTTTCATAAACTATGACTCCTTCGAAACTGCTGACTGTTTTTTCCACACCTCAAACCAGACAATTTCTTGTTATGTCCGAAAACGTACATGTGAATTTAAAGAGAATGTGTTTTCTTCTAGAAAGGAAATAACGAAAGAAGATGGTGGTTTCCCTCCCAATTTGCATATATGCTAAAAACATCCCAAGAAGTTGAACTGAGCAACAAGAAGTGCAACACCTCTCATCGTAAACACGGCTACAAATGTCAAACACCTTCCCCTTTATCTTTAGTCTGCTCCACAAACTGTTTACACCCAAGTAATATCATCATCAAAATCATAAACCAGATTATTTTCGTTTAACATTAGAAACTTTTCAGTAATCTCTCTTTTGAAAGATTGAACTCTTGCTTAGATAAACAGGTATATATATTTTTTTTACAAACAATAGAAGGTCTAGCTCTTACCAAGTCGTCACTGTAATGTAGTATAAATACCTTGATGGTTAGTGTCAAATTCGTTATCACTTACTAAACAAATGTAAAACGACCAGACGGTATGTCGCAACACAATAAATTGTAAGCATCTGCTGAAACTCGCGTTATTCGTCAGAAGCAGCTAAGTGTGCTCATTTGTTCAGGCGTTAAAGCTCGAATGCTTTGGCATCAGCAAGTTCCGGCTTATAAAAATGCATTTCCTTTCATTTCCGAGCGGATTACATTCCCAAGACACCCGCGTAGCTCGAACGCATGGAGAGATTAGCAGAGTGCAAGTAATTTCGAATCAGACTGTCTGAAAATGTGGTGAGCGCTTGTTTCCTTTGATGACACTCCGCTTCTCAAGAGCTGCTATAGAAAAGTTTTTTTTTTGGATTTGCTCGGTCCTGACGTGTGAACATCTCCCTGCTGGGTTTGTTTTCTGACGTGTAGAGCCGACACTTCCTCCTGACCAGTACAAAGTGAAGGTTCTGGGCACGGATGCGGCTAAGAGGTGCAAACTGGCCGGGGAGTATGTGGTGTTCACAGACAGTGAGGCCTTGGAGCTCCTCGACGTCAACACAGGTGGAGTCGTCTACAGCTGGCCGTACAGACTCCTGCGCAAGTTTGGACAAGTGGAGGTAAAGTTGTAGTGAACCTCATTAATTCATCTTAGTGCCTAAAGAGAAATTTTGTCATAGATTATCGCACAACGACTCATTTATATGAGTTGCATGCTCAGTGAAGTCTTTGTGAACATACAATGTCCTACAAAATTATTCATGCACTTTTTTTTTGACGTGGCACATCAATATATCTTACTGTGATTTTGTGTGATGGAGCAACACCAAGTACAGCATATGGCATGGCTTTACTTTAAAATAATAATCTGAAGGTGTAGCATGCACTTCAGGTCAATAGCAGCCTTGTCAGGTCATTATTGTGTATAAGAATGCCTTATTAGTAGCTTACCTAGTTAAATAAAGGTTGGATGAAACACATTTGCATACTCCCCTTTCTCTCAATCAATACTGTTTAATCGCAATTATACCTGCAAATCTTTTGGGGTATGTTTCTGCTAGCTTTGCACAAAAATAACTCAAGCGCGTATAATTTAGATGGAGAACATCTCACTGTTCAAGTCAGTTGGTCTAGACTTTGACTGGGCCTTTTTATCGCACCAGTATAGTCTTCTAAGACAAGAACTTGTTAAAAGGTTTGAGGCAAACAATAAATTTTCTATAGTGGCTGCATTTGTGGCTCACTAATGTTGTCTTGCAAACCACCGATGTCTTTACAGAAGAGCTTGAATTAAACTGAAGCACAGCTGGACTCTGTTTTATTTTATTTTTACTTTTTTGTTTTCGTTGTATTTTATGCTGACCAATTCAATTCAAAATTCAAGAATAATTTATTCACCCCTAAGGGAAATTGGAATTAGAAGACTGGGGAGGGGGAAAATGCAATCAGAGTAAATGGGGCTGTTTACAAATGCAGGTCACACTTTTTTAGATTTTTTTTTATTTAAAAATGTTATATTACACTTTGTAGTTATTAGCTGCTTTGTGTCGACCACATAAAATCCCAACACCAAACAGTGATGATTGTGGTTGTAACGTGACACGACGTTACTGCTTCCAAGATGTATGGATAATTTCACATGGCTCAGTATCCGCCAAAATATGCTAAATATGAATTGTGCGCTGGTTTGATTGTGATTGCAGGGGGGCTTCTGCATCGAAGCAGGCCGTCGCTGTGATTCGGGAGAGGGAGTGTTCACCTTCCTGACCCGTGACGGTCCCCAGATCTACCAGACTTTAGCGAGGCAGTGTTCGCTGCAGAAGAAACAGGATGCCCAGCCCTCCGGTATCAAGAAAAGGCCATCATTTGACGCGTCCTCCGTTGCCCTTCCAACAACGGTCGGCCAGAACGATGCTCCTCCAATCTACAGTCTTGTTCGGGTTCGTCATGACAAGGAGGACAGTTCTGTCAGCCAATACGCTACGATTAATCTCCTCCCCTCCGAGGAGAGTATGAAGCATCTGTGTCTTATCCAGCCTTATCTCTCCGGCAGCAAAGAGGAGGTGGGAGAGGAAAGCAAAGAGGAGGAGGAGGAGGAGAACCAGGAGGAAGAGGAAATCGAGGGCGAGGATGATCGGTGTCATTCCCTTGAAGCTGTAGATGAGGATAGCGACACAAACGACAGCATTTATTACAACTTGAGGAAGACCACGCCTCCACTGATGAGAAAAACTGAGATTGGTGAATTTCAGTGCGTGTACAGTGAGACCAAAAGCTACTCCTCCTCCAACCTCTGTTATTCGAATGAGCCCTCTACCCTCACCCTCACCAATGCAGATCACTTTGCCTCAGCACGACCACAAAGCCTGCATCTCCCCCTTGCAGATGCCTACGAATGTGCAGGGTACAGCGCACAGGCAGCGGACAACACGATCGACCCGGAGGAGGCCATCAGCTCCACCGTCCCATCTGAGCCCCCCGGCAGTTTCAAACAGAGGCTGGCAGAAATCATTTCTAAGGATCTGGCGAAGTTCCAGCCTCCTCTTCCCTATTGAGCAGGAAGCCCCACGTTTTACAGTAGGCTGTTAGCTCACAGACTGACTGGGAAAAACCTTTTCAAACATGATGAACTGTCACGCACCATAATTAGGCTTCTGGTGCTTGCAGATGTTTGTATGCTTTTCTGCTTTGAAAATGGATCTGGAAAAGTGGACCCCCCACTTTTTTGGGGGGTGAGTGGGATTTGCAATAGCAAAATGTGAAATGTGATAATCAGTTTTGTTCTTTGCAGCTGCTTGGACATTGAAGAAGCGTTGTACCTTTTACAGCCACTTTGGTTGACCAGGCGAAGCAGAAAACAGTTGTTTAAAAATGAAACCTCTAGCTGATACAGTGCTGAGCTCGCTAATATTTTGTCACATTACAAACCAGAAACTTCAGTGTAATTTATTGGGATATGACCAACACGAAGGACCTCGAAATTGTGAAACAAAAGGAAAAGGTTGCCTGGTTTTCTACATTTTTTCTAAATGAAAACGATAGAGGTTTGTCATGGATTTGAGTTTAGCTCTCTTTACACTCCAGCCCGCCGAGTGCCACCGGCCTGCAAGTTTAGATGCAACCCTGCTCCAACAAACCCAAATCAAATGGCATGTCAGCAAGTTTTAGAAAAGTTTGGTCATTATCTCCTAATTTGATTGAGGTGTGCTAGAGTGGCACAGACGTTGCAGGTCGGTGGCAGCCAAGGACAAGAGTCGCAGACCTCTAAAAATGATTTAACACAATTGATCATTGCTGCTGTACTGTCATGTTCTTCTTTGTGTTGGTCTGACAAAAAGGCCCAGTAAAAATAGATTTAGGTTTGTGGTTATAATGTGGTATCATTTGTGAAACCTTATAATATTCATGAATATCATTGCAATGTAGTGTATTTACTCAAACCTAATGACTTGTGCACCAGAAAGGGTCATTGTCTTCTTATTAGCCATGGAATGTATATTTATAAATCAATTATTTTGCAGCATAATTAATAATTGTGCTTTGGTATAAATTGTGCACATATCACTGGAAGTGATACATAAATAAATTAAAATGCACACCCATTAATTAATTATATCTTTATTGTACCAAAAACAAAACATCCCTCATACAATACAGATTAGCTATTCTTAAATAGAAAAATACTTGTTTTATTTCAAAATAAAAGCTAGGATCCAACCACTGACTCTGGAAAAAGTTATTGTTCAGGACCTTAAAGTGCAGATGTAGGCCTCTTTTAGTTCATCAAGAGGAAACCAAGTCAGGATCTCTGAGAAATGAATGAGTTCTCTTCACTTTTGAAATCCAGCAGTGCAACATCTGATCTATTAGAGACGGCCATGGAGTAAACAGCAGCTCTGCCTCACTGCCATGTGAACATCTGGGAACCAAGTTAGAAATAAACTGCTTCTCTGTCACTGTCTCCCAGTCTGACTGTCCTCCGTGTCGCTGAAATTCGAGGATTCGCCATCACTGCTGCTGGAGGACGCCTCTGACGTGTTGGACTCTATCACAGATGAAGGTCCGAGTATGATCAGGTGGTTGATGGATTGGTCTCTCTGCTGCTGTTGCTGTTCCTCTCCAGTCAGCAGCATGGCTGGCTGCGCAGCCGCGTCTGGCCGGATCGAGTGAATCAAGTTCCTCCTGGAGGTCTTCTCTGACCCCGAGCGAGGGCCTCTGGACTCCTGCTGAACCACGCCGGCCAGCAGCTCAGACAGCTCAGTGATGTAAATCTGCGCCATCTGTAGGGTGTCGTACTTGGATAACTTTTTCTCGTTTTCCAGCGATGGAATGACGCTCCGCAGTTCGTCAAAGGCTTTGTTCAGACCGTGCATCCGCCTGCGCTCCCTGGCGTTGGCTGCGACGCGCCGGTGTCTCTGAGGCCCCAAGCCGCTCCCCTTGTCTCCATCGGATGCCCTCGCGTGGCCTGCCTCTGCGGACGCGCACTCGTGGAGTCTACCCACTGACCCGAGTTTCTCCAGTGAAATCCCAGCCTCTGCGGCGTCGTGCGCTTCCCTTCGCGAAAAGCCACGGACCGAATTTGAGGAAATCCACGTTTTGGAGCTGAGGTGGGCCAGATTTTTCTGTTGTAGCAGGGAGAAGTCCTCGGGGTACTCTGGCCAGCCCGGAAGCTCTGCTTTTGCGGTCATCATCAGTGACAGCCTGCGCTCATGCACTGCAGTGGAATTGCGCACGGGATTCTCCGCGTCTTTGGAGAGGTTTGCTCGGCGCCGCCAATTTATAGAGCCTCCCCTCAGTCACCTTGCTGTCACTCCCTGCCCAGTGACAGCCCTGCTGTCTCAGGAGAGAGCAGCCTCTGACCCTGTCAAAGAACAATCAGACAAAGCTTGACTTTTTCTCTCCTATTGTGCTTTGTAACTCAATCACGACCTTGTTGTTGTCCTTACACATGAGGGGAGCTGGAGTATTAATCATTCAGGAGCGTGGATGGCACTGGAGGTCTAGAAAGTTTGGATAAAGGAAGAAATGGGTGTAACGTCTCTCTTACTGGAATGACAGTAAACTTTGCAAACACAATCTTAATGGATAAATGCAGATCATATTACAAGTGTGCTTGCCAAGACTTGACGTTATGCACAGCGACTTTTGAGCTTGAACTGAAACCAGATCTACATTTAAATACACTGATGAAACAAGCTGTTATAATTCAACCAGTACATTTGGTCTAGCAGTTTATTTTGATGGAGCTTAATCAACATCCTGCGTAGAAATCTTGCAAGATTAATGGCTAATATGTTCTAAAATAAGTATGTTAAACTCTAACCAACTTTAAAATCTGCTTTGTCAACAGAGTTGCATTATAACAAATTGTTACATCGTGCTTATATTTTTGCACTGATGTCTCAAGAGATTTCTGATATGAACATATCTCCAGTGTTTATGCCCTTACTTCAGGTCACGAATAATTGAACGGGAGAATCTAAAGCCTCTAACTCTATTGTAATGTCTCCAGAAGATTCACCAGAGAAAGAGCGAGTCAAATCAAATTTCTCCAGTTTGACTTGTATTGTAAAATAGTAAATATCGTTTCATTGTTCAGCCTGTCAAGAAATCTATTCTGTCAAGATGGCATGAAAATATTTTCCCTGACGACAGCTAAAGATGTTTAAGAAGCTCAACTTGCTGATAAGTTTGACTTTATCATTAGCAGTGCTGCTAAACTACCTTAAGCTGGACCCAAACTCAAATTTTTAGTGCAGCAGAGAAATGTTTTCAATCACAAATCTTGTGGCAAAATTTTTCAAACGTTCTATTTATAATGCAAGCCACACAATCATCCCAGCTTTTCATTTCTACTGCTGGTAACAACACACAATGACTGAGAATTAAGTACATTTCATCTTCTGTTAAATTCTTAAACCTTCTTTGAGGATTTAGGATCAAAATAAAGTGCTAAAGTTGGTATAATTCAACCATTAATCAAGATTACATTTACGATATAAAATCCTTGATAAAAGTGTAAACCCATTTAATGACTAATGGTTGATACCACCCAAAAAAATCATTTTTACAGTGGTCAAAATAATCTTATTGAATAGACAGAAGATACGCTACACATTAAATGTTGGTGTGTAGTGAACAGCAATCCTTTTTGGATTAACCACGGACCATCATCAGCCATGGTAAAGTGAATTTGAGTATTTTACTGAACATAAAACTAACTATTGGCTCAGATCTCTGTGAGAGGGAAAGGCAGATCTGGAAAATAAATGCATGCTCAAACAAACAGTAAAAAAAAAAAGGCCAATCTTTCCCTGATTATTTGCAGAAGAATAATAAAACGAACAGGTGGGAGACAAGGCTGAGACACACCTGGCTACACAGCGAAACCATGATAACTGATAAGTTGTCTCAAGGCGATTTATGAATCATTTAAGAGCAGGATGAAAACATTCATAAAAGAGGTAGTTACACCATTAAATAACCAGGTTCCTGTTATAGCTGTTGTTGCCAAAATGAAGATGTTGTTTTCATGTGAAGGATGATTGATTAGGCTACAAATTTCAGTTTTAGTAACTTGGCTCCTGCCCTGTGCCTATCAGCTGGTGTCCCCTGGCACCCCTCACAAGCCACGCACCTCTGGTGGACACAGTGTCACCCACATCTCCCATATGCTGCCCACGGCGCTCCGAAGCTAATCACTCATTAGGGCGTCAATTACTGCAGAGGAGCAGCTTCGGCACCAGCGCAGACCTGTCCCGCTGGGAGATCTTGAGATCATGTAGACCGGCGATGGTGACTTGGACACACTTTATATTCAGCCCTTTTCACCCCCCAACCCCTGTTGAAGTGTGTGGAGTTGGTGTTTGGGTAGTTCTGTGTGAGAGAGACAGTCGGGGTCGGGCAGTGTTAGTGAAAATCACCGTGACCTGCCTCGCCGCCAGCAGTTTAATGAGCCCTGGTCTTAGTTGAATAAATCGGCACGTTCTTCTCCCGGGGAGTCCATTCAGGTTTTTTTTTTGTATTATTTGGGGGCCTGCATGAATATTTCATTCCTTCGGCATCACGGCCAGCACAACAGCCTGTAACCCTGCATGCAGGCTTTAAAAATGCGGCTACACTTCCCATCTGGTGCAGGGCGGGAGCGGAGGAGTGGCAGCGCAGGCCGAGGAGGTGTGAGGAACATTGCTGAGGTCAACTTCTACTGACCCTCTGAATCGCCCAGTGGCTCCTGCTGGGGGCCTTTACTTTACACTGAGATGTGGTAGATAGTATGGACTCCATGTTAACTCACTTCAGGTTAGGCACAGGCTTCACAACTAAAAGGTATTAGAAGACAGGACATTCTATGGGCAGTAACTATACATAAATACATTATAGATTTCAATATATAAATAGATTATATTATTAATCTATTTAAAAAATATATCTTGGCCCAAGTTTATTTCCAGTTACACTGAAATATATTAATGTCTTTAGTAAAATTATAAAATAACCAAAAGCTATGCCAGCAGAAACAATGTGGTATGCAGCAAAAATAATAAATAAATAAATAAATATGATTTTTAAAATAATGTAAAGTTTTAACAAGATTATTTTATTTATTTTAAATCTGAATGTTGTCATCTCAATAAAATATCTCTTAAATTTTACTCAGCCAAGCAAGCAAATAAAAAAAATAAATATTATGACTAAGAGATAAATATATTTAATATTAGATATTCTTGCTTATAAGCCAAAATTATGTTTTACAATTGTAGAAATATGTAAAGTTAAAATATAAGTTATCTATTACTTTATGTCCTTAAATTTCTTTTCAGTCCGATTAAATAAAATTTATGCATAAACATTATATAAATAAAACAATAGAAGTTGAATCTGATGACTGATGTCACCAACACAAACAGTTTTGATGGAAACTCCAAATAGCCTCAAACAAATAACTTCCAACATTATTATTTTCATTAGTAATCATTTTTCCTCAGATTTTTTCCGACTCTCTGCTGTCAGAGTTAACATGGTTAGTCGAGCTGGTTGGACAAATTTCCCTGAGAAAATTTCACAACATCCGTTTACAGCCAATGGGCTGCACACAACTTGTCACAGGCCTGGCAACCAGAGAGCTGCAGATGACTGCCTCTGGCCCACGATGTTAGTGATGGAACCTGGCGTCAGTCCAGGTGCTTTGTTTCCTGAGCCTTAACCATTATTCAAACCTTAATCAGCCAAGAGCAGCAGCACCCACTTGTGTCGACACAATGTCCCCATGGCTGTTGTTCAGCTAACCACCTGAGCTGCTGGATTTAGCATAGGTGGCTTGGACTTGAACCCAAAAGAATTAAAAACGTCTGATCAATAGCAGCAAAATATAGAACTAAAAAATGTTTAGAATTTTTTTCTTTGTTTTCCACCATTTTGAGATTCGTGCATTTTATTTAACAAAAGGTCTGAAATACTTAACCCTTTCATGCATAGTGGTCACTACAGTGGACAGCTTTCTAAAAGCCATTTTCTTGTGCTTCCTGTGGATTTTTATGTTATAAATGCACACAGACCACTGAAGTGGACACTAATGCATCATAAAATATACCATCAACTACTGGCCATCAGCTGCAAATGCAAGAAATTATTTTTGTTAAATACAATATGGCCGACAGACAAAAAAGCATGAGAACCGACCCGGTCCCTCCTTCTACTGTAGACGACTCTTGCAAGTAAAAAAAAATATTGTGACATCAGATAACCCCTAAGGAACAATACTACTGATGTATTTTTCAAATAACAACTTTGTATTTGGACAAAATTACAATTGATCACATAAAAAAAAAAATATATATATTTTTACAAAAAAAAAATTCCTTTTATGCCTTAAGAAAAAAACTTAAAAAAATGGAAAAAAAATTCTGACACAAAGGATCATAATTCATGCATGAAAGGGTTAAAAATTCTTTGATCTGAACAGTACCTTTGGCTGCCGGGTCTTCTTCTGCGTTTTGTATTTTTCTTCTGTCCCTGCTAAATAACAATCACCCCCACTACCATGGTCACTGTGGAGGTGATGTGTCCAGGTTGATGTGCAGTGTCTCACATAAGAGTTTTTGCACAGCAGATAAGAAGTTCAGTTTATCCTCATATCATAATTAATATGTTCTAAAAGTCCCTAAGGCCGCCAGGGAACAGGTGTGTTTTCACTGAGGTTAATATACCGACAGATGGACTCCATTCACTAATTAGGTGACTGCTGAAAATAATTGGTTGAACTGGATTTAATTTAGGTGTATTGCACACTTTTCAAAAGTCTATTTAAAAAAAAAGAAAGAAAGCATGCATCCTTTACGTTCCACTTCTTTGCCTCTTTATGCTACTTTTTCACATACAATTCCAATTAAAGGCACTGAAGTTTATTATTTTGTGGCAAAATGTGGAAAAAAACCCACCCACATATGTACTTCCACAAGGCACTGCACAGGGCCTGGTTATTTTAATAGCAATCATACTTATTAAACACAGCGTGACGGATGATGTGCCAAGCAAACCAAACAGTCTTGATATTTCTCAGGGGACGCACTCAGACCCACTCAGTGAACTCCCTGGGGAGCCACAAGGGCCCCAATGTTCTCTCGTCTTTTAGGCTTGATTTAAGACAATTTTGTCCCATTTAAAGATCAACTCATGCTAAATTTATTTTTTGTTAGCTCCACACAAGAACAGTCAAATTTTGTCTTTAACATTGCGACAAGTGACTAATTTTGTTTTTGATCTTGATGAAAGCTCTAAGCCACATTAGCGTATAAAGTAACCTAAACCATGGTTTGTTGTTGCTTAATATTATTACATTATTATTACAGTAATACTGGTATTTATTGGACGTGTTTGCAAAATACAGGTCTATACAGTGTAATAATTGTGATAAATAACTGATGAAGCTTTAAACCAAAAATACCTTATTCTTTTTTGGTTTCAGTTCAAAAAGGAATATTATTTTCTATCTTCAGGATTGCTACCGCCACACACTTTCGGATGCTTTGGTTATAATGTAAAGTTGATGAATCTTAGTGGAAGTTTCTGTGTCAACTATCTTTTTATTTAATTAAAGATCCTTTAATGTCCCTACAAAAGACTGCGTGGATTATTTTACACAACCGTGCACCAGCAACAGAGAGCCTCTTGATGTTGGAAACAGTCCATAGTGTGTAATTATCCCCTCACACCCGAAGCTACGGAGGTGGTTCTGGTGAGCACAGAGAGAAAGCTTAATGCTTGGGTTTCAGACGCAAATTAGGACAATTAGCGGCCTCATTAATTTGGGAAGAGGGAAGTAATATTCTCCTTACAGAAACGGTTCATTAAGTTAATGGTATCTGTGGCAAAGGGCTAATTGATGAACTCAAAAAGACAGTGGGTAGTTTTCTCTCTCTCTCTGACTTTATGCTGTGTGTCATCATCTTTCGTTTAGAAGCTGCTTGTAATGATCTTCAGCTCTCCTTTCGGTCATCTCGAGCGTAACCGCGCGCTGCTCCAGTGAAGTGGAAGGAAATGTCGCGATGCTTTAAGTCGAGGTCCTGCAGGGGGTGCCTTTTCAGTCCGAGTCCGACAGACGGGGTCCGAAAGAGCGGTACTTCAGGCAGAACAAAGCAGGTTCTTACAGGCGGACCTGCACCAATGATCACAGTGTTCCGGGCGGCACGTGCCACTCAGCATCTTGCTTGGATTGGACTTTTTTTTCAAAAAAAGGAGAAAAGCTTTTTTTTTTTAAGCCACTGAAAATAATACTTTAACCACACCACTATTTACTTTAAAAAGACAACCCACAGGAGCTGCGTGTATGTGGAAACAGTGAACTGTAATTAAAAAAAATAAAGCTTTTTATGGATGGCCTTATTATATATTTTTTATATTACTGTAGAACTGTGCAGGGTATGAATTGCTGGAGACACCCCTGTGACCCTGCCAGCATAAGGGGGTAGCTATAGACAATCAATCAACCAATCAATCAATCGATCAACTTTATATTTATGCCATTAAGTAGAGTTGGTTGGATGGATGAATGGATATCTTTAATCATGGTTCACATGGAGCCTGGCAGACACTTATTGTTGATTGTTAACCCAGGCTAACAAACAACATTAATTTGTCATTGCTATGGAGCCGGTAGATAGTTTGAAGTCTATTCATTCACACATACAGCTGTTTTCAGATCTGTATTTCTGCTTAGTGGGTTTATTTTCTGCTTTCAGCTAATGAAAACACAAACATTTAGTTTCTTAGAAAATTGGAATGCTACATGCAGGGCCTGCTGCTGAGAAGCATCCCCTCTGCATTGTGCTGCCACCACCATACTTAACAGTGAGGATGGTGAGTTTGTGGTGATATTTAGTGTTTGGCCAACTTTGTTGTCTGGTGGCCAAAAAGCTTCATTTTGATCTCATCAGCTCAAAACACTTTCTTCCACTTGACCATGACCGCTCTTGGCAAACTCGGCTCAGATCAGTGTTCACTTTAACATTAAATGTTTGTTTTTTTGTAATATTTTTTCAGGAAAAAAATATAATTAATTCCTAGTGATTTATTTGTAAAAGAAATAAAAGGGTGAATGTGAGGTTAATGAAAAATATGTGTGATACCTAACAATAAGCTTTGGTACAACAAAGAAACAATCAACCATAAACAAATTTTCTCAGGTTTTTTGAGCTTTGTGTAGAAAACACAACCACGTGTCTTATTTCTAAAAGGCAGTAGTGCTAATGTGTTTAGATGTGCAAAGTTACAGAAGTAAGCTAACCATTAAATTCAGAGTAAGACAAATCTGAGTTTTTACCAGAACATACTGAAAATATCCATTAAACACACACATCATAGTACTTTTGCCACTCAATATAGGTGGAGGACGTATCCTACATTTATACAACTAATCCCATTTTTGCATGAACTTTTATGCTCCTTGATCAATCTTTTTTAATCTTGCTGATTTTCTTTCAAATACTATTAAAACCTTGTGAAACCACAATGAAATGCATGTTTTAGCGTTTTGTTTTTTTTAATGCACCAGCACACCATATGGCAGATAGGCAAACACGTGCGTTGACTGTGTTGTAAAGAACCAGCCCATCAACCAAAAGAAGAAAGGCGTCCAGACACTTGAGCATCAGGGACCCTGAAAGCTGTCAGCGGTGGATAGACACTTATTATCCATTACACACTGAATGCCTGGGCGGGCTATTGTGGTTGTAATGACATCATTATATGCCGTTGATGGGCAGGCGTGCAGATGAGTGGACAGCATCTTTGGCCCAATCCATTTTTATCATGAAGGACTCCACTGAAACTTTGGCCCTGGGCCCAAGTGAAAGTTGTTTTCTATTGTTCATACACTGTAACGCATTTCTAAGACCCAGAAAGGAGAGAGCACTTTTTCTATTTTTATTTTTAATGCACATCTTTTTTTGTCCGTTTGCGGTGTTAAAAAGGTGAGGCTACCCTGTGGTGATTTTTGAAGCTCCGGTTCAGTTTGTGGTGGTGTTGTTTTGGAAGAATTCACACAGTGACCATTCACAAAGCTGAAACCAGAAGTTTACATACAAAAAATCAAAAGACGCATTCAAATTTTTGTCTCACTGTCTAAAGTTAAATCACACCAAACGTTTCTTGTTTTAGGTCTGCTAGAGTTGCCGAAAACTGAGAGAAGGAATATGGCAGAGATTTATTATTCATGTCTTCAAAATCAGAAGAACGTATGTATGTCCTGGGTGAGTTTAATCTTCTGGTTTCAAGTGTTAATAGCAGAAGTTTGACATATGGATGTATAAAAACAAATGAAAACAAACTTGTCAAATGTTCCCTGAAGCTGCAGAGCAACAAAACTGAGAAAGTACAAATCATTTTATCTTCCTTTTTCCCATGGCTACTGTTTGCCTCCGTGATCATTTTCAATTCTTTCTTTATTAGTTTTATTCTCTTTTGTGTGGGTTTGTATGTATTGTACGCATAGCCATTTTTATTTATAACGTTTGTCGTTTCTATTATTTGTTTTTAGAGTCACTTCTACTGCCTTAGTGTCAGATTTCCAAATTCCTTCTTTGAAGAGCTTTTGCAGTTGTTTGTTGCAGTTTTGTGTCATCTCCTGTCGCTTGTGAGTCCTTTTGATGTCTCTTTGTGGTTCGTTAAAGGAGCTGGAAATCTCTGTGGGCTTTCTTTGTGATTTTCAGTCCCACTTGTAGTGGGAGCCAAAAATCTTTGTTGTTCTCTGAATCGTATGCCTCCCTTTGCCATCCAGGTTCTTTGCGGTTTGACTGATGATGAACACAAGATCCTAACAGTCTCTTTAAATGAAATCTCTTGTACAATTCTGTTGTTGGGTTTGTCTTTATTTTGTATTTTAATTCCTACGGTTTATGGTTTGCAGTGAAATTTCAAAACTGTAAAGTGGAAGGAAAATGATACATCGCTTTCATTTTTTTAAATTATAAATTGCATCATGCATTTGTATTTAACTTCCTTTAAAAGGGGGTAAATATTTTATGTATTTTTTGTACCTGTGTTTTCCAGGTACAAAGTGTCATTTCACAGCACAATCGGGTAACTATGTTATCTTCAGTTATAAAAATGCTGTACATTTCAAACATGGCTTAAAAGCAAATTGACTTTGTAATTTGACAGATACTGTCTCTTTAAGAACCTCCTACTCTTCCCTGCACTTCACCTTCAGCACGTCATCACAACAGTGCTTCTCATCATGCTGTTTATGGCTGTGCTAAGGAGTGTTGGAGTGAGAGGCAGTTCTTATGATAAGCTCAGCAGACTCAGTCTCACCAGGTGTTTGTTCATTGCTGCTGCCGCTAGTCTAGAGGAGCTGAGTGGGGAAGGCATGGGGGAAAGATACTCTGTGAGGTGGAAGCTCGACCTGAAGAGACATGAACAAATGTTTAAGCACCCCAAATGGCTTCCATGGAATATTCAAAGATTTCTCAAACATGCATGAAAGAATCGAAGTAGCACCCCAGGTATGTTTTTGATTTGGTAATAACATTATAATGTGATATGAGGCTAAAAAAATTAGTTGTGCATAATACCTCTTCCCCTTTAAAGCTAGAAAAATAATTAAGTGAAGGAATTAAATCAGGTTTAGATCGTAAACCATTATCCTAAACGCTCGACACTTAATCATTCAATCTGCGTTCCAAAAATGGAAAGAGCATCTTACAACTGCAATCCTCTCAACTAAACCTAGTCTAATCAAAAGAGAAACCCAGAATAGTAACTCTCCAGGTGCTGCAAAGATCCTTTACCTTTCTGCCCTATAAAACCCCTCAAATGTGGTGGAAAACTGCCCCACTTCACATCAATCTACAAAAAATATCACCCACATGACGAAGTGTGATAGTGGACGCATAATACTGTTAGGCTTCTTTTCTTCGATATGGCTTCTGGACCTGGTCAGAGTTGATGGGAGGACGAACGGAGATAAATCCCAGTGAAATTCTGGAAAGACAACAGTGAGAGGCTGCAGCAGACTTGAGACTCTTCTAGTTTAGTGGGTATGTTAAAATAACGAGTACACAGATGCTTTCCCTCACTAAATTTATTCTTTTTTTATTTTATCCGAGGGATTTTATTCCTCTCATATTTCGGCTCCAAACCGGCTCCAAGTAAATGGCAGTTAGAAATAAGATTTGTTGTGGCAACAAATAATAAGCTTTCAAATGAAGCCGAAGAGCTTTTAGGGCGAGGGTGCCAGGTTTGCTGCAATACACCCAGATTCCACCAGATGGAGACAACACAGCAGGCAACACACATGTGGCATTAATGGCATCATATCAGAGTGGGTTCATTGTTCAGTCAGAGGAACCACATAACACATTTCAGAACTGCCAGTCAGATTCAAATCCTGCAGGATACAGTGATGGAGTTGATTAAAAAAAATATGGAGTCTTGAGTGAGAGTCAGAACCAGAAGTTTGATGGGACAGAATAGATGTCATGATCCCATAATAATACAATCCGAATTGTCATGAACATATAAAAGATGGACTTTTCTTATATGAGCAACTAAAAGGGATCATCACCACATTGTCATTCAATGTCAGGTTACAAGGTAAACCTGACTCGGGCTGTCGTCAGGTACATTAAGTGTCTTGCAGCCATCAGTAGAGAGCAGTAGCACTCTTTGTAGGGAGCTGAGCGGAGCAGCATGTGGCTGCTTGTCAGTTGAGATGAGCAACACTTTGTCCACTGACCCTTCTGACCTTGTGGACTGAATTAAACGTGCCTCACAAAGTGAGAGTCGTTATGATGTGGCTATCTCTGAATCACAGCAGACTGTTTTCACTTAGCGATCGGCTAAAAGTGCGTGACCTTCAGCATCTTTAATGTCCATAGAGTGAGTGCAGTGCCTCAGAAATCACGACGGATTACTCTCACCTTACCCCCTTGTCCTCTTTGGTATGATCTCTGCATGTGTTTTTGTTATATGGCAAAAATGCTTTGGATTTATTTGTATGTCAGACACTTTTACAAAAAAATCTAAAAACAGAGAGAGAGGGAAGGTCTCAGGAGTGGGTCACGGAGACTTTGTTCTTAAAAGGGAGATTAATAACAACAATGCCTGTCTGTGATTATTTCATTAGAGAGAAAGTGACAGACACAACCAACTGCAATTATAGTGAGGCAATCCCTGAAATTTGGCACTAAAGATTATTCATCAACCCTCCACATAGATTTTCTATGGTCAATAAAAATAATTGGATTGAGAATCAGTAACGTCCTAGTCTAAGCCGACGTCCAGTGGGGGGAGGTATGTTTTGCAACCTTTAGTTTGTGTTCCTGCGTCCGGTTATTACTGCTCTGTTTTGGGAGCTTTGTGTGTTCAGAAAAAAATGAGAGCAACGTAAAGAGATGAAGCCTTAACCATGATTCAGCTGGAGGAGATGGGGGGGCATGTGGGCGTGGGTGTGTGTGTGTGTGTGTGTGGTGTGGGGGAAGTCCACATAACTAACATTTATTATGAAAAGAGCAACAAACTGCACCTGCTAGCTAATTGTTCCCATGCTGACACTCAGGATGGGTGCGATCTCTCCTTTTAAAGCCTTGCCTTCAGATGTGGGAGTGTGATTCGGGAGTGGCGAAGACTGAGAAACGCAGCGGGGCAGAGGAAGCATGAGACGGCTGATGGCAATCTGCGTCTTAATCCAAGCAGAGCTGATTTTGCTGCTATAATCCCCAAGTGATTTCCATCTGTAATGTACGCCGGCGGGGACACCAGAGGATTTGTGAAGGTGGCCATCGCTCCTGAAGAAAGACCTTCCTTAATGCTGCCTTCATTGTCGCGGCACAAAGAAGATAAAAGGTCATCGCTAGAGATCTGCTGCATGTAAACCATTTGCATGTGGTCTTTCATTGGGATCATCAGCCATATGAAGCTACTGACGGCAGGCATGATGTAGGCTGAGTGAAGCAGTGAGCAGAGATGTTTAGACTGAAAGGGAAAGACGAGGAATGACTATAGAACAGAAACACATAGCTGAAGTGGGTAGCAGTAACAAGGTAAACGTTTCTTCTTGGGATGAGAGGTGCTAAAAATATGTTGTTCCTCAGATTGCTTAGTGACATGCCAGAGAGACGTCCTCCTCCTGCAGGGAGACTCATAGCTTGTTACCAGTAGTAGATCAAATCGATTTTTTTGGCGGAGGACATTGGGTTTTATCTTTAAACATTTTATTCATCTTCAAAAAGTAATTCTTGCTTAAAAGATCTTACATCATTCACATTTCAAACAGATCAAATGGCAACTTTTATTCGAATGGTTATCTCAGCTGGAAGCGCAGAGCGGCAGAGAGGTCTGTAAAACTGTTGCTTCACTTCTTCACTGACATGTTTCTGTTTTGGCTCCACAACACCAATGGAAACTGATTTTGCAAATATTTTTGTTGTGTCCTGCCGAGGTTTCAAACATATAACACAACAGATGGAAATGTGCATATTCTGTAGAAATCTGAAAAAAACATGCTCTTTAGAAAATTAACATTTGAAGTTAACCAGCTGAGTCAATTTTAGTTTCTTATTTTGAAGTAACATGTTAAGTGTTGTTGTCTCTCCACAGTCCAAAAACATGACTGTTGTGTCAATTGGTCTCTCGCTAGCTTTAGGTGCAAATGGCCCTTTAATTCTTTGAGATTCATAAATTTAGCCAAACAGAAATATTTTCGATCATGGAATCTTACAACCACTTTAAAAATAAATTCTCAGGATTTTGTTTTTGATTATTGCTGTAATCTTCAAGCAAGTTGTTGCTCTTCTGATGTTATGAATGGATTGACAAAAAAACCCTACTAACTAATCAACATTATTAGTATATTTCTTTGTTTAAATGTAACATTTATCAATGAATCTTCCAAATTTTACCTACATCTAAATCGGAAAATCCCATCATTTGCCTTAACATTGAAACTGACTGTAAAAAAACCAAGTCAAATGTATTCGTTATGTCTACAATTATGGTGCTTTTGACTCGACACAGCGCTTCGTGTTTCAGCACAGACATTATCCTCTCATCGTGGGTGGGATCATCATGAACTGTGTGAAGCTGCAGTAACATTAGACCCGCAACAGCCCTGTGTCTCTTCATGACATTATGCTGATTTAGCAGACACATTTCCCCAAAAGATGAGAAGCATAGAGGAAGAGTGTCACTTATCTGTTAAATGACAACGGCGATTAAAAAAGTGGCAACTACGAGATATGAAACTGAAGGTTTTCTGTTTAGCTTCTTTTCAGACCACACACTTCTTTCTTGCACACACTTGAGCACAAGTCCCACAGGATCAACAAAAACTATAATGGAGTTCTGCTTGACAGTAATTGTTTGCTTTACCATGACAACCATTGTGCGCTGGAAGCTCAGTAAGGGGTGTGTGGCAGTCCTGCAAAGAATAAAGGATGGGTATTAGAGGGAGGGGAAGGGGGCCAGAAAGGTGTTGCTGGGAGGAGGGCGGGCTGCCCAAAATGCCTGGCATCTCAAGGTCAGAGGCAGCGCCCTGAGGCGGGAAGCGCTGTGAGGAATGGCGATGTCAGTCAGAAACCTCCCTCACCTCACTGGCCCTGTCAATTTGCCAGCAATAATTAATCTCTCTCCGGTTAAATATAAAGATTGTAAATCATAGCTTGAACCGGCACCAACGGGGGGCCTTTATCTGTCAGCTACACACCTCGGCTAATGGCCTTTTGTAAGCAGGTAGCACAGCAGCCACCTACCAGTCGTCCTCTTGGTTTCTCCATCAACGATGCAACCTTTCGAGCAGTTCAGCAAAGGATCAAGTAGTAGCATACAGGGGGAAAGCTGATTCTTTAAAAGCAAAATGCTTAAACGCTCACGAGCAATACAAAGAAAAGTCGAGGTTTCTACTATAGTTGATGAAATGAAGAGTTTACAATGGCTTATGAAGAAGGAGGACACTGACGACGACCTTCTCCGAGTCTCTGCTCTTGTGCAAACTGCCTTGGTTTGAATGTAGCAAGGAAAAAAACTGATGCTTTTTCTTCCCTCAATCACAAACTGGCCATTCATGAAGGACAAACTGTTTATTTCTTACTTTGCACCGTTTCAAACTGCAAACCTGATGCCATGTTTATAGCAGATGGCCTATTCATTTTTCTAAGATGGCCTGACATCTGCGTGATAGTGAGTTACTGAGAGAAAATGTTGCAAATATTTCTCAAGAGGATAATGACATACTTGTGTCCTACTTTATCGTGATCCCGCTTGTTTCCACCACAGATCAACTCTTTCTTCAAAACTTGCAAAAGTATTCATACTGATTTTTCAAATTTTGTAACGTTTCAATCATGATATTATGATATATAGCATTTTTTGATACACACCACCAAATTATGGCTTCATTGAGAAAAAAAATTAGGATGGTGAAGCACACATTTGTATTCAATCTCTTTTAGTCTGATACCCAAAAAATAAAGTGTAACCAGTTCAGCTCCAGTCCTAGAAAGGATGTGTCTTTGCATATACACCTGAATTACATGACTGGGTAATTGGCATGAATCTGTAAAACGTGATGCCAAAGCTCGAGGATTGGTGTTTGACAACCCAGCCTGAAGGACTGATCCAATCAGCGAATTGAGCCCTCCTGTGTGTAACTTAATCTCAGCATAAGTCCAGCTGTTCACTGAAGGTGTCAGAGGTTTGCTGGGGAACACTGATAAACAAACAGCACGCTGAAATCCAAGGAAGAAAGCAGACATGTCAAGGGGGGAAGTGTTGGAGAAGCTTAAAACTGTAAAATTGTACCACAAAGATCCAGCTGAGGACTATTTAGAGGAAAAAGTCTGGTAAAGTTGCAAGTTTTCCAAGACATCAACATTTGAATCAGGCAAGGAATATAAGAGTTCAGAAACACCTACATATGCACATGCACATCACCACCACATGGAAACACAGTGGAAGCAGGATAATCATGTGGGAATGCTTTTCAGTAGCATGGACTGAAAGGTGGGTGGAGCCCACTCAGAAAAACTGAAAACGAAATCCTGTTAGAGGCTACAAAAGAGCTGACTGAGACTTCGATATTTTGCATTGAAGAATGAGCAACATTTTCCATCTCTTCATGTTCAAAGCTGGAGGAAATAAATGCACTCAGAAAGACTTCCTGCTGTAGACGCAGCAAAAGGCATGGAGTCGAACACCGGAAACTGCATGCCGTACGTTTCAGATTTTTCATTCTAAAATGTTTTGAGAGTCACATGTTATTCTCCTTCCTCTTCCCCGCGCCACCTGAGAATGTGAAAATGAGTGTAAAAAAATATTCAAGAGGTATTAACACTTTTGCAAGGCACTCTCTTTACGTCCATTTTCACGGAACAATTTTCTCTCAAAAAAAGTGTCTGTTTTCTGTACTTTTCATGAGGCGGAGTGCGTTGTTGTCTTTACAGGAGCTGCTAAGGCTGCACACTGTTGTGCTTGGTAAATGCATTGCTGAGAGTTTGACAAAACCTCTTTGGGTTGCACTCAGATGCTGGTTGCTTAAGTTTGTTTTGTACTTCCACCCCCCTCCCTCATGAATGAGGGAGGCATAATAGGGTTGCAGAAGAGGGAAACAGCAAATGTGGGCACATGCAGACCCCTTTAAAGTGTACGAGAGTCCCCCACCCGCACCCCAATGCTGCCGCTGCCATACTCCATGACTAATGCAGCCAGTCACTGTTTCTCCTCAACTAGTCCCCGAGAGCTGAATTAATTGGCTGTCATCATGCTAGCTCTCACTCTTTCTGTCACACACACACACACACACCAACATGGATGGCATGATCAAGATATAAATAACTCGAGACAACATGAAATTTAAGTGAAAGCCAGCTATAAACACAGTGTGCTTATTTTGGGGGGCTGGATCAGACATGAACCACCTTCAAAAAACTGAGATAATCACAACTTTGAGGTGGTCGCTTGATTGAGCACTTGAGTGGATCACATGGCTGCTTTGATGCTGAGTTTAAAATAAAGCACCGACGACACTCTTAATGTCGCTAAAACAGCTTAAAACTTACAGAAACCAAAACTAAACTGTAAAAGAAATTGTGACTGATATCTTAGCAGCAGGGGCGCTGCCAGGAAACGTGGGCCCCATGACAAAAAATTAAATTGGGCCCCCCGTACCTCCAAACAACTGCTGTTAGAATATTTTGAGTCTATCTGACCCATCAAAAGCGCCACAATTTTAAAGGCTTGCAACTGCCTTGCTTTCTTTGGTCCAATACTGATACCAGCATGTTTACATTCCCCCATCAGCTGATGCAGCGGTGGCCTGTGACGTCATCAGCTCTGCCACAGCCAACTCCAGAATCAACACCCAGACGTTGTTATTGTGTCTTGTCTTTTGTCTTGTCTTGTCTCTATGCTGTAACTGCGAAGTAATTTCCCTGCTGGGATGAATAAAGTACTTCTATTCTATTATTCTATTCTATTCTAATATTTACTGCTCATGACTTTTACATGCAACAGTCGACATACAGTATGCAAGCAGGTTGCTTAAATTTTTTTCTATTAGTTTTAGTTTACTGAAATGTCTCTCCCCACGAGCAACAGTCTTAGGCAACATGCAAAAATATACATGAAGCAATCCAGACTTCTCAAAAAATGCTGTGTAATTGCATTTTATTCAAGCTGCAGTATATAACTTTAATAAAAAATATGTTTTCTCCATATTTGTTAAAACTGTCACCATGTCGTGACAGTTTGTTATGAGACAGATAATCTGTGAAAACAGTCAATCTCCTCCACCTTCTCCCTGAACTACTATTGCTCGCTAAAGTAATGCAACGTTCTGACCAAAACAACCAATCAGAACCAGTAGGAGGGTCTTAGCGCTGTCAATCAACCTCATTCACTCACTTCTAAATGTGCTAATGGTACAATATCTTAGCAGCAGGGGCGCTGCCAACTTATTACAGGAACAATGTTCATCTGCTGTCATTGGTAGCTATGCTAACTACACTGAGCATTCACAACAGGCTATGCTAGCTGCAGCATAGGGATGAGCAGCCACATGAGATTGTGATTGACAGCATTAAAACTCTCCTGTCTCTGATTAGTTGTTTCTAGATGTAAAGTAGTGTGGTCAAGGATCAGCAAGGTGAACAAAAAACAGCATCAGCCATCAGTTCCAGATTCTTCTGATGACTTGTATTTGTTACTTTTGACTGACAAGCTCACTGTTCCACCATTCAAACTATCAAACCTTACCTACTACAAATTTAGTTTTTGTTTCTGTATCAATATTTAATTGACAATCTGTCCGGTTGATGTTTTAGAGGGTGACCTCAGCCTTACTGCCCATCACAACAAGGCATCGCTCCATCCCTGCAGTGGTTTGGGACCTAATCCTAGCTGTAGCTTTGTAAAACGTGGCAAATTGTTCACTGGAAAGCAGAAAACTGCTCATCCATTATTAACCCCACTGTTACCCCCCACTGTTAGCACTTTAGTTGCAGCTTTATTTAGTCAAAATTAACTACTTTGGCTCCATTTCATATTTATAAGGTAGCAGGAGCACAAGAAATGCTCTATTTGTTTCTCTAAAGCAATCAAGGTTAGCTCATTAGCACTTTTGTCATACCTAACCTTTGTGTCTTTCTGTCGTGAATGAAGTGTCACACTTTGTCCTGAAAGAAAAAAATGAAACAAGAAAGCTTCTAGTTGTCATAACAGAGAGCATCACGACAGTTTTCAACCTGTTCTGGCGACACTGATTGCATAAGTGATAACAGAAAAGAAAAAGTCTGATGTTTGTTTCTTTGATTATTGTTGAAGTTTACAAGGACACCAGCTGCTAGACTATGGAAATTAAATACTAGACTATGCTGGGCTTGAATGTAAATCACATATAATAGTGTCATTATTGAGTTTTCTTGGTATGCCACTGACGTGAGCAATGAGGTTGGCTTTGAATCTCAGTTGTTTGTAAATGATTTCAGTTATAGTATCTTTAAGAGGTAAAACTCACGACCTGAAATGATTGTGGAGTTCATCACTGATACTGCTGGCACAGTTCTGACTTACAGAACAATGCTTTCTCATTTGAAGCATGTTTGAAGAGCGCCAAAGCCAAGGAAACAATCAAGTTCTCGCCACAATTGGCAAATTGTTATTAATCCTGATGCTGTTCCTTAAGAAAAGCACCTATACCCTATCAAACGTTTTTACAATACTCAGAAATTTTGAGATAAATCTCAGAAAATTTCTAGACAAAACAAAAAGAAATTCTGAGCTCCAAAAGATGAAAATGTACAAAGTCAAAGATTTCTGACTTTGCAAAAGCAGAAAATTTCCAGGTTTTTTTCTAGAAAATGACTGAGCTTAATCTGAAATATTCTGAGTTGTTGAGAGTTTTTTGTGGACATTTACTCCTTTTTTAAAATAAATCTTCAGCGTAGATTTTCTCATCAATAGGTTGGAATCTATATGCATTTTTTATTACATGGTTTTCCATCCCACCATAGAAAAAAAGATGCATGCTGTTTTTTGCATGTTATCTTTACCTTTAGTTTAAATCCTAAAAATAGAAATATAATGGGGGTTCGTATTTATCTAACACTCTTAGTTGTCTTTTCAAAAAGCTGTGCAACATTTGCAGCTCTAAATGAGTTTTATTTGGCTGGCCTGACAGTAGAAACGCCTCTACAGGATGTAAAGGTTGCTGATCTCTGTGATAAACCAATGCAACACATACTTGACATTCATTTTAGAGGAGCTGTACAAAGACGCATCTTAGCTGGAGGAATGTGTTGGCAGCACAACTAATATACACCCTACAAATCTGGCCTTTATGTAGTAGAAGCAAGAAGAAAGCTTTTGTTGAAAGAAAGTAATTTAAAAGCTCAGCAAACACACAGAAGATCTTCTGGTCAGAAGTTGCCAAAGGTGCAATCTTTATCCTACATGGAAAAGACTGAGAGGCAAAAACTCTTCATCCCTGAGTGTGACCACACCATCTGTACAGGGGAGCCTGGTGGTGGCTGTATCATGCTGTGGGAGGACTTTTGTAACCTCAACAAAGAAGCTCCTCAGATGACCGGAGGTAACTGAAGGGCAATATTAGAAGGAAACCTTCTATAGGCAACACAAGACTGGAAAAACATCAGACTTGAGGTTTGTCTTCCTGCAGAAGAACAAGCCTCAGCAAACAGGTGCACTGGAATACCGTATCGAAGGAGAAACGTGTCATTTCTACTTAGAACTTGTGGTGAGACTTGATAGTTTATTTTCTCAGATGTTTCCTATTCAATCCGATTTTTACTTTTCAAAAAATAAATAGGTAGAATTTCCAGTTTGCAGATATTCAACGTTGATTGAAAGATCAAAAGATTTGGTGCTGTGGTTGTTTTAAGAGGGTTTTTTTTTCAGTCAAATACACATGTGCCTATATTTTTAAAAAAATTATAATGTACCTTCTTGTTCACTATTATCATTTACTTTATCCCATGCATTTCTAATCAAATATATTGAAATTTGTGGTTCTAGCATAAAACATTTTTAAGAAGTATGAATATTTTAGCGTGGCTCTGTTTCCATTAAAAAGTGAGAGGAAGTGAGATAGTTTGGTTGTGTTCTCTCCTCTGAACAGCACCTGTTGGATCAGGGCCATGCAGCACTTTTATCCTGCTTTGAATAATCTCCTTTTTAAAATTTATTTATTTTTGCTTCTTTGATGCTCAGTGAAAGCCAACATTTTAAAAGCGAACAGGTATGAAATTCTTTTCTAAGCATGCTCTAGAGATGGAACGTGATTACTTTCTATCTGTCTGTGCTTTGAACCGTTAACAAGACTTTTGTTTCTCAGCATTTTGTTCAGAATGAAAGCAGTGTCACGCCGACCCCGTCACGTTTGCATATCACGGTTGCAGCAGCCCTGCAGTTTAATATCTGTCTGAAATGACTTCATCTCCACTGTGAGCATCATCATCAGTTTACTGTTTGTGAGCAGCAAAAAAGTACTTTATTTTTTTCTTCCTCTGATTGTGATGCGGTCATTACTTCAATCCAAGCGAGTTTTACTTTTTAACAACCTCAGGCATGTTTGCGTACATATGCGCGTGCGTGTGGATGGAGGTTTGCTCTGCCTTCCTTTTTTTTATCCTCAGAGCTTTCCTTTCCATAACACTCCAGATGTTGTCATTTGCTCATTTGGGAGGAGACAAAGCAGTCAGGTGTGTTAGAAACCCTCAACGCTGAGAAGATGAGCACAAATAAAGCTCTGCCATGTGTTGCTATATGCCTCTGTGTGTATGTAAAGTCAGAGAACACTTATCAGCAAAGTTATTACCAGGTTTTGTACAATCGTCGTGCGGCTCCTCTGCTGCTTCACTAAGCTGCAGAAGCTTAAGTGAGAATCTTGATGCCTTTTATGGTTACAGGCTTTATGAGACTATTTAAAGCTGGGAGGCAACACAACAACCCTTAATACCTGCAACAACAAAAAAAAAAAAAACATAAAAAAAGAGAGGGAAACATTACTGGAGAGGAATAACACCACACACAGCACCAGGTGTGTGCTAAATATAGCTGCCTGTCTCATAACACAGTGAAGTGAAACTAAAACTAACTGCAAACCTCAGATGTAATTAGAGCCAATTGATCTTTGCTTAAACTTGTCTTGCAGCAGTAAAAACATTTTGAATACAGCAACGTATTTTGTTATGAGAAGGTATGTCTAGTAATCAGTGGCCTGAGGCTTGAGAACAACACTGAGGCATTACACGTCATTCTAAACCGATGAAGATGAACACGGTGGAGGCAGCATCATGGTGTGGTGGATGTTTTCTATTCCCCAAGAACAGAGGTAGCTGGAAAGAGTTAAAAAGATAATGGATGGACATAAAAAGGTAACTCTTTATTTGACGGGTTGTGAATAAGACTGACATGACACCGTCATAAACATGACATAACACCTGACATGAACATGAGTAAGTCTTCGTGAATATTTATGACTATTGCCACAAAGTGTCATTTGGTAAATCAAGACACTTTTAATACAAAGTTGACCAGATCAATCCAGGTTAATGTCAAGTTGTCATTACAAAGACATTTTTGTCCAAGTTAATGTCAAGTTGTCAAAACATAGACAAAATGTCATTATTTACCAAAGAACACTTTATGACAACAGTCATAAATATTCACAAAGACTTACTCATGTTCATGACAGGTGTTATGTCATCTTTATGACGGTGTCATGTCAGTCTTATTTACAACCCGTCAAATAAAGTGTTACCCATAAAAATAGAGCAAGACAGCCTGTTAGAGACAGCTAAAGACTTGAGAGTGGGGCAAGAGGTTTACCTTCCTGCAGGACAAATAAAGATCCCCAAAGATACAACCAGAGTGAAACTGTTTACGTTATGCTTTAAATTTGTCTCGTACATTTTTAGATCTTAATCCAGATGATCTGTGGTAAGACAAAAACAAAATTCATCAATTACCCAAACTAATAAATAAAATAAATAGCACCTTTGTCTTACCTGGTGAAAAAAGAAGAATAAAAAAGATTACTCAAATATTTATTAGTGGCAACATAGAGAGCCAACTCAAAGAACAACGTCACTTTAAGTCATGCACTGCAGCAGAATGATCATCAGTGGTGTCAGAGGTATCTAGTTGTGATTGCAATTGTGATATTATTACACTAAACATCACACACGTCATGTCACTGTTTATTTAGGAAGCTGAGCAGAGTTAAAACAGTTTAGAGAATAATTTATACATATAATTTTGTTTTTTAAAAACAATTTAGCTCCCTGAAATATAGAACAGAGATCCAGTGAAGCAAGAAACAAATACAATATCATAAATTGGATAAAGTGACTGCATATTCTGGATCTAAATTAATATCATCAATATTATCAACTCTGGTTTGGCAAAAAAAATTTTTACAAGAAGGAAAAACCTTACACTACCACTAAACAGAGATGTCAAAGCATTCACAGATTAGCCTCAGTGTGTTTCACTGATAATGTTATATGGAGGAATTATTTGAGAAAAAATACAACATTGTCAGTAAAACAGGATTTAAATCGTATTCTGGGTTAACAGTGCTGCCTTTGGTGCCACGAGCTTTTAATGATTCAAGTCAGTGATGGATTCTGAAGCTAACCGAGGCATTTTGGGGATTTCAGAGAAAAGTGTCTGGCAAAGAATTTAGCAGGTTGAAAGCAAAGCGAGCAAAAGTGCACATACGACCCGAGAAAAATATTTGAAATACTGACGATGATCTAATCCCAGCCAGGGAAAAAATAAATAAATCAGGAATTAAATTCCACCAATGAGTTTTGATTTGGAGTAAGTTTGAAAAATATGCAACTAAAAATTGCAGTAAAATCAGCAGATGCAAAAAACTCAGAGAGGTTATCATTCTGGCCAAATGTTATGCAAATAATAAGTCAATACAGAGCTTCAAATGAATTTGAACATCATGTCTATTTTACTTGCTTTATATTAATGTCATGTTACTGGAAATTTAAAATAGACAAAATTGCTTCATTTGTACTTATCTCTGAAGAAGTTCAAAATTTAGTTTGCTCTTTAAGAAAAACAAAAACAGCAACACATTTATGTGTTTGTAAAGCATTCAATTACAAGTTTAAAAACCTGATATTATAATAGTAGCCTGGATAATATGGAGATTTAGTCTGAAAACAAAAAGAGGGGAACAACAGACAAACTCATCAAACCCTTTAAATGAAGAAGACGACATTGGAACAGATCCTGAATTGTCTTATTCTTCAGAGTGAAGACATTACTCCAGACCCATGCACAACCCAGCGTTTATCCCATAATTTGAAAGCATGTCTTCATACTCGAGCGTTTCGGTAGCTAAGTAACTGCTCCAAGCGGGCAGCCTTGGCATAATTTCCAGAAGCGCTTTCAGTTCGGCTCACTCATAGTTACCAGGCAACACTTAATGTGCTTCAGAGGGCGCTGAGGAGCCTCTTTTGTCAAGGTGCCTTGCTCAAGGAGCTTTTCAGTCAACATGACAGGGAGATGTAGCAACAGATGTTACTCCAGCTAACCTCCAGGAAGAAAAACTGGCAGCTGGAGCAAACCCAGCCTGCGGTGGAACGAATCAAACCTACAACACCTATAACTCTGTGACTTTGCTACTTCTTGGCAAACTCCACACTTCTTCTTTGGAATGTGAATCTATAAATATGATTAATTTTCATTATGAACGTAAATGCAATTGATATTACTTGATGAAAAAAAATATATAATTACAGAGCATAATCTTGTTGTTCTGGTTAATGGCTAATTTAAATCATCCCCGCGTCGCTCAGAGGCAATAAAAATCATCACTTTCATTTCCAGTTTTTCGGTCCGGCCTTTAGATTCAAGGTGCTACGTGGATAAGGATGATGTATCGTCATGTCTTTTAGTTGTGAAAGGCAGAGAAATATTATCACATTAACACTTGATTTCCATTTTCCATGAATAATTTCTTTTCTTTCCCATTTTTGCGAACATATTTCACCGCTCGGCTCAAATGAAGAAAGCTATGTCTTACCAGTGATGCGGCTCCCTGCAAAATTATGATTCACTGTTGAAATGAAACATGAGACATGTCTTAAATATGCCCTCTGGAAGTGTTCTTACCAGCAGTCCACTGTAATCACACAGCCTGACAGGCAGCTATTTCCACACTGTTATCAGCCAGTGGAGTGACAATGGCTCAAAGTGTCTGCTGAATATCTTTTGTTTATTTTGCCACCATATGTGCTGTGACAGCCGTGCAAAGGGAAAATCATCTCCGTTGTTATTCACAGGGTATTACATTTGAGAAGCGATTCCGGTAAATTATTTCTGAGAAACAGACTTTAGATAAGTGATAATAGTTCAATTCTATCAACCTTGCTGCAACCCAGATCAAAACGTTTCGTAATTAGTGATGATGAATCTTCTCCCCTCTGCTTGGCCTTTGTTGGGATGAATCAAAATGAGAAGTTGGCATTTCTCAGATTACGTCGGTTTGATCTTGCTCATCCTGCTGAGAGCAGTGCAATAAAAAAAAACAAAACACCTTGCTGCTGCTTTGAGCCGGCTGACTTCGAAACATTTTATATGCAGCAAAAACAGTCAGCAGCAAATAAACTTAATCAACTGAATGTGTTCAACTCCTGTTTGCAAGTTCTCCCTTGTTTCTGGACACAGTTTAGGGATTATTTTATTTATTAAAGGAAAAAGAAAAAATGCCTTTTACATCCTCATGTAGAAATGTTATTCAACCTCCTGTTAAGTCATGAATTAACTTTAATCGACCTTTTTATAAGCTCAGCTGGCCCTGATTTCTACTTAACCTTTAGAATCAAGAAATCTCCTAATTAGAATTTGTCCGACAACGAGAAGCAGGCTGAAAGATTGCAAAACGCAGCACATTACATCTGGATGTGAAGAAATTCAAGACCAGATGAGCAACAAAGTCATTGATTTCTATTAGTCTAGAAGGGTTTACAGAGTCATTTATAAGGCTTTCTTTGGGACTCTGGTGAATCACACTGAGTGCAATTATCCACAAATGAAGATAAGACGGATCAGTGGTAATTTTTCACAGGACTTTCTTCCTTTGACTCATCTAAAAGGTCCAAAAAACCCTAAAACAAGGCTGTCCAACTTCAGTCCTTGGAAGCAGCTGTCCTGCAGACCCAACCCTTCTCCAAAACACCATCTGAATAAGGGAGAACGACCGCACCATCTGATTCAGGTGTGTTGGAGAAGGGCTGCATCTAATAGATGCAGTTTAGTGCCTCTTAAGGACTGGCCAGTCAGTCCACCTCTGTTCAAAAACCTAAAAAGGTTTTGGGGGTGGCTTTGTCACGGTTAAAATTGAGAGACTGCTGGAGGACCCTAGGCAGAAATGCATGTTTGAAACAACCTACAATGTTGCTAAATGGAAACAATTCTCCTCGGAAAAAAAGGTCAAAATTACACAACGTTTGTGTAAGACTTACTTACACAAAATCTTAAATTTCTTTTGAGCATCTGAAAAACTGAAATGAAGCAAAAACTACAACAATGTGACAACTCCACAACATCTGGATGCAGTAGCGGCTGGTGCTAAAAAAACTGAGGGGGGCACACACAAACAAACAAATGAAAAACAAACAAAACAAATCTTAAAAAATAGCACTATTTGAACATGAATTTTGCCCTCCTTTCCTTCTGCCCTGCAAATTTCTCAATTACATTCTTGTTAAAGTCAGTCATCTCTGTGACTAGTCTTTTCTCCATTGACAACATGGCCAATGCATTCAGCCTGTCCTGAGTCATTGAGTTTCTCAGAAAAGTCTTGATTCTTTTCAGAGTTGAAAAGCACCTTTCAGCTATGCTAAGTTTCCCCCAAAACTTAGCTTCATTGCATTGTCTAGGTGGCTGCGGCTGTTTTCGTGCCGTTTGCATTTTTCTGAAAGATGTTTTAAGTCTCTTACCCCAGTTGTTGTCCACATTGCCTCCGTGCCAGAACTTTGAAATAGCAAACACGGAAAGCAGTAAAATGCATTGCTTAATGCAAACGTAACCGTGAATCGACCTAACGAACTGCAGCTGCGCTAATGAGTCGAATCGGGGATTGTCCAATCACACAATGTTTTAAAAAAAATTAGCCAGTACTGACGCTCTACACAACAGAATGGGTGTGTCCGGGACGCAGAGCGCTGCGCCCTGTGGAAAACCTTAAACAACCAATTAAAAGTCAGCCTCAGATCACCTGCTTGCCAAAGGTTGATGCGCCTACATACACTCTCATTAGGACGGCGCCCTGCACATAGGAAGTGTGCACAATGTGAGCAATTAGAATTATGTATTTACTATTTTAATAAATTCTAACATGTCTATTGGACACACAGTATGAATAAATACATTTCTAAGTATTTTGCAGTTCAGAATAGAAATCATTTATTATCTAAACAATTTAAAGGGGGCGGCGCCCAAGCGCCCCCTACTGGCCAGCCGCCACTGTCTGGATGTTTCTAGAAATATCTTTATGAAATATATATTGTTACAATAAAAAAAATAAAAATCAAGAATAATGACATGTAAATGCATCAGACACCTCAGGGATAGTTTTTTTTCCTGTTGTTGTTATTTTAGCACTCTGAGATTTGTTTGTACAACCTATGACAACAACATTTGCCAAAAACATTTTTCTCTTATCCTCATAAAGTGCCAAATTACAGCAAAAAAATATTTCTAGGGTAATTTGCATAATATTGTTTTTCTGACCCTAAACTGGGAGCATCCTGCACAGGAGAGTAGAGCAAACAGTGCTGCAATAGTTAGGCATAATGTGGTTCGGAGAAGAACAACACATGCAAGGGACTTTTACTTTGGAAATGATTACGTACAACAAATTGTCTTTCTTGTTATTCTTTGTAGAACCTTACACTATTTCTTACACGTACGCCAGTGAAGTGGCAGCGCTCCCCACCAGGCCAGCACCGACGCTTTCGTCGCATCAGAGCCTGCATCAGTTCTCTCTCAGATCAACTTCTGCAACTCAAAGTCGAAAAAAAAACTTGTTTTAAAACAAAAACTTCATCGTTTCTAAATAATTTAAGAACTAAACTAATTAGTGGTCCCCTTTGATAACAATTGTGTAATCAAGTACACATTAAGCCTGTGGGAGAGGTGTTCCAGGGGGAGTGGCTGACTCGGATGACTGGCCCCAGTCATGCTGTTTTGGGGGAGGCAGGAGGTTCATTCACAGATGGACTGAGTCGTGTGCCTTTTGCCTTGATTGATGACTATTATTTAGTCATCATTTGGAGGTGGGCTTTGACTCTCCCCCCTTTGCAGTGTTTCTGTTTGCTATCTTGTTTTACTGCTCACAGTAATCATGGCTCATTGTTTGGTTAATAAAGAAACCCTCAGGGAAACAGGGAATAAGGTTTTAGTCACTGCGCAAAACCTGATTTCCTTGGGAAATTCCACTGTAATTTATAGGCAGCCCTTGGGTTTGGAAAAAAATATTTACTTTCACTTCAACAGCAGGGGACGTTTCAATATTGCACGGATGTGAGGGATGGAGAAAGCTCCAACTTAAACACATGGTTTGTGGACTTATAATGGACTGCTATCAGAACCGTTTGTTATGAAATAATCAAACAAGATTACAAAAATTACCATGTACACAGATTTACAAAATATATATATATACTATAAGCATATGGTGTCTAATTTGTGGACTTATAATTGACTGCTATCAAAACCCTTTATGATCGGAAAAAGCTCACACAAATTATTATTTACAGAGGTTTACAGTAATATTTTCACAGGCCTTTCCTAAATATTAAAATGAGCAGACAATTTATTTGATTACTTGTTCTGGGGGGTGGGGGGGGAGAAAAGTTATTTTCTGTGCACCATTTCCAGTGTTCAGCTATGTGAATTTACCCAAAAGTCTTCCAAACAGAAAAGTGGAACATCTTGTTATTCATCCTCACAGTGTATTAACATGCCAGGCAAGGAAATTATAACAAGTTTTTAAATCACTGTCACTGACCAAAAGTGGCAAACTGAAACTGCAATTTCCCTTTTCATTTGCTCAGACTAGGAGAAATGCCTTCTCTGTTCGCAGTTTTTCTTCTGTGCGTCCGTGCGTGTGCGTGAGTGTTTGCGTGTGCACATATAAGCTATTGTTTCACTGTAATTAGATTTTACGCTCCAACAATTCCTTGTTTTAATCAAATGAAACTTAAACTTGAATAAATGTGACAAAGTGTATTGCCAAGGGGAAAAAAAAGAGTCACTGCAGATATAAAACTGGATCATCATTACTGAAAAATTGCCTGGTTGTGTGTCTGAAATGTCTCTTAGTTTAACTCACACAGGAAGCGCTGAGCAGGTGCTTCTCCAGACAAAACTGTTTTAGTGAAGAAAAGCATGCCGTTCTTTATTCCTCCAATAAATGATGTAACATCTGCTTCTCAGGGAGTGAATCCTAAATTAAGCTCGACGTTGCCCTCTGCTGTCAGATCCCACAGTGACCTGGACTTCCTCAGCTCCTGCCTCCCCTCACCTTCCTCCTCCTCTTCGCCTCTGTTGTCTTCCACCTCTCCCCTTTGTCTTCCCTGAGACGAGCCTCTCGAGTCAGGAGTTTTGACAGGACTTTCTGACTCAAATGCAGCATGGGAGGCTGATGTGTCCCAGGCCACACAGAAGCATCACTGCGTGTGATGACACCTCAGCCCCTGCTCTCGACAGAAATCAGTGGGATCCCTGATGAGGGAAAAGAACCAAGGAAAGATCCTCAAAGAGTTCCTGTGCAGTCATTGTTGCCATCTAAAACAAATAGCTCAAGAAGTTCTTTTAAAATGCTACGAGGAGTTAATGCAGTACGAACAGCAGCTAACAATCATAGAGCCTTCATTAAGGTTAAAGGCAGATTAGTTGTTGGTGGAGGTTGAGTCTGACAGGTAGCCTTAGAGAGGCCGGGAACAAAGCAGACCCAAACCCCTAAAAACATCATAAAAGGTTAATGATGTGAGTGACAGTCAGACAGAAAGATTCTAGGAAGATTGTAATCCACATAAATAAAATACATTTATGTTTTTATTTATTGTATTTATTTGTACAGTGGCATGGGCGAAGTGGCAAAACACCCTCAGCTCCTGCCTCATTGCTTGTGTCTACTTTAGATGTAAGCCGACCCGGCACCTCTGGCTCGCTCTAATTTCTTGGCTTCTATAGTTAAGGCATGAGGCTTCAGCTTAAGGTTTATCAATATCAGGACCCTGCAAAGTCTGCCAGTGTGTGCATGGCGACCACGCCACAGCTGTGTCATGCGTAAAGGCAGAAGTCACCAAGCTTTCAACTCGGAGGGAGACTGTAGTGTTTTTATTATTTTGCATGAAGTGTCAAAGACAAAAATGTTGTTTATCATTCACTCTTAAGTAGAGCACTGAGTTTTGCTCTCTACAAGTTTGTGAAAACAACATAGCTTCTCAAGGTCAGAGTTGAAAATATTGAATTTGAGCACAGCGATCACGCACAAAACTCCCAACAGCAATCGATCCCAGTTTTCAATTATTTAAGAGTAGGCATTTCGTCTTTATTAAAGTTGATAATATCAATAAAGACTATGTGTGCAGAAATCTGTAGCTTCAAAAATATCACTACAATGCATGCACTGTGTAGCGAACACTTAGCTTATTTAGCAATGGCAATATGTATGTTGCAGTCTCTCTAATCAATTTTTCTTGACAGCATATTTTGTCCCAAATGGAGTTCCTAAAGGTTAGCCTCAATATGCTACGCTGACAATGATTAACAATGATTAACAATGATTAAGGATGATTGGAAAGCTGTTATTATATTCTGGCAATGTTTCACTTAAACGCGTATAACTTTATCATCTGGACACTTACTGCATCAACAAATCCTCATCTTTCTTTTGTCAGCTTTCTTCTGCTTTCATTTTAATCAGTTCGCTTCAGCACTGTGAGGTTTGCATGTTTATTCTTTGTTTTGGCATTAATCCCTAACAGCTCTGGCCTGCAACATGTCTCAGTGCATTTCCAGGTAGTTTTGTTCTGACAAAATTAGCAGAATCATTCCTTGTGAGAAACAAATGCGTCAACTTCCAAGAATGTAAACTCTCATAGGAAGATGAAAACGGGTACACCTGAGGTGATCAGCGAGAGAGCAACAGGAGAGCATGTTTATCGACTGCATCGTTCTTTCCTCCATATGGAATGTGAAAACAGAGTAGCAGGAGGAAAGGGAAGCAGATGAGCAGAACAGTGAAGATGTGACAGAATTGGGAAATGTGTGAAAACAGAGGAGATCCTGCTGTGGCAAGATATTTAGGCCACACTGAGTTTTTTATTTATTTATTTTTTTATTGCTTGCACAATATGTAATGAGTCTTCTACTGTGCTTGTCCAGCTGCTGCTGCTGTTCTCTGGGGTAGGAACAATGAAATTATGCCATGACTCCTTATGCAGAACATGCTATTATTTTCCCAAAGCAACAATCTGATCATTGAGCATCCCTAACCAGCAGCAGGCTCCTAAATCCCTTGGTTTTAGTCATATTTTCCTGGAATTTGTAGCAAATTGGGCTGCAGGATTGATTCAGCTTAACCTTTTCACCAGTAATCAAAGGTGATTATAAGCGTTTAGGCATCCTGTGATGCAGAATAGAGGCATGGGTGGTCAGTTCGGCTGTAATTACTCTGCAGTAGGTCACCTGACTTGGATTTTCTTTCTCTCTCTTTTTTTTTTGTCTCACAAATTTCAGCTCGACGGGGAAAAGGTTCAACTGGACTGTAATAAAAGGAATTCACCAGGCTTATTTACAATGTCCAGGCTCCATTTTTATATTAATAATACTGTGGCAAAATCAATAAAAGCCGTTTCCCTTTGGAGGATGTGTTTTATTGGAGGCACTCATCCAACTAGGCTTAGCACTACTTTCTCCATTTTCCAATCTAACAGATGGATTTTCTAAAAATTTCTACGAACAGATTTTTCTTCCGTCTTTGTTTCCTTGACAACACATCCAAACAAGGAATGGTCTCCCGGACAACATGTCTGCATGTACCACAAATATCTGTATATGTGTGTGTGTGTGTGTGTCAGAGGGTTGAGAGAAAAACAAGGAGTGATTGCTGTGTGCGTGGCAGTCACATTTCCTTTTTGCGTGACCATGGCAGCATGTGTTGATTGATCGATTTACTGGAACACGTACACAATTAGAATCAGGAGCAATGAAGATACAAAAGAATAATACAATTTGCTGTTTAGTTAAGGCTCTGCTTACTAAGGTCCATGAAAGAAAAATGGTAGAGCATGCCAGCTGGACTCTTTTCATCAGCAGAACAATTCTCTCTGTGTGAAACAAATAGCATTATGGCTCAAATTTGTGCTGAAATCAGAGAAAATGCTCATCCTAATCTCACATGTACTCATTGGGGCCAACAAGTAATCTGTCCCTCTGTTATTGCCTCATACATTAGCTAACGGACTGTCTGGATTTATTTGTTTTTCTTTGTATATTTTCCTTCTCACGTTATAATATTAGTAGTAAAGCAGAAAATTACAACTGAGAAAATGCAATTAAAGTGTTCATTAGGAGTGTTGCTGATCGTCATCACCTTTACTCTTAGCAGATTGTGGATGTGTGTGTGTCTGTCAAGCCATCTGCCACATTAAGGCATCACTAAAAAGAGCCAGTCTTTTATTAGATAAATAGAAGACAAAGTTTGATGGTTGTTTTGGAATTTGGACTGTGAAGATAAATTAGAAAAAACACAAAATTTAAGATATTATTTCTGTTTTTTTTATGTTAGTTTGAGAAATATTTTTGATTTTGATTTCCAAGGTTTGTGTTGGTAAGGTAAGATTGTATTGTAGGTGCAAGCACACCTTCTCAACAGTAACGAAAGTATGAAGCATTTCAAAGTTCAGGACTTAATCTTGATTTGCTTCTTGACGCTCATCTCTGAGGAACAGGAACATCTCAAGTTTTATCTACATTTTGCAATATTATAACCTCAAAAACAATATATTATAAAGGGGTTTAATGAGACATTATAGACCTTAGATATTATTTTTGTTGCACATTTGCAATGTGGAAGGAAAATGATAAACGGTCATCAAGATTTTTTAAACATAAAAATCTGAAAAATGTGATGTGCACTTGTAATCAGCTCCTTTAGTCTAATATTCCTGGAAAAAACATCCAATGTAATTACCTTCAGAAATCACATAATTAGTAAATAGTGTTCTTACGGTAAGAGCTGTTCTGTGAAGGCCTGGGAGGTTTGTCAGAGAATATTTGTGAACAAGCAGCATTATGAAGATGAAGAAACACAGCAGAAAAGACAGAGATGAAAAATGTTGAAGAATTATGAATACCTTTTCAAGGTGCGACCCCTCTAGACAGACCTAGAATGTTATCGCTTCAGTGTATCATGCATGGGTCTGTCTCTAGGCCTCTTCCCAGTCAAAGATTTCCAAAAGACCTTCTGATAAGTCTCTGGAAGGCATCCTAAGCAGGTGCTTAAACCTCTTTGACTGTCTACTTCCACTGAGGAGGAAGAGCAACTACTCTAAGTACCTCATGAATAGATTAGCTCCTTATGCTGTACCTAAGAATTAGCTCAGATTAACGGTCTGGGGCTGCAGAAAGGATTTAATAACATTACTTGTTTCTATTGTGTGAGCTTTAAGGTAACTTTTCTTTATTTAGACACACTAGAATTGCTCTCATGTATGCATGAAGAATTATTTTTTTCTCCTAGACTTGAAGCTAAGTTCTTGATGAAGTGCCAGAGAATACAGTTTTGTCATTAGGAATTAGTGGTGAGGTGGAAAACATCAGCATTTGAACAATGTCTAATGCTTTTCCAAACTCTTCTGCCTGATGAGAAATGCTTATTTTTGTTTTTAACAAAAAAAAAAGAGTAGGTTCTTTGATTTGTCTCTGTTTCTGAGTGAATCTGAGATACTGGTAGTAGACTCTTGATTAACACTTCCATTAGTTTTAATTCTGAGTTGTGACAAGATGGTATAAAAATTTGATTAGTACCTTTTTGATCTCGTGCAATCTTGCAATATTTGACATCTTTGTTTCTCCAACAGACTGTGCCTGTGTCTCTTTGGCCCTATCATAACCCTTTCTACTATGCAGTCAATCTGTTGCTGTAATAGCTTTGGAAGAGTCCAACATTGATGCTGCATATTTAATACGGCAGAATTAATTGTCTAGCTTTGGCTGTCAGCAGATGGACTCACCTTTGACCCTAGGATACTTTGGTTTACAGAGGAGTTCATGGTTGTATCACTAAGCTATCGTCACATGTGACATTCTTAGCTTCTCTTTTTCTCCTCAGGTAAATCAGACTAATACATTTTAACTCTAGCTAGCAGGGAATGTTTTGTTATAGTGAGGCACATGGCCTTGAGGCCTTAGTTACAGCTGCAGGCTGATAGAATTTCACTTTCATACAAAGAGGAGCTGTGTACGTTTTTGGAAAGCTAGGGTTTAATATTATTTTCTCCGCATATTTTCTGTGCTACTCATAATCATGTCACACTTTCAAATAAATTCATTGCCCTTGAATTATTATAAATTTTATCCTTAGATTTTATTATGAGGATTATTTTTATGAGTAAGGTTTTGAAATTTGGATTAGTTTAACAACCATGGAGGATTTTCCTGGAATGTTCTGTGGAAATATATTTGTTCTTGATAAAATGAAGCTAAGGATTTGTCATGCAGGGGTTAGTCATCTATGCCAACTCATCATGCGGAACGCCTCACATCATTTTACCAGCTTGCATCTCCTTCTTATTGGAGCAAAGAGCTACATGGCAGGAAGACTTGTTGAAAGTCTTCAACACTCAACAACATACCAGGAGGAACAGGAGGAAAATAAGAAGAACCAAGAGACAAGTAAGAGAAAAGTTGTCAAGGTCACCAGTCTTATCTGGCACTAAATTGACTGTTGAAATCTTTATGTTTGCTGTTGTCATCACTGCCTGTTTGTCTTCCTGATGCATTCCTGAGACTTTTCACTCCAAGTCTTTCTGAGACGAACTTTGACTTTTTCATCTATGGTGGAACATCCCTCGATTCGACGTGGAAATGAATCTTTATTGACTGGTTGTTTTATTTAGAATTGGTTTCCTCTTAGACTTGAAACACTCTTTCCATCCACAAAACTAAGTCTGTCTTACAGAAGCCTCATGCCCTCTCTCATTCCTGATAGCAGCTGAAATCTGTAAGTGGTTTAAAGACTTTCACATAGAGAGAGAAAGTTAAAGAGCTGAAGTCCTGTCCTTCCTGCTGGTGAAGAGCCTGAAATCCAGAAAGTAATAAATGACGTTCCACTGACATGAGGTTTGGGAATCCTGTATTACTTACTGATATGGAATTTGATCAGTTACATCCTTTCCTCTCCCCCTCTTATTATAAGTAGGTAGAAATAATAATAATAATAATAATAATAATAAAAAACAGATTTTTGTTTTCATGCAATATTTTACAAAAATCTGGTACAACTATTTACACCATTTGACCATCATTCATTAATAAGTAAGATTAATATGGGCCTCTTTCTTTGTAGATTGCTTTTTCTAGTTTGTCAATATGTTTCTTGTTACTTCAGTTTTCAAAACTGTCTGTATTGATTTGATTAAAAATACATTTGATTGTAATATTTGCTCATGGTAAGTTTTGTCAGTCTTCACTAGTTCTTAGTTCTTGTTGAAAATAAAACATAGCAGTGAGAAAAAGATTCAATCGTGGACTTTTAGGATGTCTAAAAATGTATCACTCAATTCAAAGGTCAAAGTTTCATATTAGATTGCTGAAAGATGTTTGATTGATTTGTAAGCTAAATAGTCAACTCAGTGAGAGCAAGGTGTGCTGCTCATCGGTCATTGGTGCGTGGCATTTGGTTTTGGTGTTTGTGATGAAACGCTGTGTTTAGTTTTTGTCGTAACCTGGTGCTGTGAAAAATCTCTACTTTGGTCTCACCAGTCTAAGGACGTAATGATGAATGAAGGTAACAGGAGGAAAAAATAAATAAGCACAAAGTATTTTGTGTTGCTTAGCCGTGATGAGATTAAAATTGAAATGATGAGGCAAAAAAGATGAAGCAAAAGGAGAGTATAGATAAAATGTATATCAACAATTTAGTTGAAAGTATGAGAGAAAAAGTCTATATGAAAAGAAAACATGTAAATGATGAGAAAAAATAAGCGTGAAAAAGAAACTGGTACCAGGACATGTGAGCATAATACACTGTTTAAGTCAGATAGTACATTATAATAATATTTAATAGCAGAAAATGTTCCTGTTTCAGTGTAAAACAGTGTTTGGATGAGCAGATGCTGTTCTGATGAAGGAAAAACCTACTTGGAACAACAAAACAGCTTCAGTGCTTCGCTTTTACTCTGAGATATTGTTTCCACTTTATTCTCAATATTTTGACTTGAAAATTAGCAAAGAAATCTTCTACTTTTAAAAATACTGTTTCTTACTACACAATGATTGACTTCCAGTTGTTTGAAAATATCTATACAACCCTTTTCAGATTGATGCTCTGCGGCAGTAACTTTTCTAAGGTCATTCCTCATGTCTTTCCTTCTTGTAATTACGCTAACTCACACCTGTGTGCTCCGGACCAGGGAACTGTTATATGATCTGCTTTTATAGAGGTGGTCACACTTGCTGATGACACTAATTTAATTAGTGGCAGATGGCTGGCTAATGTGGCTTTTTGTACACTGGAGCTGAAATTTAAATAATTTTAGGCCCTGAAGAGGACATAATAACTTTTCTATGTCCGAGGATGTACAAATACAATAAATGGAATTGTAATTAGTTAATTTTAGTATTATGCACATGGTGTTGATATTTTAAAGATTTTTTTTCCCCACCACAACATACGGACATATGAGTCATCTAGAAATTCAGCCACCGTTTTAAGTAAACAATTTACACACTGACTATTTTTTATGCTTTGAATTCTTTAAAACAGTCTTAATGTGAGCCCTTTCCCAATGGATCTTCTTTTCTGCAGGGAGTCTAAAAGCAACCAGAAGTCTGGTGAGACTAGATATTTCACAAAGTTTTATCCTTAAGTTTCGAGCCATCCACCCCCCACTGTGCAAAATGAATTATCAATGCTACACTTTCAAACTCTGCCAGTATTTTTGGGCCCAGCATGGCAGGCTATGGTTGTTTGTGGAGACTGCATTATTGCAGACAGCTCAGCATTCACTAAATATTCATATGGTCCTACAGGTGGCAATCTAGGCAGAGAAATGTCTGTGACCAGCGCATCTGTCAGTTCACTTTGCATTGCATCTGGCCTGCTGTACTAAAGCCAGATTCTGTCAATAAAGACAGACTTCACATTTCCATCTCCCACCCCCTGTTCTACACACAACACTTCACCAGTGCCAAGCAGCCCAAATTAAATCAGGCTTAAATAAGATCCATCTCCATCTCTGTATGTAAGGATAGACTGATCCTCACCGCGGAGTTTTGACATTTCTTTCAGGCAACGGGAAGCCTCTGAAGGATTACCTCTGTGGGAGTGGGCTGCATTAGCTAGCCAAGACGACGCACTCTATTGATACCCATGACAGGTACAGCTCAGCAAGGAGCCCCTGAGTGGCCTGGGGAGAGATGTGAAATGAGTATAAATTGTGGGTGTCAAATCCAAAGGGGAAAGCTGGTCATCTGTAAAAGGAAAGATATATGAGCACATAAGGATGGGTGATTCCACTCCTCTGCCAAGGGAGCACACAGAGAAGATGACATTCCCTCCCCCAAGCTTGTGACGGTGACTTGAGAGTAGCTCTTGACTAGATATACCTGGTATGAAATACTTGTATGATTACCTATCCTACTACTTCACCTGGTAGTGAACATAAATGAAAGATTTCAACTTATTCAACTGTTTTTCCATAGGTTCCATCAATATTCCATCCATCCACCTATCATCATGCACGCTCATCCCTAGTGGGGTCGCCACCATGGGTGCTGGTGCCCACCTCCAGCGGTCAACGGTGGAGAGGCAGGGCACACCCTGGACAGGTTGCCAGTCCATCACAGCATCAATATTCCCTTGCTGACATTTTTGCGCTATCTATTCTTTATGGTTTCAATAAGCTAATAAGGGTAAGGAAAGCATTTTTTCCTCGACTGTATCATTCAATATATCCTAAGTTTGCCAATGATTAGCTGAGCAGTGGCAAACTGCTCAGCTAACTCCAGGACAGGAGAAGCAGGTGTCCTGGAAGCAGGTGCTCAATTCAAACTGAAGCAGAAAAGAAAATCCCATCAGTCAGGCAAAAGTTTTACCTGACTGATAGAGCCATTTTGTGTAAGAGTTAAAGTTTGGTTCTTCAGCCATGTCTTGGAAATGTGCTCAGAACCATTTACTAGGTTCCTTTTTGCCTGGTTCTACATCCACTCTGAGGAACTACCAAGAAACTCAAAAGACCCTAGCCAGAACCAATAGTTGCCAAATGACCTCCAGTCAAACAAATCTGTTCTTGGAGCAGCAAAGCCAATAATTTCTCAAGCCAAGAGATGGAAAAGGTTGGAACCGCATGAGGAGAAACCCTGGTTGTCTGTGAGCATAAATAACCCATCAATGAATCAAAGGGATGTGAGGGCTTTAACTTCCTCTCTCCTATTTTTCTCTTCCTTTTCATATTAATGTTGTTATAATTAGAATGCACAATCAGGCTACATAGCTCTAGCTATCCATTTGCTAAACCTGCTTATCCCTAGAGGGTTTCAGCAGGCCTGGCACCTTTCTCCACCGCACTCTGAGTGAGTGGCAGCGTACACCTTGGACAGGTTACCAGTCTATCACAAGGCAACACTGAAACTCTCAGGGCAAACGTCCATGCACACACACACACACACACACACACACACACACACACACACACACACACACACCCACACACGCACCCCCCCCCCCACACACACTCACTCATACCTAAGGGGAATTTTAGAGAGACTAATTAACCAGTTTTTTTAATGGGTTGAGTCCAGAGTACTCAGAGGGAACTCATGCATGCCAGAACCTTCTTCCTGTAGGACAGCAGTGCCACCATGCAGCCCCAAGTCCCTTTTTTTAAAAAATTCTCAAAAAGCAACTGACTTCCAACAAATTTCCGATATTTAATCAGTTTAGATATCCATATTCTACAATTAAATCCCAACTCATAAATGTTCCCTTTCCCTTTCTGTAGCTGCTGTAGCTTGTTGTAGAGCAGCATTATCATTAGCATCTTTGTTCATTAGATGTGTTTGTTTGTCTCCACTTTAATTAAATCATTAGTAAGGAGGTCTTAGTGAGACAAACAAAAATTAAAGTTAATTCTTAATGATGCCAATTACCAGTTCTGCTTTACTTTTCTCATAACCTGGTCCTTTTAATTAACACATAATTATTTTAGTGCTAATTCAAATTTTGAATAGGGATTATTTAATGTGAAGGAATTCATCCCACAAAATGATTTCTGACCGAACCTTTACTGAATGTAATTCTCATGCTCCAATCCTGATTGTTATAGTTGCAATGTTTTTATCTATCTAACCCCAAGGTACGAATATATACTCACAGCTACTGGTAAAGCTGTGACATACAGATCAAGGAGGAGAACGGAGAATTTACAGAGGAAAGAAAGAGAGTTTTTTAACTACTGGGAAGATTGATGAGTAGCATAAAAACATAGTGTGGCTATTTAGAAGAGGTTGAGCAGAAAAACTGAGGGGGAGATGACTAATAAACACTGAATGAACTAAATGGAATGACAAAGAATCCTAAATCAAAAGACAAAGACTAACACAAACGTAGCCATCCCATCAAATACACAAATAGCAGAACGACAGAAAAAAACTCAGCACAAAAATGATCAACTATCTTTAGAACATCCTTGTGTCAAAAATAATCAAATTACAAAAACAAGTTAAACCCAAAAACATAAAAACCCATGAGAACACTTTACTGCATAGTAGTAGCAAAATATCATATCTCTTGGGCATGCTGTTATTTAGTAACACAAGTGTGTTAAGAGCAACAGATTTTTTTCTTTTCTCAAACCAATAAAATGGTAATAATGCAGCTTGCTGATCAGCAGTGTGCAGCAACAGGTGGGGTAAGAGGTACAGCTGGAGAAAACCCTCTGGCATGTTCTCCAGCCTCTCATTAAAATGACAAGAAACCATAGAAAAATAATGATGGACATTTTCAGATGTTTTACACCTGAACTTTGTTGAACCCTGTCATACTTTGACACCTCTAATCGGCCCATGTCTGCTCCTGCTGTTTAGTTTACCTACAGCTTACTTTGTGATCTTTGTATTTCAGTCACAATTGCACATTTCCAATGCAAGCCGCTGACAACGGTGCACTCCCTCCCATTGATCGGCTTCTGATTTGTACGTCACAGAGTCGTGGTTTTCTCCACGTTAGAAAGTGAAGGGAGCAATGACCCAGCCATCAGTCAGGAAAGAGAGCAAAACAACGCCTTCCTCGTCGTTAGGCGTGCACGCTATTTGTCAGGCAACACATCGTGTTCCCAAGGTCGCCTCAAACTGACAGCTGTGCCAAAGCAAATGTTGAACACCTTCTGATGCAGCCTTTACAAATTAGTTTAATGAGGAATTGATTTTCACCCGAGTCTTTCTGTTTTTCTCCTTTTTCTTTCTTTTTTTTTCCCGCACACGAGACAGGCTGTCCCCCAGGCCTGGTAACAGCAGGCGGTTCGGCTCCACGGGAGCAACAATAAGATGGAGAAGGAGAGCTGCACACTGTGAGAGCAGCAGTGAGGAGAGGCTCTCTGGGCTGAAAGATTCGGAGACAGGGCTGCACGGATGCTCACAGTGATGGCCTCAAAGCCCCTCTTTTGCAACCACTCCAGGCCGCTGGGCCCGAACGAATAGCCCCCTTTAATGCTAATGTGCGGTGGGCCAATGTTGTGGAAACAGATGGAGCTCAGTCATCAGGGCAAAATGAAACAGTAGATGGAGAGGTGGAAAACATGCTTCGGAGTGTGAGTGATCTCATCAAAACATCAGAGGGATCAAATATATCAGGTCGGCCGCTTTTAAGTTTGGCTCCCCGGACGGTGGAATAATGAATAAAACATGGGGTCGAGGGTTGCAGTCTGAAGTAATATGGCCGCCAACCAAATGGTAGGTTTGTAATTTCTAAGGAAAACATTTATTCATGACCAGCAATGCGTATATATATATATATATATATATATATATATATATTTTTTAAAAAAATGTTTAAGGGAAAGGAGTGGTTCAGACAGCAATCGTGAAATACAATTGATGGATCACAGCCTTATTGATTGGTTAAACACAGGGATTTATCTGCCATCGACCGGGATGCATATAAATCTACGCCATCATTTCTATTCTGTAGGCTGAGAGAATAATAAGAAAAAATGCCAAACAGAGAGGACATCATCACAGGCTGAAGAATGTGTTTGGCCTGCTTACCCTTTCATAATAACTCACAAAAGATGGCCAAGTCTTTCTAAATGGGTTAATGAAATCTTAGACTCCAGCAAGCTGAAGAAGAAGCTATTGATCCCGCTATGGGGAGGAAATCCTATATCACCAAGCCAGTTCAGATTAATCATTGCACACTCTGTATGACATTACTTTGCAGCGATCACACCCTTTTCTTGGAGAAGTTTGGAATAACAATCAGTGAGTGATTACTCCATGTAAAAAAGAAAAGAAAAAAGAAAAAGGAACAAGAGCAACAAACATAAATCAAAAGAGAGAATAACTGGGCACAAAGAGAAATTTAATCAAAAGTTTTTTGCCTCTGTCTAATCGCACTACTTGTGTGGTGAATAATGGTGGCGGCAATAATGTGTCATATGTTCCATCAAATGGAGTGAAGGGCTTGATTATTTCCTTTCTGAGAAAATCACACTTTTCTCTCTCTGACAAACATCTCTGATTGACCCGCCAGCTTTGGTGGTCATCTAGCAAATCAATAGCAACATTAACGCTGGAAAATCGGCAGGATGTTGCCTCCTCCTCCTCCTCCTCCGAAGGAAGGAAGGAAGGAGAAAATAAGGTTATTTTTGTCTCATAAAGACGCGTCCCCGAGCAGCTGTGATTGACACGTCCTCAGACATGAACAACTCGAGGTGCGGGTCTGTCAGCGGTGATCCGCGCTAAGCCTCGCAAGAATAAGGCAGGGATTGGAGCCGGTGGAAGTCCAGCTGGGGTGGATGCCTGTGACATTGTAGACTATGACAGGCTGCTGTTCTCACACAGACGGGGAGAATTTATGGAAATGGAAGCAGACTGTTAAGACGGATGGTGGCTGATCATTGTCTGTCCCATGCACCAATCAGGTGAAACCCTGCAGGGGTGAATTTAAAGCAAATGTTCCCTATAAATCTCCAGGTTTCCCTGGGCCACCTAATGAAAACTAATAGAAACACCGTGAAAGGAGCAATCCATTCTCCTAGTTTCCCCCGCCCAGTAATGGGTTACTCTCCTGTTGGTGGAGAGCTATAAAGTGCTTACACACAGGCTTCTCCTGGGTGAAATCATGTTAAAAGTAAACAAGCTTGACCGACAAGACTTGTTTAACTATTAATGGTATCTTAGAGACGGTTCATAGACACTTTTCAATACTGAATTGATTTCTTACTTAATCTAATCTAATGACACTCTCGCTTACTGTTAATCATAGATAAACATACAAGACTATTCAAAGCAATTTATTGGGACCAGAGGCGCCGGATTCATTTTTGAAGACTCGCTACGTACAAGATGTTTTGACACAATATATATATATTTTTGTCTCCTAAATGTTGTTAATAGTAAAGAGGGTTAGATAATAATAATAAGAAAAAAATCTAAAATTATTCTTTTCTGTTTTACTTGAAGGAAAATCTCAAGGTACACACAGTGCGTACAGCTGCGGTCACCCATGTGCTCAGCTACTTATTACAAGTCCAAAATACGCACGATACAGCTATGCCGAGGATAGATAGATATGACAAAACTCACGACTGGTCAAATATTTGGAACATTAAAAAAATAAATAAATAAAATAGATGCCAAATATCCTCCAGCAATGCCAATTTAGAGCAGCAGAACAACCTAATGGTTCCAGCGCATCATCACGTTACAGCGCAGCAGCGCTATCTAGATGCTCTGGGTCTAAAACCAAAAGGCAGCGCAGATTATATTTGCTGCAGGTTCCACAAATTGTGCGGGAAAGAGACGTCTGAATGGGACAGATAACCAGCGAGACTACTGACATTGTTTTTGCATTAAAAACAAAATGAAAAACACCATGAATAAACTTTAATGTGCTTGTTATTTAGCAGACAAAAATGATTTTCAACAGCCAACAGAGACCTGAAAACCATCAGTAGCCATCGATATTTATGGCTACTGATGGCTGATTGGCTTTTGGAAGAGCAAAGAGGGAAAATAAAAACAACAAAAAAACAAATTCATGCAATTATTTTTGGACCTGAGCAAAATGATCTGCTCTATGCAAAGTGTGGGTGAGCATTTGGTCCGGACCCGTAAACAGACATGGGCCTGATGTTCTTTTTTTTTTCACCCCAACGCCATTAGAAAGAAAACACCGTCACAGTTCTATACATAGTGACAAATAAAGAAATCTCATTTAATGTTTAGGCAGAATTGGTTCAGACCTGGACCGGATCAGAGTCCAAGCTTTTTTTCAGATGTCAGATCGGTTCATGATCCCAACCCGACCCGAAGCTGCCGCATGAGTGTAAACCTTTGGGTAACTGTTGTGATCTGGAGCCTTAGATTTGGTCCAGATCTCAGTGCTGTTGGTTTTATCTGTACCTCTGTCTGCATATAAACACAGAGAGATGTCAGTCACGGACTGTCAGAGTTGTGTGCAGCCTGTGTAAATGTCTGGCGGGACCAGCGGACGGGCAGGGCCGGAACAGGTGGGGCCCACTGGCCCCACCTGTTCCGGCGCCTATGATTGAGACTTGAAGTGAAACATCAAGACCAAATAGTGCTTTTTTAAGAAGAAAGAAAATGCTCCAGGTTTTTTTTTTTTTAATATATATAATAAAGAAAATTCTTAAGGTTGTGGCATGCATTTTTATTTAACTTTCCTGGCTCAATATGTTGTAAAACCAACCTTAATTACAGTCAAAGCTGCAGTTTCTTGATCAGCTTTACATACATAAAGATGGAAATTTTACCTTTATTATCTTATTTACTGAATTGTTCAAGCAGGTTGCGATGAATACCATTGGTAAACATTGATTAGGAAGTCTCACTGCTGATTGTTTAATGGATTTAGACCTGGCGTTCCAACACATTAATACAAATCAATGTAAACTTTGTTCAGGCTAAACATTTAGAGTAGTTCTTCTGCTGGAAGGTGAACCAGTTTCAACTCTTGCTGCCTTTTGAGATGTTGTGTTCCAGACCCTGGTTTTATTCCGGGTCGCCCTGTGTTAGCTACCTCCATCATCCTCCAACAGTGGTGATGGTGGTAGGAGTCCGTAGTGTACCCAGTGGGTTTCCGGTTCAGACCCTCGTCAGTCATCGTGTCCTTGGACAAGACATTTCACCTGGTTGTGGTCAGAGGGTCCAGTAGTGCCAATGCATGGCAGCATTGTTTCTGTCAGATCACGATGGCTACAATGTAGCTTAATACCATCAGTGCGTGAATAGGGAACTGACTGAATGTAGTGTAAAGTGCTTTGGGGTCCTCAGGACTAAAAGCATTATATAAGACCAGGCCGCATCAACTATGACCAGCTTCCATTTTTCTGTTGAAGAAAAGCTTTCCAATATCACGACGGTGCTACTGCCATGTTTTGTCAGGAAGATGTGCAATTAAAAGTTTATCCAAACAGAGAAAATTGTTCCACGTTTTCTGTGTTCCTTAAACAATGGCTTTCATCTTGCCTTAATTGTTACTGTTTCAACAGATTCTCCCACCAGAGCTGCCATCGCAATGCATAGGAGAGCATTCTACCATCAATAGAATGTCTCTTTATTTAGATTCCCTCCATTACTGTAATGAAATGCCACAAAGTAAGCATCTGATTTTTTAATTTTGCAAAATTTATCAACTGTACATTTCTTTACAGTAACAGTATTTCAAACAATCTTATGTTTTACAAACAATAATATTACTTGTTATTAATTTGGTGTTAAGAGATGAGCGATTTTTTCTGGTAACTTACTGCCACGAAGTATAAATCAGATGTTTTGTGATGATTGTCTGTTTTATTATACATTTACCACCAATGACAAAAAAAAAACACTTCACTTTTCTACCAAATTCACTAACTGCACAATTCTTGTTAAGTAGTATAAGATAAGTAGTATATCAAAAGAGCATAAGCAATCTCATGTTTTTTGAACAATAACAATATGTATTGTTAATCTGTTGCTAAGAGATGAGCGTGTTTTCTGGTAACAAAGTGTTTACTTTTGCAAAAATAAAATTCAGAAGGCAGTGCATTAACATTAGCACAAACATTAGCAGTGCACTGTCCCCCATTAATGCACTGCCTTGCATTAGCATTAGGCTTTTCTTAAAATAAGCTTTTTTGCTATTGTTTTTAATTGATTAGCCATGTTTAGCACACTGAATGTAGAAAGTCAAAGTAAGACAGCATGCTAGCTATACCCCACATGCCACTGGTAGCATTTAGGCTAACATTAGCATTTTGGCTAATTTTATGTCATACACTCATTTTAACATACTGGATGGAGTAAGTCCATGTTACTCAACATGGTTGTGATTCTCCACATCCTATTTAGTATACCGTAGCTTACTTTAGCATTGATGCTAATTTTTAGCATCAGAACGCTGGGTTCCAACTGACAGGCACACTTTGGCAGGCCCTGTTTAAAGTTCCTCAGAAATTTTCTAGTTTAATGATGTAAACCTGCTTCAAGTTTTTTCTACAGCTTTATCCCTAAGGGCTTCACAGAACAGCTTTATTTACTCATGAGATTAAACTACACACAGGTGGAGTTTATTTACTGATTAAATTACTTCTGAAGGGAACTGGTTGCCCTGGATTTTAATTGAGGTGCCACAGTATTGGGGGCTGAATACAAATACATGCTAGATTTTATGGATTGTAACCTATAAAGAAAATAACCTTTTCACTCCCGAATTATCTGTTATATTGTATTGGTCTATTATAGAAAAATCCAATAGAATAGAATGAATTTTGTGCTTATACAGTGACCAAATGTGAAAAGGTCCAAGACGTGCAAGACACTGTAGGAGTCAATTTTGCTTGTTTAGAATCCAGAAGATATGCTATTATCCTGTAGTATTTATTGGGAAAAAGTGTGTTTTATGGAGTGGAGAGTGATGTCCCTTCTGTCTGGAAGCTTTAGGCAAAGAGGTAGTGTGGGAGAAGAGGCATGAGGAGGGAGACAGAGTAGACCGCCGGTGATCTCAGCCTGCAGATAGGCACCAAGGAGATGCTCCCAAATAGAATGTGACTTTGATTTCTCACCTCATTTCACTCTCAGCTGTCAGACAGGTTTCTGCTCAGATGACATCTCCTTCACGACGACGTGCAAAAATGTGGAACGGTTCAGAAATGAGGCAGCTGCTGCCCTACATGCCAGGCGCTCTCGGTGACATCATCACCCCTGCCGCTCCCCTGTGGCTCAAAAACAACAAAACAACAACAAAACTTAAGGCATAGCCATGCAAATGACTCCTTTCCCCTCCCTGATGCGACCCCTTCTGTTCCCCCCCTATGCTTTTGTGTCTGCCTTTCCATCTCCCCGTGAGCAGCCGTGACCTATTTACCTGGAGTGTCTCGACATCGAGGTTTTACCTGTGCAGACGGCAAGGCACAGCTGTCTGCACATCAGAGTTTAACATAAGTGCCCTATAAGCTCAGCTGTCTGTGACGAAAACAACAAAATTAAATATATAAAAACCTCCTGATATCATAGCAAAGTTAACTTTTTTGATGTTTTGTAAAATAGTAATTATCATGCATTTTTTGTCATTCTGTTTTGTTGTCTGAAATTGTATGTTGTCACTTGCGAGGCATGTTGAAAGCCATGTAAGTAACAGCTAAATTACATAGCCTATTAGTATTTTTTTGTCTTTTCAATCAAAAGTACATCAATAACAAGTTAACTAAAACAACATTACTAGTGAAAACAATCTGCTAGTCGTAATTGTTTGAATTTTCATGTATAGATTGTGAAAATGTGAGTTTATGTATCGGTAGATCTCCTGCTAAATAAATAAAAAATGAAGAAACCGATTGGATTAGATGAAAAATGCAACACTCATGAAAAGTTAATGTGTTGGAGATGCATGGATTTTATGGCTCAGTGACAACATTTTTTATTCTCTAAGAAATTATGTGGATTTTTCACTGTATAGTTCTGCAGAAGCTTGTAATAAATGTTTTAGCTTTAGGCTATTATGGTTACAGGATTTACTTTTTTGTGAAATGCACCTGAGTTAAGCAAATTCTAAAGGATAAGTGCTCATAAAAGTGACAATGAATTTTATATAATCACAAAATACATTAAAATGTAATCACTATTGTCTAGTAAGCTCTTTGAAATTATAAGGTCAAAATTTTAGATCAAAGATGAGTTTTAGAAGAATTTGGTTGCAATTATTGTCCCGTCACTGCCTCAAACCCTTGCCTCTAGGGATCTTATGTAACACAAAGTGGTGTGTAAAAGTGAGTCATTGTATAAAATACTAACGAATCTGAAATGTGTGTTGTACATTTTTATCTAGTCTCCATTTTTCTGGTATACCTAAAGAAAGATCAACTGCTTACCTTCACAAGTCATGTAATTAGCAAACAATTGGTACAATTGTTCTGTGAAGGCCTTGGAGGTTTGCTAAAGAACAGTAGAGAACAAACAAGATCATGGAACAAAGCAGGCAGTTCAGAGGTAAAGTTATAGGACTTCTTAAGGTAATAATAATAATAATTATTATTATTTATTTATTATTGTAGTGTTAGGTTATAAACACTAACATTGCATTGTTCACTCTAACATCCTGTTGTTTATCTCTATACCAGCAACACGGAGAACCAGAACTGAACTGCACACAAGACAAAGAACCGATAATAAAAAACTCTGAATCCCAGAATGCACCACACCTGGAAAGGATAGTCTTCACACAGCCTGAGATTCTGCTGATGTCAGAGGTATAAAAACAAAGAACACTGATGACATTCTTCCTCTTCCTCCACAGGAAATTTGGTCTCTATGTAAGAGAAAGACAACGACAATACATCCTACTTGCATTTTGCCTTAAGATGTAAGAGACACAGCAGTGATGCAAAGGAAGGTGCTATGGTTAAATGAGCTACCTACAGTAGGCCTCACATTTCAGGATTTACTTTAAAAAATCCACTCAAAACTGTTGATCAACTTTAAAATGTATAACATACATTGTGGTTGGTGGTGTGTGGAATGTGAAACAGCTCAAAATGCACAATGTAAACAGCTTTGCAAAGCACTGCACTTCAATTTGCACTTCAAACTTCATCATTACAACAATGTTGTGTAATACAACATGTTGAATTAGCAGCACTGGATGTTCAGACACCACCTCCCTTGTATTATGGCCATGCTGTCCACTTCAAAATGTCCTGTCTCAGATGGTGTCGGCTGCATGCGCCCCTCTTGGAAAATGATGAAAAACAACAGTAACAAATGGCTATTTCCGGCTAAGCTCAAACCTCCAGAGCAGCCTGACCACATACAATAAATAAGATATGTGTCTCGTTCCGTAACTTCATCCTGTCTCTGCTCTTGATAGTGTTCTCATCTTGAATCCCACAGGGCCCTGGACGGGACTGGAGTATAACCCAAGTCAATGACAGGCTGCCTGGTGCAGAGGATAAACTAGCTCAAACTACAGTCACTGGGCATGGATTTTTTTTTAGCCATTAGGGACAGCTCTGCAACAGGATCTACTGAGACTGTCTAGTGAGAACATATCAGACTCATATCTGCGATGGGTCAACTCAGACTGTGTAAGGGACACCAGAAAAGTGCCACTGTCCTTGTAAGGTATGTGGAATATTGATGCTGAAACAGTCCGCCTGTGGAGGGGGTGGGAGGCTTGGGGTCATTTTCAAACCTGTTAACGGTCCCCTCTTTGGAGTCGGAAGACTTGCATACCACCTGCTTGGCTTGTTTTCTGACCAGATTTGGTCCATTTGTTGGAAAATACTATCTCAATGAGACAGCTGGGCACTGGTAACTACTCTCCAATGTTTCATCAACAGGGATTCATGTGTTATTTATTCGCCTGGGCTGCTGGCTGACGGCCATGTAATGACTGCTGATCGTTTCAGATGTGTGCTGGATTGAGATTTTTTTGCCAGTTCCCCTTTTTTTTCCTCAGACATCCCTGAGCAAAGCACAAAGCGGCGGTTTAAACCATATGAATAACCTAATCAAGCCAACATCCTCAGGAACTATAGCTGGCTTATAAGGAAATTATAATCACTCCCCAAATCCCATGAAGTTTGAAAAGCATAATAAAAGTCTGTTCAATTATTCACATAGCAAATATGATATTACAGATCTTGTTTATAAATTTGCGTGGCTGCCACCCATCAGTGCGCACTTTTTGCCCCAGAGCAGCTCTGCCTGCTCTTTTGGCAGCAGAAGTCAGGAAGGGCTGGCAGCCGCAATATTAAAAAAGGGAAAAGTCACTTGCTGGTTCTGCAATATAAGTGTAAATATGGGCACCTTAGAACAGCTGGGTTATGAATAATGGAAGCAGACTGCCCTCGGGATTCGTAGGAGGGAAACCATTTTGACACTCAAAAAGCAGGGAGAAAGTTCACAATGTCGTGCTCTTTCCATTTCCTAACTGCCCATTTGCACATGTGGCCTTCAGGCACGAAGGGAGGAAGCTTTGCTGCTAAAACCTTCAGGCCTTTTGGCTGACTTGGTTGTTTTATCTCCTTCTCCTTCAGAGTTGCATCTAAAATGCAGCTGGAGCAGAATCCGTTGTGACAATGGATAAATAGATGATGCACTAGCCTTGCTAGCTAATGCTGTGTAGAGAAAGCGAGGTCAGGGTGTGAGATAACGCAGCAGCAGAAGATGAAAATATTTTCTTTGTCTCACAGTTCAGTTTCTTTACATTTTCTGCATTGTCAGTATTGATTTATTTCCCTCGTCAACCAATTACTGTCTCACTTCTGAATTAAAGTCTGTTTGCTGATGAGTCAGATGCAGTCTGGCTGCAGGGTCAGCTGTCTCATTAGATTGGCGCTAGACCAGACTGAATCGTAAAGACAGGAGGAGTATAGATGACCTCTGATAAGTTGATTCAGACATGTGGTCAATTGGAGCTTCCGACGAGCTGTCAGACTGGTTTGCAGATCAGTAAAGCTTTATCTTTGCTTTCTAGTAGCGGCACACTATTACTAAATAGATAAGCCATGTTAAAACTCAGCTTAAATACATCAAAACTCCTGAGAAGAGATCGGTCTTCAGCTGAAAATTTGAAATCTGAGATACACAGACCAAATGTTGACCATATATCCTTAGTATTTAACATTTGATGCTAATCAAATATAATTCGAAGGAATATAGAATGCAGCTTTCAAGTATGACTTTCTGCTTTTGAATTAAAAAAACAACAACCTATTGATTATATTAAAAATAAAATGAAATTGCCTCCTTAATCTAGTGAATGTTTGGCAACAAATACCAAAAATTGCAAAAAGGACATAAGATAAGCCTTATTTAGAAACTAGAAAATTTCAGAAGAAATTTAAACGGGGTCTGCCAAAGTGTGCCCGTTGGTTGGAACCCAGCGTTCTGATGCTAGAAATTAGCATCAATGCTAAGTTTAGCTAAAGTATAGTCAATGGCATCTGGATAATCAAAAGCATGTTGACTAACATGGACTTACCCCATTCAGTGTGTTAAAATTAGTGTGTAAGCTAAAATTAGCCAAAATGCTAATGTTAGCCTAAACCCTGTCAATATGGGGCATCACTAGCATGTTGTCTTACATTGGCTTCCTGCATTCAGTGTACTAAACATGGCTAAAGGCAGTGCACCAGTGGGAGGCAGTGTAATGCTAATGTTTGTGCTAATCTTAGCTAATGTTTCCTCTCACTAACCTGAGAGGAAAAGATAGTAAAGTCTAATATTGGTGCACCGTCTAAAGCGGTGCACTACCCTGAGAGGAATATTCAGGCTTTTATTTTGAAATTTCAGAAAGCTTTATTTTAAAGGGCTACACTAATCCGATGAGTAACAGTGGTTGGATTAAAGCAGTCATATAGTGCCCAAAACATTCCACAAATCTAACATTTTGCTCAACCTTCTTCTGTAGTAACTCAGAGTTCCACCATCATTGTAGTTCTAACCTTCCGCCATCATTGTAGTTTTTAACTGCCAACTCAGCCTTTCTCTGTAGTAACTGAGAGTTCCACCATCATTGTAGTTCTAACCTTCCGCCATCATTGTAGTTTTTAACTGCCAACTCAACCTTCTTCTGTAGTAACTCAGAGTTCCACCATCATTGTAGTTCTAACCTTCCGCCATCATTGTAGTTTTTAATTGCCAACTCAGCCTTTACTGTAGTAACTGAGCGTTCCGCCATCATTGTAGTTCTAACCTTCTGCCATCACTGTAGTTATAAAGGCATTACTCCTGATTTCTGTATTATTCTTCACGTTTTATAGTAAAGGCTGTTCCATTGTAAAAATAAAGATATCTGTTTGATTTCAAACATGTATTGCACATTTCTACCAGGAATAAATATAAGCAAATTATTCATTTTCAAATATAATACTTTCCAAATCTCGGATAAGCCATTACAGTTAAATAAAAGGAGTATGTTTGAAGGCTTAACTTTAATCAATCATACCAATTTGCTCAGGAATAAATGAAATACTTTAGTAACCAAACATTTTACAACCAGATATTGCCTGTTTGAATAATATCGATGTTTAACTTCCACTCATTGGGGAAAGCTGGTGGGAGTTTTTATAACAATGTGCCTGGAGTTAGGCATTCTCCTCCGGTATACCAAACCTGAAGCGCCTGGCCAGCTGACAGCTGGTGAGGGGAGCTGACTGTTAACGCAGCAGGAGCAGACATGTCCAAAAATGTCAGAGCGGGTTATGTTTTGGTGAACCGAGCAGATATTTGAGACTTACATACTTACATTCTCGCCTAAAACGTTGTACAAAATCACGTTGTGTTGTTTAAAGTGTAATATAATAAAATAATTTGCCACTTTTCACTGCCATTGTCGCTCTGTCTGAAAGCCCCGCTGTGAATTATGGGATATGGTGGGCCCTGAAGGATACCCCGGCCCATCCTTCATATCTGGAGAAAAGAAGGTCGCATTTGGAGGCCGCATGTGAAGGAGTCTTCGAATTTGGACAGGCCTTGTCGCCACGCTATGACGTAATCAGGCTACAAATCCGTCCTTCGAAAGATGCCGACCCTGAATTCGGACACAGCTCAGCTTAAGTGTTCTGCCATAGATAGAACTACAGACTTTGTAGTCTTTGTAGTCCAGACCAGCAGCTCTGCCTTTCTCTGTTTTCTGTTGCTATAGTAATCCTATAGTAAGTCCTCTCTGGCAAATGTCATGTGTGTGAGACACTAAAGTGGAAAAAGAATTCTATCTCTGTAAGACACCCAGTTAGTTTTTCTGAAAAAACCAGTCCGAACAACTCCTTCCCGTTCAGGATCCGTGAGGCCGATCCATAAACCGTTTGAAGCGTATGAGAGGGACATTTCTTGTCTCTGATACTACTGCGATTCATATCTGTACTTCATTCACAGCAATAGCAGCGATGAGAGAGAGATGGTGTTCGCTGAGCTCTTAAATTCTTTGAGAAAAGGATGAAAATGAATGGCTGGGAGCCTGAGTTTACCCTGTCACACGATTTCGCTCTGGAGCACCTTGACAGAAAACCGTCAGCCCTAGAGAAAGTTCGAAAACATTTTACGGAAGCAGGCATTCGGTGCGATGTCATGACAGACTTTCATACCAATAAAGCGATTTTTGCAGGCGTGACGGCGATTTCAAAATTATTTTGGGGCCAGAAATCGACTCCATTTCTCACTCTAACGGAGCGGCAGTTGGTTTCAGTTACACTCTGCGTTTCGGCAGTTGGAAATTTTGCTCATTTCTTGCTTTTTACGTCACCATAGTAACTCTGATCCCCAATAAAAGTAACAGCACAAATCGTACGTTTTGATACCATTTTTGTGGGCTGGCACGCAGCGGTACAAGCCACGTTAACGGTAACGGGGGAAAAAATAAAATAATAAAAAGGCGTTCTATTGACAGAAGAACAATTTATTAGTCTTATGCATGGCTATGGCAGGCCCCAAAAAATTTTAATCTCTGTGTTTATAGATTAAAAATCAGATGACTTTTGAAAACAAAATTAAACTTTGTTCTGTTGCATTTTAGTAAACATACTCAGACACTATGTTGGTTATTGTAGATTGTCGGTTTCTTTCACCATTTTCCACTAACACTGTTCAAAAAGATCCATTTGTATTTTAATGCAAATATTTTTGCTGCCAGGATAATTTTCAGGAGAAAATGCCATGCAACATCCCAGCTGATGTATTTGGACCACAGAGTGAAGCAACTAAAAGAGAAATCATGCATGAGTGAGCTTATCAATCTGCCCTGTGCGTTTCCTAAAACATTCATATATTAAGGCTTGCTGAGCCTAATGAACATCCTGCTCTCATTGATGATCCCATTGTTGTGTAGAGGAATTTACATAATCGCTACTTTACGCAGATTAAATTTACCTTCATTAAAACATCCTTCTCTTCCACTTCACTTTAGCTGAGTTAGTAATATCGTCTCATATACATGTTTGTACGTTGAGAATCGTTTTTTCTTTTAATCAGCCTTTTTAACCACACTATGCAGTTGACTACAAAGCTTGCTTTTTTTTTCTTTCTGTTAACAACTTTCTACTCCCTGTGTACCATCATCATTATTTCTTGCAATATTTTTTGCTGAGACAGGGACTTGCAGAGTGTTTTTATGTTTGTGGGAGAGGAGGAGAAGGAGCAGAGGAAGGAGAGAGATAATAGTTTGAAGGCTGTGTTAGTGGTAGGCAGGCTTCACAAAACATCAGGGCAGCATTCTGAGATAAAAACAGGTATACCATCGTATCATGTCCTCAGAGCAACGGAGCTTTGATATGTTCCCAAAAAATCCATTGAAGTCTCTGACAGCACCTTTCCCTTTTTTCTTTGCCCTGTAATGGCGGTGTGCTCCATGAATGCTAAAGCAGAACTGCTTTACTTCCGGACCTGAAATTCACCAAATTTGTTAAGTGAGGTAAATACCAAGTGTAAAAACAAGAAAGAAGGAAAACATAATAATAACAAAACGTGTAATTTTATTTACCAAAAGCGGACACAACATTAAACTTCAGCAGGGGTCAGTAATGAAAACCTCATTGTTTATGTTGATAAAATTAAACTACAAATTCCATTTTTCACTCCTCTGTTTTCATTGAAAACGATTATATTTGAAGATAATCGTTTTATCTTCAAACGATTATCGTTTGAAGATAAAACGTTTGAAGACAGCTTTGTAAAACTGTCACAGCTTTACAAAGCTGTGACAGTTTGTAAAGTCACAGCTTTACAAACTGAATCTTAAGGTTTAAACCCAGCTTAATGTTTTCATCTTTATCCAGAATAACATACTGACTCGAGCAGTTCATAGTCACTAGAAATATCTTTCATACTGTCATAGTAAAAATAAAGTGTGAATTTTATTGCTTTAAGCCTCTTTCACACCGGACTAAAACTGCATAATGGTCTTTGTTGTCCTTGCAAGGTATTGGACTGTGATCCCCATCATACTTTGCTGGCTCCTTTGAGGATACATGAAGCTTTCAGGAATTTAGCTGCTTTTGTTGCTTTTACATAAGATGTGCCCCATTTGTCAAGAGAGGATTTTAAATAGGGTTGGCCACTCTGGTCTCACACCAACTCTACAACTACACTGCTCAAAAAAATAAAGGGAACACTTAAACAGGTGTTTAACACTTAAAGTGTTCCCTTTATTTTTTTGAGCAGTATACATCACACCCACCAGGTTGACCACGGCCAAGTAAGTTACTGCAGTGCTTTATTTGTTGTGGCTGTTATGCAAATTGTCACAGGACGCTATGCAGATAATAACCAACAGGATCATCTGCAATGAGCAATCCACACCAGCAAAATCACAAACCGAATTTGTTTCAATTTAAAAATAAAGTTGAAAGGAAAGAGGAAAGCAGAGGAAGTACAGAAATTAATATGATGTAAAAATTGCACTAAAGCCTATGCTAACTAGAATCAAACAATTATTTAAAAGTCAAAATATGTGTTTTAAGGTTAGTAGAAAAGCAGAAATCCTGTTTAGAAGATGCTACATGAGCACAGTCATCTATTCCCTTCACATTGAATCAGATTTTTCAAATTTTCCACAATCCATTGACATTCCAGCTGTGCTAGTTCTTGGAAACTGTACGGTAATCTAATGCACATGATTATGGTACAAATAAATTAGGAATCCATAGATGAGAAAAATCAGTAATGATTGCACAATGTGGATATACAAAAAGTTGAAAAGAAAGCGGAAAATTTGTCGAATAGTGCTTGTGATAGCCGGTTATAAAACGTGACAGTTCAGATGAAACTGTGTGCGAAACAAGTAGTTCGATTCCTCTTTCTCAACATTTGTCAGCGCTGCTGTCAGTTTATTTTGTTTTTCAAGCTTTCAGTCATAAAGATGCTCATCATCTATAAAAACCACAGACAAGGTGGCCACCCAAAACACACAGACACAAACTCACAGGATGCATTACTTATTTTCACACACACACCATTTTCACATGGCTGAATACAGAACCATTTGCCAATTCTTGATAAATTTGTTAGGCTGTTTACTAAAACACACAGAAAAAAAATTCAATTAATTTCATAAAGTGGAACAATACTGGACCAAATCAGAATAAATGAATCCACAAAACCATATCATTGCAATTTATTACAAAAACTCATTTCTCCATTTAGTCTCATGAAATGCAATATCCATGGTCTGACCCATTGTTTCCATACTAATTTATACTCAGCTCAGCGCTTTAACTCACATATTAGGAGAAACTGAACAGGGACAGTGACAAGTCTGAGTGCCTTACAGTCAGAGACACATTTTGATGACAAGCTGGTGAGTTTTCTGCCAGCCACCTTTGTCTTTTCTATGCCTGCTTATTCCTTACAGGTCACGTTGGGGCTCAGTCCACTGGTCAAGAGGGACGCTAGACCATGAACAAATTCTTGTTTTTTTTCTTTGTGAGGAAAGTCAGAAACATTTCTTTTTTCTGTCCAGGTTTGACCCATCAGTTTATTGCAGTTTTCATGTTTGCCACCACCACGTACGATTTGTATACCAGAAAAGCATTTATTTTTATTTTTTTGTATCAGTGTCAAACTGTGTCTGAGAATTACTACTCGGCGAAGAGTAATGATCAAGCTTCACTAGTCTAGGTATTTTAGATCTTGAACCAAGCTGATATAATGCTCCATAGTGCTTAAAAAATAGCCTTTTGATTTAATGCTCATTTGAAATGAGTTACCAACTTTAGCATGATTTATCAGCCCTGGCTCCATTTTCATATTTGAAAATGAAGGGAGCCACCCACTACTCATTGACTGGACATGTAATTAAGCAGTACAAAAACACATGTGAAAGATGAATCTTTTTGCACTCATGCTCTACTGAGCAACTAACTTAAGAGGCGGTGTTGGACTGTGGCAGTATGCCAGAAAACCCAGAGAAAACCTATGCATGCACAGTCGCATACACACCAACTTAACATAGATAAACCCTAATTAGAATTCAAACCCAGGATCGTTCTGCTGTGAGGGAACCATGACAACCAGCCGACCATGAAGCCCTGACCAAGTCATGTTAAAGTTGATTTAACTTTTTGGCTTTTATCAGTTCAAAGAGGCAGAAAGCAGTTAAAAGACACAAGGAAACATCAGAAGAAAAGAAGAAAAAAGACAGACCGTTATCATTGTACTCATACTTTTATTGACTTGATTTTACTTTCTGTGCCTGTGTTTTATCTCATCACTTTCCTTTCTTTGGCTTCCTCTTATTTCCACGCCTCTTAAGTTAAGCATACACAGCACCACTGCCACAGTTTTGAAATTTATGAAGTGTACTCTAAAAAACTAGTTTGAGAAAAGCTTTCTTATCTGTGATGCCTGTATTGTCAAACCAAATTAAGCAGAAATTATGCAAACAACTATTGTGAGGGCGATGGTTTAAAGGATTAACAAACATTTCAGTTAGTGACCAGGAAGAAAAAGTAAACAAAAATAGACAAAATGTTGTTTCTGTGCAGCTTTTAATTGGCTGTGCTGCTGGGTTGGCAATTAGTTCACTAATGTGTTTAGATTCAGGTCTAACAATTTGAAAACGCTGGAGTGCTGCCCAAAGGTCCAGTTTTCAAATCCTGCCCTTATGCATGCAGTCTGCAAGTTCAGCCTTCACATCCATTGGTCCTTTCTGAGGATTCCACCTTCCTCCCGAAGTCCAAAAATAATAGTTAGGCTAATTGGTCTCTAACTTGCCCTAAGTTATGAGTGTGTGTACATGGGTGTGAGACCTGTGGGTCTCTGTGATTGACCTGTCCAGAGTGTACACCCCCTTTCACCTAATCATGACCCTGCAAGGATAAGCAGGTATAGATAATGGAGGAATGTTTGATTGACTGCAACTAAGGTTATGTTCTGGCTTCTCCCACACTTGCAAATTTGTGTCTTGATTCCACACACAGAAGAGAGTTTTGTGTCAATTAACCATACAGGCAGTCCTAATCCAGTACAGACTGGTGAAGACTTTGCCCAACAAGAAATTGCAGGTAAAATCTGGATGTTTGTCCTCAGCTCTTCACACCTGGTCCTAGTTGCTGGTTTATTCTTTTTACAATTTCAATAGATTGTCTTGTCATTCTATGCTGAGCTTTTCTTTGTTTTATGTGCCTTTGTTAAACTGTGGTTAAATGAAAGGGTTAGGATTTGGGTTAAGTTGTTACGCTGCCCTTGAGGTAAGCCTTCATTTTTGTTCTAATCCACAATCCCTTCAGACAACTTTAGCAAGTTAGAAAACTAAAAAGGATTTCACAGAAAAAAAACCCCCTCAATGTTCTTAAAACTTAAAATAAATTGAAAGCTTGTAATGAAAACAAAAAATATTGAGCTGAATAGATTTAGATTTGAGTTTTCTCATGTTTAATTCTAAACAATAAAGCATGCCAGGGTTGTATGTCTCATTACTGTATTGTGAGGTTTTTGTCACTCTGTTCTCAGTGTTTTATTGCAGTTTGCTGCAGCGCCAACAGCCCTGCTTCACACTTACAGGCCCAGATCGACTTGTTTTGCCTTTGCCTTTCCTGTTCTATAGACCCACAGAGACTTGTCGTGCTGTGCCATCGGTAACCTATACAGCAGTGCATGTCATCTCACAAGTGACTGCCACAAATATCAGACAACCCGGATGAGACACTTTATCGTATTTCATTGCTTTTCAAACTTATTCCTAGACAAGGGCAATGAAATTTATTATTTATACTCCCAAAGCCACCCTATCCTTCTGTGCCAATGGGTAAACTAAAAATACACATTTCATTTAAGACTTTTAAACACATGTAAAGATGCTTTATTCAGTTCAGTTTGTCATCTTACATAATGTCCTTTCACCCAGAGCCATTATTTAATCATGAACCAGGTCAAAACTTCTGTATCAATGCTGATTTAGAACAATTCCCTGCAAGACGAATATTGAACTTTAAAGCCGAAGCGAAAAGTTCAGAGGAGCCTAGTTGTGTCCTTCGTGGACCAGCAATAAAATCTGCTCTATTAAATTTATCTCTGCATGATTTTTGTTTTCTAACCTAATGCAACTACAAGTCCAAGAAGGCAATGGGAGTCTGGACAAGGTTACCTTGCCTCTGTGCTTATCATGGAGAAATTGGCCTGCTAGGACAAAGCAATTCAGAATTTTATTATCATTCAAATTAGAACATATAGAGGGGCTTCTATCCGATTGGCGAAATAATGGGAGTCATTTATCTAGGTCCCACCGACCTTTCATTTCCCATTCATGTCTTATTAGCGAAGCATACATCATCATCCTGCCATAATTAAAAAGCTAAAATCAAATTGATTGTGGGGAAAAGCACATGCAGGTAGGGGCTGAATGGAGCTGTGTGCTCTTTGCTGCTTTTGTTTCTGTGGAGGGCTTTAGCTGGCCCGTTCTGTGTTGATTTTCTTTTGTTATTTGGCTCCTTGGTCACCCTGCGGCCCAGGAGGGACACAAACAGCACCTCGTAGGCATTTATCAGCCCTGGGTGAACCCTATCCACAATCAGAACAAAGGCATATCAGAGCTCCAGTGATTAATGCGCCATGACACTAAAAAAAAAAAAGGATTCCCACAAATATTAGCCTTTATAATGAAAAGTAAAAGAAAAGAACTGGTCCCACAGCTGAGTTAAGACGGGATCTATTGTGCTAAAGTTGACATTTTTAGCTCTGTAAATGGGACGTTGAAATCCATCAGCACAGGAAAACTGTGAAAAGCTGAGAACTATTATTAATGTAGTTACAGACTTTCAACATGAGAAGCATAACAATCAGAATTTAATGTCAGATAAAACACTAATAGGTTCATATCAACTGTTTTTTTTATCAAGCTTATCATAGATCTTGTGCTTTCAGAAAAACCTGTTGATTTGATATTAGTTTAGTGCTGCCAGTGTTGAGTTTCTTTAATAGATCAAATAATATTCCAATTCCTGGATTAATCTCAGTTATGTCCCTTTAAACCTGTTCTGTTACACTTTCTAGTTAATGCAATTTTAAAATAAAGTTTGTATTAAACTTTATTTTATGTGTGTTATTAACGAGTTTACCTGGTTTAAATCTGAGTCTAACATTTTTAATATAATGGAATAATAATCATTTGGGTTCCTGCACATTAATATACACATGTGCGGAGATAGTCAGTCAAATTTGAACCTAAACATCATACTGCACAGACAACGTGTGAAACCTCAGAGTGGATTCAGAAGCTTTGAAAAACCTTTTTCTGGCTCATAATCAGCCCGGGTGCATCTCCTCAGACGCTTATTCATGGCATCCAAGCTGCTTCAGTTCACAATAAAACTTACAGAGCTTACAAACCTTGGGGTGTTGTTGCCTACCTAGACATACTTCCAAATTTTAGACCACTTGAGACTTTAAAAATGTAAAAATCTGACAAAAAATTGGAACCAAGATAATTTGGCAGTAATCAGACACTTTTGTCCGACATCTTTGTTGTGAAATTGTCGCTCAGATGGAGCCAACCAATGACTGGAGTTCAGCACTGCTGACATGCTCATTGCTCACACACAGAAAGCTGCAGACTGCTGCCAAATGGAGTCTCTCCTCACAAAGGAAAAGCATCTGCAACTTTTATTGAACATTTTATTGAAATAGCATAGCTAATGTGTTGACATCACATTTTCATATTTCACAATTATCATAGTCAAGGATGTCAGTGATTCTCAGCAGCACTAATTTAGTTTGGTTTGTTTTCTACCCAGATACACAGAAACAGCAGCTTCCTGAACAAAGTGAATGACTGAACAGGGTGTGTCGGAGGTTTTGTTACAACAAAATATTGTATTATTATAGTTAATATTGACCCCAGCAGATATTTGTTAAAGTATCTAATGAAAACATGCAGCACCTCAAAGAAGACAAAACCAGTTAAGTTTCATCTCAGATCAGTCAGACTTAAAAATAAAAAAGTCATGAGTCTGCAGTTTCTACTTGAGGTTGCCATTTAATTACAAAAAGTGAAAGTGAAGTGAAGCTTGGAAGAATAAAGTAATCTCTTGATTCTTAAAAAATGCATCAGACTTTTCAAAATAAACATAAAAAATAAAGCCATGTATCACCATCATGTTTGTATCAATCCAAACTGTTTTCATTATCAGGAGATCCAGATGAGCCCTGAAAGAAAAAAGAAAAAGTTAACAACTGATCGAATTGTAATGAGGGTCCAGATAGCGTAGTTTTACAGTACTGATCTTCTCGTCTCACTCTTAAGCCAGCATTTCAGCAGGGGTCCATAGTGGAGAAGATAAATGGTGTGAGTGTTAGCCTCAAAGTGACCCTGATGAGAAATCTGTGAACGGAGTCCATATTTTATCTAAAAAAACAAAACAAAAACTCTCCACACAGCACTCTTAAATGCTAATTGAATAGTGATGCAATGCCTCTGGCATCTTGTTGTCAGCTCATTTATGCAGCAATCCGTCTCAATCCTTCATATGATTCTCACTTTTGGCACACTCTCAATGAACTGCTCAATGTGGCATTGAAATTCAATTTCATAAATCCCTGTGCTCTGCCACAGTATCTTTGCCAGAACTGTTTTACACGTTCCCTCGTCACAATAGCATTTTTTTTTTAACCCGGAGATTTGTCCTTTAAAGATACATTTTTGTTATTAAATCAGCATCATCTTTTGTATTTGATTCATGTGTCTGATTTAGAAACACCAAGCTGCATGGAGGCTCGGTAGCTCCATGATTCAAGTAACCTCACAGAGCTGAAACATGTTTAAGTGGCTTTCTTTGTCATGTTAAAATGGATTCTTTAAGAAACATAACAAAGTCTCTTCTCACTGCTGCACTAATAAAAATGATGGATAGCATGGGGGTCTGAGATGATTGGAGACAATTGGGTTTCAGCCACATTATGTAATTCAAACGGTGCATGGAGACCAGGCAGGAGTGTCGGGCTCCTCCTGACTCCTCTCCAGCCGGCAGCGCCACAAAAAGAGGCGAACAGCAGTCTGCTGCTGCAGAGAAACAGTCTGTTTCTGTTCTTTAAAAGACATGAGACAAATTCAAAGAGTTATATATTATTTTAAATATCGAAAAAGCATTTTCGATTTATGTCACTGAATTTATAGGTAGGTTTTTGGAAAACAAAGCTTCTTTCAAACCCACTCACAATATTCCTGTCTAAAGCAATAGGTCTGACAGATTTCTTTACCTCAGTTAAATTCTCATTTCACATGAATCCATTACTTAGAAATGCTGAGATGACAGCAGCTCTGGTTTCCTGAATAGGTAAATGGCAACACTTTTTCTGGCAGCTGGGCCGAAGACAAAGGTCAATACATCTGATTTCTGCAGAGGAACTCATCTAAAATGCCACAACAGTGTTTCTTTATCAAGCCAAGAGCAAAGTTGACAGTGTGTGATTGTAAGGCTGCTCTGTTCTTTTATCTTATACGTAGCAAGATTACACAAAAGCTGCGAAGCAGAAATTCACCAAACCTGAAGATGAGATGGGGCTTGAATTAAAGAAAAAAGGTTAATTGTAGAGAAGACCTTCACTTCTTTGGAAGATGATGTACTTTTATAATTATCCTTTGGTTGTCTAAAGAAAAAAAAATCTTTTGATTGGTAATAATCTGCATGTGAATTTTGGCTTGTGACGCAGCTTCCATCATTGCTTTTAGTTTTTTGGGTTTTTTTTTTGCATTTTAGTACTAAATTGGCTTCAATACTAAAATTCAATTCAGTTTATTTACATGACATCAGTTCACAACACATGCCCATTCAAGGCACTTTGCAAAAAAGTTAATTCAATTGAATAATACATACGTTCCAGTAGATGCTAGTTGTCAAACAATGCAGTGAAGATCGGTTTATAATGCTAATTTGTTCATAAGGTTTCTGTCTAATTTGATAGTAACTTTTTTGAACTTCTTTGAAGAATTAACTGAACTTAATACACTGCTTGGTAAATAGGTTTACGTGGGACGCACACGAGATTCAACTGAAATGACAATTTTTCACGTTGAGATGACACTTGTTGGGGAAATGGCACTGAATAAATAAACTGAATTGAATCAAATTATTTGTCACATTTTTAAATTTGTGTATAGTATAGTTTTCCTTTCAAATCTCTATTAGCAACTACTTTGTATTGGTGCAACATAGAATTTAAGTAAAGCAAAAAACAAAGGCAGTTGTAATGTAACGACTTATGGCAAACGTTTTGCAAGATCCCATACGTTGTAGCACAAATCAAATGTGAACTGAAGAAAAACAAGTTTGTTAGCAGATAATCTCTGACTTTCTGATAATGTGCCTATGCTCCATAGCGTAAAACACGTTGGCTTTCATTTTCAAGCTTACCGCCACCCCGTTGGCCCCTTTGAATTCATTTGCCACCCCTGAAGTTGAGCTCCAGTCCAGCAGTCCCTCTCAGCGTGAGGTGACAGAGTAGGTTAATTGCTGAGATTTGAATGTCGTGCTGTAACAGATGATTGTAGAGGAGAAAGTATGGCATTAACACATAGATAACAGATTGCTATCTCACGCTCGCGGCAGCCTGGTGTGGCATAATGGTGTCGGAGAGAAGAAATTTTAATCACATAGGTATGTAATGACATGAATCGACACACCATGGATGAGTGAAAATAATAGATGATTCTTCCAGCTGAACAAATGCCCTGTGTGAAATGTATATATCAGTGAGCTGCGCCATTCTCATCTCGTGATCAAAATTAAACAAGCTGCCCTATATATGTCTGAGCTACCACCCTAAATATCAGTTTAACATTTAAATAACTCAGCCTGCATGATAACATTTTAAAAAATTACCTTTAGGACTTCCTGATACTTAGGAAATATTTAATGAATAAAGCAAAAGTTCCTCTTGTGTGGAAGTTACAGCCATTTACAAAACACCAATTTGTTGCTTATTGTGCCGTTTATGATGTTTTGTGACTTTCTTGATGAATACAGGCACCATACGAAGACAAACTAATCCGATCACTTAGTGTAGTAGTATTTGTTTTTTAAAACTGTCAGATTAATCACTCTTGTATGATAGCTCTTCACAGGGTATCTGTCAGTCTTCACATGAAACCGTTATTTTCAATGTTTGGAAATGTCTCTGGGTGACGAAACAAAAGAAAATTGACTGTTTTCTGCCAAATCATTTAAGGATAAGGCATTTCTGCTGTTCCTTAAACTCTCACTGAGCCGTTGTTTTGTTTGCCTTTGGGGTAAAATTTGTGCTCAGGTAAGAGCAGCAGTACTTCAACATCTTTTTACTCAATAAAAAGTAGCCATCCAAAAAACAAGAAAGTGTTTGGTAGAAAGCTTCTCGTGAATTAGTGATTGTTTGATCAAAGTTAATACTTAATGTATCTGTAACAACTGGGTAAAGAACTTCAAGTCACAATATTTAGTCGACTGTATAGTCACCTGATCTTCAAATGGCACAGCAGGTTCAAACAAGAAAACTCACTTTAACATAAACCGTGTTTGTCTCTGTCTGGTGCATTTGTGATAAAACAGGCTTGTTCTTTGATCAGCAATGTCACTGAAGGTCGATAGAGAAATTTTAGTCTAGAAAGAGAGTAAAAAGTAGGGGCTACTCATAAAAAATCTTTTTTATAAAAAGTTTCTAAAGTATTAAATAAAAGTAAGTTGAAGGTAGCTTGTTACGACCCACCTCTGCGGGTTTCCCTAAGCATTTTAACTCACAGGACGCAGAACATTGAACTTTCATGGACCCGTCGCAGTGGGGCAGAGGCCTCCTCCAGTAAAGACCTCTGTATAAAAGTGTAGTGATGGTCTTCCCGTTTCGCAGCACTACTGTGGAAGCTTTCATTTAAAAACTCTCATCTCTGGAGAATATATTTAAATAATTAAAAGTTCTTCACCCTGCTGTTTTTACAAACAGCCTTAGTTTTTCATACGTGCATTCAATCTTTCCTCAAGAAGCATCCACTAAAGTAAAGTGGCATTAGGGGTCAACCCATTATCCCCACTAATGCGCTGTGAGATTGGTAGCTAATTGATATTGCATGCTAATTGATATTAGCACCAGACTCACCAGCAGCCTCCAACTGCTGCCTACACAGATAAAATTAAGAGAAGCTGTGGAATAAAACTCATTTGGTTTAATCTTCTCTCTTTTTCACGGTTGTGTCTTGGTGATTTTCATTTGACATTCTGAAATTTCACCAGGAAACATTCAGCCACACATTATTTACTGCGGGGGAAATTTAAAGTGGTTCTAGTACTAAGATGCTACTGAGTAATACAGAGCAAGCAAATTTCCACAATTTTCTTCATTAAAGAAACATTTTTTTCTCTATTAAAATTCTCACACGACACAAGGGTTAGGACCAGAACTCATAATGCTGTTTTTGTTATAATTGGATGTAGAAGCCCACTGTCCTGTAGTTTTTCATTTTGGTTTTTTGTCTGTTTTACACTGGGACACTTCCTTCAGTGCAGCAATCAGGGGCGCAACTCCATATTTTTGAGGTGGATGCGAACATATCTTCGGCGCCCCCCCATATATCGAATGATGACTGAGGCCTGCTCTTGCTTTGAAATATCAGGTGTGCAGTCCAGTTCCACTGCAAAGTACTTAGAGGACTTGATCTTGGCAGATATTTTACTCAAAACACACTCTGATATTGAATCTAAAAATTCATTCTGAGTGCACCATGTCAGATATCCAGTGGTTTGTTTGGAGGCAGCCTTTCTAAGATGCTCTGCCAGTGTTACATCATATTGTGCTATGAGCTCAAGGATTCCCAGAAAATTTCCATTTTTAGGATTTCCTAACTGAGAATTTTTCCCCCTTAGTGGCAAGTTTCTCTCTGCAAGGAAAAGTATGCAGTCGATAACTCTAGTCAACACACTTCTCCAGTGTGCTTTTTCAGCTGCCATGGTTTTCTGCAGTTCACTATCAATAGTTTTACCTAGGCGTAAGCGAGATGCCATTTCTTTCCACGTCAGATAAGCATTTATGTGAGAACTACTGGTTTCATGGTGCTTCAGTGTTTTTGAAAGACATCGCCAGTTATTATACCCCTCCACAAGGCATGTGTCAAGAACTTTAGCTTCACCAAAAAGCTTACATGCAAAACAATAGACTCTGTTAGTATTTTTAGAATACAGTAACCAATCTCATTCAACTTTCTCTCCATTAGACAGTAAACGAAAACAGTATGCTTTGGAAAAACACCTCTTATTCTTCTCTGATCTTGGATATGGACCATCAGAAACTTTCTGTGGGCCATTTACAACCATGTACTGCCTAAATGTGTCCCCCATTTTGTGTGGTAAAGGCCATTCAGATGGTTCTTCTGAATAAAGCCTTATCTCGGCTCTCTCCTCCGCAGCTCTGTGCTTCTCTCTCTCTTCATCATCTAGTCCTCTCTGCTCTTCCTCTCCCTCATCTGCACCTTTCTGTTTCTCGTGGTTGACTCACCATGACTGCCTGCACTAATTTTCCCAAAAAAAGAACACAATCAAAGATGGTCATCAGAAACTCAAACCATCGTGGTATATAGGTTTTTGTTGCTTTCCTAATGCCTACCTGATCTCATCACTTGTCTCCTCTATCACTGACCTCATGTCTGTCTCCTTCATCCCTTGTCTGTGGTGTTCTCCACTAAGTCATGTGGTCAAAAAAGCATTATTAGTTGTAAAAATTACAGATCTTACCGTTTTTAAAAATAATGTTTAAAAATTTGTGCTTGAGATGGACTAGTTGCTCCCTCACTTCCACCTGCATTAGACCAACCTGTTGCCTTCCCCTGTCTGTCCTGATTCTTCCTCTTTCATCATCTTCTCTTCTTTCTCTCCACCATCACAGCTGAATGACATCAATTTTGTGTTAAATAGGCTTAAAAAATACAGCAGTCAAACTACAATAGAAATTAAACTTTAATTTAAATCATCTCCTTGTTGGATAACCGTTACTGATTGGACATTACATCTGATCTGACTTATCAGATACATCACAACACCACTGTAGTGGTATTGAATAAGACATTTAAACTCAAGTGTCCCCCTGCCAAAAAGGTTGGTAAAATAGGTCACCAACCTTTTTGAGTTTAAGGGCTTTAGTGACTCTGATGACTAATTTGTCTGATACACACATGAACTTGAACAACTCATCTTTAATTAAAGAATCCATAATACATATGAGTGAAAAATGCACCCAGGAGGGCTAAGTGTTGGACCATAGCTGGGCACTGCCGCCACAGCAGCTTTAGCTTTCCTGTGTTAATATTTCCTGAGTTTTATTTCGGTCATTCTTACTTAGTGCGCGGTTATGTGTCTGTGACATGTTTATGTATCAGATATTCATAGAAATACAAAACAAATCGCGTCCCTTAATGGTTTAATAGGGGAGGCAACTTTTAACAGCCAAATATGGGACGATTCCGTATTAGGCTAGCTGCTAGCTTTAGCTAACTTGATTATTTACAGCCCTCCTGTCCTGCTAATACACTGACGGTACTTACCTAATATCTTTCAACCACATTGAAAGGCTTTTTTTCATCCCGCCAACATCTTTATCCTTCTCCCTTTTACTTTTTCTGTTTTGCGCCCCGGACAGCTTTTTTTTCTGCCGCTCCATTTTGTCAAGTGCACTACGAGTGGTAGTCTAAAATAAAAAAAAATAAAAAAAACGCGCCTGCATACTCTTAGGGGTGCGTGCACAGCCACCTGCATGGGAAGGGAGAGCGACAGGAAGGGAGGTGAAGGAGCAGAGGGGCGCCTAATCAGTGCTGTTCCCCTGTTATTGATCATTTCTTTCTGTTAATTATAGAAAATGCCAACAAGAAAAAAACATTTTTCGAGACGGGGTTTTGGCGCCCCCTCTAGTGCAGCGCCCCTATGCGTTGCATACCCTGCATACCCACTTTTTGCGCCACTGGCAGCAATGATAGTGAAACTATTATTTAATAACTAAAGACAGACAATACTGAAATTAACAATTGTTTTACTATTTTAAACTAGTGTATAAATCAGTAAATGTTGTTTAACATGGATTTAATTTAACTTCCCGTTGGGATCAATAAGGTACTTTTATATGCACATGCAAATATAGTTGTGAGTCAATATTTTATTCTGTTCTGGCCTTTGATTGCTGTCTTAAAATGTTTTATACTTCAACCTCAGATCAGCTTAGTTTTGTAATTATCTGGATTTACCTTGACTTAATTTTAATAGCTAGTGAAAGGTGAACAATTTTGTTTTTTTCCCCTAACTTTTGAAAAAGACGGTTTTGCATCTTTGCAACAAATGACAGGTATAAATATTACATAACGTGCAATTGGAGAAGGATGTTAGTTACTAACGATCAAAATATGACATCCACATATAGATAGTAGAGAAAAGCATTTTTATTTTAAATGTAGATAAATTAATCGAGTTGCATCTTATCTATATCTGGAAAACAAATCAGAGGCCACACCTGGTGCTATTTTAAACTAATTTTGACAAAACTATAAGTCAAATGATTTAAAGGTTCCAGGTAAAAATGTGCTAAATTATGCCACTTGTAACATACGAACAATTAATCCAGAATCCAAATCTTTTGTAAATTTACATATTGTAACTGTTTACTGTAATTTAAGGAGTTCCCAAGATCCTTTTTACCACTGAACGCAGTCTTGAGGCACTTCCATGACAGGTTACAGTTTCCAAACCCTGACGTTATGGGAGTATTTTTAGGCAATATATTGTTCCACAGTAAAACTGTCTCCCCTGGTTGTAATGAATAAAATATTACATATTACCGCATTGGAATACCTACCACTTTATACTCTGAACATCAGGGAAAACATGGGATATATTTTATGCCAGTTTGCTTTTTTTTAGACAGAGACTGAATGGTGTCTTTTTATTAAATTGGATCTTTGATGGACTCCAGTTCACCCAGGTGAGTTCACCTCTGCAGCCCTGCACTAGTTATCTCCATGGAAAAATGGTAAAGAACATACATTTAAAGAGAAATCCTTAATATGAGGGAAATTGCTGCTGTGAAGACATTTTCAGTGCTTTGCAAATCTGTTAATATGCCCTGAACTTTCTCATGTAACAACAACATAGTTTAGTGTATTTTATTGAGATTACAGCAACGTAATGGGTAGTTTTTAACTCGATGGAAATTGATACTTGGTTTCCAATTTTCCATCAGCGTTCTTTGCTCGGTTTATGAACGCAAACAAGGAATTTGACTTTGGTTCTGCTTTGCTCTCAGTAAAGACATTTAAATACATATAATAAGGGAAATAAATAAAATACTTTTGTTTGTAAATATATGTTTATGGAGTGTTTTCACCAAGGAGGACTTAAGGGAAGAATCAGAACAAATATGAACGCTATCGACATTGGTACTCTGATTGTTATTCGTTCATTTGAGACAGTCTTGGGGATGAAGCGTTCTCTGAGTGGGCTCTGCAGATATTTTAGCTGCTCTTTTCCTTAAAATTCAACCTGTGCAATTTTGTCAGGGACTTTGATTTTCTCCGTTTAATGCACTTTTAAAGGAAAATTTGATTCCAGCATATGTTCAGCTTTACAGAAAAAATGGATGTTAGCACAAAGGAGCGATTAGTCTGGCATTCTGCAGTATTCTTTCTTAAAAAGCAGGACAAACTCTGAAAGTCACCAAGGGAAAGGAAGTAAAGCAATTACCAAAAGGAGAAATTCATTGTCTGCTGTAACTTGTTGCTGGCTGCTCATTTCACTAATGATTACTCATGTGTAACCCAGATGAATGTAAATAGGAGACGTGTTCAGGGAAAACCTCGAACAAAACAATACATACAGGCTCAAATTCAAGACATAGAACAGAAGATATCATATAAAGATCCGACCTTCTTCATGAAGACTTTAACTTTAAATTATTTCTTTATATGATAACTTGAACTGACATAGAGATTCGTATACTGGAGGCATTCAGCTCCAATAACTTACACTATAGGGGAAGGAACCAGCAGTGACATACAGTAGATATTCTTACAATCCTCCTAGTTTGATCTCCAAAGTTGCTGTGCAGGCCTCCTCTCACCTGTCTGTATGTGAGCTGTCAATCTCCACTTTTTACAGTGCAGTGTCATCAGATGTGAATTTGTTGGGTTTTTTTACAGTGTGAAAAAATGCATTTGTGATGTGAGAGAAATAAGAAATAAGAGATGATGCAATACTGTTCAGACCCCCAGAGTGTTGCAACTGTCTAAAATGTGGTTTGCCAGTAGAGTGAGTCCCTGAATCTTAATATAGGAAGAAAACGTTTTTTTTTTTTATTATTTTCCTCATATTTATTGTGTGAGTTGCAGACTCCAGCTACCGGTGAATCATAGTGCCTACAGCAAAAGTGAGACAATATTTTGACAGGAAATTAGTTGTCAACTCCACAAACGTGGCCCTGATGAAAGTGTAGTGTTGTGAAAGCCATTGTTAAAAGAAAACCATAAGAGGCATTGTTTGCAGGTTGCAATATGTTATATAGGGAACAGAACAAACATTTTGAAGAAGGTGCTCTGGTTGGATGAGACCCAAATCTGAAATTTTAAAATGCAGAGTGCAATAGAAAATTATGGCTTCCCATTATCCTGAATATCATGAAACAGTGTGATGTTCATTATGACGTCGGAAGGCTTTTCTGTACCAGCTACAGGGAAGCTGGGCAGAAATGATGGAGAGATGGATGGAGGTACATACACATCCATATTGAAAGTCTGTTCAGAATTACCTTCCAGCAACAATCTTAAACACAGAGCCAGGGATACAATGAAATGCTGTGGCTCACAGCATATAAATCAGTGGTGCCCAAAGTCGGTCGTGGAGGGCCGGCATCCTGCATGTTTTAGTTCTCTCCCTGGTTTAACGCACCTGGATCAAATGATGGCTCATTAGAAGGTCTAAGAAAAACATTGACATGCTGAGAAGCAGCGTTACTACTAGTAGGGAGAGAACTAAAACGTGTAGGATGCCGGCCCTCGAGGACCGGCTTTGGGCACCCCTGATTACAGATGTAAAAAAAAAATTTAGACTGAATGAAAAGTGTTTCCAGGTACTTTTCATGCACTGATCTTGAGTTATATCAGAGAGATAGATGGATTTACAAAAATTTACAAAGATTTTTGTAAATTTACAAAAATTTAATCATCCAAAGCATCTCCAGATGTGCACAGAGCACAATGTGAGACTTCTGTTTCTAACTAGTGACTTATTGATAAAGTAATGATAATACTGAAATATAATTGTTCCTCTTTTCTTTTAACATGGCCTGCTAGGCAGTGTGGCACGCAGAATTGTTGTCAAGGTGAGGCTCAACAGATTTACTTTCACAAGCGGAGCTTTACGGCTTTTCCAGTGGCTGATACCTGACATATACAACATGAACAACAAGTGTTTGATCTTCCGTAGATTTAGCATGTTCCATTAAAAATACAAAAACAATCTCTGAACATCAGTCCACGATTACATATGTAATGTTATGGTGTTATTTGTCACTGGTTTCATCTATCTCATCAATAACAAGGTCCTTGTATATTTTTTGGACCAATTCCTGACCTTTTCTCATCATCATCATCCCTTTAAGCTTCAAATTAAGGATAATTGTAGGTTATTTTATGTTTCCTCCATTTCTGAATTATTGTAGCAAGAGTTGTCAACTTCTTCCCAACCTACCCAGCAATCACTATATTGTCTCTGACATTCCCTAGGAGCTTTTTGGCCTTGAAGGTGATTGGTTCAGATATAGGAAAGGAGCAAATCTCTGAGGACTGGTGAGTTCTGTACACATATATGTGTGTATAAATTGTTTCATATTTAAGAGCAAACATTGGGACATGTTGTTAGAGGTCAAATACTCACTCATTAAAATCTTTTTTTTATGAATGGTTGTTATTCTGTCTCTTTAAAACAAAGTAAAGTCATAAAAAATAAAACTATGAAAGAGAGTGTGTAAGTAATGTTTTGTTGTTTATGTCTCTCGCATCCTATTTATTATATTTTAATGCATGAAAGTCAGTCTTAAACATATTATTTTTAAAAATATATTTGTAATATCTATAGATTTATAGATTTTTATAGATTTATAGATCAGAGGACAGTATTTGTCAAATTGTGTTACACCAGTTTCACTTTTCATACGTACTGAGCTGATATATAATATGCTGTTAAACAGCTTTTACTCAAAGACGCCTCTCAGTGAAACAGATGATAATATTGTATTACCTGAAAAATGGTCTGCTTTTGGTCCCATGAGTGTTACTGTGTTGTATTTTTTACTTGATTAATGTTGTCTTCCGAAGGAAATTGAATTCTAGTCAAATATAGTTGGATCCCAGCAGGGAATAACCCCCAGGATTCTTATGAAATTATGTAAAGCCTCCAGGATGTAATGGGAATTTGGGTTTGGTGACATGTTTGCAATGAGATGTGCTGTTCTAAACCCAGCTAACAAGCTTTACGAGAGCCACGTGTCCCGCTGTCTCATTGTTTGCGAAGAGTGTTATGAGACACAGCGCTGTGCAAGACGTTTTTCGCTTCTTCTGTTTCCATGGATACCACACCTGATTGGACAGGAAGTCATGCGTTTGCCATCTGGATTGTTCCTGCCAGACGAGCCAGATGACATCTCCTCCAGATCTGGTGCATCTCATAAAACATAAAAAGAAACCCCCACCAGAACGGACCAGCTTGTTAGTCAAACATGATGCAATCGTTTGTCTTGCATAATGAAATAAACATGTTAGCCTTTCTGTCTTTCTGATTTTTGTCATTTTGATCGATTATCAGGTGTAACGATCTTTATCCTTAGCATCTCTTTAAAACCCATTCTGAGTTTTCACACTCGTTGCCTCCATTTCCCATCCCCTCTGTTCAGCATGCATGAAGCGGACAATACCATGAGCCCAGAGATCCATAATCTCCCCCTACAGGAAAGAGGTGGAGGGCTTTTAATGATTTAAATATTGTCAATGAGCACCATCTGATTTGAAATGAGAATTTTGAAGGTTTGCTGGAATCAGCCCAAAACAAGGCCACATTCACCCGCATCAGCATTCCCTGAAGTCAATGCTCATTGACTGCTCCAAGTAGGTGCTTAATCATTTTTAATTAGGGATAATCAGACATCTTGTCCATTTTAGTTTCAGGAGGGCGAAGCGAGGTCTGCTGTTTGTCCTCAGTTTGACACCACGTCTTCAGTTCTTTAAACAGGTTAACATTATCAGTTCCTTCTACACGACAGGTACATTACACACCTGACTTCTCCAGAAGAAGAATTGTGTTGGGATTAATTCAAAGAGTTTGACTGATAATTTGTTGTGTGATGACAGGAGAACAAGCAATAAAGAAGAAATGGGCAAAAATAAATGGGAGTAAGTTTGAACTGAGCGTTGCAGGGCGGTCTTCCTCATGCTAGTGTCTCTTAGTAATGAGGTGCCGTGAAGCCAAGGCTCTCGCCCCTTGCTGGGCCCTCATACATCATTAATGTTCCCACATCATAGTCCTGATAATTACCGGGGACGTGAATGTCACCTCAGTCGCACCTCCTCAACGGAGGATGACAGCAAAAGGTCTGTGGTCTGCCAGACGTGCCACGAGTTCTGGATCTCACACGCAGAGTTTTCTACGCACACATTCGCAAACATAACAATTCCACCCCAAAGTGAACCATATGTGTCCTCTTATCGTTATCAAAACTCACGGGACGCTCCACTCCTCTGGATTTGTTCCAGCTGGCTGCCTGACTCAAAAAGTCATGTATAAAAGTCAATTTGCTCGATTTACAAAGTAAGTACAGATCCAGGGAATTTTGGTTTAATTTGCAGATGTACGTATATTTTTCATACGAGATTGACTTCCGTGAAAACCATCTACCTGCAGGTGAATCCAAACTGCAGTAATTAGATTGTCAAAGTCAAATATATCAAACAAACCTGAAACTGAAAATGTTTGTCCTGATCGATCTACAAAGTAGATTTACTAGGCAGAGCACTATCTGATAAGTTACACTACACCAAATGTTGAACCCACCAATTTAAACTTTTATGTAAAAATGGGATCCATAGCTGAACTGCATTTTTAACCAATCATTGCCATGCCAATGAACAAGCAACAACCTTTCTTATTTTCAGACTCTGCAATAGTCCAACATGGCTGCCCTCACATCTTCATGTGACATAGATACACAACAGGAAATTATCACAAGCCAAAGTCTCTATAGCTAAATCAATAACAGAAACACAAATAATTTTTTAAAAATTATGGAAATGTTTTATTTTAATAATTATTTTTAGTTATGACATATTAACTTCAATAGATAACTTAAATGTATTTTGTTTATTTATGTAAAGTTTCAAAGTTGAATAGTTTAGAACATTTGTGAACATCTACATTTTTACATTAATGCTTACAAATGCAGAAAAAAACAGTCTCAACTCACCACACAGATAATTGCAGCCATTTCATTTTTTTATTTCATCTTCTTCTCCACTCTTAGGATGCAGACACGTGACTGTGCACACGGAGAACAACTTTGGGTTTAAAAGAAAAAAATCAAAAATCCTCATTTGGCCAATTATGCTGACCTTCCTAATTGGAGTCCATACAAAAGCCTCTTACTGTGAATGTAATATCCCCTCCTTCCCTGCTCTCTGGAGAGATATTCAGCATGCTCCTCTAACCCCACTGATAGGACAGTTTAGCTTTAAATGAGCCTGTTTTGCCTCGACACGTTTCTTTTCCGCACGTCTTCCAGGACTGTGGGTTTTATTGATCGCCGTCCTCCCAGGGGTGTTGGCGCCTGGACTGGGGCACTCAGCAGCAGCTGGTTGGGCTGCTGATGGTTGTTAGCCCCGCTGGCTGCACTGTTCTGGGCATTGTGTCGTGCCAGGCTCAGCAGTTATCCTGCTTCCCTACAGTACTGTCTGAGGATGCTTGTTAGGAAGCTGCCGAAAATAGAGGAGAAATATCTCATCTCCCCACACAAATTCCATCTCCAACATGCCTGGATGGTTTAGCCGGCTGACACAGGCTTACCTGTAACCGAGAGAGCAGAGTTTACATGTCTGTGTGAGTTTATGAGTTTGAAATTTGGCCTCATCCATGCTTTGTTTTAAAACAAGAGGAATTTACACATTTCCCTTTTGACAACCAATTCAGAGTTTTGACAGGAAGGGCAAATATGGAGTATCTGAAGAGGGAGTTCAGAAACACAATTTGGCTCATCATTCCCTTTTACCAACAGGTAGGAAGGTTTGTGTTCCTGCATTTGGATTAATTGAACTGTAACCAGGACAATTCATCAGCTAGTGTCTGTGTTTTTCTCTCTTTTGTTAAACAATGTCATTATTTTGGGGGGAGGAGAGGGAATTCATTTTGTATAGGAGTCGAGAAAAGGTTGTTTTCTTAATTTGTCCAAATCCGTTTTTGTTTTTGAATTGCCAACTTTTCAGGATGGTATTCTAGATGACATATCTCTTTAAAGTAAAACATCCGAATGACAGTGAAAAATAAAAGAAAGTCTGTTGATTCCTTTCTTCAAATTTTGTTCTAGCTTTTCTATTTTTGTATGAGTTTAAGACAAAAACAAGATTTTGTTGTAAGGACCCAAGACCAGTATAGATATATCCAAGTTCATCAACTCACAAACTGAGTATGGGAAGTTGTGGGTGGTTTTCCCCCAGTACCCTGTGCTTTTTTTTCACTAAGCGAAATTACAATGGTTCTGTTTGCTTCTGACAACATCTATAATTGTTCCCATGTACTTGACTTATGTCTGTTTGTTAGGGGATCTGTGACGTACAGGCAGATACAAAAATATTTTTAAACAACAAAACAGATTGAATTATCGATTAAAGCTTAAACAAACAATAGTGGCTCCTTGAAAAGTGATTAAAAAGAAACAAAAACAAAAATAACAATTTAACCTGGCAAGATTAAATTGTTTTTTTATGGACTGAAGGAAGTTCTTTGCAGTACATTTGAGCTGGCAAGAAATTATTCTATTCCCCAACATATATTTGACATAAGAGTCATTTTTACATTCATTTTATTTCTTACATTAATTCTAAAAAGAATCTTGGCACAATTTTGGTCGACTGGATCACCAGAAATTTACTTACAATTTATTTTAAAGGATCCATATTTCAGTATGTTTATGGAACGTGCCATGTTTTCAAATCAATCCAGATCTTTAAAGAGGTTCAATGTAAAGTTCACAACTTACAGACGGCTTAAACTAGCACATTTTATCACACTGGGCCATGCGATACTTTCCTTAAATAGACTTTGACTTTTACAGCAGAGCTGTAGTCCTCCACAAACATCAGAAACTGGTGGGGTGAATAAAGCTCTTGGCAACTCTGAGGCCAGGTGCTGCACATCATTACACACAAACAGCCAGCTAATCAATGTTCATATAACAACACAGATACACACACTGACATCCCAGCTATCAGACAGAAGGCAGTCAATATACTTTTAAATTCAGATCACTCAGGAAAATGTCGGATATTTTATTGCTTCCTCTGCATGTCATTCTAGTTTATGACACTCCGGGAGAGAAGAATTTCCCACAAAGCATGGCTGATTCAAAAATTGGCACCCAGATAAAAGGAATTGAATGTGTTTTAAATTTATTTTACATATTTTCCTTTCCACTGCCGAGGTACCTTTTCAAAGAACAGCTGCCACATTTTCTATTTCTTGCTACGTGCAGACAACATGTTTGACAGGCTGCCATCATCTAAATAGCACATTTTGAGGTGTGAGCGTTGGAGGCTTATCCAAAACAAACAATTGGCATGAATAAAGATCCACCACAATATAATGGCATTCTGTAAGATTTTGGATTAAGGTGTTTTAACAATAAAATAAAGAAATCTCTGCTTTTTAATCCTCAATTTGGAGTTGATTTTTTAATTGTATTTTAGCAATTAGAGTTTGCTGTAGCTTCAGATTCATTAGTATGTATTAAATGTACGATCTGATTTATTCACTGTCTGATATTTGGAGGAAGACGTAATGTTGGTGCCTTCTTATATCCGTCTAATACATCTATGAAAGTGAATATATCCATGGTAACTCAGCCAAGTGATAAATCACAAAACATTATTAGTATTGCTATCAGGCTATGGTACGGAGCAGATTTTATCATTTATAGTATAATTGATGATGCTCAAATGTACTTTAATATTAATTTTGACCTCTGAATCCATTTATGTTGACTGTGTGTGAATGAATTATCTTGTGTTTCTCTTCTGCCAGTTATGGTATTTTCTGAGCCACACCTGCTCATTTTACTGCTCCTGGGCCACATCCAGCCCTTTATTGGCCAGACTGGGCTTGTCGATAGAAAAAAATTATGTTTTGGTCATTAACCCATAAAAATGAAAAAAATAATAATTCAGTCATCAAACACACTTAAAAAAAAAAGACTAAAAATGTGTAGGCTGAACCAGCACTTATTTTAGCAATCGTTTATTGATTATAATTTTATTGGTGTGTAAAAAATCCAAAATGCTTTTACAGCTTATTTTGCAAAGTCACCATCTGTGATTAGGATCAACCATCAATTTTGACTTGATGCCACACTGTTGGAGGATCTTTTTTTTTAGTATAAAATGGATGTATTATGCAAAATAAACTTTATATATATATTTATAAAGTTATAATGTAATTCCCTAAACAAGATGGAGAAACATAGGGGCATGTCAGAAAGGTAGAATATTCTTAGCCCAACTTCAAGGTGTCAGAGTATGATGTGAAGCCGAGTTTCCTTCTGGTACATACTACCACATTTTTTGTACTCAATACTGCATAAACATGTGATTTATCACTAAATTATTAATAATGACCCTTCCTAAAAAGTTGCGCTAATAAACTGATAAGATTTCTACATTTACAAAATTTTATTTTATGTGTGGTGAATGAAAGAGTCTCTAATATTGAGTTAAATGTTGCCTAAATTATAATGCATGTGAAACTATATTTTGTAAGAGTTTAATTCAGTTTTTACTGTGTCCATAAACAGATTTGATCCTGATCAAACATTTTTTGATCAGTTTCTGATTTCTTACACACTGGACTCTTTCATCAGGACAGTTTTTGATCCACCGAACTGCTATGCTTGCATGAGCTGCACCTTGGATTTTATTAGATAGTTTCGTCAATGCACAAAATGTCAGCTGGGGAGAAACTTAAAATGATTAGAAGAAAACTGTTTTAGATGCACAGTCATGTTCGTGTTAAAAATGCTTGTTCATGCAGGAGTCCAAGACGTTCAACTGTCTTACAGCTTTGTTTAGTGAATTGTCTCTCCAGCATGCAAACAAGGTCTGCAAATACCAGGAGACATTGTTTCTGGTCAGATTTGAATGTCAGTAGTCTAAATATTTGCTGGCTGGTTGCAAGGTTCCTTATGGAGAGCACAGGCTTTAAATGTTGAGTGATATTTGATGTTTTGCTTTTAATGTCACTATCCCTCAACTATCAGTTGAAGCCATGTTTGATGTGTATCCACTCAGGCTGCTGTCTGATCAAAAATAAGACAAAATAAAACTAAGAAAAAAAGAAAAAAGAAGTGTGCATGACCTTTATCTACAATGTAACCGTACTCTTTTTTTACAAGCATTGGCCATAAGGGCTTAACAGTTTGGTTTTTTTCCCATAAATGGACAACATATGAAATAATACAGGATGTACTGTAAATAGGACATATCAAAGGCAGTTTGCTTAGTAAAAATAAATGCAAATCATTTAAAATTAAGATAACATGCTCTTTCAACAATGATATTTTTCAAAATTATATTGGATCAAAATGGTCCTTGGAGCGTGTGTGTAGCTCCCTACAATCAAATAGGAAGTGTTAAGTTGAAATCTAAAGTGGTAAATCTGTATTAATATTGCCAGTCTAGATCAACTCTGTCCAAAAAGCTTATTTTTAACCCAGCGTCTTTAAATAAGCTTGGACGTGGGCCAGAGTTTCAGCGTTCAAGCTTTCATGACTCCATTATAATGATGAATTATTGGTTGCTATGACTACGGATTTAATTTGAAGGGGAGGTTTTCACACATAGCGTAATAAGGTAATTAAACATGGACTTGAGAAGTCATTATTGCCACTCTGCACAGAAGAAAATATATGACAGGCTGGAAAAGTGCAGAATCCCCAGGCAGTTTTACCTTCGAAATTCACAGACTCCGTTCAATTAAGTCCATCTGGTGCAGACTGTATGTGCAGCCTACACCTGTTGTGAAAAGGTCTACAAAACCATTGACCACCATAAGCTATGTGCAATGATCCAATTAAGGTCTGTTTAGGGCGGGGTTATAACAAATAGCAATATAGCGCCATCACCAAGCTGCTGCAAAATGAGAAGATTATCAAAAACAATTGAGCACATTGGCTTTTGAAAAAACTGATGAAAGAATAATAAAGGTAGAGTGACTTATGGAATCAACAAAACCGGTACTCAAGGTCACCAACACAGGTTGGACAACCCAAATAGGGTGTCCTGGATCCGGTGTGGTGGTGGGTTAACTAGGCCCTCCAATTATTAATTCAGGGGCAAGAATATTTGTGACAAAATAGGCCTGTTGATGAAGAAAATCATAAGCCTAATATTCAATGGTTTGGCCACCAACACAATGTCTGACTTTACAAACTTAAGGGTTTCTACCTGAGACATTGTGTGTCTTCACTAGGGGAAGTAATAACTAGAACTGGTCCAATAGCAAATGATTGGAGGCTCTTAGACATTATTAACTGCAGAGTTTCGTGACTTGCTCTTGACTGACGTTCCTACCAGACGTGTTCTTGCTGCTGCACCTGCAATCAGGATCTGTGACTGGAGGTGAGCGGCCATAAATTAATTGCTGATACTGACATGAAGCCGTAACTCTTAAAGGAAAGTTCCCACCAGTTTTCACATCACTTGGATGAACAAACGGGTAAAATATTAGAAGTTTCACAGCAAGGAGTTTTAGGTATTTTCCTGTCTTGCAAATTCCTGAAATATTAATAAAACAGAAAATTGATCAGGCAGATAGAGAGAGAGAGAGAGAGATGAAATCAGTTTTATTATCTTTATTGAACATAGCCACATCCTTTGTATTCATATCTCATATCTCATAAGAACCCACTTAAAATTTAAGTTCTTCTTAAACTTTAGTGAAACAGCTTGGTAGGAGTAAACTAAAGCACATCTCCATCAGCACTAAAACTCTTTCTGAGAAAGAGTGTATTAAACTCTGGATGAGAAAAAAGCTTAGGAGATAAAGCACTGCTGTTAGCATTTTTCTAGGCCATTGGTTCCTTGTTACTACAGCACATTATGGCCCCTGAACCCTCATAAATCAATTCATACCCTATTGTCCTTTCAGAAGGAGCTTTTCACTTTTGGCTATAACATGGCAGAGGTGACAATAATCTATTGTTTCAGTTTAAAGCTCGGTGCTGCAGCCCGGACCCACTGCCACAGAGGGCATGAGGATGTATGTGCTGCCTGCAAGAGGAAGGCATAAAGGTGGAAGAGCGGGCTTCGTTAGTTGTGCTGACACACAAGGGTCGAAGTTTGCAACGTGGGGAATTCATCTTTGTGAAGGATATGCATACCGTACCAACTTTAAATACATAGACGTACTGCTTACTTCATCATGTTAAGGTGTTTCTTTGCGTTTTTGTTTTGTTTTGTTCACTTTTATACCACAGATCAATATTTTTTTTTTCCAAATAACTCAGTTGAAATAAATTAAGCCAGTAAATAGATTTGTAATTAGTCATTTCTGAGAGCGAGCGAGACGTAAAACTGTTTAATGGAGTCATTTAGCTCAACGCAGTCACGTCGTCTGCATTTATTTTGGTTCATGAATGCAGCTTCAAATGTTCCCAGAGGTTTGCTGTATGTTAGGCTGAATTATGCCCTCTTTGATGTGAGTCTATCCACATAATCAATTAAGTGTAAACACCTTTTGGGTGCAGGATTGCCTTTATAGAAAACTCTGTGGAGCTTAAGAAGAGGTTCAGTTACACCAAATCATATCTTGAGAGATGAAAAAGGAAGAAAACTAAGTAAATAAGTCTTTTTTTTTTTTTTTAAAGAAAGCATTGTTTATCGCTCAGACTGCTGATCGATTGCAACCATTCTGTAGAGTGGCATTAAGGAGGTCAGTGATGCAGCTAGTTAGACACCACAGCTTAGCCAAAGATCATCATGAAACTTGACAGCTGCATAGCGTGGTGTAGTGTAGTTGTTTGCTTTATGGGATAGAAATGTAACTTTTTGAGTGACTCAGAATGATTCACCTCCAATTGTGTTTGTTTACAAGATTGTATGTTTAGATCTAACTAAATTTGCTGTTGCTTGTATATAACATTATTATTATTATTATTAGGCTGGGGGGGGGGCTGCCAGAGGCAAAATAACACACAGAGAGCATCTAAGATGGTGAAAGTTCTTCCTTTGAAAAAGATAAATGCTTTTATCAAATGCAATAATAGTTTTATCTAGTAGACCCTAATTATAGTCCAATGCATTTTTAGAATAGAATTAGAAAAGGTTTTTCTATGATTTGCTGAGAATTGACGTATCAATAAATTGAATGGAATTAAAAAGCATCCTGACAAGAATAACCACCAAACCCAAAGTCTGGGTTGAAAAGTATTAAAAGGTATCATAGTATTTTCTAGTATCGTTTGTTTAGAGTGCTAAAAGGCGGGCTGCACAGTGGCGCAGTTGGTAGCACTGTTGCCTTGCAGCAAGAAGGTCCTGGGTTCGATTCCCGGCCGGGGTCTTTCTGCATGGAGTTTGCATGTTCTCCCTGTGCATGCGTGGGTTCTCTCCGGGTACTCCGGCTTCCTCCCACAGTCCAAAAACATGACTGTCAGGTCAATTGGTTTCTCTAAATTCTCCCTAGGTGTGAGTGTGTGTGTGCATGGTTGTTTGTCCTGTATGTCTCTGTGTTGCCCTGCGACAGACTGGCGACCTGTCCAGGGTGTACCCCGCCTCTCGCCCGGAACGTAGCTGGAGATGGGCACCAGCAACCCTCCCGACCCCATTAGGGACAAGGGTGAACAGAAAATGGATGGATGGATGGTTTGTTTAGAACATGAAGAACTGAAGCAATGTCCTTGTTAGTGCAAAGGCCTGAATCATCTCCTGTTCCATCTTCCTGTCACCCATAAACCAACTTGGACTAACCTAAAATCATAAGAAATATTTCACATTTCCTCCTTTATGTTCTCCCAGTTTTTTCCCCAGTACACTTTTTTTCCAGGTAAGCTCAGCGCAGCCTGACCTGGCTCTTGGTAGCTTATGTGGAGCAGATTTTCAGTCACATCAGCCTCCAGGGATTCCTTTAATATTACTTCTGAAGAAAAACTGTGAAAGTAAAACTCTTGTAATTATGTACTTGAGGCATTCTGTAAGTGCTCTCCATCCAATCATTAATAAAGTATGCCTACTAAGAAGGCATATTTCAACCTATTCAAAAGTTATTAAGTTAAAATATTTCACTTTACACATCTTTCCATCTTTCATTAAACTCTTTGATGGGATTGCACCAAATAGGAAAGTAGAGTCTGCACAATATATATGTACAAACATGCTGCAAAAGATGAAGCTTCAGTTGTTCTTTTAACACATTTGGCAGCATCTGGTTGCATTTTTTTTTGTTGTTGTTCATTTTTCAAAGCACCTTCTATGAGCCACTCTTTCTCTTATGTACCCTGGTGCAACTATCATCTGAAACTCAGAAGGTAGTACAAAGTGAAGAGTGCTAAAAGGCCCAAGACACATTGGACCAGAAGCGCTTTGCTTCACGAAAACCCGGCATGCCCGATAAGCCTTGTAAATGTCCAGTTGGAGCTCTGGACGTTTACAAGGTTCCCAGCTTTCATTCAATACATGTAACAAATACAATAAGGATCAAATTTCACATGTATTGATCTATATTTAATACTGCATTGAAGTGCTAATAGGCGTGGGTATGTGTGTCTAGGTTCATGGCTGTGCTTTTTATCAGCAAAATTGTGTAAAAATGAACACTTTCAATCTTCTTAGACACTGCAGCCATCCATCGGTTTCTTAAGGCTTCCAGTAATTTCTATTTACAACAAACTCCTGTAAATGGCTAATGATGTTCCAGGCTCATATGAAATTTGTTTTTACATTCCTGATGTTATTGAAAATTCTTGCAAAGCACCGAGAAATGAGTCCGCCTTCTGTTTCTGTGCAGCAATAATAAAGATGAACAGCATATTTGTGATGGCTCCCACTACGTGTGGTAATACATTGCACCTCATTTTCTGAGTTTCTTTAAATAGCAGTTTATGATTCTCTAGTAAGACACAATACCTGAGTCCATATGTAAATATAACACACACAATAAATCCCATATGATGCTGATAAAAAAACAAGCTTTTTAATCCAGTAGAAGACATCATGTGTACCGAACATCTTGCTTTTCCAGTCAGGTAGGAGGAGTACAACAAATATCCTTCTACCAACTCAAAATAAATGCATTCTGGAGGCGGTGGGTAGCTTCTGTGGCCTGATTTGCATGCTGCTTTCTTCATCTGTTTTCCAGATTTGAACATAATAACAGTCATTAGCCAATCAATCAGTGCAGCTGTAATTCCCTTTCATATGTGTTATTTGTGCCTTTGCCACAGATTTTTTTTTTTTTTTGGTACTTTTTCACATGAGAGATCTGCTTGTAACGGCAGTCCAACTTCCCATCGTTTTTTTTTATTTGTTAGCTAAAAACATGGTGATGTTCACCAACTTTAGAAACAAATAACTTTTCATGGGAAACACTTTCAACGAGACTGTACAAATTGTGCAGCTGTAACAGTGGAATATCTCTACAGAGCCCACATGGCCTATGCATGCTGTGCCGTTCGATTTTCCGTGGACAGTCAAATCCAGCTGGATCTTTGACTTGCAAAGGTGTGATGGCTGGGAGAGATATTGATGTGGGAAGGTGCCGTCAAGCGCCGCAAGGTCAGCATAGGCCAACAGCTGCCGGACGACAGCCTGTGGGCACAGCTGTGGGCAATCTTTGAAAGGTCACTCTGGTCTGATGAGGCACCCCATCAAACTGCACCTCTGAATGCCAGATTCATAAACTGAGAGGAGATGCTGTCCTGTTTTGCTTTAAAGCAATTTGTTTAGTTGTCTTGGAAACATATTGCAGCTTCACAGTCAGATATTAAGAAAAAAACACTTTGTTGTACGCACATTAATCATCAAAAGTAGTTTAAATATCTTCTGGTGTCAAAATGTTGTTAAAATGTAAATTAAAACATAATGTTATCCCTTCTACATTTGTGTCATATTCCTTGTATGTTTGAGTTTTGTTTTTCATTGTGTTGGTTTTTCGAATAATTTCTTTTTTTATTTATATTAGATAGATGTTATCGGGGTCTTGTCTTGAGTTCACTCCATCTTCAGCTGAACGCATTCAGATGCTGTCAAGCAGTTGGCTCATTTGCTATTTATCAAAATAGCAAAAAAATGCACACAGCTTTTATTAGCTGCATTAAGGGGCTAAAGACAAATAATTTTATAATTTTCAAAACCATTTACTGTTTTTCTTGCTGTGCCTCGTGCTGGACCAACAAAAATACATAAATGAAACCAAAGTTCGAGGTAACCCTTTTCCCCTTTCGCATTTTAATTACTATTTTCTTCAACGCTTCTTGCATTTAACTACAGGTGAAGTCGCTTTTCAAGATTGCAAACTTTTTGAGGTTTTCAGGATAATCTTTTCCTCAAAAGGCCTTTCTTTGCAATGACTTCAGTCGAGCAGTTCAGCTGCGCTGGAGGGAGAAGTCCACAATAAAAGAACAGTAGATTTTTTTTTTTCTACCCATCAGTACCCACACAGGTCACAAATCACTGCGGCTTCTGCTTCCATTTTACTGTTTTCCAGCTATTTGTTTTGTTTGTGTGTGTGTACATGTTCTACTTACACAAAAGAGCAAAAACATTATCGCCTTACCCTCTCGTCACACTCTTGTCTTGAGTGGACAAATAACAGTTATATACAAAAGCTAAATTATACACTCAGCTGCACATACAGTGTGCCGCAATGACAATTTCTACCACTGAGAGATGTCACAAAGCACTCTGAGAACTAGCCTGAGCTAGATTTGTTGGATATATTGCTGATTCGAAAACAGCTCAAAAGAAAATCACAAAGCCAGATGGCTACAATACCGGAGAGCAGAAAGTTCTGTAGAGTAATGATATTTGATGCTAAAAAGAAGCAGAGGGCTCTCTGTGAAGAAGCTTGACACTTAGAGCTCCTGACACGCATGTAAGGTAAAAGCCCTGAGGAAATGATGCTTCTGCCTATTGGTCTATGGTTGATGTAAACATTATGTTAACTAAATAGCAAAACAGACTTAAATGACATAATTCCATATGGCAAAACATAAAACTAAAAATTAAGCTTAATGGATTTTCAACTTTGTATCATTTTTCTTTTCTGTTCCCTGATATGTATAAGAACAAAATACACTTAACAACCTCTAAAGACGGTTTTAACAAGATGAATGTGCTCAATGAGAGACATCCGTAGCAGTAAAAACATAATTAAGCACAAGCATTAGATTTAAATCTCGACTTTTGGATGACTGCACGTAAAGGCAGAATTATGCTTCAGTCGGTTCAGCCATTTACTTGCCTGTGCCCGCTAGCTTTCATCAAGACTCAGTGAAAGTCTGCATGCAGCCCAGATTTCGTCACACCGTTGGTTGTGCTCACAAACAGGGTCAATCAAAATCCCATTCAAAGTGTGGAGCTACGCACAGAGCAGCTAAACAACATCATGAGTCAGTGCAGAAAAATACAAGATTGAAACAAAAAACTGCATAGGTAGTCTGGTTAGGATTCACTTCATTTTCACTTTGTCTTTTTCTTCTCTGCTCAGTCAGAGCAATATCGCCCCCTGTGAGGCAGTAATAAAAAAAGCTATAACCTTTAGCGGAAAGGTGCAGTTTCACTTAGCGTACCTGTGCAGTCTGGTAATTTCACACCCACATTTTTTAAGATATGAAATTGAGCCTGACTGCATGACTGACAGTTTCAGGACGTTGTCTATATTTAATTGTAATCTACTGTAAGCGGATGAGGTTTTGCCAGTAATAAATCTTATTTGAAAGCAGGAGGTCATTTAAGAGTTGTCTTGGTTAATTTTCAAGTTATTATCTATTGTATATTGCAAATGTTAGATTGTTTAATCAGATCGGAACAAAAATAATAGGAAAAAGGCTGTAGCATACTTTACCAATAACACAAATTTCATATTTGAGGACTTTTTTTTTCTCTCTGTACTGTAATTTGGAAAAATACTGCAGAAATAAGATAAAATAAATGGATAGGCACACTGGTAGAGAATGGCATGTTTACAGGCACAAATGATGAGTAGGTTGTGATGAAATGGCAACGCATCGATGCATGAACTGTTGAAGGGAAAAACTAACATAAGCAGCATGGCTAAAATTCAGCTTGATCTCTTTTATGACATAAATAAAAGTTTACTAAACTACATTTTAAGAACATAAAATGTTCTTTGAGTTTTGTTTTTCATCAAGCTGCCTTGATTTATTTGTAATTTATTTATTTTAACTCTGTTTTGTATATGTATAGAAAATTGAATTTTGTGAGCCCTGGTCTCTCATTTTATTTTTAAAATTATGTATTTGCCTATACTCTATTGTAGACAGTTTCCAAGCTATACAAGCATCTTGAGGACATGATGGGCCTCAGAATCAGAGTCTCAGCATTTATTCTGAATCACCCAGGCTGCTCGTGAAGGAGAACTAAAATGGGACAAGTATGATTCCTCCTGCTGTCTTCTGTCATAAACCTGATTGCAGCATTATGGATGACCCGGAGGCTTTTTGAGACTTTTAAAAACATTTTAATAGCAAGGAATTACTACAGACAAGCCCAGAAGCGCCATGTTACATTTTAAAGATTACCTTGCAACAAGACGTTTTGGATTTTGAGGTGTCCCACCCTGGGTATTAAAAAAATAACAGTAAAGTTTTTTATTTATTTATTTGTGTATTTATTTATTTTAACTGAGTCATACATGGGATCACGCCTGCAAGCTATAGCTGCATTGCTGTTTTTCCTCTTGATCTTCCTCACACTCCACAGGACATACATCAAAAATACCCAGTCAATCTGGGTGATCTATTTAAGCAGCAAAGCGTCACTCTGCAAATCTGCTGCCCACTCCATGCGCTGCCTGGCTCTCTTCAACCTCTAACACCCTGAAGGCTCCGGGCTGCAGATACTCTCCTCATCACTTTTACACGTTGAGAAACTTTTTTTATTGGAGTGATGGGATTCAAGCCCAGATGCCAAACTCCATTTACATTCAGAAACACGTTTAGGAAGAGGTGTTATACTCATGTGATAGAATGTATGTACATGGTAGATATGTGGTGGTGTTGTTTTTTTATCCTTGTGTTGTGCTTAAAATCAGTATTTCCTGAAGTTTGGGTGAGAAACAATCAGTAGGAAAAGAAGTGTCAAATGTGGGTTTTAGGCAATGATGTCCATTATTCCAAAGAAAGTATAAACTTGTTGCTAAGAACAGATATTTGCCACAACTTTTCAAGTAGATAAAAAAATAAAATAAAATGTGTCAATGCAGGTTTTAATTCTATTGTTTAGTTTGCTTATCAACAATGTTTGTATTACATCATTGATGGTCAGAGTGTTACATCTCTACCCTTGTTAATATAAGAAATATAAGAGTTTCGTGTTTCATGGCGAGTAGGTGAACTTTGACCCCTGCTAACCCCCCTTCAACATGCTCCAAAACTCACCAATTTGATAACTTTAAATCAAACATGCCTTATGATCAGACTGACCAAGTTTGAAGCCGATCAATCAAAATCCCTAGGAGGAGTTCGATCAAATACGAAGACTGTAAACGTCAAAATCGAGATCAAAAATGGACTTTCAATACAAAATGGCCGACTTCCTGTGATAGTTGGCTTATAACATTAAATGTAAGTTCTGAGTCTTTTGGTGAGCTCTATAAGTGTACCAAATTTCATGTGTCTACAATGAAGTACGTTCATACCATTGTGTCAACAGAAAATTGCTAGTTGCCACCGTTGAGCAATTGTTTTTTGTGATTTTTGTGACGACCTTAAAATTCAAAATTTTTAAATTTTCTAGTCGTTTGGTGAGTTTTTGAATATGATAAAGCCCCCAAAAAGGCCCCTCTTTGGGGGGGCAGAATCGTAATAGTAAACAGTACCTTCGCAGTGCTTTGCTGCTCGGGCCTAATAATAATATTATTATTATTAATAATTATATCAATCCATTATGAAGCGCACTAAATCTTTTTGGACTGTGGGAGGAAGCCGGAGCGCCCGGAGAGAACCCACATATGGACATGGAGAACCAGAAAATCCCATGCAGACAGAACCAGGCTGGGATTCAAACCCAGGACTTTCTAATGTCTAACTAACTAACTAATTAACCAAACAGTGATGACTTTAGATTGTGGCAGGAAGCCGGAGCGCCCGGAGAGAAACCTGCAAACAGGATGTTAACTTTTGATAGTTTATTCACAAAATTCAATGTTTCTTCCTCCTCTAAAAAACGGCTTTGTTGTTTTGGAGATTAGTGGCAGGAGAAACCATTAGGTGGGATTTTCTGTGGAGTGTGGCGTTTCTCTTCATGTGTTTGCTTCTCATGAATCCTCTTTTTCTGAGCTTGAACTGTCCAATTCGGGGTAGTTTTTCTTTTGAGGAATAAGTAAAATACGGTTCCAAAGTTTTTCCTCTTCTGCTAAGCTTGAACTGTCCCAATCGGGGTAGTTTTTCTTTTGGGGAATCAGTAAAATACGGTTCCAAAGTTGTTCCTCTTCTTCTGACATTGAACTGTCTACAAACTCTTCTGAACGTGCGAAAAATCTTTCTTCATCTTTTGACTCCCTTCTGCCCTTGTTCAGGGAGGTTTTGTGTTTGTGAACAGAGGATGCGCCATTTCTCGATGAGCTCCAAACCTGAGCATTGCGATTTGCCCCAGAAGAAACTTCCCCAGCCGGGTCAGCTCTATGTCTGGGAACCGATGGAAGGCCGTCCCAAAACAAATCTGTCTCAACATCCTTGGGGGTACTTTTAACTGAGCCGTTTCCAGGAAAGAAATGGTCGAATACTTTCCTCATCCCTGTCGTCACCAGATATCCTAGTCCAAAACCAACTGGGAAAATTAAAGGGTATGGCATCTTTGAAACACAAAAATCCTCACTAGACACAAAACCTGAATCTCACTGAAGCGTTTGGATTCTAACTGATGTGTTGAGATTCAAGCAGTTAAAGCCTCAGAACTTCTTTGATCTGTTGTGATGTTCATGATGTCATCTGTGACCTTATCAGTGAGGTCACTGTGGTTCTGGGGAGGGTCCTGCTTCTGATCGTTGCTATGGGAACGAACAGATAAGTTCTGCCCGACTCAAACTGAAATAATGACCAAATATTTAATAAGTAATTTTTTCCCCCATTTATTTAACAGGAATTGATTAACAATAGATTTCTACCTTGGTTTTCTGTACCTGCTGCCATATGAATTGTCTTTATCCATTATTAATTTGGTTCTGGGAGGAAATTGTTCAGATTTTATAAACATTTGCAAAACAAAATTTTCTCTAATCTTTGTTAACTCTATGTTAATGATCAAATTTTATATGTTGTTGCGCAACATCCCCCCCCTCTTCAGTCTCTCTCCTCTTTCACTCTCTACTTCCTCTTCTGAGAGGTGAGATGTGCTACCAGCACTCCGTCTGTCGGGATAATTGAGTTTCCTAAATTTGCTGGGATTTACCCTGTCCAGAACTGAAGAAAACTCTGTTTAAGCTGGCATCGAGAAAAGATTCGCCTGGTTCCTGACAAACTACATCCAGGTGTCCCAACCTTCTTCCCCCTGTCATTTAGACTGAGCAGCCTGCAGCCAACTAGTTTCTCAGAGCACACCTCTTCTCTTTAAGACAACTGGCACTTGGTACAGAACCAGTTTTGTTTTAGTGACTTGGTGAGTCCCAAGGATGTTGTTTTACATATGGGCTACCAGCAACCTAAAAACATTTTCCACTTTTTCCTCTCCAGAATCAAACATCAGAGCTATTTTACAACCATCAAAAAACTTAAGGTGACTCATTAATTGAATGTCCACAACATCTTTTAGATTTTCTTTATGCTAAGTATTTTATTAGTAAGGCATTTTTGCAAGGGTCAGTACAGCTTAATTCAGTAGCAGAAATAATCAAATAAGTAAAATCAATCATCTAGTTTATCTTTCCCTAATGCTGACACTGAGAACTAAAAAAGGGGAACCTTTGAGAGAGACGGACGGAGCATGGCTTTTCAAACCCCAGACCTGGCCTGATGATGATGAAGGTGTTGCAGCAGGAGGAGGAAGTTGATCGACGAAGGCAGGGATCTCTGTAGGTCTGATGAGCTTCTTCTCCGCATGGATGGTGAGGTCACACAGGACTTGGGTGCTGACAGGAAAGAAGGCACCAGTTCTTCTTCTTTGCCTTTGTCTTTATCTTCATCTTTGTCTTTGGGGTCTGAACCCAGCTGATGAGAGAAGTGTGGAAATGCTTTTGCGTTCACAATTAAACATACTCCTGAGTTCTGCTGTTGTTTTTCTTCGATTTGATTTGACCAAACGTTTAAGTAATCGCCGATCACGATCATCCAGGATTTTTTTCCGACCACATGTCTTCCTGGAAGACGATGGTTCCCCACCATCCTTCCAGTTTTTAATGATGCGTTGGACATTTCTTAACCCAATTCTAGTAGTTTCTGCAATCTCCTTAGATGTTTTCTCTGCTTGATGCATGCCAATGATTTGACCCTTCTTAAACAGACTAACGTCTTTTCCACGACCACAGGATGTGTCTTTTGCCATGGTTGTTTAAGAAATGAGGAGTTACTCATTGCATCAGCTGGGGTTAAATAACTTGTTGCCAGCTGAAAGATAATCGCCTATGCAGTACTTATCCAACAGGAGGCTTGTACCTATTTGCTTAGTTAAATCCAGGTGGCGACTTTTTTTTGGCCAGGCAGTGTATATAAAGATAGATCTATATATACAGTACAGACCAACAGTTTGGACACACCTTTTAATTCAATGAGTTTCCTTTATTTTCATGACTATTGACATTGTAGATTCACACTGAAGGCATCAAAACTATGAATAACACATGTGGAAATATGCACTAAACAAAACAGTGTAAAACAACTGAAAATAGCCCTTATATTCTAGTTTCTTCAAAGTAGCAACCTTTTGCTGTGATTACTGCTTTGCACACACTCTGCATTTTCTTGATGAGCTTCAAGAGAAAGTCACCTGAAATGGTTTTCACTCCATAGGTCAACCTGCCCTGTCAGGTTAATAAGTGGAATTTCCTGCCTTATAAATAGTCATGAAAATAAAGAAAACCCATTGAATTAGAAGGTGTGTCCAAACTTTTGGTCTGTACTGTACATCTATAGATCAATCTTTATTTATATATATATATATATATATATATATATATATATATATATATATATATATATATATATATATAGCGAGAGAGAGATAGAGATAGAGTTAGATTAATAGATATATATATTTAGAGATATGGATATATCTATTTATATATAGTAATAGTAATATTAATAATAATATTATTATTATTAATAATAATATCAATCCACTATGAAGCGCACTAAATCTTTTTGGACTGTGGGAGGAAGCCGGAGCGCCCGGAGAGAACCCACATATGGACATGGAGAACCAGAAAATCCCATGCAGACAGAACCAGGCTGGGATTCAAACCCAGGACTTTCTTACTGCAACGCAGCAGTGTTACTCACTGAGCCACTGTGCAGCCCTGATGTTTTATTCACACCAAAGGAGAATTTAGAAACTAATTAACCAAACAGTGATGACTTTAGATTGTGGCAGGAAGCCGGAGCGCCCGGAGAGAAACCTGCAAACAGGATGTTAACTTTTGATAGTTTATTCACAAAATTTAATGTTTCTTCCTCCTCTAAAAAACAGCTTTGTTGTTTTGGAGATTAGTGGCAGGAGAAACCATTAGGTGGGATTTTCTGTGGAGTGTGGCGTTTCTCTTCATGTGTTTGCTTCTCATGAATCCTTTTCTTCTGAGCTTTTAATTCAATGAGTTTTCTTTATTTTCATGACTATTGACATTGTAGATTCACACTGAAGGCATCAAAACTATGAATAACACATGTGGAAATATGCACTAAACACAAAAGTGTAAAACAACTGAAAATACCCCTTATATTCTAGTTTCTTCAAAGTAGCAACCTTTTGCTGTGATTACTGCTTTGCACACACTCTGCATTTTCTTGATGAGCTTCAAGAGGTCGTCACCTGAAATGGTTTTCACTTCATAGGTCAACCTGCCCTGTCAGGTTAATAAGTGGGATTTATTGCCTTATAAATAGTCATGAAAATAAAGAAAACCCATTTTAATTAGAAGGTGTGTCCAAACTTTTGGTCTGTACTGTATATATATATTGGTTGATACTGTATAAATAATTTTGTCATAGTTAGAAATACCTCAGGAAGTTACTTGGATAGGAGTAACGATATTCTGTCCATTGTTGTGTAAACAGGTTATGAAACCATTCATTCAATATTTTTGAATATTATGCTCATCTCTGGAAGTTTGTTATTTTTCATTATTGTGAGAGCTGGTTAATGGAGAATTGTTATTACTCTCATTATATCTGCTTGAAATACATTTTAATTTTAAAGGTCACAAAAATAAATTTTTAAATTTTCTTTAAATTATTGTTAAAAGAAATAATATTTATTGCAATAATAACAACTTAATATTTTAATATTTTCCAAAATAAGGTATTTTTTCTTTACCTTTTGAATAAATATTTCAATCTTTTTTTATCATCATGGATTTAGACCATGTAATACATTTTAGTGTACAATGTAAACTTGTAAATTAATGATATAAATGGATATTTTATAAATATCTTCTACTATGAATAAAAATGGCTACTGTTAAAGTTCTTGTTTCAGCGGCATCCTACTCCCATTTCCTTTGCATTGAGTTCCCTGTGATTTTTACCATAGGAGTGATAATGTGTTTTGCCATTAACATTGTTTCATAAGAAAATCAATTTTCCTAAGCTACCGGTCCGTCTGGATGCCTGTGCTTTCCGCTTTTGTCCCCCCCTGATGTTCCTTGTAAAAGCAATTTCTATTTCAGACATTCACCGCATCAAACTAATTTAACCAGCTGGAGAGAAAAAAAACACAACATGAGCTAAAGGACATGAGGTTAAGCAGATAATGTGCTTGCTATACAGAGCTGTCATCCCCCTTGTGTCTCCACTCTTGCTCTTTTGTTTGTTTGTTTGAAGGCTTTTAATGGTCCTTCCTATTCCCAGGCAATATCTGCGCTCAGGTGTGCTGTCGTTGCTGGTCACCATTGGGGTTAAGGCTGAGATTGGTGTGGCCAAGGGCACGTCCGTTCGCCCATGACTTCACTGTCAGCATTAATGCATTCAGGGCAAAGCTGGATGCGTTTTCAGGTGTTACAGGCTGCGGCGTCAGCAGATCGTAATCAAATCCAATCTGGTATTAAAAGACGATCTTGACACTTGACTCCATCAAAAGAAAACAAGGAAAGTAAGTCTGCATAATGTGACCCCAGGCAGGTGTTCAGTGATCCATCTGACACAAGTCACCTCATTGAACTTGATATAAATTACACTTTTAATTGAACCGCTGTGAATGGGGTCAGTGAGGATTTGTTCAGCTGCGCATAATGAATGGAAAAAATTAAAAAGGAAGATTTTTTTCCTAGAGAGGTGATACTTGGACAACATTAGCTGCTCCAACGTGACGACAATCGAAAACACACATCAAAACTGGTGAAAAGTAGTTACTGTGCCAGTGAACTAATCAGTTTAAATAAGCTCTAACATCCCTAATAAAAGTTTTGGTCAAAGGTCCAGACAGAAAATTTTCCGAACCTTGTTGATGGATACATTAACCTACGTATGTCTTAGATACAGTAGCTAGAAACTTGGGTAACATGACTGATGACCATGCTGCTGGATTACCCCGTCTTGCATTGCACTTAAGGAAAACCGGCTGTTCCTAACCCAACAGCTCATCCAGCTTGTGGTGCAGTCTATGATCATCTGCTGCAACACTCTCCTACGTGGCCTGTAGAACCTCTTATAAAACCTGACTGGAGCTCTTCCTCTGAAGTAGCTTGTTGTTAGCGCAGTAACTGCACTGCTGTGTTCTCATTTGCATGTAATTTCAAATAAAACCACCATCAAGTCCGTAAATATAAACATACAACATGCGTGTGCCTTCTTTGCAGCATGCTCTGGGACATTTCTTTCAATCTTATTCAAAGTTTTTCTAAACCCATAAAATGTAAATCAAATTTTTAAAAAAAATTGATAACCCCCATAGTATAAAACAGTCATATCAGTGATGACTTTGTTCAAACTGCTGATGAGAACTGCATATCTCCAGAGAGGAGGCTTCGGTCCTGATGCAGTGATCTGTTTTCATTCAGATTGCCAATACCACATCGACTTCTCTCTTAAAACATTTTCAAATAGATTCAGCCATGCAGGCGTGTGTGGAACTGGCCTTAAATCCCAGTCAACACTCAACAAGGAAACGTTGAGCATTCATCTACGCTCCTGCTCATGTATTCATTCATGCACAGTGTCACCTTAAAGGGAGAGGCTGAATTCAGAAGAAAATCAATATGATAAACTGCTACTTGTTTTGTCCGTAAATTGTTTCGGTTTGGAAATCGATACAGAAGCCAGAGCCATTCATCACCGGTTGAGAGAAGTGGGCGCCCTGCAGGAAAATATTAGGGCCTCCATGTGGAACAGACCAAAAAGAAGAAAAAAAATAAATGTGTGGGTGAGAAGTGAGGTGAGTTAGGGGAGGAATAAGGAATAAAACCTAAAATTAAATACAGGACATCTGGATGGAGAAAGAGAGCAGAGAGTGAAAAGCTGAATTTTAAGACTCTTCGGTCTCTCCATCCATCCCTCTGCTTCACACAGAAGGATGGATGATGTGCAGGGGTTTATCAGACGCTGACAGACGCAATAAAAAATAACCCTCCCAGTGGGGGCCCCCACTCAGATTAATATAGTGCAGCAGGAGATGGCTGATCCGGGTCATTAGGGGCCACTGACAGTGTCATTAAGACAATGGGCAGATTAAAGCGGTTACATGTGACAAAGTGTTGATGTGGACTTTGTCATGTTCCTCCGTGAGCCTCATCGCCACTCCATAAATCAGGGCATAGCATGAAAGAAGAGGGACCACTGTAAGTAGTATTATGACTTTTGTATTTAGAGGATGGCTTTTTATGGCTTATTATCATTCTACAAATACATAGGGGATATGAAGGAGCAGCAGAATCCTCTGAGGGTGTTGTTTGCATGCTTTTGTTCAATAAATAACACTGTACAACATGAATTCGAAGGGCATTTAAAACCTATAAAATTCTGATGTCCTCATTTAAAGCATTCAAACAGCACATTACGTCTGGATTTATGGTAAGATGAGGATGCTATAAAAGTGTATTTTACTGCCCCACTGATTGTCTCTACACTGAGAAAGTTGAATCTCAAGTGGTTAAAGTGAAAAAAGTTAATTTAGAAAAAAATGCGTTGTGCATTTAATTCAACTTAAGCAGATAGGTATAATTTTTGCTTTTGTGTTAATTAAAAGAACATTTGACAACTAATGCCAGATGGAATTGAATAGACTGCAAAAACACTCTGCATGCTGCTGTGCATATCTAATTTAGTGGGATATATTTATGCATTTGTTTTGCATACAAAAAGACCTGAAAGAAATAAACAACAAGCCTTTAAGATAACGCTTCTTTCCTTTAAAAGTTTTAAAAAGTCAATTTATCTCCCTTGAGACAGATTACCTAGCTCAGTCGAGAAGTAATATTCATGAGAAATAAATCTTGCAGGTTATAATCTATCACTACATTTTGAATCCAAACTAAAGTAGTGAAAGCATTAAAATCTCACATTCGACTCCTAACAGGTTGAAAAAGCAAAACCAGAGACTACTATTCATTTTTCAACCTATCTCAGTCCAGAAAAAGATTTAGATGAAAACAGAAAATCTTTGTCATTCTGTAAAAGAAATCCACCTCCTACATTATTACATTTTTAAACTTTGCGTAGTATTAGTTAATAAATGCAAAGCATCTTACAGTGTGACGGATGAAGTGATGAAGTGAATTGGCAGTCAATGTTATCTGTTCTTCCTATATTTGCAAGACAACCTGGCATGAAATTAGCTCTGTGGCCATGTGGACTCTGGATTTAATTCAGTCACTGCTGTGTCTTTGTCTCATTGTTCAGAAATCTACTTTAGATATCAGACACTGTCACTGCAGGAATTTGGGCCCCTGTTTTCAAGGACCGGATAAAGAATCAGCTCAACTTTTTCATTAAAAACAATATTGCATAGCAGGATGTCTCAAAATATGCATAAAATCCAGAAATCAGTTATATGTTCATTACCAGTTTTTTATTATAGGGTATTATGTGTTTTCCAGGCACACAGTGCCATTTACAGCACAATCAAACAACTATATTATCTTACGTTGTTATAAAAAGTGCTGCATGTATCAAAAGTAACTTAAAAGAAATCCGATTTTGAAATTTGACACCTTGAAATTGGCCTCTGTCTCTTTAAAAAGTTCCTACTCTTTCTGACACTCCGCCTCCAACATTTCACCACGGCGATACTCCTCCGTGATGCCGTTTACCACCGTTCCTAGAAGCGTTGGACTGAGAAGTAGTTTGTCTGGTGAGCTCAGCAGATGTGCAGCTCCGCCAGGTGTTTGCTAATAGCTGCTGTCTGGTGGAGCTGTGTGGAGGAGAGGCAGAAGCTGCCACAGGAGACTCAAGGATTTTTCAAATCTGCATGAAACAATCAATGCAACACTCCAAGTATGTGTCATATACATTATAACATGATGTAAAAAACTGATTGCACACAAAATAGCATGTATATTCTCTACCCTTTAAATCAAATTAACGATACCTCCTCTTGATCAGACAGGATTATGAATACTATATTGATGTGCTAGATAGCAGAATAACGTGAACCAGTTTTACTTTTGCTGCTTTCTTCCAAGTCAGAAGTTTACATAAAGTAGGAAAGTGTCATAATACACTCATTACACATTGTCTGACATGTAGGCGTTTTTGGGGTAATAATTTAGTTACACTTATTTTTAATTGCAGTTTCACCTGATTCATTTTTCCTATAGTAATAAGGTGATAAAGTGCTTGACTCAAAATTAAACCATGCACAATAATTGCACCGGATGTCCTCAGTAGCACTAAACTTTGGCACTGAAAAAAAAAACCCAGAAAATATTTAGAATTTGGAGGCTAGTTATCAATAACATGTGAACAAGAAGATGGTATTAGTATATGATCTATGAACGTATTTAATTAAAAGAACACTGAGTATCACCCAGTGCAGCTTCAGTGATCAAAAATTACAATTATGCTCTATATTTGGATTAGCTTCTTAAATAACTATTAGATCTCTAAACCAACCAGTGGTGACTGAAATCCATGGTAACAGTTTTCATATTATTCAAAGTAAAATTCTCCACTTTGCAGAGAAATAATAAGAGGATGTTCCAAATGAGAAGAGATTTGACCAAATTGTTTCTAAAAGCCACTATGGGGCCCCCTTAGTTTAATTTTGTCAAGTAGATAAAACTTATTATAACATGATTGATTAAGTGTTAAACTATGTGAAGCAGAGTCGTGTCTTCTTATCTGCAGTATGAAATGTTGAGCAAAGAAAAAAAAATCTTAAAAAATAAAATTACTAAAATTCCAGATGCCACTACGTAATCTGAGTATTTTGTTTAGCATAGATTTCTGTTCAAACAACAACAAAAAAAAGCATAGAAAAGGCTCTGACAGTAAATCTGCATATGCTAACGTGTAGACACATCTTCCTTTTTTCAGCCTCATCATGCGAGTTTCTGTCTTATTCAGATGTTCAGTTTTTTGTTGTTTTCGTTTTGTCTATATGTCACTGCGTCTTTTTGTCCAGGCAAGGTAAAACAGAAGTAAGAGATAGAAACACTGTGTTCACCCTGCTGTAAAATACTGAACATGAAGTACTTTGAGAGCAAACAAGCTTTTTAATCTTTCACTCCTTAGGTTTTTCATGTGTATTTGGATGTGTGTGTGTGTGTGTGTGTGTGCGTGTGTGTGAGGCGTGCACAAGTGTGTGTGCTATGAGTAATGGATTTTTTTTCTTCTTTTATTTATTTATTTTTTTGCAGATGTGCTTTGAAAGATTTAAAAACCACATGCTGGTGTTGAAGTCTGCTCAATAAATATCAATCAAAAAGAAGTCAGATACTTTATGATGACATATTTTAGTAACCAGTGCTGCTCCATGAAATATTGAAAGCACAGGTATGTTGGTGTTGACTTTGATCACCGCCGGCCTTGCCAGTCTTCTGTAGCTCACCTCCTCCGTCAAGCTGGATCAAAGCCTGCAACAACGTGTTTGAGCCCAGAGTTTTCTCCAGTACTCCCATTTTGCCTTGTCTGTCTTCTGTTAAACAATAATCACTTTTTATAATTCACAGCGGCAACATCAGCCCCTTTCATTCATTTATTAAACCCCTCCTCACGCTCGGTGTCACTCTGTAAGAGAAGCCACCCTGGTACGGATGTTGGTTCTGAGACAGAGGTTCTGATTTGTGACACCACTCGGCAGACCAGGAGAGACGAGGGATTCCACGCAGACAGATTAAGCCATGCATGGTGAGGCAAGCTGCTATCACAGAGTTATTTTATAAGCAGGAGAGTCAGACGGGAGGATTTAAGTGACACAGGCACCGCAAAACAACTCTTTGAACATGAAATTGCACGCGGTTTTCATTTGTAAGAGAAAAGACGATCAAACAGGTTTAAGACACTTCTCTGTGTCTCTGACATGTAACTAAAAGGCACGATGCTCCAAAAAGGTGAGTCCCCAGCAACCAAAAAACAGGATTAAAAATACCTCAGGCAGTGCTCTTGCACAGTCGCTGTATCTTGACAGCTGTTGCATGCGTAGCACCAAAAAGGGATTTTAATAATTTTACTGACGAATTTCTCTCAAACAGCCATAAACACATAATTAATTCAGTTTGACCTGGAATAAACATGTCACACTGTGTTATGTGAATGTGTGAATTAAAGTTACATGCAGTGCATTTGACCATTTCTTCCGCTATAGTCATTAGTCTGGATTTGTTTACGATCATATTGTTCCTGCTGCTTCACCTAATTACAGTAATGAAAATATTTACCATGATAAATGACATACTAATTGAAACAAATGTTTGAAGTAATTTGTTTATTTACTGTGAGTTAATAGGACAAGGGAACATGTCATTAACCTGAGGCCATGCCTGTTAGAGCCAGGCTGCAGTGCTTTTCGATGTCAGTGTCGCCAAGTGGGCTCTGCAGAAAACAGAAAAAGGGTTGAAGCACTGATTAGTAAATTCCTAAATAGTATCAATTGGCTAAACTGACTGGATCATCGAGTGTTCATCCACAATCCAATGTAAGTTACAAGTTTAAGCAAAAAAAAATATGGATTAGCTGTCTAAATAAAATACACCAGATGCTTTAAGTGATTGGGTGATCTGCCAGAGTGTTTGATTTAAATCCATAGATGCATTTTTTTTGTATTTGGTAGAATTGGCCTTTACTCTACATGACTTAGGTTAAATACTTCAGGTGTCTTTCTAAACGTTTCTCACAATAGTTTGCTGGAAGTTTTGCCCATTCCTCCTGAACTGGTGCAACTGGCTCAGATTATAATCCGGCTTGTTAACACACACCTTTTCAAATCTTATGCATTTTCACTGGAATGAGAAATCATATTTTGGGTGTATAATTACAGTCATGGTACATTTGGAAGAATCAATTGTGTCCATCCTAAAACTTCATTGATATTTTAAAGATTTTAATCAAATAAATCATAATTCTGCTCCCCACCCCCAAACTTTATTCTGCATTTCGCAAATAGAAATCATCTCAGAGATCCAAATAGCAATATTGGCGAGTTTTAGTCTGATTTAATATTGAGCGGTGAAAATAACTTGTCTTTTTCTATAGCATATGTAAAGTCTCCTGCTTCAACTGAATAATAAATGGCCTTCATATGAAATAATTGTATTTTTAGTTAATGTATTATTTATCCTTGTTCAGTCATGAAACACTTTTCACATTAGTTAAAGCAAACTTATTCTATGTTGCTGCATTGTTTCATGTCCCTTGCAATGGAAACAGTGACTCATAGTGGATCTCGGTTGAGAGGTAAATCAAGTTGGGTCGATTTGACATTTGCTGCTCCAGTGTCCATAACGCATTGAATCATTGGCGGTGTATAGAAATACAAATCGTGTAGCCCTGGCAGATTTAGAGCTCAAATTATTTTCATTCAACCAAAATGTTTGTTTCTGGAAGGAAGTGGGACAGACATTTCTATAAGATAATAGAGTAATGTTAATATCTAGTTTGAAAAAGGTAGTCATTTGTTTTAGGTATATTTGATTTCAAAAGAGGCATATAGATTTTTTTCTATCCTGATATATTAATAACCTGTGGAAAAACGTTATTGTCGCCAGTATTTTAACATCTGTTGTGTTAAGCTCCTTGTCTCTCAGGTTAGCTATCAGATGCAAATCAGGACTTTGACTGGGCCACTTGAAATCATTAATATTACTTCCAGTCACAAGAAGCAAGTTGGTTAAATGGGGAAAAAAAAATACCATAAGCCTAAATCTGCCAGCGGTATGAATAATTCTTGGCTCTCATAGTCATGTGCTCATCTCGTCTCAGTCTCTTTCCTATCGAGTAGATTAAGATGTTACAGCATGAACTAAAGTCTTCTTGTTTTATTGATCGTAATCTCCCCTTTTAACTTTGCTAACAGGCAGACCTACACATGTTTTGAGAGCAACGAGAAGTGGAATTGTCTTGTTATCAGTCTGACCAAACACTACAGTCCTCTGGGAAAAAATGGTTATATGAGATCTTTGATTTTTTTTTCCCCATTACATGACTGGTTTGGTAATATAGTTCCCTTATGGAACTTGGTTCACATGGTGGTTTCTTCACTCAGAAATATGGCCTATTTCCTGCTTCAAATGAGCCCCCTTGGGATTTATTTACTAAATTGCAAAGGACGAAAGATAATTCATATCTCAGTAATTAGGCGTGCGAGAAATACATCACAGAACCCAATACGCCTAGTTAATAATAAAAAAGAAAAAGCTACAGTTTGATTTTATGTAGATTTAAAAGCCCTCCCGGAGGGTTTTTATTCATTAATTATTTCAGGGTTGTTTTTTTTTCTCTTCTTCTTCTTTATATCTGTGAATAGAACACCGATGTGAGCTGGTTTACTCCCACAATGCCGAGCAAATTAAGAACAAAGATGACAGAGGGAAGAGGTGAATCCATTGTTCTTTCCATCCATGCTTCTTTGAAGAAGCATAATGCTCAAGGACTCATTTGTGCAATATTAGCACACAACAAAGCAAGCCAGTTGTGTGCATATGAACAGCCGCAGATGATGCTGTTATCCTCCTAGGAGGTTCAATCTCCCCAAGGTCTCCAGAAGCCATGGTAACCTGGATGCAGAATTTAACTCCAGCTCCGGCTGCCTACTTGAGAAAAATGAAAAAAATGAGTCACTCTCTAAGCTGAGTGTGCTGTTACGCTTGTGTGTGGCTGTGGGTTTGTGATTGTTTTTGTTATTGTGTTTACCTTGATTCGCAGTCCTGCCTGCATATACACGCAAGTGCTTCTCTGATGTTTAGGCGATTTGCAGCTCCGGCGAGATGAATTCAGGAATGATGGAAAACATGCCTGTATTATTTTTTTCTGGTTTAATTTTCAGAGAAATGGGGCCACATTTCCTGCTTTGAAAGTTGCAGAAATATCAATATGTATTGTGAAAACATCAGGTGCATGAGAACTCAGACCCAGCCTTTCGAATGGCGTTCAGTGGAGCTTCAGGCTGTACGTGGCATCAGTATTTCATCAGAAAATAGTGGCTTACTGGTTCTGTAGATTCATAGAACTATTTACAGGAACCCACCTTTCAATTACTGATGTTTCTAGAGAATGTGGAACATTTATACTAACATATTTCAAACTTGAATCTGTCAATTTGACACATTCCTCAGCCCTACTGAGTGATGAGGTGATATTTCTTTGGAGGCAGTGGGCAGATAGAGTTGGGGACCTGATCACAAAGAGCTGCTCCCCTTCAGGCTTGGGAGCACAGTCACCTGCTGCCACCCCCTCACACCCATCAAGAGACCATCCATTTTAATCCTAATACTTCGGAAAGCCATGCAGACATTCAGACATACTGTGAGTGAGAGAATCACTCTTACTTGAAGCTCTAAAATACAACCAGCCCTGAACTACTACATGACCTTCACGACTGTAGACACACTAAGCCTTTTTTCCCTCTTTCTTCAGAAATCTATGACTGAGTGATAAAATGCTTTCTTCTGTTAGATCACCTTTTAACAACTACAGAGAACTGTGTGGATCAATCATTGAACATCTCGGAGAAACATGCAACATTTTCTCTTCTTGCTTGGCAGCAGGTGTCAGTCAGATTTTAACATTGAAAGAGATTGTGAGCAAAATTCAATTCAAATACTCCACACAATTATTACATGGTGAAATTCCTCAGTTTGTCCTGTGTAAAAGCCGTGAAATTCTAGTCCATTTGAAAACATTGTTGACATTTTTCATTTTATCCAACCCAATGCCAAAATCATTATTCTAATAAACAACTGCTGTTTTAAACAACATTCAGTGTTCGAACAGTATACAATGCCAACCAGTACTCACTGTACGGGCGACCAGTTCATTGATTAATGGATTCCACAAGCCCACCTCGAACCCCCGAGTAAAGTGGTTTGTTCCTCTGACCTGGCAAAGAGTTAGGGCCAAGATAACACAAGTTTCTCTATGCTGGAGTCGGTGCTTCAGTGGTTGTGACAGAGCTTTAGCACTGGAGCCAGTTCTGTCAAAAAAAAAAAAAGCTCTAGGAAATTAAACTCACATAGCTTCGGTCCAGCAGAGGAAACAATTCAACCTCTTTGGGAGGGTGATGCTGCTAGCTCAGGTGCACACAAGGATTTATAGGCGCCCTCTCGCTTGTTTGTTTCTTTTCTGCCTTCCTCCTTGTAAGTGTGTGCCTCCCGTTCTTTCTATTATTTTTAATACAATCCAGTTAATTAAACCTCAGAATGTTGTTTACTTGGCTCTTCAAGGTTATTAAAGTCTCTGTTGTTTAATTTGTTTTACAGCCCTTCAACCATACACAAATAAAAACGAATCTTTAAAAGAAAAAAAAAAACAACATAAATTCAAATCTGTAGTGGTGTTTTATATTCAGTGTCCTTGTCCACCATCAAAACGCACCGCTCGTTGGTTTTCAGCACGCACCTACAGACTGATTATTCTTTGTTTTTCTGAGTAGACGATGGGCAGCCCTGCAGGTGCTGCTCTCCCTGAGCTAAGACCACTCCAGACAGACTGCAGTAATTTACATTGACAAAGCTGTCAGCTGCAGAGGTGGCCTCCTGCATGGTGATGGATGCCGAACTGGGAGGAAGACAAGAGAGAATGGAATGACGAGCAAAGAAAAGGTTAGGAGGAGGGAGTAAAAAAAAAAATGTAACGACCAAGAATGAAACGCATGTAGTTTTTGTTATGTTGGGTCTGAATAACACGACATGTCGGTGACATGATATATATAACTAATATAAATACAGCCTGGGAATTGTCATCCCCGTTTGTCTCTGAATGCCATCAATGAGAGGTAGCTGACTCACCTTTGCAGCAGAATACAATATAAGACACCTCTGGATGTATCAGTGTTTTATGCCTTTATCACATGAGGGTTTAAGGGAGTAACAAAATAATGTATCAGTAAAGAGGGAATAGGAAGCGAGTAGATGACTTCTTAGCCTCCCTGTTTTTTTATTTTCTATTTCAACTTCCAGTGGAGAAATGTGCTGATGCAGCATCTCCTGGGGCATGTGCTGCTTGGTGTCAAGAGCCCCCGGTGAGCAGCTTCTCGCTCCTGTCACCTCTACTAACACCAGCACTCGTCAGCAGGCGCCCCGCACCAGCACTTCAGCCTGCTGTCACCTGTCCTCATGCAGGCCAAGGTGACTTTTGTTCTCTCCTGATGGAAAAATGACAGCTACTGTGGCTGCAGCATCCGGAGAATCAAGGAGGGCCCAGTTGGCCTCGCTGTCCTTTTCTCTCATTATACGTTTCTCCTTTGCCCTCCATTCCTACGTGCCTGTTTCTAAGATCCCATCCCTTCTTTCCAGCTCCAATTAACGTCCTTCATCGTGCTCTTTCTTTTAATAAAGTCTAAAACAAACAATGTTCAAATTGAAAGAGGAACATTAACCAAGATGCCAAGAAGGATAAAGTCAAATACATTGATTTCTTCCAGTGATTCAGTCATGGAAATTGGATTTCCGCAACTGATTCAGAGGGCCTTGATTTAGAAAAAAATAATCCGTCTTTGAAAATTCTGGCTGGACCTAAACACCTCACCAGGGAGGAGTCCAGGAGGCATCCTAACCAGATGCCTGTAAAGAAAAACAATGTTTCACTTTATAGTTTGTAGTTCCTGCCTTATTCTGCTGATTTGGACTGATTTGGTTAAAGAAAATATTCATAACCTGTTTTTTTTTTTTTTTAATTCAGTTGCCTCAACAAAGGCCTGTTTTCTCCTTTCTCCATTTTGGATGGATTTTTTTTATTCTTAATATTGGGATGACTGCAAATATTATGCTATGTTTGCTGCTTTTGCTTGGGAATTCATCTGTGTGAAAAGTGACCGGTTAGAAGCGACTTGAGCTCCTTCACTTTTTTCCTTTCCAATTCCGATTTTGGTGTGAGTTTTTATGAAAAGTGCAAAAGAACATCTCAATATCTCCCTTCTTGGAATAACAATGTTAAATTGACCTACCAGAGAAACTCACTTTGAAGATGACTTGTTGGAATCCCCCACCCATTCCACTTACTGACATATTTGGGTACCTCTCCACTAGATTACACAGTCCTGGATCCTCTGATGTGCTCTCCAATATTTCACCGCATATTTTATATGGTACAAGTTTTCAGTTAAAACCTCTGCAGTATTTAGCAATCTTGTTAAGTCAATGTTTGTGATTGAAAAGATTTATTTTTTCTGTCGTTTCTCTCAAACAATCAGTTGACATGTAGTATCATGTAGCAACACGTAACGATAGAAACTTTTCAATGCCAAAGTCACTTTTTGGTGCTTCTCTCTGAGTTTTGGAGATTGTTGTGTGTTTGGTCCTCATCCGCTCGTTTGGCACAGTTGTAAACTTTTTAAATTATTGTTCGGATTGCGGACATCAACCGTTTTAGAGGAGCATGTCATGTTTAAAACCAGACTCTGGTGAATGCAAACGTTATGGACACGGCTCCTTAAGATGATGAAGACCAGTACATTTACAGAAACAGGAAGCATACAATAGTGAAGAGGAAGCATTTTCAGAACCCGGTTCCAGAGGTGGACATCAGGGGAATAGGTAGAGGTTAGAACTTAATGAGTGAACCCGAAGTCTGAAAGGTCTGTCTTCCCCACTTTCTTTCACTTGTGCCTTTATTTCTCCTTGCTCTGTGGAAGTCTCTCTGGATAAGATCCGGTATTTGTGGGATGATGTCTGACACTTGAGTTAAAGTGACAATGTTTATTTGTAGAAGTGAGCCTCTTGAGTACCGAATCCTGACCTTACCAGCAATACCGGCAAGTTTGTCGGCACACAGGTGATTCTCCTGATTCACTACAATCACACTCTATGGCAAAAAAACAATTAATAACCAACTACTGTTTTTAAAGTAAATATTAATAGTAATTAATATTATTTAAAAGCTAATTTGTTTTTTACAATAACTCAGTTCAATAAAATAAAAAATATATTGCATAGTTTAATTACACACTGATGTTTTCAAGCCTTTATTTCTGTTAATTTTGATGGCTTTTTTACTTACTTCTAAGGAAAACAAAGCTTTTCAGATATAATATTACATCAGACCAGTAAAAAATATATTTTTAATAAAAAATATATGAGCTGAATAGAAAGTTATGTTTAATGCCTGCATACAGGTTTTATTTTCAAGATGCGCTTTTAAAGAAGCCTCATCAAATGCATAATCTAATTTATTGAACTACGGTAAATACAATAACAAATGCAGTTTTTTTCATATAATGACAAAATGGCACTAAAGGTACCACTAATACTTCGTAGATCTGTTGTTTCTTGTCATTGGGTTGCAAACTATGTGCTTTTAGAAATAAAACAGTGGTTCCTTACACATGACAACAAATTTCTTACAGGACATATTCATCAAAACATTTTAAATGCTATTTTTCGAAAGGTTTTGTAACTTTTGTAGGTCTAAACGAGCTTCTAAGTGGCTCAACTGAGGGAAAAATGGCTGTTTGGATTGTAAATGTTGCAGATTCCTAGACGCACTGATCAAGCGAGGTATACGTTTAGAAAAGCTTTAATTACACTTGTTTTATGGGTACCACTGTGTTGTCAATAACTGGGCAGTGTTTGTATGAAGAAACACACAATGAGAAACATGAACTTTGCCAACAACTACTTAATAGGGGTTAGGTTAAGGTTAATATAAAACTATGTAAAGATAGATTTAGAGCACAGTTGAAATTAGACTACGTTAATTACTATTTTCCTTGATTTACTGTGTGCCTCTCACTTGGCCTTTTTGTGGCAATAATGATAATGAGTAGGCCTGTCACGATAACAACTTTTGCTGAACAATTAATTGTCTCAAAAATTATTGCGATAAACAATAATATTGTTTGAAGACCTTTTGACACTAATGTAATGGAAATGACATAATAATGCATGCGATTTCTTGCCAAAGATAGATACACTTTATTTTCAAAAGAACACTAAACACTGGAACTGATAAACAAAATAAACAAAACAACCAAAAACAAAAATAAAATGGATTCTCAGTCTCCATTAACAAAACATTTACTTGGAAAAAAAACTAAACAACATAAAGCCAAAGTGGAAATAAATACTGCATTCAACCAAAAGAGTGCACATTATGAAATCTGTATACTATGTTACCCTTCAGTAATAATTAGATTTAAATAGAGAAAATGGGCACATCGACTACCTGATGCAATAGTTCACACTACAAGGTTTTTTTGCCCCTATTTGTCCCCTTAACACAATCTTAGAACGCCAGCTGTTCTAAGATTGTCGCTTACGATTTCGTAACCGATCATCCTGTAGTGTTTGGTGTGTTATGGAAGATCAGGGAGCTCAATACGTTGATCACGGGAAGGTTTTGAGTTGTTCTCTGCAGTAGGTGACAAACTGAACGCCGCCAGGACGATGAGACCAGCACTTCCTCTTCTGACGAGCTTATCAAAATATTCACTAAGATCCTAAACGTTTGTAGCTTCATTAAAGAATTATATATATATATATATATATATATATGTATATATACATATATATATATATATATATATATATAGACAGTATATATATAGATCTATATAGATCTATATATACAGTAGATCTATATACATATACATATATGTGATACTTTTCTATTAAATTATTATTTGTTTAAGATCTGAGTTTAATCAATCCCAATATTAGTTGTTCAACAAATTACATCATTATTGATAATTTCAGAACAAGGTAGTATAAAATATTGTGAAGAAAACTTCCCCATGCTGGAGATTTAAGTTTAACAGTAATAATAAATAAAGTTATCTTTAAAATGAGTCACTCAAGTGACATCAAGTGACAACAGTAGACTTAAACATCAATAAAATAAATCTGGTGTGTTGTTGCAGGTTTCCTGGAAAAAGAGGAAGTAAGTTTCCAGCCTGCAAATTTATAAAAATAGTTAAGACTATTCCTTATTTTAAAGCATGAAAGTTTTAAAGAATGAAAGTCTAAACATTTTGAGTAATTGGATAAGATTTAAAGTAAAATACTTATATTAATATTGGTTTACTTGTAATAACACTTACACTTACATTTGTGGGAATGCTTGCAAATAAAACAAGTAACTGTAACTTTGGAAACAAATAATTAGAATAATAGATTATTCTTGGTTTCTTTTCAGAAAAACATCTGTAATAACTCACATTAAGATTATAATAAGAGTAATTAATAAGTTATGGTTATAAAATTATAAATGAAAGCTAAATCAGAGAAGCTAAAGAAAATAAATGTGATTTTGACATTGAGCTTGAAATGGTGTAAAAAGGTGTAACTGAAATTAAACATCACTGATGTTGTGTTGGAGGTAGATGGTAGGTGAAAGGTGAAAGGTTAAGGGAAAAAGGGGAACTAACAGGAGAGCAGAGATGATCAGCGCCTTATTTGGAAACAGCTTGTTGAACAATTTAAATGTTTCAAAGAAAAGGTTGTGCAGGCCATGGTCATAGGAGGACTATTGGGCAATCCTGAGACATTGGCACAAACATCAAGACATAATGTCTGTAAAACAGTGATGGATATGAGATCATCTGTCTAAGCAGACAGCCAATTAAACAAGCACAGCAACAGTACTAGCCAATGCAAACACACCAAAAGGGTGGATAAACCCTATAAAAAGTGGGTGCAAAAGAGGAATCTTTGGTTGGATCCTCCAGGCAGCTACGAGCCAAGATCGAGACGGACAAAGAACTCTGCACCTGAAGAAGAGCCGGGGCCACAGAGCCTAAGACTGTCCTGCGCAAGGGGACCAACCTGTCAGGCCCGCAACATGTGGCTTCGAATCGCACTTCTCTCATCAGCTGGGTTCAGACCCCAAAGACAAAGATGAAGATAAAGACAAAGGCAAAGAAGAAGAACTGGTGCCTTCTTTCCTGTCAGCACCCAAGTCCTGTGTGACCTCACCATCCATGCGGAGAAGAAGCTCATCAGACCTACAGAGATCCCTGCCTTCGTCGATCAACTTCCTCCTCCTGCTGCAACACCTTCATCATCATCAGGCCAGGTCTAGGGTTTGAAAAGCCATGCTCCGTCCGTCTCTCTCAAAGGTTCCCCTTTTTTAGTTCTCAGTGTCAGCATTAGGGAAAGATAAACTAGATGATTGATTTTACTTATTTGATTATTTCTGCTACTGAATTAAGCTGTACTGACCCTTGCAAAAATGCCTTACTAATAAAATACTTAGCATAAAGAAAATCTAAAAGATGTTGTGGACATTCAATTAATGAGTCACCTTAAGTTTTTTGATGGTTGTAAAATAGCTGTGATGTTTGATTCTGGAGAGGAAAAAGTGGAAAATGTTTTTAGGTTGCTGGTAGCCCATATGTAAAACAACATCCTTGGGACTCACCAAGTCACTAAAACAAAACTGGTTCTGTACCAAGTGCCAGTTGTCTTAAAGAGAAGAGGTGTGCTCTGTGAAACTAGTTGGCTGCAGGCTGCTCAGTCTAAATGACAGGGGGAAGAAGGTTGGGACACCTGGATGTAGTTTGTCAGGAACCAGGCGAATCTTTTCTCGATGCCAGCTTAAACAGAGTTTTCTTCAGTTCTGGACAGGGTAAATCCCAGCAAATTTAGGAAACTCAATTATCCCGACAGACGGAGTGCTGGTAGCACATCTCACCTCTCAGAAGAGGAAGTAGAGAGTGAAAGAGGAGAGAGACTGAAGAGGGGGGGGATGTTGCGCAACAACATATAAAATTTGATCATTAACAGAGTTAACAAAGATTAGAGAAAATTTTGTTTTGCAAATGTTTATAAAATCTGAACAATTTCCTCCCAGAACCAAATTAATAATGGATAAAGACAATTCATATGGCAGCAGGTACAGAAAACCAAGGTAGAAATCTATTGTTAATCAATTCCTGTTAAATAAATGGGGGAAAAAATTACTTATTAAATATTTGGTCATTATTTCAGTTTGAGTCAGGCAGAACTTATCTGTTCGTTCCCATAGCAACGATCAGAAGCAGGACACTCCCCAGAACCACAGTGACCTCACTGATGAGGTCACAGATGACATCATGAACATCACAACAGATCAAAGAAGTTCTGAGGCTTTAACTGCTTGAATCTCAACACATCAGTTAGAATCCAAACGCTTCAGTGAGATTCAGGTTTTGTGTCTAGTGAGGATTTTTGTGTTTCAAAGATGCCATACCCTTTAATTTTCCCAGTTGGTTTTGGACTAGGATATCTGGTGACGACAGGGATGAGGAAAGTATTCAACCATTTCTTTCCTGGAAACGGCTCAGTTAAAAGTACCCCCAAGGATGTTGAGACAGATTTGTTTTGGGACGGCCTTCCATCGGTTCCCAGACATAGAGCTGACCCGGCTGGGGAAGTTTCTTCTGGGGCAAATCGCAATGCTCAGGTTTGGAGCTCATCGAGAAATGGCGCATCCTCTGTTCACAAACACAAAACCTCCCTGAACAAGGGCAGAAGGGAGTCAAAAGATGAAGAAAGATTTTTCGCACGTTCAGAAGAGTTTGTAGACAGTTCAATGTCAGAAGAAGAGGAACAACTTTGGAACCGTATTTTACTGATTCCCCAAAAGAAAAACTACCCCGATTGGGACAGTTCAAGCTTAGCAGAAGAGGAAAAACTTTGGAACCGTATTTTACTTATTCCTCAAAAGAAAAAATACCCCGAATTGGACAGTTCAAGCTCAGAAGAAGAGGATTCATGAGAAGCAAACACATGAAGAGAAACGCCACACTCCACAGAAAATCCCACCTAATGGTTTCTCCTGCCACTAATCTCCAAAACAACAAAGCTGTTTTTTAGAGGAGGAAGAAACATTGAATTTTGTGAATAAACTATCAAAAGTTAACATCCTGTTTGCAGGTTTCTCTCCGGGCGCTCCGGCTTCCTGCCACAATCTAAAGTCATCACTGTTTGGTTAATTAGTTAGTTAGTTAGACATTAGAAAGTCCTGGGTTTGAATCCCAGCCTGGTTCTGTCTGCATGGGATTTTCTGGTTCTCCATGTCCATATGTGGGTTCTCTCCGGGCGCTCCGGCTTCCTCCCACAGTCCAAAAAGATTTAGTGCGCTTCATAATGGATTGATATAATTATTAATAATAATAATATTATTATTAGGCCCGAGCAGCAAAGCACTGCGAAGGTACTGTTTACTATTACGATTCTGCCCCCCCAAAGAGGGGCCTTTTTGGGGGCTTTATCATATTCAAAAACTCACCAAACGACTAGAAAATTTAAAAATGTTGAATTTTAAGGTCGTCACAAAAATCACAAAAAAAAATTGCTCAACGGTGGCAACTAGCAATTTTCTGTTGACACAATGGTATGAACGTACTTCATTGTAGACACATGAAATTTGGTACACTTATAGAGCTCACCAAAAGACTCAGAACTTACATTTAATGTTATAAGCCAACTATCACAGGAAGTCGGCCATTTTGTATTGAAAGTCCATTTTTGATCTCGATTTTGACATTTACAGCCTTCGTATTTGATCGAACTCCTCCTAGGGATTTTGATTGATCGGCTTCAAACTTGGTCAGTCTGATCATATGGCATGTTTGATTTAAAGTTATCAAATTGGTGAGTTTTGGAGCATGTTGAAGGGGGGTTAGCAGGGGTCAAAGTTCACCTACTCGCCATGAAACACGAAACTCTTATATTTCCTATATAAAAACACATAGAGGGACCAAACTTTCAGTGATTGATCGCCATCAGGTGGCCTACAATACCCTATGGTCAAATGATGACATCACTTAGGACACGCCCCCTGAGAACAGGAAGTGTCATGTTTTACTATGAACGGTCGCTATCTTAGCCCTTTGACCTAATCAACATAAAACTGTGTCCAGAGACAGAAGACATGTTGGTGTGTTGAGGATTCCAACCCTGACCGGCTTTGACATAGCAGGTGGGTGTGGCGGCGTGGCGAAGTGACCTGTAACGCCGATGCCATACGTTTGGCTCTGAATTCCACAATTTTGGGCCCAGCTGCTCCAAACTCACTAGGATGGATCCTTATCCACCCACCGACAGGAATTCATAACAAAATATGGTGGGCGTGGCCTAATTTCTCTATAGGGCCCCCTAGAGTATTTTAAATGAACAGCCCCAAGCCATGCTTTAACCTAGAATTACGAAACTTGGTACACGTGTATCTTGTCAGGACGTACAAAAAAGTATCTTAGAGCCATGCTTTAAACCCAACAGGAAGTCGGCCATATTGGATTGATGTTCAGATTTTGACTGCGATTTTGACGTTTACAGCCTTCGTATTTGATCGAACTCCTCCTAGGGATTTCGATTGATCGGCTTCAAACTCGGTCAGTCTGATCATAAGGCATGTTTGATTTAAAGTTATCAAAACGGTGACTGTACGAACTTGCTGAAGGGGGGTTGCCAGGGGTCAAAGTTCACCTCTTCGCCATGAAACACGAAACTCTTATATATCCTGCACAGAAACTCACAGAGACACCAAACTTTCAGTTATTGATCATCATTAGGTGTCCTAAAATAGCCTGTGGTGAAATTATGACATCGCTTAGGCCACGCCCCCTGAGAACAGGAAGTGTCATGTTTTAATGTGAACGGTCGCTATCTTAGCCCTTTGACCTAATCAACATGAAACTGTGTCCAGAGACAGAAGACATGTTGGTGTGTTGTGGATTCAAGCCCTGACCGGCTGCGATGAAGCAGCTGGGTGTGGCGGCGTGGCGAAGTGACCTGTAACGCCGATGCCATACGTTTGCTTCTAGATTCCACATGTTTCGACCGAGCTGCACCAAACTTGGCCTGAGTGTTCCTGATGTGATGCCTGAAAATTCTATGTCATCATATTATGACGTCGTCTAAGCCCCGCCCCCTCAGAACGAATGAGAGAGATCTTCTGTGTTAAACAGAATAAACAGTCCATGTTCGTCATGTGTAGGGCAATGCTGCCCTCTGGTGTCGAATTACTGAAATAATGAAACGTTTTCAGTAATTCGACACCAGAGGGCAGCATTGCCCTGCAGATGAAATACTTCGATTTTGTAATACACAGGAAAAAATGAAAAATTTGTATTTCTAACACAAAAACTCACAGACACCAAACTTACAGTTATTGATCATCATCAGGTGTCCAATAATATCCAATGGTCAAATGATGACATCACTTAGGCCACGCCCCCTGACAACAGGAAGTCTCATATTTTACTGTGAACGGTTGATAGCTTCTGCACCAAACTTGGCATGAGTGATCCTGATGGGATGCCTGAAAATTCTGTCATCATATTATGACGTCATCTAAGCCCCGCCCCCCCAAACAGGAAGTGCTGTTTTTTTCCTCCGTTTATGGCTCTCTTGACCTAATCAAGATGATTCGGATGATGTCAATGCTCGCTGCTGGCTGAACCGTGTGGGCGTGGCCAAATGGCGAATATCAGTCCCTCGCCATATGCATACGTTTGGCTCTAAATCACACATGGATCATCTGATTGGCGCCAAACTGGATATGTATGACCTTTGTTCACCTCTAAAGAGCCCGACGAGGTTGAAATGTAATTTGACTCCACTGCGCCCCCTAAGTTAATACATGGGCTGTATCTCCTCGATGCATCGACCGATCTGCACCACATTTTTTGACAGTCGTCGGGGAGCGCTGCCGAACGCATTCACGCATGTCGCCCGGTGGACAGGCGGGGAAAATGCGAGACAGCATCTGCGGCGGCTGGCGGGCGGCGGTGCTGGAAACGGCGGCAGAGCTTCTGCGGTGGCGAGCGGGCTGCGGCTCTGGAAACGGTGCGAGAGCTTCTGCGGTGGCTGGAACCCCCGCGGTGGCCAATAGGCCGGAGCGGCGCTTGCTGCGAGGGCCGCCCGAGGCTGCTTGCAGCTTTAATTAATATTACTATTACTATATATAAATAGATATATCCATATCTCTAAATATATATATCTATTAATCTAACTCTATCTCTATCTCTCTCTGTCACAATCTAAAAAGATTTAATGCGTTTATGATGGATGGATGTTAATAATAATTATTATTATTATTATCATTACTATATATAAATTGATATATGTATCCATCTAGTAATCAAAAGATATATCTATATATCTATATACACATATATATATATATATACAGTACAGACCAAAAGTTTGGACACAACTGTGTGTCCAAACTTTTGGTCCAAATCTTTTTGCAAGAGGAAGGAACATGATGAACAAGTAATCAGTTAAACACAGAACAAGGCAAAGACAAATAAAATGAGCACAGACACAAACACACGCACACACTTATTCCTAAAGAGAACTTAGACCAATAAACCTAAGATTTTACAGATAGAGAGAGAAGGCTGAAGTACCCAGAGAGCACCCACGCAAACATACAAAAGAGCCTGAAAATTCAATGTATAAACATCCCAATCCAGGATTCAAACCCAGCATCTTTTTGATGCAAGACAGTAGTGCTAACAATTAATATATTCACTTTAGGTTTTACTAGAAAACAGTTACATTTGTTGACCTCATATTCTGAGCAAATGGTTTCTTTAATAGTCATTTGCAGGGGCTGCACAGTTACCAAGTCAATAAAATGTTCATACTCTGAAAAGCCCAGACTTAAACCTAAAGTTACTTCACCAAGCTGCTGGTCTTACATCATCCTCCACTCCCCTGTGCTGCATCTATAAACACCACTGTTATTGACTTCCCACACAGTGGATGATATCTACCTTAAATCTTCAATGTTAAATATTAAATGAAATGTTTACCTCTGCACACAGCATTTCTTTTAATTTCATCTTCCTTTTGCCATTTGACTATATTATATATTTATATGCTATTATATAAATGGTATCAAGACAATGACCATTACGGTTTTGTAGAATCTCTGTTCAGTGTTAAATATTCTCATTATAGTTTGCCCAGAAAAAAGTGCTGTGGGTTTAGAGCTGACCAAAAGCACTTCACATTCTTTGAACAAAAGAATCTCTAAATCAGATAGAAATGTCATTAGCCAGCTGCAGCGAACCTCCATGTGATTTCTTTCACTGCTTACACTGTCCATTACACTCCAAATTAAATATACTTGCAAATAAGCAAAAGATAGCTCACTGTGGGTGCAAATAGCATATCTTTTTCTTCTTCTCCATTGTTCTTGCAGTCCCCCATCTGGAAGCCCCTCTGAGAGCCACGTCACTTATATTAGGAACTGACTGGCAAGCTGATTTCCTAATGATGCAACCACACCAACCGTTTCTGGTGTGTTGGAGTAAGGAATTCTAGAAAAACAGCTCAATGAAGACTAAAAGGATTTATAGACTGCATAAGTGCATGAAAGAATCAAAGCAATGCCCCAGGTATGTTTTTGATGAGGGAATAGCTATAACATGATATAAAGCTCATTAAATATTTTGTGCCACCCAACTTGAAAGCAAAAACTTCTTAAATTAAAAAAAAATGTAAAAGCTTGCATGGCTTCTGACAACATTGGAACCTCCAAGATGGACTTTAATATCCAAGTGGGAGGACTTGTTAAGCTTGTTCCTGCTGTATTCTCCTTCACCCCAAATCAAATTTAAATCAGTTTCACTCCCCCTCCCCCAGTAGATGTGGCTGCACCACTTCGCTGTCACTGTTTGTTGGGTTGACGCGGACCACTGTGGGTACCATTCAACAACTCTCAGCTCAGAGACTCTGGGATTTACTCTAGCATAATATGCATCCCTTGGTTATTCTCATGCAATAAATGGCAATTACAGATCATTAGATCCTTTACTTCCCCCCTCCCAACAATGTACAATAAGAATCCTTCGTCATATTTCCATTTTGTTGCTTCTTAAAAGTTTCAGGACCATGTCAGGGGGGATTTCCTTGAGCAGAGCTTTCTGAATTATCTCTCCTGACATGTTCGTCCTGAATTAGAGATGATATAGTGACTCGGGAATGTGTGGAGTAAATAGCGAGATCTTCGTGTGTTGGGTGGTAGTGCTGAAAATGTTTCATTTGAATTACAGATGGCTCTTGGATCATTGTGACTGAAGTGAGAGTAATTGGCTGAATGTAGATGACAGGCAAAGCTTCAAGCATTATTGCCGCAACACATCTGGAAACTGAAGCTGCTGCCTTCGTTCTGAATGCCTCTGCAACTGTTGTTTTCACAAAGCAGAATGATCTGTTGCACAACAGATTGAGTCAGGGGGGAAAAAAAATAAAGTTCCCCGTCAAGACAATGTGTCTCCTCCTGCACGATGTTAGCCCCAGTCCTGTTTAGAGACTGTTTTCAATTAGATGGCAAAGACTAGAAACTTGGTTAAATGGAACAGTTGTGTTGAGGATACCAAACAAGCAAAAAGGGAGGACAGAGGGAGAGACACTGTGGTGATGGACAAAAAAAGATTTCTATGTTCCTCGTTCCCTTGAGCTCTGTGAGGATGGTGCGAGTTGAACCCATGCTGTGATAAAAGTGGGGGAGAGGAAACATCACACTCCCCTGTCCACCTGCTGTCTTTTCTCACATTCATCATTAGATGAACTTGTCACACAGGCCTTGCTTTGGTCAATTATCACCACATCCCATTTCTCACATGAGACAATAAGAGACAGTCGATGTGACACCGCTAGAATTTAGACAATTGGACGCTTACACTGAGTCGTACAGTAGGGAAAACTTCTTCAAAGTTTGACTTTGTCACAAAGTGAGAAAAGCCTTTAAAGTTCTCATTTCAGGAATAATGAAGAAAAAAAAACTTCTGCATCTATGGGTTTCTTTGAGAATCTTACATCACAGGCTGTATATGTGAGCTGAGACTCATATACAGAGGTGAAGCAGTGTATCTGAGCTGCCAAGTGACAGATAATTCTAACACAATCTCCTTGACTCATTTGCCTTCTGGCACTGCTTGTAGCCAGACTGCATGGATATCCACACACCATAGCCTTTACTGCAAGCCGTCCATATCTCCACCTCATTTTCGAGATCTTTCACACCAGGGCTGGTGCGTGAGTACATCATCAATCAGGCCTGCGAAGGAAGGTAAACATCTGGCGAACATGCTGCCCTATCAGGGAAAAGGCTGCAGACATTTGGGGACAGCATTTCTGGTGTTATTTGGCAGATTTGATTCCCTCAATTTCTAACCTCTTGGTCTGGTCAGACTCAGACCCATATTATCATTTTTCCTCCTGGTGTGTTAACCTAACATATCTAGAAATAAACGTTACACTCACTTGTATAACTGAATGGGTATAAAGCCAATTCAGTATCAGCTGTTAGATAGACATGCCACCTTACCCCTGTTTTTAGAAGAGAATACAATATAACAGAATAAAAACATCTTATTGTCATAATTCGTATGACGGATTTACAAATATTCCTCATAAGCTGCAGAGTCATACACAAATAAATCATCTAAATACACTGAATAAAATTAAACAAAAATAGCTGATTCAGGTCACAAAGCAAAATAATGGGTTATTTTATTACTCTCTAAGAAGCCAGAAATTTAGATTCAGGTCAATCCAAAATTATTCATACCCATTACAATTTTAGGATTACAGTAGTGAAATTTGACCACATGATCAATTTGTATTTGACAGAGAATCTGAGTTGGGAGCTATTGATTAGGGTGATGACATAGAGGCAGTGCAACCTCAAAGCTGACCCATGAAAATGCCATTGATAACAACCAGTCAGCATATATACGAAAGGAGGGATTGGGGTAAAGGCAATAAAGATTTTCCTGCTGACTACCGCGAGAGGTAAAAATAATTTTTAGATATATTATTTTTAATAAAATATAAATAAAAACAGATTTTTTTCAAATCTCTTTTACATTGTTTCACCATTTCTTTGAATTTTTTATTTTATTACTTTTGGGATGAATAAAAATGGTTTGGATGTAAATTTGCCAGGGGTATAGATCATTTTTTACTTAATTGTACACAACTCTTTCTATGTCTTTACACAATTTGGCAATGCCTGGACTATGATGTGACAGCTTTGTAAGCTTCTAATATGTTCATTTGAAATGTGAACAAATAAACAAATGAACAAATGAACCACAGAACACAAGACCTTGTCTGATGTTGGGTAAAGCAGATAATAGTCTGTCATTATCCATTATAAAATAAAGGCATGGACTGAAATGTCTCTCAGAAAGAAAGAATTACTCCAAAAGCAACTTAAAAACACATTGAAAGTCTTTCAATATGTATTCACAAAGTAATATCAGAATTTCTGCAATTATGACTGGAGATGTGGGTAAAGGCCATCCCCCATTTTTTTTGGACTCATGGAGATCAATAACTATCTACTCCATTTGATATTGGCAGTATGACTCACTGCCCAGGACAGCATTGCCTTGTAGGGGCTAGAAATCCTAAAAAAATAAAATAATAATAATAATAATAATAATAATAATAATAATAATAATAATAATGATAATAATAATAATAATAATAATAATAATACTTTTTGAAATTTGTAGTCTGTCATGAGTTGGATGCACACAAATTTTGTATTCCTTCTTCTTCACGTCATCTCCATATGGAATACAGTGTAAATGCAAAGCAAAAGCACTGTAGAAAATTATTCCTGGACACTGTAGCAGGCTAGGGAAGCTGGAAGTTTTATTGCAGCATCAGAGTTGGCTTAAATTAAAAAGCTGTTTTATTGTTTGTGTAGGAATCTGGATTGCCTTACACTTTAAAATCTGAAATACACTAATTGGATCATATTTCAACAATCAAATAACATTAAAAAAACACTGTCAGTGTAATTCATTTAATAAGTTGATTGTTTTACAGTTAATTAAATTATGGTGTGCAGTTAATTTAACATAATAGATAGCTGGCGATTTGAGAGACTAGGCTTTGTCTGCTTGGGTGATTTTGGTTCTGTGTGGGACAGCAGGAGGAACTGCACACTGTGCCATTCCTACAAGAACATCAACTGGTTAAGAAAATTGATTCTCTTTATCACATCATGTCTGAAGGAAGCTGCGCGAAACTAACAAAACGTTTCTAGACACTGATCAACTCAAAGGAAAGGCTTCAGTTCAATTTAAATTGAAGGAGTTGTTAGTGTTGTTAGATTGTGTCAGCATGTCCTGCCTAAGGCATCAATGACCTACACTGCTGCTTAAGGCCCCGAGAGCAGAAGGGGCCCTTAAACATGAATTAATTCTCACTGAGAATGTAAATCTCAGGCATGACATCTTTATTAAGAATTATACAGCGTTTGAATTTTTCACAGAAATTTGGTGCATATTGAGTTTGAAAGAATCAATGACTCTTGTAAAGATTAAATTCAGTTTTAGTTGTATTTTAAGAACTAACAAATGTATGCTGGCTGTGATCATGTAGAGAAAAACTTTGATTTCCAGGTATGTTAAAATTTGCCTTATCTCTAAATAATGAAACTAGTGGTTTTAAACAGGATTAGGATTATGGTGGCCACTATCAAATTCCTGTTATCAATGCTCAGGGCCAGTTACAGTTTTGTAAAGAAAATGATCTCCTAACAAAGGACAGTTTCTGATTGAAGTTTTGATTTTCCAAAACATTTTCTATGAGATGTTGAAATGTGCTACACGCTAAAAATTTTTTTTATACTTCTTTCATCTCCTTACTAGGGAAGCCAAGAGTTGAGGATGGCTCCGATAAATAATTTCTTTTCTTTTGTGAGATGACTGAGTTTAAGCTGTTTAGTTACCAAATCCAAGATTTTTGCCACTGTAAATTAGAGCTAAGCAGACAGACTTTGAAGATTAAACGTCGACTTATCTGCTTTATTGCTTGTTTTCATTAGGCTCTTCATAGCTGTTAAGTGTTTGTAATCTTCATTATTTCGGAGCACTGATAAGTGCATTTCCTCTGTTTCCGCCCATGTCTGTCTCATTTATAGACTTCAATCCCGGAACTGGAAGCCAAACATTCCTTTGTTTGTGTTTCATTTGGAAGACGCCGTTCACCGACTTGTCCCCGGAAGCAGCGATAATGTGGAGGCAGCTCATGGCAGGGAAGATATTCTGCTCTGCTTAGCAGGTTCATGAATACTGAGCAGCATTGTAAAGATCAAACAGAACGAACATGGTGTTCCAGCACGTGTGTGGTGGAGAGAAGTGCCGCTGACACTTTGACACCTGTGACTGTGTCATTACTACCACGCAGTGAAGGCTAGGGCAGATGTTTATTGAAATGAAAATTTTTTTCCATGAGCTATTTTGGCATTTTTGTCATACCTATGTTCACATTTACAATTTGATGTGAGCGAACGCGCTTCTGTTTAATCTGTCATCGCTTATAATGTGCTACTATATAAAGAGTCATGCCAACTATGGCTGCTTGTGTTTTGGCAGTATTTAAAATAATTCCTGAGTCCCTATCCTCAGCGTCTCCAAAATGTTAAATAACTTTTAGAGAGTAAAACTTATTTTTCCTTTTTGTCAGTGGACTGGATTTATATGACAGCAACAACATCCAATGTACAGTCCATTCGGAAAGTATTCACAGCGCTTCATTTTGTCCACATTTTAGTGTTACGACCTTACTCCAAATTACATTAATTACTTTTTTTTTCCTGAATTATGTAAAAATATTCAGGAAAGAATTATGTAAGATTCTTACCCCATTATGACAATGTGGAAAAAAGTTTGAGATTTTTGCAAGTTTATCAAAAACAAAAAAAAAATTACATTTACATAAGTATACCCAGCATTTGCCGTGACGCTGAGAAACTAGCCGTTTCCACTGACCTTCCTTTTTATGTTTCTGCAGCCTAAATGGATTCCACCTGTTGTAAATTCAATTGATTGAACTTAATTTGGAAGGACACACATTTCTGGAGGGATCTGAAAACGACTGTGCAGACGTCTTCGTCCAATCTGAAGAGCAGCAATGAAAAATGGACGATAAAAAAAGAAGATGCTAAGCTAGTGTCACCTCATTCAGAAAGACTTGAGGCTGTAAATGCTGCCAAAAGATGATCAATAAAGTAGTAAATTAATTAAATGTAATTTTTGGTTTTCTATTATTTGGAAATCTCAAACACTCTTTTTCCACATTTTCACAAAGGGTTACTGTGTGTAGTAAATGTAAGGGAAATAAATGTATGTAACAGTATTTGCAATAAGACAAACATTTAAAATTTGTAAAACGTGAAGCACTGTGAACACTTTCTGGATAAACAGAATTCTACTGCAAGTTTTTGTGGTAGTGCAGGACAATAGTTTTTTTTTTCTTTTCTTTTTTTTTTACAAAAACTCACGTCATTTGTTGGGAACACATTTTCTTGCTATCCATCCATCCATCCATCCATCCATCTTCTTCCGCTTATCCGAGGTCGGGTCGCGGGGGTAGCAGCTTCAGAAGGGAGGCCCAGACTTCCCTCTCCCCAGCCACTTCTTCCAGCTCCTCCGGGGGAATCCCGAGGCGTTCCCAGGCCAGCCGAGAGACATAGTCCCTCCAGCGTGTCCTGGGTCTTCCCCGGGGCCTCCTCCCGGTGGGACGTGCCCGGAACACCTCACCAGGGAGGCGTCCAGGAGGCATCCTGACCAGATGCCCAAGCCACCTCAACTGGCTCCTCTCGATGTGAAGGAGCAGCGGCTCTACTCTGAGTCCCTCCCGGATGACTGAGCTTCTCACCCTATCTCTAAGGGAGAGCCCAGCCACCCTACGGAGAAAACCCGTTTCGGCCGCTTGTATCCGCGATCTCGTTCTTTCGGTCATGACCCAAAGCTCATGACCATAGATGAGGGTGGGAACGTAGATCGACCGGTAAATCGAGAGCTTCGCTTTTTGGCTCAGCTCTCTCTTCACCACGACGGACCGGTACAGCGCCCGCTTGACAGCAGACGCTGCGCCAATCCGCCTGTCGATCTCCCGCTCCCTTCTTCCCCCATTCGTGAACAAGATCCCGAGATACTTAAACTCCTCCACTTGGGGCAGGACACCCCCCCTGACCCGGAGAAGGCACTCTACCCTTTTCCGGCTCAAGACCATGGCCTCGGATTTGGAGGCACTGATCCCCATCCCGGCCGCTTCACACTCGGCTGCGAACCGATCCAGCGAGAGCTGCAGATCACGATCTGATGAAGCCAAAAGGACCACATCGTCTGCGAAAAGCAGAGATGAGATCCTAAGGCCACCAAATCGGATCCCCTCAACACCTTGGCTGCGCCTAGAAATTCTGTCCATGAAAGTGATGAACAGAATCGGTGACAAAGGGCAGCCCTGGCGGAGTCCAACTCTCACCGGAAACGAGCCCGACTTACTGCCGGCAATGCGGACCAGACTCTGACACCGGTCATACAGGGACCTGACAGCCCGTATCAAAGGGCCCGGTACCCCATACTCCCGGAGAACCCCCCACAGGGCTCCCCGAGGGACACGGTCGAACGCCTTCTCCAAGTCCACAAAACACATGTAGACTGGTTGGGCGAACTCCCATGCACCCTCCAGGACCCTGCTGAGGGTGTAGAGCTGGTCCAGTGTTCCATGACCAGGACGAAAACCACACTGCTCTTCCTGAATCCGAGGTTCGACTATCCGACGGACCCTCCTCTCCAGGACCCCTGAATAGACCTTGCCAGGGAGGCTTAAGAGTGTGACCCCTCTATAATTGGAGCACACCCTCCGGTCCCCCTTTTTGAACAGGGGGACCACCACCCCAGTCTGCCAATCCAGGGGAACTGCCCCCGATGTCCATGCGATATTGCAGAGTCGCGTCAACCAACACAACCCTACAACATCCAGAGCCTTAAGGGACTCCGGGCGGATCTCATCCACCCCCGGGGCCTTGCCACCGAGGAGCTTTTTAACCACCTCGGCGACCTCGCCCCCAGAGATTGGAGAGCCCAACCCAGAGTCCCCAGGCTCCGCTTCCTCAGTGGAAGGCATGTTGGTGGGATTGAGGAGGTCTTCGAAGTACTCTGCCCACCGGCCCACAACGTCCCGAGTAGAGGTCAGCAGCACACCATCCCCACTATAAACAGTGTTGGTGCTGCACCGCTTCCCCCCCCTGAGACGCCGGATGGTGGACCAGAATCGCCTCGAAGCCGTGCGGAAGTCTTTCTCCATGGCCTCTCCAAACTCCTCCCACACCCGAGTTTTTGCCTCAGCAACCGCCCGAGCCGCATGCCGCTTCGCCCGCCGGTACCCATCAGCTGCTTCCGGAGTCCCACAGGCCAAAAAGGCTCGATAGGACTCCTTCTTCAGCCTGACGGCATCCCTCACCGAAGGTGTCCACCAACGGGTTCGAGGGTTGCCGCCGCGACAGGCACCGACAACCTTGCGGCCACAGCTCCGATCGGCCGCCTCGACAATGGAGGCACGGAACACGGTCCACTCAGACTCCATGTCCCCCACCTCCCCCGGGACGTGTTCGAAGTTTTGCCGGAGATGGGAGTTAAAGCTCCGTCTCACAGGGGATTCCGCCAGACGTTCCCAGCAGACCCTCACAACACGTTTGGGCCTGCCAGGTCTGACCGGCTTTCGCTCCCACCACCGGAGCCAACTCACCACCAGGTAGTGGTCAGTGGACAGCTCCGCACCTCTCTTCACCCGAGTGTCCAAGACATACGGCCGCAGATCCGATGAAACGATGACAAAGTCGATCATCGAACTGCGGCATAGGGTGTCCTGGTGCCAAGTGCACATATGGACACCCTTATGCTTGAACATGGTGTTCGATATGGACAATCCATGACGAGCACAGAAGTCCAGCAACAGAACACCGCTCGAGTTCAGGTCGGGTGGGCCGTTCCTCCCAACCACGCCCCTCCAGGTCTCACTGTCGTTGCCCACGTGAGCGTTGAAGTCCCCCAGCAGAACAAGGGAGTCCCCAGGAGGAGCACTCTCCAGTACCCCCTCTAAGGACTCCAAAAAGGGTGGGTAATCTGAACTGTCGTTCGGCCCGTAAGCACAAACGACAGTCAGAACCCGTCCCCCCACCCGTAGGCGGAGGGATGCTACCCTCTCGTTCACCGGGGTAAACCCCAACGTACAGGCGCCGAGATGGGGAGCAACAAGTATGCCCACTCCTGCCCGACGTCTCTCTCCCTGGGCAACTCCAGAGTGGAAGTATGTCCAGCCCCTCTCAAGGAGACTGGTTCCAGAACCAGAGCCATGCGTCGAGGTGAGACCGACTATTTCTAGCCGGAACCTCTCGACCTCACGCACTAGCTCCGGCTCCTTCCCCACCAGAGAGGTGACATTCCACGTCCCAAGAGCCAGTTTCTGCAACCAAGGATCGGACCGCCAGGGTCCCCTCCCTTGGCCGCCACCCATCACACAGTGCACCCGACCCCTTTGGCCCCTCCCACGGGTGGTGGGCCCATGGGAGGGGGGGCCCATGTTTCCTCTTCGGGCTGAGCCCGGCCGGGCTCCATGGGTAAAAGCCTGGCCACCAGACGCTCGCCATCGTGCCCCCCCTCCAGGCCTGGCTCCAGAGTGGGGCCCCGGTGACCCGCGTCCGGGCGAGGGAACACCAAGTCCAAGGTTTTCCTTCATCATTGGGGTCTTCGGGCTGCACTTTGTCTGGTCCCTCACCTAGGACCTGTCTGCCTTGGGTGACCCTACCAGGGGCATGAAGCCCCAGACAGCATAGCTCCTAGGATCATTGGGGCACTCAAACCCCTCCACCACAATAAGGTGGCAGCCCATGGCCTGCCACCTTACTGATTCCAAATTGTGTGAGGTCTAAATCTGACTGTGCCCCGTTCATCTTCACACCAACCTGCCACTGGTGAAAAGAAAGGCCTTCCCACAGCATCATTCTGTCACCACTGTGCTTCACCAAAATGATGGTGCAATCAGGATTATGTTCAGTATTAACTTTCTACAAGTGTTTTCGCATGGCCATAAAGCTCTGGTTCCATCTGAAAAGAGTCTCCTAGAGGATTTGCAGCTAAGCTATAAAGCAGAACTTTGTTTCTTTTGACGTTAACTTTCTTCAGGTCACTCTTACCCACGAGCCAGATTGGGAAAAAGCACTATCATAGTTACCTTGGCAGACTTACCATGGGTCTCTATATCTGCTCTTCTGAGTCGACATCTCTGTGAGATGTTGAAAGCTTTGGATGTTATTTTATTATTTATCTTCTCTACAAATTTCTCCCTGCTGCATTTCTTGTTATTTATGATTCTGTTTGTTTGCTAATGCCCTCTAACAAACCGGTATAAATACAGCTGTTCCCACAAACAGCTTTATTTACGCTGTAAATAAATTACATACTGGTGGACTTTATTTTCAAATTAGGTGACCTCTCAAGTCAATTGATGTTATTGGATTTTCAGGCTATCAGATTAAAGATAGATCAATAGAACAGCACACTACAGTGCCAAGTCCTTTTTTTTTCTATCCATTTCAGAATTATGCTCCTTGTGCTCTCTTTGTCTATCACCTAAGATCTAAACAAAATACATTGTGGTTTGTTGTTGTTGCATGACACAATGTGAAAGCACAGCAGCACCTTCAAGGGGAATGAATACTTTCTCAAGGAACTAAATGAGCATGCATGGGCTTGTGTGGGGTTCAGTCTCGACCAGCGGATAGCAGTTCCCCCACGTCGTCCGTCGTCTTTGTTTAGAAACCTTGGCTCTTATGTGAGTAAATGAGGTTCATAACCCCGGCTTTCTGCATCACCAAACTGCAGCACAGCTTCCTCATGGTTGAGGAGAAAAGCTGGCGCTCACATTGAAAGCACTCTCAGCAGACGGTTTAGTAATTACACACTGGAAAGCAATCAGCCAGAACACTGCTTCTTAATTAGCAGAACAAAACAACTGTGCATGGATTGGAGGACCCTGGAGGTCATGCGCTACCCTCAGGTATCTCACCAAGGTGCACTTTAAAAGAGCTTTGATCCTTTTTGGCCACCGCTCGCCTCCCTGATCAGACGGACAGACTCCCAGTGATCACGGACGCAACTCAGCAGGTAAAAAGAATCGCCGTGTGTTCGAGATTAAGGAGCGAAAACCCACAGGGTGGGAAATAGGATGCCCTTTGAAGGTGCGACTGGCTGATAGCTTGAAGGGATGAGCATTTGGGCCTGTCACCGTGTATGCCAGTAGAAGAAAAGAGAGGTCACCTAATCCGCTTCGATAAAGGCTCCGGCAGCAACACACATGCTATTCATTAGTAAACAAGAGAAGGAGGTGAACCACGACAAACAGGCTGGCCGTAATTAGCATGTACCGGATCCTGCAGGAGAGGAAGCCTCTGACAGGGGTCGGGCAAGTAACCCTCCACCTCAATGTGCATTTAAAGCAGTGTGTTTGTTTTTTACAACCAGAACAGCTCTCATCAGATTCAATGTTTAGCTTAAAGGTATTACATCTTTTGGTGTTGTATGTTTTATATTCCTAAGATATTATAATGGGATCACAATGTGTTTTTAATGCAAGGCAGCTTGTGTAAGGAACACACTGTTTCTTTTTTAAAAATTTTCTAAAAGGAAAAAAAAAAACCCTCACACGTCTACTGTTTATTCAACAAAGTGACAGCAATGGCATCCTGGATAAAGGTAATCTGGAATGTGTGGAGGGTTGGTAAAAGACAAGGTGAAGATGCAGACAGAGAGATTTTCATTTGCCTTCTATCAACACCTCTGCAGGGCTGGCTGGTAATAGTTTTTCTTCTTCCTGTCTATTAATGTCTGGCTCCTGAGCCAGCAGTTACATGCTGTGTCATTAAAGGTCAGAACAAATTGGATCCTCAAATGGAGACAGGGTGGGGGAAAAAAAATCAGGGCTGCTTAATAGGTGGCATAAGAACTCTAATAAATGATCTGATTATTCTTAACGATTTTGTTTTCTCTGTATTGATTTGTACCCGTCTTGTTGTCAGGCAATTTGTTGATTTATTTCACTTAAAGTACACCGTCAAGACAGAAATATATAGCAAGCAATGTTTTACTGAACTGGGGCAGCATTAACTGGGATAAGTTACTTGTTACACCAGTAGCCTTACTACTACTTCATTATATCCTTATTTGCAAAGAAAACCAATTATTATCTGTCTGACATAAGTGTAAATAAAAGATCTGAGCCACATTTAGATAAGTATAAATGCCATGCAATGCAAATGAGGCTCTTCGTTGCCTTTTTTTTTTTTCAAATTATTGGCCTAAACATACACTACGGCTTAAATAGGAATTGCTCATTAAGATTGGTTATAGGCAGATAATATGCTTATTCTTTTCATGAAATGAAAGAAATATCTATTCTTGACCCTAGCCAACTGTGATCAAATTAACACACTGAAAGCATAAAGAAAAACACACATTATTGCCTCACTTCACTCCACCATAAGCCCAAATTGTCCTCTAAGATTCCTGCATTTCCTGCAAAAAGACCATTTCTGCCACATAAAAGTTTTATGCAATGAAAAGTGTCTTTTAGTTATTGCGACAGATATAGGACCGATATTACGTACTGATAAAAGACAGCCAATCACAGTGAAAATGTCAAAATTACATGAATTTAAAAACAATTCATTTTTTTTGAACACATGGTAAAATCTCTAGATTTCTTATCCTAAAAACACTGGGGTCGCATAGTGGTGCTGCTCTTTAACAAGGCAACATTTTAACACATGGCTTTTCCAGACAGAAATGGGTCTAGCTAATGTGTCATTATGCACTGCACAGCAGACAAATTGGCAAAATATGTCCCCAAAGGCCAGATTCATCCCGTAGAATATTTCCATTTGGCATGTGATGTACTTCGACTAAACCTAAACATCTGTCATGGTCTCTATGTTTACTTTCATTTTGTTTCTTCTAAGCTGCTCATCAATTTGCAAGATTATTATGGCAGTATGTGCTGTACTATACCTGTACTTAAATGGGTTTTTTTCCCCTAAAGGAAGTACTGTGTACCAGTTCATTTGAAATTAACTTGTACACAGTACTATATATGTACTGAATGTTTGAGTAATTAAGGGAAAATTTCAAACATGCCACCTGATCTTAATTTGCAATTACCCAATTTGCACTCATGTAATCATTATCACTATTTCCTTCACTTGTCAAATCCACAGATATTCCATATTTCATACTTGACTATGCTTTCTTGGCTTATGTTTCTGTTTTACTTGTAGCACCTAGATGGATTACTAAAGCATACCAATCAAGTCTCCCATTCGAACTGGGAAAATACCATATTTTACTCCTCAGTCCCAGCGTGCTCCCGTATTAGTATATTCATGTAAATTCCCCATATTAACTAGTTACTAACTGTGTTGCAATCATTCTCCAATCCCTCTCAAGTTCACCTCATTTCTCGTTTCGCAGTTGAAATGTGGATGTTTTTAAATGAGCCATTGATGATTTTAACATGACTAAAACCAGCTTAGAGTATTAACAAGGTAATATCCTCAAATGCAAATCAATGTCAGTTTTGTAACGACAGAGTAGACAAACATTTTCATTTGATGAACTTCCCAAAGTCCTGATCACAACCCAGAAGCATATTTATATTATACTTAAATGTAGTCTGCAAAGACAAAATCCAAACTAAATAAATAAACTTCCTGCAAATAGAAGTGATTCAGTATCCAGCCTAACGTTTGCCAAGAACTTGAGATTTGTTGGCTTTAAAATGTATAATGTCTCCATAACTGGCAAAGGTGCCATTTTAAAAAACAAAAAAAGCAAATATTTGCAGCTGTTTTTTATATCTTTGACGCTGTGTGAAGTAGAGAAAGTTCACAGTAAAATGCAAACATGCCCCCCCAAATGTTGTGCTTAGAAATCACTAAGGTTGAGGAACAAATAAAGAAAAAAAGAAAAAAGAAGCCATATCTAAAATATCACATTGTTGGCCATGATAAGTACATGTAAATGTAAATGTAAATGTAAATGCCAAATTAAAGAGGATTTATTCAGCATAACTGAATAATATGCAACTGATGGATCAACTGTTTCTTTACTTAACAGCATTATTATTTATATTTACATAGCACATAACTATTGTGAGAAGCTTGTCAAAGAAAACCCAAAACTTTTGGCACAAGTCATAGACAATTCTACCAAATACTGAGGAAATTTATGTAAATATTTGATTTTGAAGACACTATTAAATAAATCTCTGTCACATTCTTTCTCTCATAATTGGGGCCTTTAGCAAGTAGAAATAATTTTGGCAAATGTAACTGACCTAAAGCAAGAGAAGTTTTATCTGATATAACTTCAGACAGTGAGAAGAAAATTGTGTCTTTTCATTCAGTGAATATAAACATTTGGTTTGTACATTTATTAAAGTGTGTGTCCTCCACATAAAGTTTGAGATTTTAGTCATTTTTAGGTTCCACATTCAAAAATCCAAACTTTTTACTGCTTAAATTGTCAAAAGCAAGTAGGCAGAACATATTTAAAATAACCCTTTTTGCTCTCTTCCAACACCGGCTTACTGGCTTCAATAAACCATGTTTCAGATAGTCCACTGCACCTTTGGATGGACAAGACAAAAATCACTTTCCCCCTCCCAGTCATTTCTTTCCTATATCGACTGCCCAGTTGGTATTTCAGGATCTGTTCTGTGACATTTGGCTAACTGCACAGAGGTGTCAGGAAGAGCCATCACAGGGAGAAGAGATAGCGTGGGTGAAGAGAGGAAAGAGAAGATATCGGGATCAACAAACTGAGGGAGGAGCATGTTAAAAGAGACAGAGATAGAATTAGAGAGTCTGACTGAGCTGCAGGGATTGAGGCAAAGGAAGGCGGGAGAGAATGAACTGTCATATTCACCGCTATCAAAGCTGTCTGTGGCTTTCCAGATGTCTTTTTTTAACAGGCAGCAGTGGCAGGTGCATGTTAGCTGTAATGGCGTGTCTGTGTCCAGGCCTCTCCTCGGTCACTCATCTGACTCCCTGCTCCAACACCCTGCTTAACCTAAAATTGGATGATGTAGATTTAAAGCATTTTACTCACAAGGTTTAAAAACGTTAGTATACATGAGTCAATTACAATAGCACAAATAAGGAGATAGATTTTTTTTTTCTGATATCCAAGAGGAAAGTTGTGTCTCCCCAGTGAACAACATTGAAAATGGTCCCCATAACATCCCCGGCCCACATCAAATTGCCAATCTGTGAGTTGTTACTCTATATGCAATGATAACATTAAATTTCAGCTCGCCAAGAGCTCGATCGGTTGATGCTGTAGTGTAAAAAATGTGAGGTGCATAAAACCACATATCAGATAAATGAAAAGTGCAACACCTAGGTGAAATATAATGAAATTTCTCCATAAGATACCTGTTCAAATCTGTGGAGGCTATAGCAGACAACCCGACTCACAAAGTGTTTGTGTGACAAGCAATTTATGTGCAAGTACGCTTAATCCTTAACACATTCACATGATATTTATAGGGAGTGAGAGAATATGATTGTTCAGTCTTATAAACATGGCAAACAACAGACAAATACAACAAAATTGCAGTGCATTTTTTCACTAGGAACACAATTAAAGTTACCTTGATAGAAAGACCTGAACCCAACCAGTAAAAACAACATCTGATCACGTTAAACAAACCAGGCTTTCAAAGTTTTTTATTAATGTGTACTAAGGGGGACATGATGTAAAATTGACTTTTTTGAGCTTTATGTCAGGTTATAATGTTTTTTCCTAATCAAAAACATGGTATGATTCTTTCATGCATTTTTGAGAAATCCTTGAATCATCCATTCAGGACCACCTAAACACTTGCTTATACGAAGTACCGCCTATTTACCCAAAGCTCCACCTTAGAGGTGCAGTATCTAGATGAGTTTCCGCCTCACAGAGCTCCTCTTTCCCTCCCGTTTTCCCCACTCAGCTCCACCGGACTAGCAGCAGCAGCAATTAGCAAAAACATGGTGTAACTGCGAGTCTCCTGAACTCATCATAGGAACTACTTCTCAGTCCAAAGACCGTAAAAACTGTTGTAAATGGCAAAGAGTGCCATTGTGGTGAAATGCTGAGGGTAGAGTGTCAGAAAGTGTTCTTAAAGAGACAGAGGCCGATTTTAAGGCGTCAAATTGCAAAGTCAAATTTCCTTTAAGTCAGTTTTTATAAGAATGCTCTACATGTCAAATATGAAGGTAACATCGTTACTTGATTGTGCTATAAAACGGCACTATAGTCCTGGAAAACACTTAAAGCTCTTTAAAGCGTTAACTGATCAAATGTATTACCTGAATTGTTAAACTTCATTAATGTCAGGATTACTGTTCAAGTTTCTTGACATTTTATCCTCACTCTGGAACCTCTCATGCAAAACCTCCTTATGTCATAATTTATTATGGAATATGTAGTCTGTGACCTTTAGTAATATATCAGAGTCTGTGTGCAAGAAGTTCAGCACTATGTGGCCACCCGTTTCAATCAATCAGGAGACAAAGTCCCAAAGCTTACTGCATAGATATTTATCATAACTGAATTGCAAAAATTATTATGATTCAACATGATTTTGTTTTTGTTTTTTTATTGCAACGTGCGTGGTGTAACGTCGATATTTACACCTGCTGAGTATTTTATTAGATACGCCTTGCTAGCAAGAAAAGAAACTACAAACCAAGGGAAAACGATAAACACTGAACTATGAGAAATAAATCCGTATCCATGAAGAACAAGGCACAAAAATAAACTAAGAAACGAAACACAAAGAATGAGCTAATGTGGCAACGCCCTTCCAACAATAATGACCACATCGAAATTAACAGAATGAGACGTCAAGGGAAAAAAATGAATGAAAACCAACAGCCAACCATCCAAGGGTCACAATGGTGGATTTGGGTTTTGAATTTTGTGTGAGTTCAACTTCCTCTTGAACCATGCGAGCTAAAGGTGAGCTAAAGGACTAATGACAAACCATTTCTCTAACTCTCTAAGAGAGGAAGTTGCTTTTCCAATACAATCTCTCTCTTCAAAAAAGAAATCAAGGCCAAGGGATATGAAGAGACTTTTTGAGGCATGTTTGTGTTTGTGGATCGACAGGTGTCTCGTTGAATCACACATTCACTTGTCACTCTTATTGATTTTGGCTACCTGACACTTGTTCTCCCCGAGCTGCAGTTCTGCTATTTTCCAAGTGTTTGGCTGGGAGCTGAGGCAGCCGAAGTAAATAGACCAAAGACCCAAATCGATAAATAAAAAGTTAAACGCAGGTATGATAGCATTGCCCTTCAGAACTAGATGCATTTATTATATGTATGCACAAAATTAAAAGTTTGAAGTTAAAATGTTTGATTTAAATATACAAAAATTGCAGGACCTTCCTTATATGTAAGCCATAATCATCAAATTACACTCTTTGTGTGATGATTCTATATAATATATGTACATTTGTTTAAAAGAATGTTTTAGAGCCGTTTTAAAATGCTTCATACTGTAGATGTTGTATTGTCTTCAAAGAGATTTCTTTATTTATAGCTAGAATGGTCAAGAAGCTCACTAAGCAGTGGATCTATCCTGCTATGACACTCTCCATGAAGGCAGAGCTCTAAGAAAAAATTCATGACTTACTTTAACTCACAGCATGAACTCTGTCTGTGTGCAGTCCTGTTTGTTATCCAAGGATGACGTTAAACTTCCACTTAAAGTTGCCATGGCACAAAAAAGCAATTGCACTGCAGTCAACCACATATTTCTGTCGGTTTCAGCAGAGGAAAGATATATTTTACTTGTTAATTTCATGGGAGATCTGCTGTGACATTTACTTGTCTTATCGTAATAGGAGAATATGATATATTCCTCACTTTGTTTGCAGGTATGGTTTAAAAATATTTTCGATTACATTCAGGCATACTTTCTGAATATGTATCCACTCCAAGTAGAGAATGACACCAAAGAAATGTACAAATAAATTAAATTTGTTCTTGGAACATTAACACGGGGGCACAGCGAACACCTAAATCTCTAAGATGAAATGTATGTCAAGCTTTCTCAGAATTTAGCTCTTTCCCATATTCTTGCTACTCGGGGAAACAATTGAATCACAATCCCTAAATATTCTCTTGTCATATGAAGCAAAAAGTGAGTCAGATGCATGACAGATTTAAGAATCCAAAAACAGAAGCATAGATCCAAACATAGATCCATGGAGCTGCGGGAACACAAGAGAGGCTGGATGAGCAGCATCACTAACAGATGGACTGAGGAAGGAAGAAGTAAAAGCAGACGGACAAAACGTCTAGAAGCAATGAAGACGCACACCAAGACAGATCAGTCGCAAGATGATGTGACCAAGACTCTTGTGAAATTAGCCAGCTCAAAACGTTTTTCAACCTGTCACCTCAGATGTTATTCAGATGTTAAATATAAAATTCATTTTGGGATTTTTTGCTTCATTTTTTAGTGGTTTTGGGGCAAACAAATTACTATCTTGAACTTTCATGTAGACGTAAATAAATAGAGGCAAAGGGATCATTTTTAGCTTCAGCACAAAATATATAATACAATTTTATTTTATATACTAATTTTGTAAAGAGCACAAGTAGTGAAATGTATTTGCTTTATTTAAATATTGCCAATTTATTCAGCTTTGTCATCGAGTCTAGCTAAAGAAGCTAATGTGTTAATTTTATAATAAATAAATCTGACTGAGCTGTTTGCAGTAAACAACAAAGTCCTGTTTTGCAAAATGGCTTTTAAAGTCACGGCTTTTATTCTCAGTAAAGAGCATTCACCTAAAAAGTAACAATGTTCCAAGTGAGGTCTAAAATATGTACATTCAGTTCTACTTAAGAACATTCATCAGCACATACGAATGTTTCTGCATGTCCACCATCATTTTCAGCATCGCTATACAAAAGGAGCACTACCAGCAGCTTAGCGGCAGCAGCAGAAACTTTCTGCATGCACTAAATAGTAAGTGCTCTCACACTCAGTCGCTTATAACAAACTGCATACTTTTAATAAACCACAAAATCTCTCCTGAACGCCTGCAAAGACTGGCTGGCTGATTTGCGAACACTGCTTGCATGATCGTTAGACGCGATTTGAATTTACTCCTTTGTTTTGTTCACATTAAAGAGAAGATCTGACCAGCAGATCACTAGCCCCAGGTAAAGGGGAAAAAAAAACATCAAAAAGTGAACCAAATTTGAGAAAATAGGACATGAGGTAGTGATATTTGTTGCTGATATTAGACTGCAGGTGTTTGTGTGGCTGCTGTTTTTGTTCATTTAACAAGGATGGTGGCAGCTTAGGCAAGATTTCTGTTTTGATTTTTCACTAAGTATTTAGCTATTGTTGAAATAAGCTTAATGTTTTGCGCAATGCAAGGATATGTAATGTTGAAATAATGTCAAAACAGCCTTTAATTTTGATATCAGATTTTTTTTCAGTCAGTACATGAGATTGATAAAGGCTTGTGGGTGGGTTACAAATATTTCTACACCTACAATTACAGATGGCTTGGATGATGACATGGAAGATGAGTTGAATTTGGTGGCAACAGTAATAAATGTCCACTTTAGCTATGTGGCTGTTATATTCAGTTCTGTCCAAAAATAATCATATGTCTAGAAGATTTAGACTTAAATCTTCCAATCAGAAAGTTGTTTTCTGACATGAATTGAGAGATTTGCCTCAAAAGATTTAGCAAAAAAACAAAAAGTTTATTTATTTATTTTCTTACATTATGATTTTTGACTGTGTTTCCTCTGGTGATGAACTCCAGGTCTTTGATCCAAAACGTGATTATTAATTCCAATCAAAAACAGCCTGCTGGTAAAATTAAAATATTACTTTAACCTTAGTATGTTAGAAATATGAATACTTTTTGTCTTAACCGTACATAAAATGGGTGTTGCTTTGAAATCCAGACTCTATTTTAACTAACAAGCGATCTTTCATATTTAGCTGTGTCATTATTGGATAACAACAACTTAAAATTGTTCTGATAGATTCCCATACAACCCTTCAGTTAAACACTTTTTCCTCCATTAAAAGAGAAACCCCTCCCTCGCCGCTCATCATCACTACTAGATGACTTTTAAAACAGGCTCATCAGAGAGAAATAAATCACAAAACTGTTTCATGACATGAGCAAAAGTGAGCAATAAAATGATAAAGCACCATTTGTGAAAACATCTTTCAGCTCAAGTAAACCCAGTCCTCTGTAACGCTCCGACTCCTCAATGTTTCTCCTTGCGCCACGTCTGTGTGTTGGTCCAAAAGGTGCAGGAGCGACAGATTAGCACGGTCAAGGTCAGCGTGAATGTGTTGATCCGGAGTGAGTTACGGCAAAGGTGAACGGATTCACCTGCTGGCCCCGGCAGATTGATTTAATTAAGAATATGCCTGCACGTTTGTTCCGATGAAACTATAAAGGCCAGAGAGACCACCAGAGGGAGAAGAGACGAGAAAAGAAGAGAAGAGGAGCCACATGTAATCAAAATGAGAGTGAGGTTAAATTGATGGATGAGCTTTTAATCTGCATAGAAATAGCAGGGATACAAATTGAGCTGCGGTCGTCATGGCCCGGCCTGATCTATGAGAGCGGAGTGGGATCCTCGCGCAACCAACTTCCGCACTTTATTAGAATATGTTTGTCCTTCCAACACTGACCTTATTCCCGGCCTTAATTAAATGCTCCCTTAATGACCTCCCTGTTGAAGCAGAGCTTTGCAGACTTGTTGGTGCAGAGGTACACAAGCATTCCTGCCACTGCCTGCAGTGTTAAGTATACAAACTCTACACATTGCAATGCAAAAAAAAGTTTTATTTCAAAGGCGATGTGTATTTAGGCATGTCACAGTAATCAATTTTGCTGGATGATAAATTGTTCCAGAAGTTATTGCGATAAACAATAATATTGTTGTTTTGAGACCATTTTTAAGTAATATAATGCAATGGCAAAATAATAATGGAGGAGCACATTCTAAGAGATCAGTAAACTTTCAATTCTAATGAACATTTAACACTGGAACTGGAAGACATTTTAAATATACAAAATAAATAAACAAAACAACAAATACAATTAATTTTTAATTCTTTGTAAACTAAATTGTCCTTCAAAAAAGAGCTAGTTGAGACTAAAGCACCAAATTGAACACGTTTATCATGCAGTTTTTGCTAGAAAGAGAGAAAGAGATAAATGATAACTCATGCCAATGGAAATTATTGAGTTTGTTTGAATTTATCATGCGATTAATTGCTTTACTGATTATTTATGACAGGCCTATGTGTATTAAAACGAACACATTGCATTGCAAATGTCGGTGGTAGTGATAAAATCCCACATTACAGGAGTAAATTTCAATGTGTTTTTTGGGCGAGTGTGTGGTGAGGGAGGAGGAGTCATAAACCAACAAAATGTAGTGCATAATTGAGAAATGAGGGGAAATTTATAATTAATCAAAATATTATAGCACAACATGATACAGGTTTAGAACTTTTGGGAAATGTCAACAGCTTGACATATCCTGACATATTTTTATTGCAAAATAGCTCACTTTAGGATATTTTGTCTTCATTTAATTAAATATCTTTGTTTTGAATAGGACATTTGGGCAGATGTATATGCTTTGGCATAAATAAAACATGCTCACATGCTTGCAGAGTATTTAGCTCTGGATGTGTGTTTAGTGTTGTTGTCCTGACTGAAGAAGAATCTCCAAACCACAACCCACAATCGTCCAGGGCTGGCCTGTAGCAAACTGCTTTCATCTTCCTATTATTTCTGACTGGTTTCCCTGTCAATGTTTAAAATAAGTTGTGTTTGGTCTAAACCTTCCAATTAGCTGTGACTGTATGTTTGGGATGTTGCCCTGGTGTAAAGGAATAATATTTTGGCAGATGAACTCCATTCTTCTTTGTTTCAACTTTGACCATCTTACCTGTTACTGCTGAAAGTAGGCACTCCCAAAGCATGATAGTCCCACAACCATGTTCTAATATTGAAATTAAATGGCACACAGTTGGTTGCTTAAGGCAATTTGCTGCACTGGATTTTATTTGGGACATGAGGCACCATAGGGAAAGTCTGAATTTATAAGAATTCACATAGGAAGTTGCCTAAAAGCATATTAATCATATGTGAGATTGCACCGTTCCTGCAGCAAAAGTGTTTGAATAAAGCCACACATTTGTTCTAAACTCGTTACCTGCTTGGGCATAATTGCATTGCAAATGAGTTAGGACTGCCAGAGTCACCGTGGAGACTTTTTATATCAACCACAAAATCCATCTGATTAAAAGAAGTTGTGCAAATGTGCAAGTGCGGAAAATGGGGTAGGGGGAAGGATGGTACTTCATGAGATTTTTAACCTGCTAATTCAATAGTCAGAAGTTAAGATTTAGGAGCTGCAGAGAAGTGAGAGCATTGGGGGCGTCGCCAACCAGGATGGGAACATTTAGACAATCGCTCTGACATTAAGTCCTGTTATTCTGCACCACCAAACCAACCAGGGATTAGCGAGCAAATGTTCTTCTCTTTCTTCTCTCCTCTCCTTCTCACCTTGCTTTAATCCATCCACCCTAAGACTAATCCTTTCGAACATTCGGCAAAGAGCGAGGACAGCGGCAACATGATCAATTACTCACTTTCATCTCCCGTCTCAGTCTGCGACATCATGCAAACATCGGTACAAGCACACGTTCATTCAATTTATACTGCGCTTCCTGTTTTCCCTGCTGTTTCTTTTCAAATAGTGCCAACATTTTTTGTTTTGTTTTTGTCATCAATAGCACTTTACAATTCTGCAGCTCTCCGAAAAAACAAAAAAAAAATCACCTGCCTGTGTATCCTGACTATAAAGGAGCTTCTGTTTTCCCTCAAAGAAAAAAAATTCCATTCAAAGTTTGTGTTATCTAACTAGTAAAAAGGCTGCATACCTCCAACCTGTTTGTCATGTTTATGTTGAATAAAAAGCACACACGCACTGATTTATCACTTCAGATTCTCTTCAGCAACAAGCTCTCCTGACTCTTTGCACATTTGCTCATTATCCTATCTACTCAGGGCTGGGCTTCATGGAAGGATGCCGAGGATTCAGTGCTCCTTAGCTAATTCCTCTGCTGTGTTGCCACAGCCAGACCCTTTTCTTGCATTGTTTCTCTGTGGCCTATATAATGGCCAGTGTTCTGTTGAAAAGGAACCTGTGGGGGGACTCTAATAACCCAGATAGATAGTGCTGTTACATTTGTTTCACAAAGTACTCTGTCTTTGCCTGCCAGTGCCCAGGTGCCCAACTCGTAGCATTCACAACACTTCCTCTGCCATGTAAATTTAATCTATCACCCGGAGTAGAGGTTGAAACATAGGAGAAACGGCTGAAAGGGAGATATGCTTTTGTCAGAAATCCCCTAAAGAGTGCAGCTACATGTCTTGTCATTTCTACGCTCCGGTGATTATTCATGTTTTGAGGTGCGACTGACTTTCAAAGATCAGGTATGTAAATGTTTTTGTGCGCTCTTGGATCATCTGTCTCGGATCAAATGTCACTCTGGCAAAATATCATATTGATAATAAATGGCTTCCTGTTGTCTGTGGACGCATTCTGTGAAGCAGGACTATAAAATGTATTATGCTTATGTCACACCAACTCTTCAGGCTCTACCTCCTTTGTAATTTTTTTCAACTTCAAGACAAAAAAAAAAAAACAGCGACAAGAGACATCCGATATCTTCAACCGCCGGCCTGTCCAGTCATATTGTCAAAGCACAACGGAAAACAAGACACAGATAATAAAAGGTTAAAACTGGTGTTTAAGGCTATCCTGTCAGTTGAAGATAACTTTTTATTGGAATATGTCGCTGGCTTCTGAGCAGCTGTTGGATTTTATATTGCCCTGGAGCTTTGAAGCCGAAAAGTGCATACGTTTTATCTCAAGCTGACATTTTTGTGCCGTCAATACTCTTTCAGATTTGGTAGATTGGAAATTTATTAGAACTTCTGACTTTAGGTGACATGAACCGAAGCAGATGAGAACCATCTATTGATTGCAGAGCAGTCTGTAGTATTTTTAATGTGAAAAATGGAGTGTCTTATTGAATGTTGGGTAAAATCAGCGTCGTCTTGTTGCACTGGAGGATGATGTCGCTGTTTGTGTGTGTGATGTTGCTTGGAGAGCACTAGAAGCCATTTGTTGTCATATTTCTCCTACTTGTATTCTTAAGTTTTAATAACGCATCAGGCTAGCAAACGTAACATTATTGGTCATCTAGAAATTAAACAAACATTTTCCCTCTATATAGCATTAAATGAACCTTTTTAAGAGTTTTAAAATGTAAAGGATTGTTTTAATATTTATTGTTTAGCTTCTTCCTATTTTCATTTTAGTAGGTAAACTACTTTATACCATGTGCTTTACAAGTACATAGTATTTTTGACATTTGGCCTTTTTTTGATGAATTACGATAATAATTGTGCAATTTCATAAAGAATTAGATTGTAATTATTAAATTATTTTTATTTAATTGTACATAAGAATATTTTTTGTGTCTGAACCTTTCCACCTGGTTATGATGTTACACCGGAATTTCCCCCATTGCGGGACAATAAAAGTTCTTTCTATTCTATCATTTTCAAAATATTTTAAACTGAATATTATGAAATGTGACAGATATGACCCCTCAAAAACGTCCTTCTGATAAATATTGTTAATTGGAGTAAAACATTTACTGAAACAAAGTTTCACAGAAAATAATTATAAATTATTAGATTTTTGAGTGAGTTGATCAAATTTACATGCACCTCATTAATGAAGAACCAGCGGTCTAGTCAAAGGTCAGACCTCAATCCCAAATAGAATTTGCATCGGGACTTGAAAGTTGCTGATCAGAGCCAATCCGGAGGTGTGCAAACCTGACAGACACTTATGCACACAGACTGATTGCAGCCAAAGGTGCATCTAGTTACTGACTTGAAAGAGATGAATATTTTAAGCAATCATTAATTTTATATTTTTTTAATCTAATTGCCCTTTTTGTAGGAATCTGTTTTACATTGACAATAATTTTGTTTTTGTATTTTTTCTGTCAATTTGTAATTTGCATGCATGCGCTAAATAAGAAAAAAGCATTGTTAAAATACCTAATACCTTGAACTAATCAAACAACTCTTGACTGATAAGTTTCCAAATTTATTGCAAAGGCACATTAACCTTCACAACAGTGATATGTTATTCCTCTACAGAAGTTTATTTACAGGCTTTGAAATTTAAAACTAGTTCACGGACACATCCTGTTGTTGATTTTGGATGCCTATGAAAAAGAAGCCGTGTCCACTGCTATAACAGTATGACCAGAGATGAGAAAGTATATGTCAAGGTTGTCTCTAGTGTACAATTACAAGACCACAGGGCCTCTTCTGCTGTGGCAGATCAGAGGAGGTGACCCGATAAACCCGCAAATTGACACTGAGCATCAAACGTCTCCCTAAAATATTTAAATGAGGGTTTAATTAACAGACTAATGCATGAAACTGAATGTAACAGCCATGAAATAAGATGTCGACCAGGAAAAGGAACAGATTTACTCATAAATAAGAAAAACTAAGATATGGACAGTTGCATCAGACGAAAGATTGAACACCAAAGCAGATCACATAAATCCATGTAGAGCCCTTGAGATAAAATGTGTCTGATTTAGTAAACACACCGAGTGTGTTTTCAAGGCATCCCACAGCCATTACTGAACAGATGAAGCTGGGGCTTTTTTTTCCCTCTCTTTTCTTTTTTTGTTACTTCACTGCAAGCAGTGTGTGAAAATGATGAAACTCTGGGGGCTTTGTCTGGGCTGGCATGACAGATGACTCTGTCGTGAAAATAGGGCATTGTCCCGCGCTATCATTTATTATGAGTGCTGGCCAGGTTTGATGGAGGGAGTCAGGCAGGCAGGAGCACAGATGATTCATCCAGAATGAGGAGGTGTTTGTTGGTGGCGGTCTGCTCTTTCGTCGGTGGAAGAGGTCTTCCAATCGTCTGAAGATGGCCCGTGTTCAAAAGACTGAGGCTTACCCAGGTCGACTCTGAGGAGAACACCATCCAAGGACTCGCAGTGGAAAAAACTCGTCATTGAATACAGCCTCTAATGTAAAGAAAAGCTCAGTGTTTCAATATGAATAAATCCTGTAGTCTATGTGTAATAATGGAATGTCTCAACTTGTCATTGAATGGTTCTCAAACTTAACTTTTTTTCTGCTTTTTTTCTGTTTGCTATTTGGACCAGCATGTGGAAATCAGTGAGCTGGGGCTCAGATTTATAGTTGGTTGAACTGATCTGCCTCAGGGAAGTGTTAGCTAACCGAATGAGTGAAACAGGGTAAAGGACTCTATCTTGGTGTCACCTGGAGCTTCGCTTCGCTAATATATCCAGCTATCTTTTAACATACCTCAGAGGAAGAATGTGTTTGGGAATTTGCACTGCTTATCATCAGTCAGATTTTCTACTAACGGTACGGGCTGAGTATTTGCACATTTTAGCAAGTAATCTTCCTGAGCTCACCGTAATGTTCCTGCACAAAAAGGGGGGGGAAAAAATGTCGGTGCATGGCAAGAAAAAAAAAGCAACATTTTTCTTTTTTAGCCAATTGCATTACTTTATAATGCCGCCTGGTTAATGTGGAAATTTCTCATTCAATAATCCAGTAATTCTTATATGTAGTGTTTTGTTAAATTATTTATATTCCTTGAACATTTTTGGGGGGATTTTTATCAAATTATAACTACAAGCGTCAATGCCTTTTGGGGATTTAATGTTATAAACCAACACAAAGTGGTGTTTAATGTGAAATGGAAGAATAATATGTTTTAACTTTTTATAACTTAAAATCTTAAAAATAATGTTACCTGTACGTCCATTCTTCGCTCATTTGTCCTTTTACTGCTGCTACAGGCGCAGGTCTCTTCAGATTTTGCATATTAATTGTCTGATTTCTTTGCCCATTGTCCAAAATAGGCCCAAATGGTCTGGGTGGGCACCGTTTGAGGAAGAATTTTCACAGATTATTAGATTTGAGTCTGGACTTTGACAAGACAATACAAAAACATGTATATATTTTCAACTGAGGCAAACAGAAGCTCAAGTTGGACGGTTGTCCTGCTGGAAGGTGAACCTCCATGCCCAATCTCAAGTCTTTCGCAGCCTCTAACAACTTTTCTATCAACATGCCTTAGTAATTAGCTCAATCTAACCATCTCTAACCATCTTATTCCTCTCTACTGACAAAAAAAGTTCTTCACAGCATGATGCTGCCACCATCCCGTTTTACAGTGGAGCTCTTGTGCAGTGTTAATCTTCTGTATGTAGGCCAAAAAGTTCATTTTAAGTCGTATCTGACCAGAGCACCTGTATCCAAAACTTCACTGTGTTCTGTGTTTGTGCTGGACTGTTACAAAAAAATCCCTAATAAATACACTGAAGCTGTAAAGCGACAAATTGCAAAGAACAAGTTCAGAAGATATTTATACTTTTGCGAATTGCGGTATAGATTCTTTGCTGCCGGATCAATGTAGAAACTTTCTGCTGTTTTATTTATTTATTTTTTCTTATTCGACAACCCCAGTGTGGCATGGTAACTTCAGAAAGAACTTTGAATATAGTTACAAACAAATAACCAGTAATGATGGATCAACTGAATGAGGCAGCCAATTAACTGTAATTAACGCAATCAAAGTGCTCACAGAAAATAACTGTAATGATGTGGGAGTTGAGCAGTTCTACGTCAAAGTCTCTGATTGTGCACAGGAGATCACGCACAGCCATTTATTTCTGTGCTTGTGGAAGTGTGCATCTGGAAAGGGAAAGCAGTTTTCGGAGGTTCTCTGACAACCTTTTTAATAAATGCCTTTTGGAGAACAGATTAGCAAGAGGCTTTTTACCTCATTTACCTGAATCTCTCTGCCAGGATAGCTTGTTTACTTAAATTCAAACAATGGTGCAATGAGCTCTTTGTAACTGACTAGAGGTAATGGATAGTTGCAGTGACAGACTCTTATTAGCATGGCTTTTAAATAAACCTGAGTGTTGCACTTGACAAAAAGGATCCTTGTCAACAGAAAAAGCCGCCATTTAGCCAATTCGGCTTTATCACCCGCCTTTCATGGAGAAATTCTGTGCATAGTTCTTCATAGGAACTCCCTGATGATAGTGGCCTATTTCTGCAGAATGCTGTTTCCTGCCAAATGTGAAACAAACAAAGGTTTCAGAAACACAACAAAGTAGTGTTCTGTTGTTTTTACACCTTTGTTTTTTAATATGTGGACTATTGAAGGACTATGTGGAATATGTGGACTATGTTTAAATGCTGGGTATATGTTACACAAACCCAATATATTTAAATAACTGCAACAAATTCTGCCCAGAGGACCAGTTCAGCCAGAATTACAACAAATCATTTATTATACAATTACAATTTTGTTACAATTTTGATAGTTTTGACATATGAATTTGAGTGTAGTTTAAAAATTTGACCATTTGTAAATGAGAGAAAATCCACAAAATCTTAAATTTGTTTACCTAGTTTTTGTGTTTTGTAATAACAGCACACTGCACCTAACGAGGTGACAAGAAGGAACCTTAAAGATTCCTTTAAAGAGCCCTTAATACCTTAAATGATTCCTCCAATGAAGTACCAAAATGCACAATTTAAAGTCCTCGCATTGTCCATACATTTATATGGCTGCATTTAATGGGTTGTTTCTTTATCCATTTTTTTTCTGGACACCACAAGAAAGATCAATATCACAGATATTCAGTTTTCCATCCATACATTTTAAAAGTAGATTCAGTTTTGCCAGAAATTAAAACCTTTATAGAGAACTGTCTATGCAGTCCAAGCCTGCTGTAGTTGAAACAATGTCTCGTTCTCTCTGTAAAATAATTTTTCTTCATTTTTAGCTCCAGAATTCTTTCATCTGCCGAGCCCTACAGAATTTCACTGATAACCCCATGCACAACTCATTAAGATTTCGTGAGAATAACAAACGCAGATAAGGCCATTTTCATTGGCGGATTATCTCAACGGTTTGTTCTCATGTGAAAGACGGCTCCAGTTGATTTCCTTTTAAAAATCAAGAGGGTGAACAAGATAGCGAAAAGTGTCTGTCAGAAGAGTACAAAAGAAAAAACGCTCTCATTCACCAGATGATTCCATTCTACTCGTGTCCTTGAATAAAAGCAAAAATCATCTGATTCTAAATATCTTCTTTAAAGTACCTGAATTTCAAAGGGACTTTGTCACTTTGGTGTCACATAATGTGTCAAGCAAGACCTGAAGGGGCTTTGCTTTTAAATGGTTACAAAATATGCATTTCATAGCGGCAGTCCGTCATTGGTGAATAAATGACATGATGGTGTTTTTTTATTAAAAAAAAGCCCATTTCTATATTTACCTTTGTACATATTTTTTTATTTCAATGTTGAAGGTTTTGTGTGGCTTTACATTTCAACTGTTTTTCTGAACTCATCTGATGAGTCCATCTAGTAAATATCTTTTTCTTCTGTGAGTTTAATTGAGTTGTTTTCCTGTTCACTTACATTATGAATGGTTTTATGGATAATAGTTACATACACAAGTACACAAGATGATAACCAACAATCATACATGTACTACTTTTCCAAAAAGTCAGACTGGTTTTGAGTAGTTGTAATATTTAAGTGCAAAGTGCTTTTAGCCAGAGAAACTCTTAAGAAGCCTGCTTTTATTCAAATTTGAATAATAATAATAAAAAAAGCAAAAGAAATGGCGTTTTAATAAAATTTTGGCATTAGAATCAGTTTTATACCTCTAGTTTTGGACCGTGTAGAATTTCTCAAAGTTTACAGATCTAAAAGGGTTTATTTGCCGTTTTACTCATTTTCTTTCTTGTCTTTGCGCAATACTTGAACATGTTGGGCAGTATGAATTTACACACATATGAGGGGGTGATATCGAGCAACAACAGAGCCAAAGAGAAATCAGGTATAGACAAATATTAAATATATTAAACATATTTTTGTAAATCTGTGCACTGCAGTATTTGATTATATTTTTAATAAACATGAAATAAATCCAGCAACAACCTGACACAGTGCTTAAAAAACACATTATCCTTTTTCATCTACATGTGGTAAGTTTGATAATGGCTCTTTGAAAATCTTCCTTAAAACGCTATATATTGTAGTTAAATTTTTACATAGGGAGTTTTCATTGACTGAATTAAAGGTTTGGGAAAATTGTTTTGGTGACTGGCTTTGCATAATAAAGTGCCTACAGATGCTTTTTACAAGTCAACAGAAAATTGAGAACTTCCTTATACCAGATTAATTCATACATCAGTCATAAGAGACATAAACAAACAAAAGGATTAATCTTAAATTGACTTTAAAAGAGGCAAAAAAGGAAAGAAAAACATTGAACTAGATTAAGAAATCCATCATATTTATCAAAGACACTTATGATAAGACTAAATAATTTTAGATCCCAATAAAGATCAGAAAATCATATCTTTATCGGGATCTAAAACTATTTAGTTCCATCATAAGTGTCTGTTTTTTCTATTTTTTTTTTCATTGTGAATACATTTTGCATTATGTTGTAGTCTACATCCACGCATGTTAATGTGAATATATGCACATTAACTAACACTAAGCAATTAGATAAATATGAATGTTTCTTTTGCTACAAGGAACATGTTGGTTAAATTATGTGACGGTTTATTTTATACTCACCATTATTCGTCCCTTTAAGTGCTACAGATCAAACAGGTGTTTGGGAGGAGCCGGGCCAGCACTTCCTGTTTAAATGGATGTATGACGTCACTGATTGCATCACTGGGTACTACCAACTGAATGGGAGTATCTTTATATTGCATTGTTTGTCTTCTTTAAAGTAACCTTTTGAGTTGCCCTGCATGAAATAGTTTAACTATGTAGACGAGTTTGTAAATTAGATTAATAATCTTATTCCTACTTCTTTCTTCAGACTTTGTTTGGTTTGACCTGTTCTCTCATGGTTGAAGTGCAGGCGCATTGCCAGTTTTGCATAAAATCAGTAAGATTTTGTCTACTCGAGACGGACGTCAGAAGAAAAACATGTTAAACAATAAAATCCATCAGAAGAAATTGGAAGTGGCTGCTGACGCTGCTTTCTTGGCCCTCTGATGACACTTCAAAATCTCATTTTTACAAGCAAACTCCCTGTCCTTAAAAACACAACAACAAAATAAAAACACAAAACTATTTTATTTTGAAAGCTTTCAATAAAAACTTATGATGCGCTACATTTCAGCTTTAGCACAGAGAAACGCTTTTTCTAGCTTTGCCAAACATAAATTGGAGTGTTTCTTTAAATCGACTGAAAGTAAAAAATAAAAAAAAGTATTAGTGCTAATATTTCACCTAGTAGGCTCAGCATAAACAATTTTTATTGATCACAACACCTCAGTATTCAATAAAGTTCCAAAGGTGGGTGTATTTATTTATTTTTTTTAAATCAGTCAGGATGAAGCTTTTATTTACAATGAGCCAGTTTGAGTGAAGATGCCAATGACTGAAGACTTTTGCACAGTGCTGTGGTTGTTGACGTTTCAAGGGCAAATCGTCTAAAGCAGAGAAGTACTTTCTCAAAAGCAGCAAACTCTTCCTGAACTAATTATCCTTTCTCTCCAGACCATGTCCTGGAACATGAGCGAGCAAAGGAGAAGCGCCCAGGGACAGAGAGTCACTGCTGGTGGGGAGCTGCACATGTACAGACAGCGCTTTGTCAAAAACTAATTATCTTCTCAAATTAACTCAAAACTTTGAGGAGATCCTAAACTGAACATTTTAATATGGGGAACCCAAGATAAATACTAGGCTGTATCTGTTATGAAAATCAGCCTAATAACACCGTTAGTTTGCACTACGCCGACATGTCGTACTTAGGTCATGTGAAGCAATAAGAACTTGGACATAAAAGAATTGCATAGAAGGTCAAAGTGCAATTAAAATCAATTTACCTTGACAGGAAGCAATTTAGACATGCGGTTGATAAATGAGTGCTGACTGATTAGGGTAATTAACTCAATATGTTAATTTCCAGTTATCTTTCGGTAGGTTTAAGGAATCACTGGTTCCCCTGAGTGCCACTGTGGGCACTGGCTGCTCACCTTAGTGTCCAGAGACAGTTTATAACCCACAGAGGTGTGCGTGCATTTGGCTAAAAATATATTAATTTAAATGACACATTCTTCAGCCCTCAGCAGCCTTTAGGAGTGACAGAGAGTTTCAACAAACTTAACAATCCTGCAGAGGAGGAAGGGTTATTCTCAGGTCCTCGTGAAGTAGATTGTTAAGGTGCATTGGAAAGTGCCATACCTATATTTCTGTCTTGCACAAAACATTTTAAAGTGCCAATCAAACATTGCTGGATAATGATCATCCCAGGCTGTCAGGGAATCACTTATTACACTGTCTGTTCCGCCTGAGACCTTTTTTTTTTTCTAATTTGGTGCTTCAAGATGCCACCCTGCACAGCCATCACCACACATTAACAAACTGAATTGTTCTTGTTCGTCATTGCAGATGAGTTTAAAAGCTACCACGCTGTACGGTGTTGGTATTTCACTCAAAAAAGTCTACTTTTTGCAAAGGTTTAACAAGCTAAAACAAGCTGGGAGAAAGACTAAAAAAAGCAAGAAGACAGCCTGCAGGGCAGCTTCAGGAGCGATGGGAGTCCATTACAGCTTCTCCAACTCTCTAACAGGTAACACTGCCAGCCATATGTCAGGTGCTAGTGAATCCACATTTTTGTCTGGATACCCTAATTATAAAATCTCTTCTGGCATAAGGGCCACATGCTTTTGGCCATGTGTTGCTGTAGCTGCATGGATATATAGATGCACCATGACAAAAGAATGCTTAGCTGCCACAGAGGCTTGAAAAGCAAAAGTCCTGGAGCTACAGCAGCTAGCTGACATTTCAGCATGATACACTTTGGCATATAGCAAACCTTCAGTGGTCAGTGGCCCAATAATGATACATACCTGCACACATAGCTGCTGAAAATCCTAAGCCTCAATTTATTGGATTTTTTTATCTGCTCTGGATCAGGCTCAAACCCTTCATTTTGAAAGTCTATCCTTCCTGCCTGCTCCGAATGTGTGAGGGTTGTGATTGATCGATTTTGAAGGTGTGTGTGCTAAAAGCAGCACTGTGTGAGCATAAACACTTCTAAGAGCAAATGGATACCAAGAAAATGTCACAATCCCAAAATAAAGAAACAATGCTACATTTCTTTATTCCACCATAGGTTTTGGTTGCTTAGATGCAATTGTATCTGTGTTTATTATTTCATACATTCCTTTTTTTTGCTTCACTATGATGAATTGTCATTAAATTTGTATTAAGTCTCTGTGAAGAAGATGCCAGTGATGCTACTAAACCCCAGAACGTTTCACCCTTTGTCACCATCTCTCCTTAATAAATTACTTCTGTAAAACAAATAAATTAAACATTGTGAAATTAACTAATTTGTTATAAATCACTGTGTTACTCTGAGAAGTAATCTGTCATCAATGTGAAATTTGTTTTTATTGTGAAATACCTCCAGTAATAAAAACATCTTTATTCGCACTTGGTCTTGGTACTGCTTAGAGGATAAATATCATCAGATTTTAAAGCCAGAAAACCTCTATATACTCAATATATGACACATAAATAAAATCAATTGTTCTTTCTATTGATATGTACAGTGTATGTAATGTATGGTTTGTTGAGTCTCCATGCTACTGCCACCAGGTGACACTTCTCTGGACTTCCTTCCCCTCACTGGACAAATCATATAAATCCTCACATTAGGGATTCAGATTTGCGCAGACGATTTCATTTCTTTTGCCTTGGGAAGATATTTCGCTAAATACCAATTTTGACATCCTGAATGTAAGGACAGTTCATAGCAACTTTTAGCTGCATATCCAGTTGCCTTTTAATGGTTTGAGGTTTTTTGGCCTTTCAAGCTTTTTAATGCATTTCTGAATTTTGTTATGGAGATTAATATAATTGTCATGTGCTACAATCCTGAACTTTTCTAGAAATATACAACTTTGCAATGTAAATCTGCTCTATCTCAACAGTGGCTGAAATTTACTATGTTGTTAAAACAAAACATTGTCCTAGCTTAGAGTTTGTAACAGTTACTGCTTTGTTTTAAAGTTGAGCTACAGAATATTTGCTTTGGAGTGAAGCTGGAAACTTTGCAGCCTCTCAGAGAAGTAGCATCGTCCCTCATGGGAATGGTTTTGATGACAGACTGTCTTCCTCAGCTTAGAAACTACAACTTTAAAATCCCTGAAGATGTTCTTTTAGATTACGATCAGGGAAAACACATGGCCAGGTCACCGTTTTTCTTTCTATAGAAATTCTTTTTTTTATTTTCTCTCTGTCATTTCAAACATTATGTTGATGAAGTCCTGGAGACATGCTGTACATGTGCCAGTCCTTTTATTTTTCAAAGAACCACAACTCTTCAATGTAATTAATTTAAACTCAGTTTATTTATTATACATAGTAATGTTTCACAACAAAGCTCATCTGAACTTACAGGACAAATGGGTAAAGTTTGTTTCCAATTATGAGGTCAACATTCAGGAGCTTTCAGAACCTTTGCTGGGCCAGCTAAAGGTTCAAAGTTAATCAGGTCCGGTGGAATAAGGTCAGTGTTTCAGGATAATCCTGCTTTACATCACCTAAGTGGGTTTTCAATTTATTACAATGTAAAATGTTTAATTTGAACTTATTAAATAATTTATTTAATGTCTATATTTTTTTAATTGCTGTATCAAAGTATATGCATAACATGTCTCTAATTTAGTAGAATGAGGTAGAATAGTAGAATAATTAAAAGATTTCATGTTGCTTTGATTTGTGATTTTAATAAAATAAATACAGTTTAATATATGTAAACATTATTATTACTGTTAAAAACTATTAACACTGATAATATACTATATATAACCTAAAATACTATTTTGGTTTAAACTGATATAACCAGTTTTATCAACCTTGCAATATTTAATCTTGTGCCTACATTAAATATAAGACATTTAAGGTGGCTTGAGTAACTGTTAATAGGTCAGAAAATAGTTCCCATGGTAACCATCCATGGTATATGCCAGAGAGGGCAGATATTTTACAATATTTAATTTACTGCTTTGGGTTGAACTGGACATAGACCAGAGCAACAGCAGACCCGCTGCTTCATCTGGACAGAAGTGATTCAGGTGGATCATCCAGTTGCATTTTGTTTCCCACTGGTCACCATGCCTTCTAGCTTGTTTTTGTAAACATGCCACATTCCATGCATCCTTACTCGATCAGCTGGCTTCCTCATCATGCAAGTTGTTTATATATATTTTTATGTTTATGACAAGCTCTTTATTTCTTCCATTATTCATCAAATGTTATTTTCTTACATTAAAACTGAAGAAAAGCTGTTGTTGCACATAGAGTCTGAAGCTAATTTAAATTTCTAAGAGCAACAGGGTGCATTACAGACATGCAGCATTCTCAAATATTCTCTTACTAGGGATTCTATGAAGATCTATTTTCTTTGTTGGTTCCAGTTCAGTCAATGCTCTGCATAATGGACCACAAGCATAAAAGAAAAGCATGTTTGTTTAATCTGAACGTCTTTCCAAAAGCTCGGCATGCATCTTTTCGGTGTTTGTCACTGGTTATTTTAAAAGTTTTATGCCACCAAGCAAAGCAGTAATCAACAATTTGATCATCATCATTGGGTGCACTTTTAAATTACTTAACATTTAAGTGCTAACGCACACAATTGTGATTCATCTGTCTCCGTTTATTTATTTATTTATTTATGCTGGTGAAAGTTGAATGTATGCAGGCGAGGAAAAGTGACGGACTATTCAAACGAGGCAATCAAGCAGAATTTCTGTCAGATCCTGATTTCAGTCAGAGTTGAATAGACTGGGCACGAACACACGAACACTTTCGCAATGTGCTCAGGGCGAATAAACACAGCATGCACAAATGTGACCAGCGGTCAGATTGGTGTGAATGACGTGTCTGAACACTCTGTCAGCCCGATTTAACAAATATTATTCCGGTAAAACCTTTTAAATGTACATGTTTATAACTGTTCTATCCAGCCCTTCAAGCACCGTCAGTGTTAAATAAACCCACAAGTAGCGAGGGCTTTATAAATACCATGACAACTTGATACTTTCCTGAGCAAAAATGCAATTAACCTTTGACAATGTTGAAGAAGTACTATATGTGGAAAAAGACAGAGAACAAAAAACATTTAAAAACAATGACATAGTTCTAAAAATCCTTTATATTTCTTGTGTAATAACATTGAAATTGTTATTCATAGATGTGAAAAATGTAAGTATGTGGTTCATATACTACAGTGAGCCAGGAAGACAAAATGTCTGCATACTTTTTTTTGTTTGTTTTTTTGCTGGTCTTACTGGGCTTTTCAAATAATTTCTGAGAAATTTAAACTTGATTTTTTTCTTAGCAGCAAGCCATAATCATGAAACCTAAAAAAAACAAACTGAAAAAAAACACTTTTTGTTTTATAAATCTACATGACTTTCACCCTTTGAATTTAATAAAAATAAATTAACATTTTGCTGATAGTCTAATTCATTTGGACACGCCTGTGATGTTTTGAGGCACTGTTCGATTATTATTCACATCCAGTATTTGAAATGAGCTGATCGATGCAGAGGCCTTCAATGGGAGCCGGCGTATCTCAGCTTATTCGAGAGCGTCCTTATCTCGCTCTGTCCCTCAGGCCTCAAAGCCCTCGGTTACAATCCGGGTTCAAATGTTAACATGTACACCTACACGGGCCAAAACTTGTGCCTCCAAATCCTGAAAGGGGAGTGAAATTATCTCCTTGCCCAGGGTGCACAGACACCAGGCGCAGGAGCACAAATGCACCGTTTGCAGATAACGGAGGAGGCCAAAGGTATCTGCAACACGCAGCGCTCAGATAAGATTTCATTGTGATTACGCCCTATCAGTCTCTGATGATCAGCTGTTTGGGTGTCCAAGAGTCAAATCACATTCAACATTTTCTGAACTCGCTGTCTCCTCATGGCCATCTTATATTAGGCAGAACAAGGTGCTTCTTTATGGGCAATGAAATTACTGCTGCTGCATCAATTATGTTGACTTGCATGGCTAGCAAAGACACATTCAGGTTCCTAATACAGCACTTAGCTGAGTAGATTAATTTACACATGGATTCCTGTGAAGAAATGCTGAATGGTGCTAAGTAAAGGATTTTATTCACCACGCGTGGTTTCCTTGCAGAGGTGCAGCTGGAGCTTTGTTTCAATCAATAGTGATATAACGGGGCTTTAAAACAGAGAAATGTAAATGAACACATACAAGTACACGCACAGAGACGCATGCACTGCATTTCTGAGAGGAAACTTCTCCAAAAGCATATTATCATTTGACCCAATTGGAGTGTTTTTTTGACCTACTTATTGGGTTGATCCTCCAGGGTTCACCCTTTTTGCACTTGTTAAGCGTGTACAGTGGCATACGTCTTTGATGTGCAAGTATCGATTGTAAAGATACAAGGTTCTCGACTGACCTATAGCATATTGATTCGAGAGAGCTCCCTGCTATCTAGCTTCATCTCCGACTTGATAAAACTGATTTTGAAATGACCTAGAAAAATAAGTTTCGAGATGAAAATAATTTGCGCGAATGCATGCTTCGACTCTTAATAGTTTCATCTATAACGGCATTACCTCTGCTGACCTGCTTTTCCCCTCACCCCACATGTCTAAAGGCAACCTTTGCCATTCTTTAGAGGGTTGGTGGTGAAATGCTGCATTTGGCCTTTTTTTTCCTGCACATTCAAAGGTCATTAGGTCATTTCAAATCTGCAGGTAATGGAGCTGACAGGGTTCATCTGAGCTTAGTTCTAGCTGCCGGAGGGGCCCCGAATGAGTTCACGTTATCTACAACCAGCACTCAGATACAACTGCACAGCTCAGTGGTTCGGTGATAAGTAGGAGGATGGCTTGGCAAGTTCAATTGTTTATGCAAATGAGGACGTGTATGTATTCTGGTATAAAGTTTAAAGCTTGAGGAGAATGAGTGTGATTAAAAATCTAATTTAAGAAAAAAAAAAAGTGATATGTCTAAGAAAATGGGATTTCAAATGAGAAGTTATTTTCTCATGTACAGGTATTTCATTTCAAGTCCAAGTCAGATCTCAAATCTGATGAAGTAAGAAATTCATAAAATTATAATGCATGCCGTCTAGTCTGCCAATGATGACACATGGCAGTACATTAGCAATTCAGTTTTGCGTTGCGTGTTCTTGGGCCTAACTAATAAACATTTATCATCCAAAAACAAAAATACCACCCACTTTATATCAAAAGCTGAAAAAATGGAACCTTTACTCTATTGATAATAAAAATGTGGATTATGCTTAAATAAAAATACCAGCGGCTGATTTTAACTTGTTAATATAATAATAATTTCAGAATAAATCAAGCAAGCCACTTTTTATTTATCTGAGTAATTGCCTCGCTGAAGCCTGTCGGTCACATCAAAGTATCAAATCACGCGCCGCGTTTCGTGACGCCATATTTGATGCTGTTGCACAACTGATAGTCTGATGCAACATAGAAAAGTTTATTTCCTTCTTGACAGAGCTGCAGCAGACTGACGAGTCCCAGTGGATCTGGTGGATGGATACAGTTCACAGCCTCAGCCAAGGTAACTACACATAAACACGGCTGTTCTCTGGCTGAAAAAACAGCAGCAAACACAACTGTCTGTTGTGAAATAGTAGACTGTTCATATTTGTATGTATTGCTCTAAGCCAGGGGACTCCAACCCTAGTTCTCAATTTCTACTGTCCTGTAGGCTTTAGATGCATCCCTGCTCCAAGTTGAATCAATAATCATTAATTACTTCTTCAACATGCCAGCAAGTTGGGCAAAAGCCTGGTAAGAAATGATCAGGTGTTTTGCATCAAGTTGCATCTACAATCTGCAGGAAGCAGATCTCGATGACTAGATCTGCTTGTCCTGCTCTGAATGACTTACAAAATTTCAAAAAAAAAAGTTAATTTCATTACAATTAATTATCTTACTTATTGTTTAAGGCATTTCGCACTGGGATTTTTTGCAGCTGTTGGCACATTTGGCTCCATGACTCATCAAGAGAAACCATCGGTATAATATCTGTGCCTGAGTAGGTGAAAGATGACTCCAAAGGCCGGCGGTGGGGAAGCAGTAAATCAGAGAAATAAATCTGTATTTACTGATTGTTTTTACACCAGTTACATTCTAAGCACAAATAAATGTGTCCAGACTTACGCACGACCTCGCGGGAAGGTTCTGCATCACTAGGCTTAATGTGAAAGTCCACATTGTGTTATGAAAGTCTGCATGCGTGTGCAGCGCAGGCTGTGCCAGACAGAGAGCAAAGCTGGGGGAGGAGGCAGCGATAAAAACCTATTGCTCTCGTTTTATAGTTGCTGCATCCGCATGCAGTCATTGTCTGGTGGCTGTACACCCAGAGGCTGCAGCCCAAAAGTGTTTTAAAATAAATTATCCCGGCACAGACTTCTTGTGAGTTAAACCGAGTTATTATGATACACACAGCCAATCACAAGATTTATTATCTAAGCAGAACATTGCTAATTTAGCAAACTTTTACTGTTGTTTTTTTTTAAATATATATTTCTCCAGTATGTTTTTAAGCCCACATTCTTAAACTGCACAGATTCAATTGAAGCTTGTGATCAAACTGTTTAGAGTAACTCGCATGGAAACATCAAGCAATACATTTAACTAATGTTATTCACATTTTATGAATTCCTTCTTGTCGCCTTGACAACCACTGAAAGAGCTGTGCAATCAAATATATATTCAATATATAATTATAAACCTTCTTCTGGAAAATGAGCATAACTGTGTAATATGTTCAGCTGGGCACAAAATTAATTGTTGGGTTGGGTTAGGTTGCAGAAAAATGTCTTTAATATGTGGTCAAGTGTTTGACAGGAGTGTTTATAGAAATTGTGACCATTCTTCTCAAAACCATATTTGTGAGGTCAGACACTGGTGTTAGACAAGATAGGACTGAAAGAGTCTCATTCTCTCAGAATAAAGTCAGCGTTCTGTGCAGACCATTCAAGTTCTTTCATGCCAAACTTACTAATCCATGATTTTATGGACCTTGTGTTGTAGACTGATGCTCAGGCATTTTTCTGGAGCCAAAGGGCAGAGCCCAACTTCTGAAAAACAGCCCCGGACCATAATCTACTTTTTATCAAAATTTACACATGACAAAATGCAGTTAGGCATCTGCCAAACCCAGACTGGTTCGTCTGATTATCAGGAGGTGCAGAAACAAGGTTCTTGATTTTCCAAAAGAAACCAAGACTGTTATGATTTGTGTGTGTGGTTGTGCTTGTGTGGGCGTGTGGGAGTTCTTCCCTGAACAGAAGATCTCTGCTGGAGAGCGTGTCCACCTGTTGCAGTCTCCACACCTGACTGAAATTTCTCCATTGTCTGCAGTGGCTCTTCTGCGCCAGATGAACCATGGTTCCTGCTAAAATCAAGCGAAACTGGACCACTTGACTTTTTTTTTCCTAATTATGCTTTCTTGTCCAATCTGCTTTTGAGCTATTGTAATGTTTTTTGAATAGTTTTTAATGTATTTATATCCAGGTATTCTGTGCGTGCTTGAAAGTAATGCTTTCAGTGTACCATCATACTGCTGAAATAAAATTATAAGTTTTAAGGTTTATTTGAAAGTTTTTACCCAAGGTGCTAATAAATGTCGAAGGTGCCTGTCTGTTTAGCTGGCATGGTTCACTTACAGGCATTTTGGTTATATGCATTCTCAATATTTAGATAGATATACTTCTTTTTTCATCAGGGAAGTTTTAACCTGAAAAAGGTTTGATAAATTTAAAGGAAAAACGTGCCCAACGCCCTGTAGAACAAATAAGACCTTTATTTAAATATGACCTTGCTCAAATATCAGTTTTATTTTTTATCTATGACTGTAATAATCATAAAGATTTTAGCAGACTTCCAACACTTTCAAGACTGTGGTGCGCAGTAGGGAGTGGGCATTCAAATTAGAACCTGATGAGAGAGTATAATGATGCTGCTCCATGGTTCAGCCTACATCCAGAGGGGCCAAATATCCAATTAGAGCAATCTCTGTCTCCCTCTCTCGCTCTCTCCCGATCAGTGAGGTAATTACTGGAAACCCTGCATGTAAATTCAATTCAAGGAAATACCTCTGGAGAGACGACTCAAAACAACACACCAAAATGTCACTGCTGCCCTACTCCTCCTTTTTTATATGCATTGGATTTAATCCATCATTTTGGTGTTTGATGGGAAAAAAAAAAAAATCTGATTTTTATTTCCGTCGTCCAAAGCATTGCCAATTTTAGCTAATTGCAGCTTATTTGTGTGTGCATTAGCTCAGCTTTAAACAGTGGGTGTGAGATGATGCTAATTCCTCCTTTTTGCACCCTTTTATGCAATTCAGAACATGAAAGGTTGTTGCCTCCAAACAGGGCTGGATCTACGGCTGACAGGTGGGAAAGGGCAGCTGTGCACAGCTGATTGGTGCTGCGATAAGAGTGAGAGCTCGACTTTATTTCCTGACCTTTTGCAGCTTGCCTTCACGGCCTTGCTTTCCAGTCAGTATCACTGATCGGCCACACAGCTGTGCACAGGCCTGAACTTGCAGCCGGTCCAAATGGTCTCTGCTCGCAGTTTGGCTCCGTAAAATGCCCAACCCAATGACCTGCCTTTTCATCTTCAAACTAAGATAATGCATCGGATGCGGCGGAGCAGCCTAGCATTGGGGACTTCCTCGTGAATACAGTAGATTGGGCTGTATGTGCTGCTGCAGCAGAGACAAAGACACCCCTGCTTCTTTTTTTTCCGGGTTATGATTATAGACAGGTGTGTCACAGTGCAAGGAACCCATGGTGCTGGATCCTTTTGAAACCTCCCGTATTATTTGTCTCAATCTCAGTGTCAGCTATTTCTTATGAGGCGCAGTCACACGTCATTTGCCCTCACACTAATCATTCCTCTGCTCTGGCTCAGTCTCTCCAAACACAGCCTCTAATTGCTTGACCTGAAATAACCACACTCATTGGCTGGGTTAAGATCAGGTTAACCTGTGTTTTACATGCCATAATTATCCTTGACACGGTTTTGTTTGATGATTTGAATCCGGTGCTGCAGCAAAAAGAATTTTTAAATTAAATTGCAAAGCCCTTCCACTTTAATGATGTATGGCGCCTTCAAGTTGGATGAAACTATCTCCAAGCAGATTTACTTCTGACATGCGAGAAGAACCTGGGAAATGTGAAATGAAAAGAAGCAGCCAAACATAAAGCTGAAAGTGTATACCCATCCTCCCCACCACCCTCCAAAAGCTGAAAATGGCACAAAACCACCTGCTGAAAGTCAATTAACATAACCCTGACATAGAGCAACACTACAGAGAGATACAAACATCAAATTTAAATTCAGGGAACCTGCAGGCATTCAGATAAAGCTAGCGCCAGAAACGGCACAATTTACCAGCAAATAGAGAAAATATGGATAAAAACATCCATGTAAGGCTTTCATATATTTCTTTTTTCACCTAGGTTAAGGAAAAACAGATTGTTATTGAAAAATATTTGACATCCAACTTAGGGAGAAACTTCTTAAATACTTTCGTCCAAAACTTTTTTTGTCCAAGAATTTCAGATATTTCCCAATTAACACTCTATATCAAGATCTAATTCACGTTTGCTTCGGTTTCTGCCTCTCCTATTCGCTCTGCTGCAGAACATTTGGCTTGTGCAGTAAAAGATAAAAGGCTTTTTGACCACATCACACTTAAATGGCCACCTGGACAGAAGAATAGACTACCTTTCAAGTCTTGATTGCAGCCACATAGGCCCTCACTGTGTTTTCATTGTTTCCAGAACATCACAGTGCTAGTAATAGGGAGCCATTGTGTGCTCGGGAGGCCCTTTTCAACTCCAATGGAAATGGATTGCTGCAATTCTGCATTGGATTGTGGGTGCCAAAGCGGCGTGTATTGGGTCCCAGAATTAACTGCTGCTTTCTAAATACAATTTGCATTAATTAGCAGATTGTTGGTTTCACAGCTCAGTCTCTGCTGACTGGGAAATTAACCTGCTTTCTATGGGTAAATTACAGGTCAGTTAGGATTTACAGTATTTGACTAGCTTTTTCAGCCCTTCTCATCCTCAGAGATGTGTGGACGGTTCAGAAACTCCCGGATCTTACCGCCCCATGTTCATTCTACGTGGGAGGAAAGGAACACAAATAACATTAACCTTTGCAATAGCTTTTGAGATGCATATATAAAGCCTTGCAGAAGTGTTCATGGCTTGTTTTTTTTATTCTCTTGTTACAACCACAAATTTCAATGTCAAGCACGGCTTTGCAATGTGTACGCATACGGAAAAGGAGACGTGGTTTTCAAAACACATCTCAAAAGTGAGACATTCATATGTATTCACACATGCTGCTGAGATGCTTTTTTTCAGTACGAAGTTGGTCAGAAATGGCGAGAAGATGAATGGAGACAAATACAGGGCAACGTCGAAGCTGCTAGACAGGTGTATTTATAGCCAAAATGACTTTTTTTTTGTTTAAAAAAAAAACGCTAAGAAGTCCCTCTGAACACATGGCCAAGGCTCAGTGGCAAAGGTAATGTGTTCAGCTACAGCTTTCTTCAACATCAACATCTGCCCTTGGGCAAGGTTTTGAACTGCATGTTGCCTATCTACAGTACCTGCAGATCAATTGGTCAATGTGTGGGTGTTATGGTTGCGGCCATGTGAATCAGAATGTAGAGTAAAGGCGCTTTGAGTGATCAGTATGACTACAGGAGCACGTAGTGATCTATTTATCATTATTTACCCCACAGTGTAAGAGGTGAGAACTCTCTTTAGGAAGAGTTTTTTTAGTCTCAACAGGATTTTATACTTGTTAAAATGAAAAAAAAGAAAGACGAGTGTGGCAGCATCATGCTACGGGGATTATTCAGCAGGTAATGGGGAGCTGGCCAGAGGGTATCAAGAATGTGCAAAATACAAAGCCATCTGGGACTGATCGATTCCTGCATGGCAACAGTAGGCAAGTACTGAAAGCTTTCATTTCAATTTGGGAATCATAGAATTGAACATGAAAGATGTTCAAATTAAGTTAGAATGCCCTAGTCAAAATTCTGATTTAAATTCAAACGAGAATCCACTACAGTACTTAAAAACTGCTGTTCACAAGCAATGTCCATGCAATATGATGGAGCTTGAGCTATTTTGCAAAGAATCTCAAGAATCTCAGTCTGAAGATATTCAAAGCTGGTAGAGACAAATCTTAAAAGACAGTTCTAACTTCAATCCAAGGTGATTTTTCTTCCGCTTTACAATTAATTTGTAGCTATAGATGTTTTGATACATTAAAAAGCTAATAGAAAACACCATGATTTGTGGTTGTGACCAAGTAGAATTTAATCTGCTCCCGTTTCTTTAAATGTGGAAATAATAGAATGGATTTTATTTTTAAATGAACTTCAAGATCCGCTGTCACATGAGTAAGAAACATGAATCTAGGCAAAATAAGACATTCACCTATTCAATCGTTCCTTACAAGGAGAAGTCTACAAAACAAAGTGATGGTAATATTATCCTCCGGCCAATTTTCTACAGCTTTGCGGTCACTTTAAAAACACCCATCACTTAAATGGGACACATTCTCGAAAGGTCACTAAATCATAGGAGCATGGCCTTGCGGGACTAAGATTTCTTGCAATATTCACTTTGACAAGTGTTGTTGTCCCCTGAGTAACACTTCATGATAAAGTAACTAAGCAGATCTGCTGTGTGCCTGACTCTCCTGTCCAGCAGGCTGTGTGAAGAGCCTGCATGTGGCATGAGGTCCCTGATGGCTGAGAGGAGAGGCTCTGGATTCACTATAGATTTATGTTCACACACATGATCAGTGTCAGGAACCTATAGCTGCAGATGCTGCTGCTTTCCTCCACTGTCTGAAAACAGCTTATTGTTTATTATTATGATTATCATTTCCAATGCAGTTCCTTTGATGCTGTTAATGTAAAAGGCATATTGGGTTGGATCATTAAAATACATGCACTCACTCTCACACAGATAAAAAAAATCACACTTGGCCCAGAACCTGCAGAGACACTGAACCTGTGAAAACCGCAATTTCTACTGGAGTGTGAAGCTTAGGATCTTTTTCTATATCACCAGCTGCAGTGACTGAGAGAGTTTCATCATATCACATTTTTCATATAAAAAATAAAAAATAAAATAAAAAAGTTAATTTTCACTACTTCAACTTGTCCGGAGTCTGCTATTCAGGAACTGTTTAGGTGCAATGAATGTGTTGGTATATAATAAAATGGCCTCTTTTAAAAAAAAAAGGAGTTATTTTGTTCCTACAGTGCTGTCAAGAGATTTCAGCGAACCATGAAGGAAATTCTGAAATCACCCATCACTGCTGAATGTCAACATTTAGATCTTCACTTGGATACTGCAATTATTCATATTTTGTCATGTTGTAATGGCTAATATACAAACTCTTTCAGTTCAAAATTAATTTACATTCCTTTACCTGCTAAGCTGATGATGAAATAACAGAGACCACATCTGTCTGTGCTTTAGCTTCGGTGTCGGGAAAGTAAATGTATGCCCTTATATGATGCTATTTATAAAACAAATCTGACCTGTGCCAAAACCCACCAGACTGCATGCAAAAATTTGAACTGTCAATCTCTTTTCCATCAGTGTCTCTCTAGCTTTATGTTAGGTGATGTTTCTTATACATACCGTATATACAGTATGTAATATGTATATAATCTATACTGCCCCTTGGTAAATATCATTAGGAAACTACCATAGCTCAGTCCATTATTATAATGAAAGCAACAACAAAAAAGACTCTGCAAAACAAAAGGTTCTGTTTGACCTCTTGATGATATTTTTTTATTTGGTTTCCTTTGGTGAAATGCACAGTTTGCAAAGAAGTTACATACGGATCAGACAGATATTATTAAAAATCTATAACTCTTTGGATAATTGACTCTCATTGGGTTATTACCTATCTATCACTGTGACTGATTGAATGGATTATCCAGCTGGTGGTTTTGAAATGTTTGTGGAATTGCAAGATGGCAAAGGAATGGCAGGCATGATGATGTCACACCCAGAATTAGAGGTTCAGCTCAACAGGAAACTAGACGTGTTTTTTGGCAACCCTTATTAGTCAGACATACTTTTAAGTACCTTGAACACCACTGTTAATGTGTTCCAGTCTAGAGCTGATCACGACATGAACAGAACGAGCTACTGTATGTTCTAAACACAACAGCATTAATAACGTCTTAGCATTAGCAGAGCTTTTAGCTTTAGCAGTAGCAGCTGAGATAATGAATACACAATTTAGCACATTTAGAAGGACTACACAGGTATAGCTTGTGAAGGTTAGTGAAAGGGGATGAATGAAAACACAGTTGCAATGGAATAAACTCCTGTTGTAGGAGTAAAGTGACTCCTGTTTACCAGTCATCACCTCTGCAATAAAAACATACATACATCAGGCTCACTGGCCTGTTCGCACTCAAGCAAACACAGAGAAATAATGTAAGTTGTCTTATCGTAAAACAACTTTCTCTGCACAGACACGACCTCTCACTTGAACCATTCTGGTGAACAGGAAGATGTCCTATGGGCTAGTGAGAGGCATTGAGGTGGCCACTCTCGGTCTAGCAGCTAGGAGGAACTGGTCAGGTAGACATGCGGGACCTTGCCTATCTGGCATAAGAAGATGCAGTTCTTATGCCATCTTCTCAGAGCAGAGGAGAGGAAACCACTTTGTCTGCATGGTTACAGTCTCTTCTTAGGAATGTGTAATTCTTTCAGTTGCTTTTCTGCAGGACCTCAGACAAGTCAGGTTCAGGCTGATTAGCCAGGATATAGTCACCGGATACTATACACAAAACTCAAATTTTGGATCGGGGGTTTCTGTGAAGATACAGTCTTTTTCTCGGTCAGCGAGAAAAATAATGTGATGGATGTGTCCCCCAGAGCAGAATGTAGGTTTTAGGGGAAAAGAAAGTGAACGCTGCTGCATGCCAGGGTTTTGTTGTTTTCTGAAGTCATGGGGATTCCCACTGTGACTTCTCCTTCCTGGGAGCTGTGCATGAAAATGGGTTAATACTGTGGATTTTGGGATTCCTTTTTACCAGTCTCTTTTAATATGCATGTAGTTCAGTCCTTCTTTGTTCCTTTCATGCCTGGGCCTAACAAAAGAAGACCGTAATGTATTAATAGCTAATTATTTCACCTATTTAAATCCTAACAGTTTAATAATATGAGAGCCAGGTAGAAATTAAAACCTGGTTTCCTCTCATTGTTGTCCTTGTCATTTCCCTTCTCTAAATCTTTTCTTTAAAAGTCATTCTGCACCTATAGGACAAAATATTCATGTGGAATTTCCCCACAATATTAAACGCCACAACATTAAACAGACTTCGGTTCAAAGGAAGCTGCATCACAACCCTGATTCTTGCTGATTTCATCCACCATTTGGTTGCACTGTGTGGTACGGAGCCCTCAAGGGGGCCGTGTACCAATCAACTCCAAACCACTTCTTTGTTCTGTCACAATTATCGATTTATTCCAGTTTGATTATCATAATCCAAACTCTGCAAGGACTGACCACCCCGCTCACCCGCTTCCTCACACACACAAAGCCAGCACGCCAGTATACTTCCCATTCATACTTGATGATAGCCACGCCCACATCGACACACCCACCACTCAAGTGTCAAAGCCACGTGCTCCTGTCATATCAATAATTACTTATTTCATTCATATGGCTCCTCATATGGCCCTCAGTGAAAATGTGTTTATTATTATTAACTGTTTGGTGCAAAACACTGATTGAAAATCAATTTATTTACTGCATGTTTATGTCTGTTAAGGCTAAGATGGAACTGAAAGCAACCATTTAACCATTCAGACTACGAACACAACAGAGACACAATCAAAACTGTCAGATGATTTATTACCCCGCGATAATAATTCAGAAATAGTCCAAATAGTTTGGATGTATTTTTATTTCTTTCCTACTTACGGAAAGTTTATGTTTATATCATAGGTTTGTGGTGCGTTTCTATACTAAAGAAAAGGAGATACTAACATACATGGAAAAACCTTACATAACCTTGTATTAAGGCAGAAAGCACTGCGGCCATCGTAAGAAGGGCTTACAGTATTCAATTACGCCGCATGAACTGATCAGTAGATTATTGCGAGGGAACGCAAAACCTTTTGTGAGGGAACGTAAAAGTTAAAAAACATTTCCCATGTCTCCTGGAGGGCTCCGTGTGGAAAAAGGAGGTTGACTAAAGTGGTGGAAAATCAGTGGCAGTAAAAAGTAAGCAGGGGGAGCAGGTGACCTGAACTTCAACAGGATGGAGCCAATTCCCCCTGAGGAGTAAACATTCAGTAAAAGCCAAGCAACTCGTATCTGTGGAGTAAATGGACAGCAGAGTGGAGAATCCCCCCCTCAACATGGGCAAGGTAGAGTGTCAGAATATCTGAAGCTGTGATTTCCGTTGACTGCTGCTGCACTCATCATGAAGCAACTCTGAGCAAAGAGATGAAACCTCCCCAGTAAGGTTATTCATCAATAACCTAGAAATGTTATTTTATCAAAACATTGACAAAAAAAAAATGCAGTGCTCAGGAATGGTATTTGCCTACTTGTCATACTTTCATGCTTTAGGTTACAAAAAAATTTAATATCAGAAAAAGACAATTGGAGTCAAACAAACATCAGGATTTTATGTATTAAAGGAAATCACTATATCTAAATCAGTTTGGCTCTATGTGAAAAAGTAATCACTACCACCTTTAGTAGGTAATGATAGGAAATTAAGAATTCACTTAAATAGGATCTGTCTGACATCATGAAGTAGGCTAAAAGATATCAAAACGCAATTTATTATACCTTGATCTAAGGAAAAAGAGTTAAGAAAACATATTCATTAACAGTTATCTGTCTGGGAAAAGGTTATAAAATCTCTAATGAGGATTTGGGATTCCAGTAAAACACACTGAGAGCCTTTATTCACAAATGAAGAAAACGTAGAACAGTGACATACTTTCCTATGAGCGGTTGGCTTGACAAAATTACTCCAAGAGCTCATTGATAACTTATCCTCCAGGAAGATTTTTAAAAAAAAATCTCAATCATCTCATGCTTTAGTTGCCTCACTGAAAGTCAGTGTTCACGATTCAACAAAAAGCAACTGGGCAAAAAGAAACCCATCCATGTGTGAATCTTTCATAGCAAAACTGAACACTGACCAAAAAGAGGTTGCCTCACATTTTTCAGAAAACATTTGGTGGATCCCCAAGATATTAAAACTCCTGCACAATGCAAAAGTGCTACCTGCCAATTGTTGCTACTACCAAAGGTGTCACAACAGTAAGGTTTGAGCTCATAGCTTTTTTAATCATAAGGACAGTTTAACTTGGATCGCTTTTCCCCTTAATAAATAAAGACACTTGAAAACTACTTTTTTACTTACATAGTTTATCCTCGTTTGATTTTTCTATGGTCTGAAGCATTTGAGGCATTTAAGTGTGCAAAAAAGGCAGGCAGTTTACTTCTTATACCACCAGGCAAAGGTCTCCATGTCAGCTCTACCTGAAATAAAATACTTATCAAAATAAAAGTGGCACAGAGTGGTAGCTTTCCTAAAATTTTCTAAAAGAACTTTTTTTATTAAATGTGATCTAATTTTAAACCCTCTTCTTTAGTTGTTATGAAACAGCCACATTTTAAGGCTGCTGTTATCTGACTCTTCAGACCATTGCCTTGTGCTAACTCATCTAAAGCGTGTGAAAAATAAAGCTAGACACCTCTTGATAATTGCAATTCTCTCTGGGAAGAGGAGGGCAGCCATCTGTGAATGGCTGAAGAAATAATAGCATGCTTAAGAGCTGCTTGAGGGAACCAAACACATTTATTTGTGTGAAGTGGCAGGTTTCAAAAGTCACAAATGAACCAATGACTTTATGTATTTCGGCTGAACAAGCTGGGTTTGATGCTCTGCGTGTGTAATAACAAAATTGTGCACAGTCTCAGGGTCCAGGGAGGGGGGCTGTGTATTTTTCCAGGAGGCTGAGGACTTCCTCTTGCCTCCAACATGACACTCCAACACTGCCAATCCCTCTTTCTATTTGCCTCCCCCTGCCCCACTCTTTCCCGCACACCTTCCTGTCTAGTTTTAAAACCCTGCTGGGATAAGCATGCTGAATTAGAATGATTTCTTTTTTAATTACTTTTCATATTAAGTGCAATCCAAAGTGCATGCATTATATATGTACGTTTCACTCCACATACGGATTAAAATGTTGCAGGAGAACCTTGCCTGAGGAAATACCCAAACGCAATTAATTTAATTTTACAAAGGGAAAAAATTCATACAGCGGCCTGCTTTGGAGAATAAAGAAGAAGGGGAAAGTATTTTTGCAATAAAGGTGGATGTAGGGTTTATTACTTAAATGTTGAGTAAAAAAAACATTTTTCCTCAATTATCTTTGCATTTACTGCAAAGAAACATTGGTTCATGTTTTATCTCATTGCTTTGGTTCCAGAATAGATACTAGAATACTAATTCTTGGTAGTAATAAATGGGGTACCAGGCTGTGTTTTTATTCCTGCCAGTATTGGAGTATTTCTTTATCCACTGCATTTATGTAGAGGGTTACTAGTTAACTGTTGCATAACTTTGTAAGGAGAGCATTTATTTTTGCTATTTTTGGCTGAATTGCAAATTACATTGTTAGTCTTCATAACTCATCTATGTTATTGTGGCAGAAGCACTTTTTCCTTGTATTGTCTCCACCCCGCACTGACTTGCTACAGACGCCAACTACATGAAGACTTTCAGGATTTTAAAAATACATTTGACATTTTTCATTCCAACAACAGCTTTTAATGTTATTTGCATGTGTGCAAATAATTTAGAAGCGAGCACTCAGTTGAAATAAGAATTGCTTCTTGTGGTGCAATTTAAAACATTTCTTGGACACGTTACTTTTTTGAATTGACAGAAAAGGTTTTACGTTCAGTATACAAGACAGGAGTTACTTAACAGTGAAGATGTGTGTGATCACTTGGCTCAGGCATTTTAAAACAGGGTTGCTACTAGTGGAAACTGACATTAACATGTTATTTAAATTCAATTCTATTCAGTGTAATTTCATAGCACCATTTCACAAAAAAGGCCTTCTCAAGGCACTTTACAAAAAATAATTTCAGTTCAGTCACATATATACTCAACTGATCCTAGTTATCAAACAGTGCATCAAGTTTACTTCACTATTCAAACTAGTTTATAAAGTTTTCAGTCTAAGCAAACCTAGCAGATTGTATCAAGTCATTGAGTTGGTGGAGAGAGAAAGGGGAAAGACGTGCAGCAAAGGCCCCAGGATCAGGAATCAAATCCTGGATAGCTGCATCGAGGACCAGTATCTGTACTTTGAGAGTCATTTCTGATTCAAATCTAACTTTTTATTCAAACATCAAATGTGACTCCTGGTCTTGCTACTTCCCATTACAAACATTATAAAACTCCAATTTGTTGTACGGGCAGCTGAACTAGAGAAAGCTCTACTGAATCTTGCACAAAGCATTCAAAATGCCTCGGTAAGGTTACTAACATGTCCTAGGAAGTGAGCCCTTTTAATCTCTGTTCTCTGTGTTTCAATGGCTTTTTTTGCTGTTTATAATTCCATCTTAAAAGTAGTGATCACACATAAGCCATTCAATGTTCAGGGACCAGAGTAATCCTTGTAGCAAACATTCTTGCTCTCTATGTTTTGAAAAATCAAAATCTGTTGGTTTATCCCAGCACAAGGTCAATAACTAAAGCAGATCAAACCTTTCAGTTTGGGGCACCAAGGCTGTGGAAAACCCTGCCTCCACAGTCATGTTCGGTAAATCCACCAGATTCTATTCATAAACAGTTAAAGATCCAAATAGTTAGTCAGCCATTTGCCAAGGGTTTATACTGCCTTTAATGTGATAATGTTTATCTTATGCATCTATGTACGCTTACTTGGTGTTTACATCTCTCCTTTTACAGTTTTTGCATTTTTTGATTACTATAATACTTACATTGTATGTTATACAGGGATTTTGTGTCCGTATCCAGTTAATTCATTCATCCAGAGTCTAAGACATAGTGGCAAGAAGGTTGCTTTCCTTTCAGATATGAACCAACTAGGTTACCACAATTGCCTGCGTTTTTCCCTATTACCTCCGTATATTGAGCAATGTAATGTCATGTCAAACTGCTACCATTATCTTACATGTTCTTTATATCTTTAAAAGCGCCGATCAATAACACATCTTTTCCTGTCAAGAGGCTGGCCAACAAATAGAGAAGAAAATACATGAAACAGAGACCAATTACAACCAGCAGATATCGTGTCTGTCGAGAGGTCAGTAAGCTCAACAACACACACCTGTCACTCCAGACTCACGCTGCCTCACCAGAGCTGGAGCTGCACATCAAAGGTGCTCTACTTGAACTCGAAAGCACGAACTGCCCATCCTCAACCCGAGAGACATTTGTGTCTTTCAGAAGCAAAAAGGAAGAGAGTCAGTCCACACATGAAATCCTTGATGACCCACAAGGCGTAGCATGAATTTATCCGCGCCCCTCTATCATACTCTGTTAAGGGTGCAGGGACACAAAGACAACCTGATGTGTATGGATTTTCTTTTAACGATAATAAGGCTGTCAGGGGGAGCTGCACAAGCTGTGTGAGGCTCTGGAGCCACAGACGGCAGTAATTGAAACTGACAACGGGTTGAGCACAATGACTCTGTGGATAACAACAATCATAACTACCATGCTAATCACAGCAGCTCCGCGTGTCGCAAAGTTTTAGGTAAACAAAATTACCCTCACCATAGTCCCCACCCTCGTTAATTGTCTGTGCACTCCTAGCTCTGGACCACTGAGCCCTCCTCTTGCTAACATACCCATAGTTCTTTGCCAAAAATGCTGCATCATGTGTTTCTGAGGCTTTTTCTCTCCGAATCCGTTTAACTAGCTGCACCTTTTAGGCATCATTCTGGCATTTAGTTTGTTTAAAGACAAAAGTTGCAACAGCAATTTTAGTAAACATCAAGACAATTTACTTTAACTGAAAAGGCTTTTCCTCCAGTGAAGAAATGATTAAAGGTAATCACAGTATCCGTCTTAAGGCTTTATTAGATGCCAAAATGAACGACACAAATTGCCTTTTATTACAGGCATTTGGACAAGAGAAAACTAATTATAATACCTGTTTTTTTTAGATGTAAGGAGCAGACCACAAAAAGGATGCTAGGTAAGATGTGATGTGAATTATTTTAAAGGGGCATTACGTGTTTTCCAGGCACGTAGTGCCATTTGAAACCAGTCAAGTAACTGTGAACGTCAGTTACAAAAATGCTATATACATCAAATATGACTTTAAAGAAATTTAAAGATACAAAAAGGTATTTGCACTGAGAACTCGATTATATAATGAGTTAGAAGTAGATGCGTACTTCTACCAGATGTTTGCTAATTGCTTCTGGCTAGTCTGAAGGAGTTCAGTTGTGGAATCGTGGGGGAGGGCTGATCTGTGAGGCAGACGCTTAGAAACTTGGAAACTGCAGTTCTGAGGAAGAGTTGCACCTTGGCCCACCCAGGTGTCTTGCAAAGCTGAACGGTTGCTATGGAGATTAAAGATTTTCTCAAACATACATCAAAAAATCAAAGCAACACTCCAGGTCTGTTTTTGATGAGGGAATAACATTATTACATAATGTAAAGCTCAAAAAGGCAAATTTTCCACAATACTGCCCCCCTTAAGAGAGTATGATGGCTGGTTTTATGTTTCATTTGTCATCATGACCTTATCATTTCTAGGCTGTTTATGATCTGATTAATTTTCTTTGGAACCCCTTTTTTAATGATTTGTGTAAATGGATAAAAATTTCATGCACTACTGAGGACAGGTGGTATAGAGTAGACAACTAAACTACCCTCAGTATTTCATAGGACAAAGATGCCAAGGCTATATTGCGATGGTGGACAAAGATGTTGACAGATTTAATAAATTATTTATCAGTGTCAGATGTGATATGACTGAAAAAATAACAACTGTGTCCATTAGTGGAAACGGCAGCTAGTAGAAAGTATTCATTTCAAATAACAAAAAAGTACTAAGAACTTTTGAAAAACTTTTGCGAACTTAAGAAATACAGTTTCTGTTTACTGAAAAGACACCGATAAGAAATACTTCTAAGAATTTGTGATGCTAGTTTAAATTTTAGCATCACAATTGTAAAAAGTTTAAGTTACATTTTTTATCCATTCTAACGGACAATGTTTTTACCTTGTTTTCAAGTATATTACCTGCGTTTATTGTCGTTAGTGTCAGAAACCAAGTAACGGGGGATTTTACGGTTCAGGGTTTTTGCTTCTGAAGCATAAGGAACAACAAGCCCATAGCTTAACAGTAGAGCAGCTCTGGTGTCGGAGTTCTAGTTCAGCTGACTGTTCAGGTTCAGAGTTGTTGCTTTTAGAAAAATATGGCTGTGTTCCTTAAGGTCTCTGTGTTACTTCGCTTTATTAGTTTTGCATGTTTCTTGTGAAGCAGGACGGTGTTTACAGCAGTGTGTTCAGGCGGATCAGTTGCTCGGCTGTCTGGCTCTGGTCTGCTCTCTGGTTCCCATAAACTCTCTTTCAGGCTGAATACAGAAGTGATTCCATGGAAATAACACAGGAGGCTCCTTTACCTTCTTCTTTAGGCTGAAGAAGTTGATCCGGAGTGAAGTGAAGGCTGTAAACTTTGCTGTGCAGCGTTAGCTTTAACTGGTAGCTACGAATATTTACAAGCCACCGTCTTCTTAATTCAGGACCGCTTGGAAATCCATGAAAACTTAAAAGCCCATTATATTAGGAAGACAACAAAATGCATACTATTGTTTTATTTGCGTCTGAAATACGACTTTGTCTTTTCTAGCTGTCATGGTAACTCAAAGCGGAAAAAAGAGAGCCGCATTTGCGCATGCGGTTGTGACGTCAGCGCGGCAGGTGCAAAGAGCCCATACATTTCCTCCTGTCCTGTTAAACTTTCTCTCCTTGACATGGTAACTGAACATACAATTGATGCAACAAACATTGTTTTATATTCTGTTTTCCATGACACCGTTTTACCACTGGCTCAGAGCTTTTTTGTTTAGTTGTATTTCTCTACTAGGTGAAGTCCTATAGGAGCTGTTGCTGCCCTTAAACCTCTACTTTTTTCTTTGATTCGCATTGGCTGCAAGCCAATCAGACTCAGCTGGACACAAACATTTGGATCCCATCACTAAAGAGCCAGTCCAACTGATACGTCTTGATTTATTAATGCAAAAATCATCATATGAGGAGACTTTTTACACAAAAATAATTAATGGGGAAGATGCACTGTGTTAATAAATCAGTCATGCATGCCAGCAGACAACAAACACACAGACGTTTCTTATAAGAAAAGGAAAATTATACTTTTTTTCTGTATTTCACTTTCAATTAATTTCTAGTTTTGATGAAGTCAAAACCTAATTGCATGTGGATCTGAGCAAACATCTGTCATCATCATTTTCAATAAGTGCAAGCTGTCAGGCGTGTAATCAGAAAATCCCGTGCTGTCAGTCATATTCCACTACAGTCAGCTCAATTTTTGTCAAGATGTGGGTTTTGAATGTTTGATGCTCATTTACTTGTGTGAACAGATGGGGGGGGGGAAGAGAAAAACTTCCTGGCCTTTATGACTGGTATCAACAGCTGGTAATGTCCTTGCTGTGAATAAAAACATCCAAATGTTCTTTCATTCAATCACATTGTAAATGAAGGACCTTGTTTGGGCCTTCTTTTTCATCAGTGCAATGAATTTAATCATTTTCAGTTGGGAATTATCTGTTTTCATTACCGCGATTGTACATAGGATTCTGCAAGGGAAAAGTTAGCAGCCACAGAGCTTGGTGCTGATAGATGAAAGAGGTGGTGAAGTGTTATTATGGTTGGAGTGTACTCAAAGGAATGCAATGGATGGCCACTCAATCGGGTCAACTCTGCTCACTCTGCCTTGGGGGAGAAATCTCCAGCTGAAGTATCACCTGCTTTGATATTGGGATGGTTGTCAAGCCTCTGGCCTTCGCTTCACACACACACAAATATGCACAAACCAAATATATGAACAGCTGTGTGGCACAACAGTAAAAAAAAAAAAAAAAAAAAAGTGCAGTGCATCAGCAGCTATAAAATGATTATACATGTCAGCTTTTAAAATTGTTTGAGATAATAACGTTTTATAATGAATACATGCAGAAGACTGTTTAACAAGCATTAATATTCAGCGAGTCTTCAGGTCATGGATTTAATCTAAAAGATTAAAGTAGAGCAGCATAAATATGAACTATTATTCTGTAACATGGTGGCAGGTTTTATCTTTGTAGAATTTGTGGGTTTGACAACAGAGTTAAAATAAAGCTAGTTATGAGCTGCACTTTATTCTGAGCTTTTACTCAGTGCTTGGTGATGTTCTTCCAGCACCCAAACACGACTCCTTGAGTGCTTCCAGGCTCTTATTAGGCAGGTCAGTGGTATAGAAAAAATAGTGAGAAATGAAATAGATATGCTTTAAAGTCTTAGTAATAGGTTTATGCAATGCCATGAACATAGCTAATTAGGGTCAGGGGAGCTCTCATCTCTGACAGTCCTATGGTTGTGTATGTTTTTATTGAGGAGAGGGGGCTTTTCACTTCTGACAAGGACTTGGCTGCATTCCTTCAAGAGAGCGAGAAAAATTTAGGACGTACTCTTATCTCAGAGTAATTGTCATCCATGTATAGAATTGCTAAACTTTTTTTTTTAAATATTGTTTTGAGCTTTTGGGGTAAGCATAAAAGGTCCATGCCGAAATTTCTCTTAAAGTAAGAGTGCAACTATTCATTAGATCCATTATCTTTTTACTAAGAATTCAGATTATTGAAGTCAGGTTTCCATGGATGGTGAGACAGTAGTTGATATATCTCTGTTGTCTCACAATGAGAAGGTCTTGAGTTTGAAACCCAGGCAGAACGTTTCTTCGTGGTCTTTTTCCTGTGCATACATGGGATCTCTCTGGTTACTCCAGCTTCCTTCCACAGTCCAAACATACATATGTAAAGTTAATTGGTCTCTTTAAATTGTCAAGAGTTTGTGTCCCTTTGTGGCTGCTTTTGCCTGTGATTGATCAGTGACATGTTCGGGTTGCACCAAGATCATCCCCCCCCCCCCCCCAACCCACCTCTAAGGATACACCAGGAATAAGCAGATATAGAAAATGGGTGGAGGGATTAAACCTGCACCAAAATACAAAACGTATTTCCTCATGTCATTATTTGTTTAGAGAAGCTTAACCAAAATGAAACAGCTGTCTGAAGTAATAAGTAATATTATTTTGTTGGTTATAGATAAAATTAGTTTTAGCAAGTGTAACTTCAAGCAATTGTTTTCTGTATGACTTTGTCAGACTCTCACTCCATTGTGGAGAAATTCTGACACAGCTTTAGTGCATAAAGATTAGCAGACATTCAGATCTGCACACCTGTTGCACAGTTTCAGTTAGGGTAAGGCCTGGACTTTGACTGAGCCATTGCAACAACTTAGTTTTGCAAGGAAAATTCTTCCAGAAGTTTTAAAGCATAATTAGATGCAGACTGGAGACCATCTGTGCTCCTCGTTTTCAAAGAGAAGAGGTTTGCTTCCGGCAATTATTCAGAACAAGCCAGCTATACTTTTAATAATTCCAATATTTAACATGCTGAGTAAAGCTGTGGATTTTCTCTGAACATTGCCTGGTGGAGTTTTTTGTAATTAATTTGCTACAAGGTCCAATTCCTGGAAAGATGCTCAGATCTCTTAAATGTTTATCAAGTGTAAATTATCTTCAGATTAAATAGTTTGTAAATGGTCTTTTTACCCTTTTCTGATCGGAAGACAGTTTCAGAGGCATATCTTTTCTGCCTTGGCATTGTGCTACACACCTTAGTGCTCCATAAAACAGCAAAATGTCTGGATTATAGATGATGTGCTGCAAAAGGCATGCTGATGATCAGTTAAGCAACTTCTTTATTTAACAGCACCTGCCTGCTGCTCTGTCTCTTAGATTCAGTGGAAGCAGCAATGGTATATTCTATTTTTCTGAACACAGCCTTTCCGTGTTGGCTTTGCTTTTGCCTAATGTACAATAATAATGCCAAGAGTGTTTTTAATACTGGACGGTAAATAATTATAGAGCCTGAAAAAAACGTAATATTTTTAGTATTGCCTCACAAATAAGACTCTATATTTAAAAAGTGGGTACTTCCTTTCCCAGCCTATACAAATCTAATAAAGACTAGCAGATATTCACAAATAACCCTTTGAACTCATGTCTAAGATGTGTTGTACAAGATGTAGACTTAATTAGTTTAGCAAATGGCACATTGGTAATTTAGAAAAAAAAAAAAGCTCTTTAAAAATGCCTCATAATTCAGGTAGTGACACACACCACTAAGCCACAAGGTCGTTAATTCATAATCTTTGCTTACCTTAATTTTAGATAGATGCAACTATAAAAGCGTGGAGGCATTTAAAAATTTGGACTCGTTTCAGTCTCGGCTTCATAAGATAAACAAGAAACAAATTGTGAGCTAAAAACAGCAAAGGTTAATGTCACAACTGTGGATGGTGCCGTTATTTACTTTAACTACTGGGAGTATAAAAAAAAGAAGAAATAAGCATCTGACAGCACAAGCATCACAATAAAACCATAAGCAGCAGCTCTAAAAAGTTGCAGCTAATGGTTGTGGTGTCTTCATAAAAAATGCAGTGAGTAAATCACACCGTGATGTTTCTTTATTAGTTTTTCAGCATATTTTCAGCGCTTGAGCTGAATAATGCAGCAAAGTACAAAATAAAACTATCCCACACATACCAGTCCAGCTCACCTAGCCCCACTGCACATCTCCTCCCCCACCACAAAGCCCACATCTAGGTCTGATTACCTGTGATCCATTTCAACCGCCCCGCCCCTTCACCACTGGCCAGTTATTTCTACCGAATTTGTATCTATTCAAAGGAAAATGAATAATTTAAACCGCACAGGGAGAAAACATAAAATGAGATAGCTGTAGAGAGGGACTAGATAGCAGTCCTCATGTATCCATTGATATGATACATATCAAGGGATATGTAGGAAGGGATTTTTAGAACCCCCCCACCCCCAAAAAAGAATATCTGCAACAACTAGATAACAAATGTTTGACTCATTCAGAACAGCTGGACTCCACACTTATTTAAAAATAACAAAAGAACACCATGCTGCATCGTCACTGTCACCAGAAACATGAAAAAATTCAATCTTTTTAAAGTCCCCAGGGTTTCCCTTCAGGCTTCACATTGCATATTTATTTGGTTCATTTTTTCTCCCCTCTATGCTCGCTTGTCACTGAATTTCACATGTGGAACTTTTGATTTGGGTTTTTTTTTTTTTTAGTGTCTCAGCATCCATTCAAAAGACTGAACCCTCAGAGATCTTTGGGATTTAAAACCAACCCACAGAGTCCACTCCTATCAAAAGCAATGCAGGAACAAATGTGACAATAATTATTTGTTTTATTTAAAAGAAGCAGGTGGGAGTTCAACTTTTCCTCACAGTGTTCATTTGTGGGTGGAGTTCTAATTAATTTGGAGTTATATTTTCTTCATTTAGTCCATTATGTCGCTCAGGAAGTTTACAACTGATTCTCTGGATAGTCCAGCTGAACCAGCCATGCAGAACTGACTAAGTTTAAAACTGAGCTTTTTGAGAGGGACAATGAAAAAAAAAAAAACTAAACTTTCCTTGATGTAATATGGAAATCACATAATGAAATATGATTTACAATGATGTACTTTAATAAAACCATAAGAAGCCTGATTTTTGTTGAAAAGCGAATGTACGTTATTTTAGATCTGAAAGTGGTCTTTGCTTTTTTAAATGAAATTTACACCCTTTCCTCTTTTTTTGACATATAAACATTTTTCTGCATATTATTGGCAACAAGAATGGTTGCAGCTAAACCTTGAATTTAGCCAAGGTTAATAAGTCATTGCACAAAGTTTTGTTGTACCCAACATTTTAATTTCTCAGACTTCAATTTTTTTGCACTAAACACTTTAAATAAATCTCAGTCTGCGTCAACTGTCTGTGCTCTCAGGCCACATTTTTGGGATTGTTGAATTGCAGTGGGGGGCCACACAAATTAATTTCCAAGTCCACTGAAGGTCCCCTGGAGCCACACTTTGAACATACTTGATCCGAATCACTCTATGCAGACGGGGATACATGTCTTGAACTAACCCTGCTTTAAACTTCTCTGCAATTTTATTCCTGACTGCGGTGCCATTTGGTCTTCATGATGCTTTTTTCACAATAGTGTTCCTCAACAAACCTCTTGGTCCTTAATATGACAGCTGGATTTATATTAGGATTCATTTACTTACAGATTAATTCTGTTTACGAATTAGCTGACTTCTAAAAGCTGTTGGTGGCACTAGACTTTATTTAGGAGTTTCAGTATCAAAGGGTTTTCTGGTAGCCATCACTGTTAGCACAGACTTCTGTTCGACTAAACAACACCCAGTATTCACTTTAAATAAAAAAGGCTAAATAAATTTTAAGAAAATATCATGCAGTTCTACTTTTATGGGGAAAATTTACACAACTCCAATGATTTTCTTTCTGCTTATTAGTGACAGTTACTCCCAATCCAATGCCCTACAGATGACAGCTGCTTTGGTCATCAAACATATTTAACATTGCAAAATATACAGTTTTACTGATAGCCAATAGCATCCATTCATTCATCCATTTTCTTACTTATTTAAAACCAGGTCAGAAAACAACTTTTGTTAGACTGAAAGACAAAGATCGAACACTTTCCTGCTCCTCATGGAGATCCCAATAAGTTCTCAGACCCTCTTGTGATGTCCATGTCTGACCACAGGTTGTTTTTACAGATGGACATGTCAGAAATATCTAAATGGCGGCATTCTTGATTCATCTGACCTGAGGGGAAGCAGCTGCAAATTCCTTCCTGACCAATGAACTCCTCACACTATCTCTAAGGATGAGTCAGACACAAGAGGCTTAAATCTGACACATTCATCCTGTTTTTTTCCATCATCATAATTCCATCCATCCATCCATCTATCCATCCATCCATCCATCCATCCATCCACATCCATGCACATAGGCATGACAAGCAGGAACCTTTCTTTTATGATTTCTTGCCATATGTGTTTCTATGGCGATGAGAGGAACTGGGAGAGATTGACTTCTGGTTGAAGTGATTTCTAATAGACGGCATGTTGTGAAAGTGCTGTTAGTTCAGATCTTTTGTATTAATTTCAAAAGAGAAAGCAAAGCAGATTTATTTCACTCTCTCTCTCTAGTCTTGTCTCCTTTATTCTTGTAGCTTTTCTTCTTTCAGGTAAAGTGTATGTGCATCAGTGTGATGAGGCAATGACTTGGGAGAACATTGTGAATGAGCCCATCAATTTTATATGCTGCAGTTTTCTCTTTAAACTCCCCCTGTCAGACTCTCTGTTGACAAGCTGATGGATGATTGTACCACAGTGGACTGCAGTTCCTGTGAGTCCCAGGAGCCATCAAATGATTCTCGCTGGTTATCCTTCTAACAAGCGTTTTTAGTCCTGATGTCGGTGTAGTCTGAATATGATCAACCACCTCTGAAAAGCAGTCTTCGGTCAACTGGGGGTGTTATGGAAAATGAAGAATAAAATGACAGCTTGAGTTCACGGTAAATGTAAAAATTTTACGTAGTTGTTTTCCTCCATACAAGCAAGCAAAAAAAAAAAAAAAAATCATATGGGGTTTGAACTTGTGTAACAGCAGTTCTTTACGCAACATACAACTTAATATTAAGTGCACAGAACTACCTTCAACATGTTACCATGGGATGATGAATTAAATAAGAAATAAAGTTTTTAAAAAACTGGGAGGCAAATGAAAAATAAGAAATCAAAAATTACGGTCAGGACAAGTGATTATTTCTACTTCATTTTTTCTCATCCAATTATAGTTCATTGTTTTGATTTTGGAACGAGGTAGAAAAAACACTTCCTGAAATATTAATGTTCAACCTGAATATCTTGTTGGTTGATCACTGTTTGTATTCAGGTTGGAAGATGGATACATCCGTCAACCGTTTTGGAGTTAGATTCAATTTTCCCATTAAAAGATGATGTCCTGTCATTTTTTCATCGCTACAATTAAATCTGGTGATTTTTCCCTTTTTATCGATGGTCATTGAATCGGAGATCTTATTCGGCAGATTGAGGTCATTTCCTGCTTCAACATACCTGATTTAAACTCCTGGGTCATGAAGGTTTCTGCTGAATGTAATGACACAATTTAAAACACACAAAATACTCCAGGATTAGGATACGCTGGGTTATCTTATAGCACCATCACACTGCTGCATAATGTAATGAGATACATACAGTAGACATGAAGCTTTAGGCAAATCACACTCTAGCATATGTATAATACTATATAATAACAATTTGTGAGCCACGTGACTATGATGAACAGACCAATAATATGAACACTAGGGTGACACAGTTGTTGTGAAACCTGGGAGCGCTGAAATGCATCACATTAACAATGCTGGTCAGAACTGGAGCAGAAATTACAACATAGATCTGAATACTGCCAAAATCTAAGTGGTTTGATTTGCCATTTTCCGACACAGGCAGTCTCTATCACTTTGGAGAATTGCAGGCAATCTGGGCTTACAGCAGAGTGCTTTTAAATCCCACTTAAGTGATTTTGGTAGGTCTCCAAGCTACTTCTTGACAGCAACATTTCTCCTGACTTCCTGCTGGATCAGGTGAGCTGAAAATAGCATGTGTGCTTGTCCGTGAGGTACAAGTGACTAGAAAACGCAAAGAGGCATGGCAAGCATTTTACACCTTACATTTCACTGCAATTGTTTCTGGTTCATTCCAATTTGATAATGATTTTTTCCAAACGAAGACATGGACTGATGCAAAAATCTGGTGTTTGAAGCCTAGCAAAACAACTCTACCACAACTTGAAACTGTGCTCTCTGCGACCGGAAAACTAGGGAAAGAAAATGTTGTAATATATATATATATATATATATATGTATATTTATATATATATATTTTTTTTTTTATATATATATTTATATATATATATATATATATATATATATATATATATATATATATATGCCCTTCTATATCTCAAAAACAAAATGTAGCTCAGTGTTTCCTCCAACAGTAGCACGCTTTGTATTTTGCATCCTTTATCCATAAACACACATTATATAAAGCAAGGCTTGCAGTGATGAGCCCTTGCTTAACAAGATGAGATAGATCTTTCCAAAACACAGTTTAGATTTCATTCCTTGATTAGAAAAAAATTACAAAAAGAAAACATAAACTGTATTTTTATGAAAGCCAACACCTGAAACAACAACCGGAGACATCATTAGCATCAAACATTGCCCATCCCTATCACGCTAATCTAATGGATTAGATTAAGAAAATGAGGCCTTTATTTTCTTCTATTCAAGTTAAACTAATAGACTTTTATGAGAAGACAACAGACTTATAAAAGATTTATCAAACCATGCTCAGATTTGATCTCATATTTCATTTCTGTTATCATACAGATGATCAAAACACTTATTTTCACAGGTATTTGTTTTCTGTTTGTGTGAGATTCTCTGACTTTCAGTGATAAGCCTCACAAAGACTAATTTTCATGTTCACAATCAAGAATGGCATTATTGTCTAATCTCAAGCTCTAAGAAGCAAAGCTAAGATGTAAATCTGGCAGATTTGCACCTCGAATCAACCATAAAGATCTCTGTCTCTGGTAATCCTTTGAATGTCACTCACTTCTGATTTTTAACTCTAGTCTATGCACTGTGGGACCTCAGCAGTGGTAGCTGGGATTTGTGCAGCGCTTAGAGGAGTTATAGGAGAGGAAATGCTTTATACGCCCATATATCAGGTGGGTTGGTAGATGCTCTGCGGAGGATTTAAGTTGCAGGGAAAAACAGGCTTTATAATTATGCTGAGTCAATGTTGCATTACAGGTCCAAAAAGTACATATTCCTTTATCTGTCGTAATCATTTATGTTGTTTTTCTACAAAGCAAAACATCTATTTAAACTTTTTAAATAATAAACATGACAATATTTAACCCAAATTAACCTTATGACCAGTAAACTACTTAAGTAAAACAAAATTCTCCCAATATATCGTAATGTTCTATGGCATTGTTAAAAAGTCGGTTTTGTATGTTACCACAAAATAAATATTTCTGTCGACTTGCTGAGTTGTTTGCTTAGAGGAACGATCATGCTTTAAATCTCACTAGTATGGTAACCAATTTGTTATTTTTAAAAGTGAAGAAGTTAGTTTTTTTTTAGTCGTGGTGTCATTTAAAAGTTACAGCATGCTGAGACTGAAACCTCTGGTTTTCTGCTGAATGTTGCGCTTACATGTTTTCTCCTCTCTTTGTAGCTCCTTCAGTGCCCTGCTGTCCTAACCCGTGTACGCTGGTGTAATTGGTGATTCTAAATTTGTCTTGAGGAAGAAAATAAATGGCTGTCTCTTTCTGTCTGTTGGTCCAGTTAAACTCCAGCAGTGTGTCTAGATTGTATAATCTTTTTCATCTGTACCCAGAGGAAATGAACGGCAGCTCATTGAAACTCTTAAAACAGAGATGAATGGATTTTGCATTATTCATGTTTTATCCATCATTATCTTTACCTTCATATTAGTGCAGGGATGTGGGGGGGCTGAGAGACAAGCAGGTTGCACCCTGGACAGGTTGTATGTCCTGTGACAGACTGGCTTCCTGACCCTGGGCAGGTCACCGGTATATCAAAGGGCAACACAGACACATACATGACAAACAATGATGCATGCAAGCTTTGTACCTGCAGGCGATGTAGACGGACCACTGGATATTTTCTCTTTCTCATACTGTTGTCTGTAAAGCCGAGAGAAGGTTGTGTTTGGATCCCAGTAGATCAGCAGCTTCTGAAATGCTCAGATCAGAGCGTTTGGCACCGGCAGCCATGTCACTAAGAAAGTCACTCAAATCCTTTTTCTTTCCCATTTTGATGCAGAATTTTAACTTCAGAAAGTTTCTTTCACCTCGTTTAGATGCCAAGATGTTTTGATTCACTATTTGTTTTATCAAGTAATTGAACCTAATAAAGTGGCTGGTGAATAAATCTTAAAATATTCTCTACTGTTTTTGTTTGACAGGGCAGAAAGATGGTTATTTGGGCTCTACCATCACTGAGTGTCATAATCAGCCATTACTATTGCTATAATGAATGAGTTCCAACATAAATATTTAATATAAAATTGTGTAATTGTGCAATTTGTGTGCATTTTAGTAATTCTGCAATTACTAATAGTATAATTGTGCAGCTGTCATAGATTTAATGTGTCTATTTTCTTAAATATTTGTGTTCTCCATTTTGGGTTAATTGTGTGTTCACAAAGCGTATTGAGGTTTCTGTTTTCATAGTAGTTTACAGGTTTTCCTGTTCCAGTAGTTATTGTTTTAAAGGTGTAATTTAATATTTTTAGATGTTCACAATGCATTCAGTGGAAGCTTCATCACTAAACTACAATGACAAACTCCTGTTCTAAAATCGACAGAAATGTCATTTGAACATGGTTAAAAGTCAGACTCAAGCAAAGACTGTAGAAGCAGAGGCAAACATAATTATTTGTCTTCTTAAATCCAGAACAAATATTTTGATGTTGGTGTAGAAAGTAACGCATGGTTTTGGCCTCTTCTCCTGAAATCATTTTGTGGAGTAAAATCAAAACTTGTAACCAGAAAGTAGGAAGGGTCTACAGAGGTAAAGTGCTGTTGGGCAAACAGTTTTCTAAGACTTAGATGAATGTGTGTACAGAGATAAAAGATCATTACATCCCACAGACAGTCCTCCACATCTTTTAAACAGTGGTTGGAAACTAATCAAAACAGTACACATACTTTGGATTTTTAACTATGTTGGTTTTAGGTTTTATCATGATTTGTTTTTTCAGTGTTTTATAATTTTTTTAAAAATTGCGTATGTCAGTGTTCTGATTTAGTTTCACATGGATATTAGCCTCTGTGACTAAATGTGGTACATCTACATGATGAAATGCTCGTGCTAATTAAGATGCAGAGTTCCTGTCAAAGAAGGTAAAACAATAAAATAAAAACAATAAAACAGAAAGGTGTTCCATTTTGATATTTCAAAAATTTTCACATATTTTTGGTTTTATCTCACAAAACACAAAACAATTTAAAAGTGTACAGATTATTAATTTTTTTTTACATCCAGGTTAACTTTAGATTTTTTTTTTAACCTTTGGATACTATCATGCTTCTTTGCTTTTACTGTAATGAACCATGCATCCATCTACTGATAGAACCATCCATTTTCTCACACCTACCTAAAACATCAGCTGGTCTTGGACTGAAAGACAAGACACCAGTAAACCCAGTGCCACTTTCCTGCTCCTCATGAAGATCCCAATAATTTGTCAGACCCTCTTGTGAATCACAAGTCTGACCAAAGGTTATCTTTACAGATGGACATGTCAGAAACATTTAAATGGAGTCATCCTTGACAGTTAAACCACCTCAACTGAGGGGAAGCAGCTGCAAGTTCCTTCCTGACCAATGAACTCTTCACACCGTCTCTAATGATGAGTCAGACACAAGAGGCTTAAGTCTGGCACATTAAAATGTTGTTCACTTCACTTCATCCTCTATACTGAATCAAATAAATTGTATCTTTCTGCAAATAAAGTGTTTTTTGTTTTTTTTTTTTTTTTACATAAAAGATGGAAGAAAATAAAATAAAAAAATTCTAAGTGCAACTGAGGTAAAAGTTGTGGATACAAATACAGAATAGAATGGAAACTTGCATTGCCTGTTTTGAGTGAATTATCTAACCTGAAAGGTGCTAGATTTGCTTTCCCCTAATTAATCTTTTTTTTCTATTAATGTCTCTTCTTTTTACTTTCCTGAATTTCTTGTTTACAAAGAACATATCCTTTAACATAGGTTTACTACAACAAGACTTTATTTAACATCCACCTCTGCTGAATGGAGATGTTTGTTGAACAAAAGCTACATTAAAGTAGCTTTTGATATCTTTAGCGGTCAAGACCAGACGTCAGACAAAAACTTTGCACTTAGAATCACACATAGCTGATTTGTCATTTATTTTTATGTGTATTAAATCTTCACCACTCTGAGGGTGTACATACGTTTAACACTAAATGTATGTGTTGGTCCTACGACATTCAACAGAAGCTCCTTTTTCTGCATGAAATCTGCTTCTAATCTGCTGATATAGCGTGACAACAGAACATGAAATGTCCTTGGCTGACCTGGTTATAAATCCTAAATATCATTAATTCATAGAGGTGGCTCATTTTGTTTCCCTCTTCATCGCAACCTTTTATCAAAATAATGAGCAGCTCCTCACCTAAAAAAAAAAAGACAGCTTTGGCAACTGTTTTATGTTATTTCCCTGAGCTCATTGTGTCCACAAAGCATTAAAAAACAAAATACAATTATCACCATGGTGTTGTACTGTGTGACAGATTATATTTTTTATTTTAAATCAGTCTGACAAGAATGCTCCTGCTGATTTAAATCAAAAGAGCACAGACTGCATATTGCCCCCCCAGTGGGATGCATTCCCCAAACAAATGCACTGTTTGCTCCAGTTTGGGATAGAAACACAGTATGTGACCTTTTATTGAACATTACAGAAAAAAACAACATATCACTTTAGCAGTTTTTGGTCTTTTTCGGAGCATTTCTTCACAATAAGATAAAAAAAATAAATAAATAGAAAGACACTTGGCTGATATGGGAAGAAAATTGATTCAGGGACTTCTGCTGCTTTGTGTTTGTGAGCTGCTACGCAACTATTCTCCCTTCACCGTGGCTTTTTATGCACACATTTCAAGCTGTTGTGGTGCTGTCAGCTTCTTTTGAATAGCCTGATGTGACAATAGAAGGTGGAAGGAGCTTTAGAAGAAATTAGTTGCTGGAATTAGAAAATCTTAGATCTCGGGGCCCCTATGGTGTTAGCTCATGTTGACAGACAGGCTATTTTTTTTACAGTCTCGTGGAGAGAGACCCACACTTTTCCTTCAAGCAACAAAGGTTTGATGTGTTCCTGAGTGTCACTAACATGTCATAATACTCCCACATTCTTCTTTCTACCTTTAAAAACAGAGAGACTCCAAGCCTGAGCATCTTCAGCTGTCTGTCTTGATCATGGGGGAATGTTTTCGGGTTTGCATGAGTGCTTCTTAAACTGTGCTGTGGGTGTGCAGGTGGGACTTTCTCAGGTGTTTGCAACAAGTCGAAAATGTGAACCCGGAAAAAAAAAGAAAGAAAAAAACAGCTTTAACAAAAGCTGTGCTGACTTGCTATTGCCAGAAAAATGCTCAGCGAGGATGAAAGCATTTGCATGGAATCAGTGCAGGGAAGTTGGAATGATACTATTTCGGAGAGCCTAAGGAAAAATGTTCCATACATCCTTGACTTATATTTGGACCTAGGCAATCAATAGGAACAGAATTATGAGGCAGTGAAGCGAGTGATTTAATCTAGTGGATTAGTTTCAGACAATTTCATACCTCCAGAGCTCTTCATGAAATATGGATAAGGAAGAAGAGAGATGGGTGGGGTGGGGTGGCAGTGAGGGAGATTAGGGAAACTAGAGGCATTTTCCTAAACCTCCTCTTTCGATGGAAGCCAGATGAGAAGTTTTGCAGATGGGCAGCTGGAGGATTTCAAGCCACTGCACACAGCAGATGCCCCATCACCCACAGCCTTGGACTGGGCACCAGTTTAATTAGAAAGACCCCCTGGTAGGCTACTTTTCGACACTGACAGCAAAGTGCCTTAGCATGCCCAGACTTTCCCTCTCTGTGGGACACCTCATGGTCATTGGTAGTGATGAGCGGGGGCTGTGCAGGAAAAACAAAGTCAAGCAAAGATGTAAAACAGGTCATTTACATAAAGGGATCATTAAAACAAATCCATCCTGTGGTGTAGTCGTTTACTTTGAAGTTTTATTAGCATTGTGATCTGGGGCAGAAGGCACCAATTCCAGTCCACACTTACATGTCTAATTGCCACGTTGGTCCACAAATTGGTTTTACAAGGAAGAAGACTGTACTGTTGCAAGAGACCAGCATTTCCTGTGCATGTTTATGCGGGAGCAACCTAGAAAAATGTGTGAAAGAGGCTCCGTTTTGCTGCAGAACACGAAGAAAAAATAATGTCTGTCCTCATCTCCAAAGCGTCGCGATTCCTGTTAGGAAATCCTGGTTTCATGTGACTGTTCTGTTCTGACAGTTTTTGTTTACACATAAGTGTATGTGATTGACTATGTTTACATATGTGAAGAAAAAAAGCTGATTTGAAAATACAAATAGAGAGGGAGTCATGCTTATTATTGTAAAATTCAGTGGATGGAAAAAGTGTGGTAGATTGTAAAGTAAGTCTCATTTAAGAGACTTGCATGTTATGGACTCCAGCTGTAGTCAGTGGTGGAAGAGGCGCCACAGACAAATGTATAGAGGACATGGTCTAGTGCTAGCTAACTTAGTGTTCATTGTGCTACTCTAGAACCACAGGTAACTTCAAGAGCATTTTACGTGGCCTGAGGGGCTTAAAGCCTGGATATTCTTGGACTTCATGGTCCTCAAGTCTGTTGGTAAAGTGGAGCGTTAAAGAATCTAAGCTAATTGAAATTCACTCTGAAGTTTCCTCATTCAGTGATGAGTTAAGGAGTTATGTCATCTGCTGCTGGTGGTCAACTGTGTTTTATCAAGACCTGAGTCAGGAAATGTTGGCTGCTCATTTCATTTTCCAGCAAGACTAGAACTGCCAGCAATATATATGCTGGTTTAATACTGTGCTTGACTAGCCAGCATACTAAACTTTTGTGTAATATTGTGTGATAATTATTGTCTAATTTCCTGAGACCCAGCTCCATGCTTTAACAATATAAATGGTAGATTTAGAGTTTATTCATGCAGCTTTTCTTTTCACTTTTTAGGTTTACATTTCAAGGCCATTTACCTCATTTCTAAATGAACTTGGATGTGCATTCAAACACCTAGCAAGTGACCATGAGCTAACTTCATATTCTTACAGCTGAAACATAATCTTTTTTAGTTTAGTGCTGAACATTGCACACAAACATTGTGGTTATATTCACACAATAATAAGAAATGTAGCAGAGGACGCAGTTAGCTAGAAAGCTAATGTGAGTATAGCTCTTAAGAAAACTCAAGTTATCGCAGACACCACAAACACTTCCTGCTCATTCGACAAATGTAATGAACCTAAATGCAGCTATAAACCTTATAAGGCAGGATTTTACCTGTAAAGGGGAAATAATGAAAGCAGACACGGACACAACGTTACTCCTTTTGCTTCCAGTGTTATTATGGAGGAGCAGAAGCAACGCGTTTCACTACATCGATTCAGACAAAACCAATCAAGACATGATCGGTAAACAAACTCTCAAAATTTAAAATCTAAGAAGGTTGAACTCTCTAAATATTATACACGAACATAACCAGAAAAGTAACATTAAAGAAAACACATTTTAAACTTAAACTTATGTATCCCTTTACTGTATCGGTTATCTACGATAACCAGATCCGCAATCACAGACTACTAATGCGAAACAATATAATTTTGCTTACTGCTCTTTTTAAAAAAAAACAAAAAAAAAACTTTTTTTATTTATCTGAAATAGTTTTATAACCACTACATGATAAGTAATGGGTGCCTGGAAAACATCTCTTTGAGACTCCCTTTGTGAACTGCTTCTACATTCTGTGAAATTACTCTCCACTGTAATTGCTGAATTTTCATCAGGTATTATTTATCTCTCTCATTTTTTCAGTGAGGCATCTTGGTAATCATTGGCCTTCCAAAGTGCATTAACAAACCTGTCTGATATTTTTAATTCAAATGGTTCCACTTGTTGAGTTCTGGTTTTTTTTACAGCCACTGGTGAAGTATAGCTCAAAATCCAAGGACAGCTTTTTGTTAAAACAAGCAAAACAAGGCAGCAGCTTGAAGCAAATCAGGTTCAGGTTCAGGTCTCTAGTTTCATTTGCCCATTTGCCCCCATGCATGCTCCAGGAGCTTTGCTTCCCTCCCACAGCCGAAAAAACCCCCACACACATTAGATTAGTTTGTGAATTATAGCCAATAGTGGGCGTGAGTGTGAGCATTAAAGTATAGATTTCAGAGTTTCACTGATGAAATATTCAGATATCTACTAAAACCTGATTTTAGTCTGTTTGTCACCTCAGAGATTTTTTTAAATAATCATTATGAACAAATCATAAAGGTGAGTATTGTGAGCCTAGCACTGTTTTAGTAAACAACTTGGATTATCAAAGATAAGTTAATTATGAAGTGGCACAGCAATAAGATAACCTTCAGACGATTTACACATTTTTAAAGGTATAGTATAAAGTCAGTTTGCCTGTCGGTATTTCTAGGATGGTGAAAAAAACACCAGGTTCTACAACAAAATCACAGAAAGGTCCCAAAAATCCTGTATACATACCAAATATTGTAAATCCCTCAAATCCAAGGGGTCTACTGTAATAAGAAACTTAAATCTGAACAAGTCACATGTTTCTGGAAATTGGTCCTTTTCGCAGGCAACCAAGAGATATACTTGTTTACCAAGTGAACACTACAAGTTGTATTTTTTTTTTCTTTTTGAGAATTTAACATAAAAAATTACATATAAAATTGCATGTGATTATTAAAAGTTAAATCCCTATGTCCTTGACACACAAATTCTTCGAATTAGAAAGAATGGACGAACTCTCTAGCAAGATTATTCTTGAAAGAAATACTGAAACTAGTCCTGAAACTGTTCCTCAGCCCAGCAGGCACAGGGCATCAGTGATGCTTAATAATTCCTCTAGCTATAACCTGAAGGTGACAGAGTATAGAGGTGCGAATAATATGATAATTTGAGGTTTTATTTTGCCTGTCAGAACTATTCAGGCATCCTATCCTGTAAGGACGCCGTTCTTATTGACATGTCACAGAGAAGTGCAGGGATCTCTCCTGTAAAGCTGAAAGAATTCACAATGTTTGAGATTAACTGCAGAAGGGAGGAGGAGAGCCTTGTTTTCAAGGAGAGCTGCAGGGTTGGGGTCGCCTCAGATTTGTGCTGGTGCTGTTTTCCCACAGGGTGCTCTGCAACACACCGTTCCTGACACTCAGCTGTCAGAAAACTAAAGATGGAGATGTGTTGATGCTTGCCTGCCAGAAAATCACAGCCCAACTGTTCAGTGCCAAAAGCCACACAAGCGTGGCAGGTGAGACACTGGATTACACTCATTCTGCAGGAGAAAGAGAGGGCAAAGGCGTCATAAGCGCTGGTGAAGATGAAGCCTGAATTCAGAGCAAGTTCTGAAAAAATAGCAGGATTTATTTCTTTTAAAAAAAATAAAAAGAAAAAAAACAGGGTCAGTAGGATTTCTTAAAATAATACATGAAGCAAGAGCTGACTACAGAGTACTCAGTAATATACAAGTCAACAACGAGCTTATCTGCGTCTACATGGAATAGCAAAGCACTTCTGGTGCACTTCATTAATTATGTAAATAAGTATTTGTTTTGTTTTATTTGTTTTTATTGTCTCTCTGGTGCAATAATCTGATTTTCAGCAGGTGCTAGCCAGAGAATCATGCCTGGTGTTGAACAAGCATTACTGTCTCTTAAGGTTTTTTTTGTTTTGTTTCGGGTTTTTTTTTGTCTGTGAGGCGTCTGGCATGTAAACAAAAGAACAGGTGGTTGGCTGCAGAGAGGAAAAGGAATAATACCATATCTACAATACGCGGAGGCCTGTATGTTTACTGCACTGAGCTCCTCTGAGTCTACGCACAGGCATGACAGTAGTTCTTAGGCAACTCCACAATGACAAACACAGATGACAGTTTGGTTGATACTGTGCTTATGAAAAGTGAGTGATAGCTAACCCTACCTATAAGATATAAAACAGACATAAATTTGCAGCTTTGCTGTCTTCATGGGGTTTATAGAATAGAAATTGACTTTGTGCCCTAAATAGTAAACAGTGATGGCATAGTTACTTTGAAAAAGTGACTTTAATGGGATTACTGATTACTCCTTGAAAACGTAATTTAGTTAGACTACTGATTACTTGATTTGGACAGTAAGTTTCATTAAAAGAAACTGTTTAGTTACTTTCAGCAGCTGCTAACAACAACGCTGTGAAAATTACAATAATCTTTGCCAAAACTTAATTGCAAGTTATTTTATAATGGTAACATCAACAATGTATCTCTACTTATAAGGTTGAACTGAAGGTGAGATTGTTTAATGGTTACAACAGTACAAAAAAAACGTTTGTAATTTGTGCGTGTCTTTGTGTGTTCCAGTATTGTATTATATGGTAAATAGCAATGCGTTAGATTACTTGTTACTGAAAAAAGTGGTCCGACGTCAGTAACGCGTTTCTAACATCACTGATAGAGAACATAAAAGTTGCTTAATATATTTAAAAGTTGCACACCATATAGTGAACTGCTTTCTAATAAGATTTTTTTAAAACTTTAGCCAGGCCAAGATATTTTAAGGAGTATTAATTGAACTTCAACTACATAATCATTTCAAGTAAAGACTAAGTCTGAATTTTCTAACCAGATTATGCAGCCCACAGAAAAACACATCCAAGTACAAATGTTTCTTTTATTATCAGTGAGGTCAAAGGCGGGTAGCTTGTGCATAAAGTCAGACTCAAAACATAAAGAAATACATTTTCATTCATAGTAATATGGTGAAGTCATAATCACTAATTAACAAAACAGGCATGTTTTCCTACTCTACAGAAAAAACACTCACAGATTCAAGTACATCCAGCTGATCCACAGAGCAAGTAGTAGCATCCATTTGATTTATGATAATGCACAATAAATATAAGTCATTGCAGATCTAACAGGCATAGAATGCATTTTTGACAGTGCACATGAAATCATGTTTTTTAGGAGCCTGACCTTAGTCAACAAAACCTGGCTGCTGATATGCAAATATTCCAGAAACCCAGAGCCACTGCAATACACAACAACAAAGTCCTATTGGTGAAGAAATCCCAGGAGTTTGCACCCAATAATATAACTCGGTACAAAAATGGCTGTGCCATTTTGCAGCCAAGATGCTGTTCTCCTGTTGATTCGCAGAAGAAGAATATTTTAATGAACCCCCCCGGTGATGACTTCCAGGTTCTCTCCTCCTTTTTCTTCCCTGTGTGAAGACCAATCATTTTACCTCGATGCCAGCAACTCCCCAGATGATCACAACCCTACCTGAACCCGTACATGGCTGAAAACATTGCACTCTCCATCCTAGCTCAGTTCACTGGGGAAAACTCATCTGAATTTGAAAAAACTGTGCCTTGTGCAAAAAGAATTCCCAGGCGTGACGAACGTGTCCTGGAATTCAGATTTATCGAGCCGTATTTCGCTCAAACAGAGCTCAGATCAAGCTGGAAGCAGGGATCGTTTGGCAAACTGTGAATAGAAAACAGTAAGGCAAAAAAAAAGAGTTTTGCTCAATGGATTGAGTAAAAGACAGAAAATTGATCAAAATAAAACATTTCAGAAGGAGTTCTGGCAGCCACACTAACTATCACTGCAGGTCAATTTTAGCTTCAGTTTTTGTTTTGTTTTTTGAGAAACATCACTTTGATTCCCCCCCCAATTTCCCTTTTTTGCTTCTGCAGTTCCAAGCAGTTGATTGTGCTGAGATTATGTTGGATTTGTGATTGCAGTTGGCAGAAATATGAGGAGTCGGGCCAAGCTAAAGAAAGCCTGCATGTTACACTGCAACCGTGCAAAGAGTGACTGACTGACAGAAGACGAAACAGGACTTTCTGAAATGTTGCTGTGAGCTCCTGCACTTAGCTCGATGCCTACAAACGCCAGCTGCAGGGTTATGTTTTGTATGTCTGAGGGTTATGAAAGTCTTTATTGGCTCATTCATGTCCTGTCAGAGTCCTGCGATCTTTGACTCACTCCAAAAGTTTTAATCCTTGTGTAAACTCTGCGCCAAATGCTGACATCAATCCATTGTTTGGAAATGCAGCAGCCGAGTGTCCGTTCCAGATATCGGTGTTAGAAACTTTTAAGTCTTTTCCAAGACTTTATTGGCTGCTGCTTATAATTACAGGAGGTGACAGAGATCTGGAGTCTGTGCAAAAGCGGATTCTCCGCAAGCTGATCGCACACATGAAATGGCTCAGAATAGAGGCTTTGAATTCATGTTAAGTAGATTCTAATTAATCACATTGTACGGGGGGTGCAATCAATACATCATTTCCACAGAAGACATTTTAACTTATCGCATTTTGGGACGCACAGGTAAAACTAATGAAGCTGTGATTCCAGTAAGTGCCCAAAAATGACACTGACACTTCTCTAAATGAAACGCAACCATTATTAATCCACCTCTGTTTCCCCCTCCAGTGGGAATTCAGAACGTCTGCGGTGAAAAACGGTCTAATCCCTCATTCTTCCAAACTGCCGTAGCAGCGTTTCTCATCAGGCTTTTTTTTGACAGATTCAGTTCAGGTTTCTGCAGCGGCAAACCTGGAGCACCAAAAAGGCGGATGGGTACGAAGATCCACTCGCAGGCACGCCCTTTTCCATCAGCAGCACATCAGGTCTGAGTGATGGCTCTGTGCAGGTCCAGTGCTGAGTGGTTGAAAGGTTATAATAAACTCAGAGTGGAACAAACACACCTTTACAACAATGAATTTGTATATGTGTAAGGTACTGTTAAAAGCAGAAAAGAGCCCTGTTTGCAAAACACAAAATTTCATTCAACCCCACTGTGCATGTTTTCTTACAGCTATTTATCTTTATATTAGCTTTAATAAGCCATAAAAGGTCTTAATCATACTAAAAAAGCACACAAAAAATTAATGTAGCTTCAACTTAATTAGACCAAAATGCTTTTAAAACTAAAATAAAATGTCCTACTGTTTTTCAGCATCACTGAATTTGACTTTTTGCAAAAAAGAAGAGGGTTTGTTTGGAATATAACAATGCAATTAGAGTGTCCTTGAACAGAAAGGGCCCCCTTTTTATTTATGGAATTACCTGAAATATTTCAAACTGTCAGTGGTTTTACTGAATTCATGTTATATTTTTAATGACATTTTCAGATTTGTTGGCACAGATGTTGAAATACTCCATGAGAGAGCACAAGCATTTAAAGAGCAAAGAAACACCTTGGTTTGGTTGTTGCTACAGGGCCGCCCTACGGTTCTCATTTGAGCCAACGCTGTTTCACCACCAGCCAAGTTTATTAACGTGGCGTTTCCATGTTCTTCCTGAATATTCCCGTTTCACCGCAGCTTCTTCTCGCAGTCTAAAACATGTGTCACGTTAGATGTGAGTATGTGTGTGCGTAGTTCTGTGACTGTGACGGTTCTGTGACGGACAGGTGATCTTTTCAAGGTAGACCCCACCTCTCACCGGTTGACTGCCAGGATGCACTCCACTTCCTTCACTGCCAGATTCACTCCTCGTTGCAGGATTAAGCGAGCACAGAAAACAGATGACTATGTTTGGCTACAATTAAAGACACGGCTTTCTGATGAAATTTTGCGAACAAGCTAACTCATGCAGGAGGAATACTTGCAATTCCCACGTGTCTTGAAACAGACGTGTCTCCTGGATTTCAAGGATGTGACGGATGTACAAAACACATGGAAACCGTGCAGTGCAATTCCATTTCTGGCTCTGTTTTCTTCTCTCAGGGAATATTCTTATGTAAACTAGCCATAGATCTGTATTCTATGTTCCCTACAGTAAAAATCAGTTCTTGAATACAAACTGAGATGTTACATATAGTGTCTTGCAAAGCATTCATACCCTTAAGTCTTTCATCATGTTACAGGCACAAATCTCAGAGGACTTTATCTGATATTCCAACATAAAGTGTTGCAAAATTGTAGAAAAGGAAGAAAAATATGTACATATTTTTCTTTTCTATTTCAAAGGAACAATGTGAATAGCTTGGCATACATTATGACTCCTGAATAAAACGCAAATGTCTTCAGAAACCACCTAATTAGTGGTTTGGGTCTGCTTGTGCTAAATTTTAGACAGTCAGATAATATTAGTGATCAAACAATCACTGTCCATTGAGACCAAAATTTCTGGCCCACGTGGGAAATACTGTCTGAGAAGGAAAAACTACTATTGCACATCAGCCTGGTAAAACTGTTCATATGATAAAATATGGAAAAAGGCAGCATCATGCTGTGGGACTGGGTTTCATCATCTGCTCAGAGTTTGTGGTGAGATGGATGGAGCAAAAACACAAGCATTTCTCGTGGGAAATCTTTTAAAGAATCCCATCAATTTGAGACTGGTGTGGAGATTTACCATAAAGTAGAACAGTGACCGGGCTGCACAGTGGCGCAGTTGGTAGCACTGTTGCCTTGCAGCAAGAAGGTCCTGGGTTCGATTCCCGGCCGGGGTCTTTCTGCATGGAGTTTGCATGTTCTCCCTGTGCATGCGTGGGTTCTCTCCGGGTACTCTGGCTTCCTCCCACGGTCCAAAAACATGACTGTCAGGTCAATTGGTTTCTCTAAATTCTCCCTAGGTGTGAGTGTGTGTGTGCATGGTTGTTTGTCCTGTATGTCTCTGTGTTGCCCTGCGACAGACTGGCGACCTGTCCAGGGTGTACCCCGCCTCTCGCCCGGAACGTAGCTGGAGATGGGCACCAGCAACCCTCCCGACCCCATTAGGGACAAGGGTGAACAGAAAATGGATGGATGGATGGATAGAACAGTGACTGAACAGGAAGGTCGAAATGGTTTAAATAATGTGTCCAAACTGAACAGTCAGAGCCAATTGTGAGTCAATGACATGACCTGAAAAGTTATGCTTACAGACACAATCCATCTGACTGAACTTAAAGTATTTTGCTAAAAAGAAAAAAAGTCAGTCTCTGGATCATGTATATCTGTAAAAATTTGTGTAGCGGCGAATGCAAAAGATTTTTCTCCACAATACTGATTAAATACTAAACACAAATCTTAAAAAAAAAAATTTTGGTTAATTAAACATTTTCAATATTATGTATAATTATCCTTTCACTTCCTAAGTATGCACAACTTTGGTCCATCAGATCAAATCCTAAAATATCACATTGCTAAAAGGGAATATAACACTTTTGGAAGGCACTGAATGTGTATTAAGGAGGTAAAAAAAAAAAACAGGACTCAGTATTTATTTATCTTTTTAACTTGGATAAGATTAGCTCCAGTATTTCAAGGAGCCTGAAACTTATTTTGCTACAAGTGACTGCAGTTGTCCCTGACCTCTGGACCTCCATCTTGAAGCTCATTGTTGCAGCCTAATGTAGTCAGCAATAAAAAATAAAAAAAAATAGTGGTCCACAGTTTTTCCCCAAACAAATTATTCAAGGTTTGTGGCAACAAAAGCCTAACAGCCTGAGGGCAGGTTTCACAAATTGACTCGCAGTCACATGCAGATCCCAGCATCCTGTGTCATAAATAGTTGTCACAATTTGCTTGTCCTACAGCCATTTCCTGCGCCTCTGCATGAGTCACCACTATGATACTGCTTTTGATAACATAAAACGCCATAACAAAATCAGAGAGGATGATGTCATATTGAAAATCACAGCTTGCGTGGTGCAAATTTCATGAAAATGTTCTGTCTCTGGGCTCCGATTCGCAGGTGTCACAACATTTGCGATATACACAACAATATAGCAGACATGTTGTGTCATTTAGTGGCTTTCCAAAGCAGAAAATGTTGTGACACTTGGTCTAAATCTCACTCATGCTCTGTCTCTCAGTCCATATTTATCACTGAGAAAGAGGAGGGGGGAAAAAACGGCCTGCTATGCACAGTGTACGGCACTTCTCTGTTTTGTTACTTCGGGAAGAACGCAGGATGTGGCGGCTCATGTACCAAGAGTGGAAATTTGTTTTCCTTGCGAAATGTCACAGGGAAAACAAATCCAACTGTCAAGTATACAATTATCTGAAAAAGATGAACTATTTTACCATCTTTGTCACCAAGTCGTTTAAAGCAGTAGGATACGTGAGAACTCAAAAAAAAGATTTTACAAAAAATGGCTGCCTCTGGGAGCCTTTAGGGCGGCGAGCATAACAACCAGCTGAACGGAGGCCTGCCTTTCCAGATGGCGTGAGAAAGCCAACCTGGGTTTGTCCTAATGGCACCACGGTCTGATGAGTACACATCCAGTAATAGAATGTGTGTATGTGGGCTTGTGAGCTCACAGGGCTCACATAAAAACCCTCCACAGGGATAGGTTCCAGCAGATTGGGCTGCCGTCAGGGAGAGCAGCACCACCACATCCTACAATTTAGTACTGAGCCTCCATTTCCTCTCGGGGTTTGCAGTGATGTTTGTTTTACTAAATATTGTTTACTTTTGTGGGTTTGTGTGTGGCAGCAGATGTGTATTTACTCGTTTTTTGTTTTTTTTCATAGATCTTGGAGAAAAAGCTGGATGCCCAGCAGTTATATGAATTAAATCCCTGTTGACTTCCCAGCCATTAAAAATTGATTATCCACACAGTGGCTAAGTGACAAAGTTTGTGTCAGGACTTTTTTTTTTTTTTTATTTCAAGCAATGTTTGCAGTGACGCCTCTCAATGTCTCTGCTATAAATAGTATGAACGTCAAGGCCAAAACTCCTACATAATTTACTACTTACAGTGCTGTAAATATAATTTCTCTCAGCAACTTTAGCTCTAACAAGAATTGATGAGAAAGCTAAACTACACATTTGGCTTTATCATTTATTTACTAAAACACATCTATAAAAAAAAACATCATTTTAAATAATCTATGGCACTCTGATGCGAATGAACTTTTTGTAACATCTTTAATTATTGATGAAATATCCCAAAAAGGACACTTCAGAATATTTGAAGTAAGGTTTTGTTAAAAGGCTATAAGCAGTCAGTGTCTTACCACCTCAAGATAAATCTCTAAACATCTTCCACCTTCCATTTCCATATTAGCATATAAGGGAAAATAACTGCATTTTCAAAATGAAAACACACATACATATTATTTATTTAGGTCAAAACTCCATACAACGAGACAGTACTGCTTCTTTTTAGTTTTTGTGGCGATGTACCATGTTGTCTTTAATCTGAGGAGCCCAGATGGTGTCTCAGAGAGTTGTAGCCAAATTAAAACTATTTTAACTTAGGTACAAAACACAGGGTGACATGCTTGGTGGAGCGCTGTATTATGCATGTCGCTTAGCTCCGCCAAACGTACACAAGAATCAGTTTTGAAGCAGTGAGCAGTGTGCAATCCTTCCTATGTGAAAGCAGACTTTAGCCTATAGTCAGATAATTTGGATTTGGAGGTTTGAGCAAACGACTAGATTTACAGGGGTCAAAGCCGAGCAGACGTCCACCACCTTAATACAGGTCTAATCTCAAAAATGTCATAGCAGTTAATATGTAAGCATTTTTGTGGACTTTAAAACCTTTGTTTTGGTATATAACAAGACAATGTGGAGGCGATGCACCACAGATTTTTGTCATGTGTGAAACACAGACTGGGACTATTGAAGACAGTCCCAGTCTTAAATAGACTGGGACTGTCTATTGAAGACAGTTTTATATGCTGGTATAAAACTGACCAGCATAAAAAGCAAAGTGAATTTTCTTCCTGTCATGCTTCCTATTGGGTTATTCTGACAAAAAAATATGCTCAATTAATAATATGTAATTCTCACAGGAACTCCACCTTCCACCTCCATATTCAGCATATGGGAACTCTTGGACTACCTGATAGTTTCTGCCCTCAAGACCAATTGATTTAAATGTATATTTTTTAAAAATGGCAGGAATGTTACTTATTTTAAGGAACATCTTATGAATTTAATGAGCCTGACTTTGAAAAGTTTGAACTTTTCTTTTAAACCTGTAAAAGAACATACAGAGTTTCTTGTATGAGCCACGGCACACAGAAAGACAAAACCATCTTATTCCTCATACATTTTTTAAGATGTGTCCTGTGATTGTGTCCTGAAATAACTCTCATTGTGGGTTTTTTTTTAAGAAACCACAATGGGAAACTAATGTTTCCCAGCACTGCAATGGGGGGAAAAAAAATTAAGAAATGCAACAATGGTGATGTAAACACAGAAACACCCAGAGGCAGAACTGCACTCTGCTCTGTTTGGTAAGTTACATTATCCTCTCCATCCACCTCCTGATGTTTCTGTTTATTGGTCTGCAGACTCTCATCCACATCGGAAACCTTCTTTTGCAAATGCAGCACAGAAAGAATCTTTTAAAAACGTCTTATCGAGCCACAGCAGACCTTTACTGTGATGTCTGTTTTCTCTTTCATGCGCTGCAATGCTCCATAAAGGCTATTTTATTTTCCATATCACGAATGCATCTGCTATTAACAAATAGCAGAGCACACAGAGAAGAATGTGAATCTAATCTCTTGCAATCGGGCTTCCACAAATGCAACAAAACGTTGAACCGCTGTTATGATAAATGTCGCACAAAGTGCAGCTCTGTGCAGTTTCAGTGTCATCAAAACCAAAACCTAACACTCATGAGAGAATACAGAGTGCTCTGTTATGTTGACGAGGTGTCTGAGCATTTTGGCCTTCTTGTTAAATACTGGAAAGTGAAACCAGTGGCTTACTGAGGTATGTTGAGTCCAAAGCCAAAGTTTTCTGTGTCGCCTGGCTCTCTTATTTAGCTCATTCACAGAAAACCAAAAACTTCTCTAGACGGTTATTTCATTCACATTTTGGATGATAAGGGAATATAACAAACATAGAAAGCTGTTGAACTGTTTTAATGCCTGATTGAAAGCGAAGTGCCCTGTTCCCACGTGGAAATGATGGGTTGTATGCATGGATTCAACTGAACTTGAACAGCAAGTGAAGATGTTTTCATCACATCAGCAATAAAAGAAAAACATAAATATCTGATCAAGCTTGGCCTTGATCAGCCGCCAACTCCTCTTTGCACTGCTTGTGCCTCAGCTAATTAACACAAATTAAAAACTGCGTTTTTTTATCAGAGCATTTTTAACACGTAAAACAGTTTTCAAATCTTTTTGACTTAAATCGAAACAACTTCAGTGCAAAAGTATTCATACATGTTGAACTTTTCTGTCTTTTGTGATGTTAGAAGCACGAAGGTCAGACTATTTTATTCTGGATTTTATGCAATAAACAATCACAGAGTTGTGCAATATTGGGAAGTTTAAGAAAAAATATACATGTTTTGTTTTTTTTCACGAATGAAACTTGATATCATTGAAAAAGCAAGTACAACCAGTAGAAAACAGAAGTAACATAACTGCTACAGTTCACTTTTGTGTAAATTAACCTTGCTATAACTGTTTTGTGAAAGTCTCAGAGGATTGTCAGAAAACATTCCTGAACAAACCTTTACCACAAAGACAAAGGAACACATCACACAGGTCAGGAGACAAAAAAGCTGTGGAAAAGTTCAAAGGAGGACTAGCTTGTAAAGTGATGTGACAGCATTGGACATTTCATTGAATTTCCATTATCCAAGATGGAAACGCTATGGCATTGTTGCAAAACACTCAAAATACTTTCAGAGATGGTGGCAGTATCATGATGTGGTATTGTTTTTCTTCAGCATGGAAAGGAAGCTGTTCGGAGTAAATGGGAGGTTAAATAAAGGGCAATCCTGGGAATAATCATCTACAAAAGAGCTGAAATTGTTTAGGAAATGTATCTTTTAACAGGACGAGGACCCGAAGCATTCCTAAACATTCAGGCATAGCTACGACTGAATGGCTTAAATCAAAGCATAGTCATGTCGGAAATGATTTGAGAATCTTAAGCTATATTTAAGAAAATATGTTCACAGACATTCTTTATGTAATCTGACCGAACTAGAGCTATCTTCAATGAATGGTCAAATGTTTCCATCTCCAGATATGCAAAGCTTATAAAAAGTATACATATGAATTCAGAGACTGGGGATTTACAGTGTATTTAGGGAGGTAAATACTGCCATTAACAATATTTGTCAGATTTTCTATTTGGAAAACAGTTTGGAAAACCACATCATTCTCCTTGACTTTTTTATTTTAAGAATGACCTAAAAAGGCAATAAAATGTCTTAAAGTTAAGTTTAAGTTCAAGGGCCATGAATAATGTTGCAAGAAACTCTATCCAACATTGCGGATGTTTGGCAGAGATAATAGGACATTTTTATGGTGTCTGAAGGTGTCGCATTTGAAGTGTAGGAGTTCTCATGTTAGACATAAACATCATAGAGCTGAGGGGGCACTGAGTTGGAAAATAATTGCATTTCAGTATTTCTCCACTGGTTTGGCTCATTCACTGCTTCACTCGTCACAATTGCATTGAGTGTCTTCAAATAGTGACTCACTATAGTAACTAAAATAAACATTTTATTCTTGCTTCACAACCCTGACGTTTATGTATGTAAACTGGACACCGACAGCAGAGAAAAAAAAGCTGTTTTATCTGTGATGGAGCTGCTCACACTGTCCAGAATCTAAACAGTCAGGAATCAGTGGCATTAAAAGGGTGAATATGTTTCAAATAAACAAAACTGTTTTGGAGGCCTTTCGTTAATAGTGGTTGATTACTTGACAAAAAGATGTCTCTCTAAATGTTTGAATTGTGGTTTATTACAGCAATAAACCATTGCTAAACCAAGGCTAAATCATTAAGTGTTAGTTCCGAGAAAAGTTGGTGCTCCACATAAAAAAATGATTTCAGACTCAAATTCAATGAATTAATTAATAAATAAACAAAATTATTCTATTTTTAACAGTTAAATTACTCATTTGTATCAGAATGTGTTTTAGCTTTTTTTGCTAACATGCACATTTTCTTTCAAGAACCTGTGCTTAGTTAAAATAAGATCGTTTAAAATCTGTTGAGTAGAAAACTGTAGTCCATTTTCTTTTGAAAATAAATGTTGTCAGAATGTCTCCAAAAAGTCTAAAAACATTAAAAACAACTATTCATTTTAAATTACAAGTAAATATTAAGCCATCAATAAATGTATCATCTAATGTTATCAAAGCCATTTCCTTTGGTTGGGGTTTCAACTTTTGTTGAGTGAGACAAATCACTGCTTTGTTTAATTTTCAAAAATTCTCATTCCAATTATATTTTGCTTTTCATAAGTGTCAACTTTAAATGATCAAACCCATAAAGACTTTCTTAGCTACTTTGGCATGAGAGGAAGTAATTCTATTTTTAATATTTTAAGAACATTTTCTGATTTAAAAATATAATTTATATAATTGAACCACCATAATTGCCTGATTTCATGCAATCAGCCGTGGAGGAGGATGTTGGCCCATCAGCTACAGCTATTTTGGCAAAGGTCAGAAGGCCAATTAAAAGTTATTTATACATGCTGCAGCAAAGTGTGCTGTACCCTTTTCTGTTTATTCACTTTTCCCACTTATTTGTTTAGCAAAATCTCGCCTTGCACCCCATGCTTAATGCAACTTTCTTCTTCAGCCTGATCAGCAAATATGAAAAAAAGCAGGCCCTTTGGGTATGAAGTAGGTCAAACTGTTAGTGGTTAATTTGTGCTTGGCTTAGATGGGCTTGAAAAACTTACTCAAGCACTTATTTTTTCTGTTCACATAACTCCCTCTCTCTGGATAATAGATGATGCTGTCCAAAAGCCCTAATCTTGTAACTCTGCTACTTTCAAAACTTTTTTTTTTTTCTGTTCAGGGTTGGGGTGTAATTTCATGCTGTTGGGTAATTTGAAGAGCAACTATTTGTACTCTGCTTTCATAAAAACACTTTGTGTGCTGCACCATTAACTCTAGATGGTGCAATCTTGAAAATAAAATGATGTGTCAGACACGCATGGCTGACAGCGTTGTCGCTGCCAGCACGCGTGCACTGTTGATGTTGTTTCCAGCCTATCATGCTGTGTCTGCAGCACATGTCACTCACTTGTCATGGAATTTCAGACTCCATATCCAATCACCTCGCATTCGAGCATGCTGCAGTCATATTGCCCTCACCGACAGCTTCTTCAAGTTTAAGGGAAAACGAAAATGCACAATTGGACTCCTTAACAGCCACTCACCAAAGATTCATCCTGCTGACCTCTCTGGCCTGCTAACTGAAGATACAATGGCTCATTATAGGACTTTGCAATCTATCACTGTGGCAGCTGATGTGTGTGTATGCGTGTGTGTGCATGTGTGAAGACAAAATATGTTGTGTGTTGTTTGAGTCACATTTTTAATTGATTCGATTTTCTGCTGCAGCAGGAAGCAATTTAAGTGTCAACCACAGTCATGACTGTCACATTAGTTTTTCTTTCCTCTGAAACTCATTCTAGATGAAATATAAATAAGATAAAGCTCTGTAAGTAACAAATATTCACCAGGAACATTCACCCAGACTCTGAGGTGAGATGAAGACAAACAAAACTGTCTCAGCCAGAGACGAGCCTGCAATAATTTGAAGTTTCACAGGAACGCGTTTAATCTGGTATTCACATAATAACCATCACTGGATACATTCACGTTTTATAAGATTATTTGATGGTGCTGTCTGTGTTGGAAAATGTCTGACTGTACAGATCCATGACTATTTTTAGACCATGTCCAACAGCTGTGGTGCAATGGATAAGCCTCAGACATGTTAGATTAGTGACTATAGCAACTGTTTGACTACTGAATTATATTTATGTATCACTATCACTCTAACTAAATAAAACATTATTTTATCAGTCTAAAATCTATTAAAAAAAATAATCTGAAGGGTAAAGTCTCAGTACGCCTCATCTTATGAAAGAAATTAGATGAATATACTATGAAAATATATTTAATCTCCGGATCACAATATGGATGTTATTAAAAATGTAATAATTGCATCGTCTCTAGAGACTAAAATAATAATGAAAATACTCAGTAATATAATAATTAACAAGGAATTAAGAAATAAACATGAAATCTGACTATTTAAAGGGAATTCTCAAAGGAAATAGAGATTGAATGCTGAGACTTTTAGCTGATAAACGGTATTATGTGAAATTGACATTTTTAAGCTTTATATCCTGTTAATGTGTTGCTTTGATTTTTCCATGCATGTTTGAGGAATCCTTTAATCTCCCATAGGAGCCATTCTAGGCTACCTAAACACTTGGTCACACAAAGCACCGCCTATTTACCTAAAGCTGTAGTTTTCCAGCCGAGCTTCCACGCAGAAGAGCACATCTAACCCACACAGCTCCACCAGACTAGCGACAGCAGCAATAGAATAGGACGGTGTCGGATACTGGACGTCCACTTCCGCCCTCAAACCATTTTAATTGGACAATCCTCTCCAAAATGGTCGCTTTAACTTAAAGCTCAATCTGTGTGTCAGCAGGTCAGCCCATAGTTGTCTCTCCTGTTTTCTCCTTTTTCACAAACACATAAACCGTGGTGAGATAAAGCTTTTTCAACAAAGAAAAAAACTATAAGGCAAGAATGTTACATTTTCACAAACACAATGATTTGCCTTTCACGTGAAGTGTTTCAGCATGACCTCATGAAGCTCTGTGATCCATAAAAGATTAAATGTACTCTTTAGTTTATCATCTGCATGGAAGTCTGAAGATCACTGGCGAGATTCATAAAGTGTTTCGTTCAGATAATTATGTACGTTTACATTTATCCCTTTAGGGTGACGTTTACCGTCTGTCCAGGGACTGCAAGTGAAAAATAGCTGGGTGAATGGCTTTAAAGCTGAAGAAATGGAAAGAAAGAAAGATCGAAAGAATTATGTGTCACCACTCGGGGATGGGCTGTAATCTGGTATGTGACCAGAACAGGATGGTGACAAGCCATTTTGTCCCAAACAATGAGAGAATGTTTCCAAAAACAAGCCAAGAACCACATAAAACAACATTGTCCAACTCAATCCGGCTCTCGTACAGTACAACACACCAGTGTAGGTTTTGTCCTGGTATGTCATCGCCTCGCCCTAAAACCCCCTCTTTCCAAGGGAATTCAGATCAGAGGCAGTGGGAAGGAAAAATGAACTCCATCAGGAAGCTGGATACAATTTCTCTGACACACACACAACCTTGGTTGAGTAAGAATATCTCTGCATCCTGCTGACATGTGATCTTTTGGATCTATTTGGGACAGCTTGTCTCACTGAACTCTAAACAAGTCCTTTTAAGCTGCATCATTCATCAATTTCAACTCTGTTTTAAAGCCACAGATGAAACCTCACAAGCTCGATAGCTGGCAGACATTTAACAATATGTCACACAGGCATCTTGAGACAGCCCACACTTTAGGTTTCCACTAATCCAATGCTTCAGGCGGTGACAACATGAAATGCTTAAGGTGTCGAGCAAAGCTGATCGCATACTATTGTTACCATGACAGCACTTAATCAACATCCATTGCGGGTGAGCTTTGCAGAATTGTCATTATCGTTTCTGGTGAGTGTGCATCCACCTCAACAGGAAAAGGCACTTTTTACCCCCCCCCAGCAAAATCGGTCTTTGTTTGTGATGAAGGTTCAGTACCAGCAAAGCACTTTCTCCTGATGGAGAGGTTCAGCAGATAAATGATGAAAGGGATTTTTTTTTTTAAATGCTGCTATGGTTCTTTGAACTATTTTTACTGCCTTATTTTCCATGATTGCTGGAAGGCCCAATGCTTCTAAGACAATCTTGCGGAGTCTTTAGAAAAATGTGTGGTCTGTGTAAATGTGCATGTCAGTGTGGTACGATCTCAAAACTGATGGCTGACACAGAAACTCCAAAGTAGTGCAGAGTAAGGCTGAATTGTGAAGGAAACTTAATGCATACTTTTCAAATTATTTCCAACAAAATATGAAATGTGTGGTGCACGTTTTTTTTTTTTAAATCGCAGAGTATGTTTCCAGGCGCACATTACCATTTCATAAAGTAATTGTGCCACCTTCAGTTTTTCTTTTAAAATATATGTAAGAAAGAAGAAATTTGACTTTGTAATTTATTGCCGTGAAGGTGGGCCTCTGTATCTTTAAGAAACTCCTGCTTTCTCCGACAACTCAGCCTACAGCACGTCACCACATCATCCTTAGAACTTCAGTACACTATCCTGCTTTAACTCTTATGAGGCCGATCAGCTTCCTTTTCCCTGAAAGAACATCATTCCCAAAGCATGATGCTGCCAATAGAAGGCTTTATTGTGGCAAGGTTTTGTTGGGGGTGTTTTTCTTCTGCACAAAATGTCTTGCACATAGGTCAAGAATTTCAATTGTGACCTGCATACCTCTCTCCATATTTTTGCTATGTCCCCTAAACGGCTTATGGAAAAATGGGACTCTAAATTGTTTTTTTTATTGGTTTGTTTTCTAATGTTTTTTTGCCACTCAGATTTGAATAGGTCATGTTTAATAGATGTTCTGTCAACAAATTACTCTACTTGTGCTATAAATATGCAGCTCCTCCAAAGTCACAATGGGCTTCTTAGAATATCTCACTAACAATCATGGCCATCTTTTAGTAGGTCTGACACTGTGCCTTACTCTTTCCACTTTCAGATGATTGATTGAATATGGGGTATAGTTTCATAATCTAGCTGTTCTAACCTTTTCAGTGACCTGATCCCTGACCAGTGTGCTGTATTTCTTACCCTTCATGAAGTTGTTTCTTCACTAATGGTTTCTAAAAAACCTCTGAGGCCCAATTTCAATTTCGTGTCACAATCTTTCAGATTTGGACCCTTTCCTTCCACTTTTCAGAACATTAAAAAATGTTTTCCAATGTCCTCTGTTAAGACCCCTTCCTGAAAATGTTTTTTTCCCCCAATTTGCATGTTCTACTTTTATGTTCTACTTGTGCTGGGATGATTTTGTTTTTTTTTCTCCCCTCTGAATCGTAGCTGTCTGTGCTCTGAGCCATTTGCAATCAAGGTCTAAATTTGAAAAGGAGAAGAAATATCATCCTTCGAGCTTCAGCACAAGCAGTTCAAATGGCTTAACCACAAGAACTCCCATCAATTATCAGTGACATGCACCGGACTCGCAGGTTTAACACTTGAAGAGACACGCCCCAGGAGAAGACTTGAGGATTTTCTTTAATGAATGAGGCCTGTAACATTGATACCAGCTGACCCGGGTCATCCGATTAAGCTGTTCAGCTCAGGTCAGTGTTTCCAATTTTCATTAATATAATATATGCTGCTTAACGGCTTCGGGGGCTGTGTTTAATTTGTAGTAGCTGCAAGAAACTCATTACCCCAGTTAGATGTCCACCAATGTCAATACCGAAGAGCTGTCAGACGATTTCACCAGTTGAATGAGCCTAATCTGTTCTTGTTCACATTCTGAAATAAAATAATGCCTCGTAACAAAATCTTAAAAATAGAAACAGCCATCTAAGAAACGGATGATTGTGTTTGTCAATGTAAATGCAAATCTGCTGGTGGGAAAGCGAAGAGAAACTCAGGTGTTCTTCCAGTCTTCACACCATCCAGCACCAAATCGGATTAAATTGGCTTCATCTGTAATGCAGCCATCTGTCATCCTGGCAGGTGCAGAGCAGGACATGTGAATGAGCACTCAGGCCTAATCTTTGACTGTTTTGCAAAAGATGTTATGCATAAAGAGTTAATAGCACCTTTAATATCTCACATGTGATTAAAAAAAAAAAATCGTCTCATGGCCCTGAAAACATCCCACAAGCTGCTTTGCTTATAGCACTGTAACAATGTTACGGAAACATGTGGTCTGTGTGAAAACAGGAGACAAAAAATGGCTCTAATTTTTGCCACTTCATGAAAATAAAGTGGATGCAATTTTCTTGATTTCATGTTTTTTTTCTTTGTCAGAGTGTTAGTACGAATTCAACCCAAGTTCAAATTATTTTCTTGATTCAAGAGATTATTTCTATGCTGTGAAAGCATTTTTAAGTTCCATTTTCTTCAAGTATTTTCATCGTGCTGAATTTATCCCAGCTTCCATAATTTTCCCCCATTTCTGCCCAAACCTTGTTTTCAGTTCAAAAACATGACTTCATATTTTCTCTGAGGTGTTTTCTTTTCGTCAGTAAGGTTATTTGCCATAAATGTCACTTGGGATACAGAGTGACAAAATAATGACAACCTTTTTTGAGGCAGAACAATTTTCCCAAAATTGAATGAGCAGTATATGTGAGGAATGAACAATATGTTTGCTTGCCTCCCAATTGGTCTCTGTCAGTGCTATTCTAACATCTGTACAAGAATGTTCTTAAATGTGGGGATTGGAAACCTCACAAACAGAAGCCAGAAAATAAATTAAGATTTTAACGCAAAAGATTTGTTTGCTCACTTGGGTTTTATTCTGAACCTCCTGATGGACGGATGCAGTCAGAGGCCATAGGGATCATATTAGGTTGCTGTAAAACAAAAGTAAAACAATCTTTCTGACTAATGCTTTTAGCTGAAACATACTGTAACTGTAAGAAATCTATCTGGCTTTTACCTGCACGTTTGGAAAACATTAGTTAATTAAAGTGTCACTGAACTGGCTGGATTGTGTGGCAGAAAAATCCATCCGTTCCATTACCGTAGAAACTGTATCTATTTGCATGTCAAATGTCAAAGTGAAAATTAGGCTCCAATTTGACAAATACATGTCTCAATTATTACTGTTATGTGAGACTTTTGACTTTTGATTTTGTTAGTTGACTTACTGGTTCATCTTTCCTAGAGGATTGAAAGGGGAAAGAAATATTGCACATCTATTTTTATGATATTACTATGAGTTTTTAATACGTATCATAATAAAGAATCTTAAATATTGTGAATATTATTGTAAATATTGTAAAACTATTTCAGATAAATAAAAAAGTTTAAAAAAGAGCATTAAATTATACTGTTTCGCATCAGTAGTTTGTGATTGCAGATCTGGTGATCTGCGATTGATTACTTTGGCCTAGCAAGTTAAAAACTACAGACCAATACAGTAAAGGGATGCATAAGTTTAACTAAGTTTAAAATGTATTTTCTTTAATGTTACTTTTCTGGTTATGTTTGTGTATACTACTTAGAGAGTTCAACCTTAGATTTTAAATTTTGAGAGTTTATTTACCGATCGTGTCTCGATTGGTTTTGTCTGAATCGATGTAGTGAAACGCGTTGCTTCTGCTCCTCCATAATAACTCTGGAAGCAAAAGGAGTAACATGTCCGCCTGTTTTCATTATTCTCCTGTACAGGTAAAATCCTGCCTTATAAGGTTTATAGCTGTATTTAGGTTTGTTACATTTGTCTAATGAGCAGGAAGTGTTTGTGGTGTCTGCGATAACTTGAGTTTTCTTAAGAGCTATACTCACATTAGCTTTCTAGCTAGCTGCGCCCTCTGCTACATTTCTTATTACTGTGTGGATATAACCACAATGTTTGTGTGCAATGTTCAGCACTCAGTATGTGACATTGTAATGTTTAAACTGTTCTTGAAATATAATTACAACACTGGAAGCAACAGGAGTAATGTGTCCGTGTCTGTGTTCATTATTCCCTTTTACAGGGGGTGAAACACCTGCGGTATACTGTCTCCAGTAGTCAGAGCAGAGGAGACCCAAACTTCTGTGTCCACATAGCAACTAAATCACACATTTGTAAAGCTGGTTAACACTGAGATGAATGCTTGCTGCGCCTACACTTTCTTTTTCAACACCTTTTAAGCGAATGTGGTACTGAGTGATCAGAAACTGTACCACGTGACGTAAAGCTATACCATTTCAAACTAATTCAACTCAGTAGCCTCTGTTTGATCTAATGAAGATAGCACTGTCTAAATTTGCACAGAAACTTTAAGGTAGAACCATAAATAACCTACTTAGACAGTTTAATTTTGCTCAGGGTTAGTTCCATTTTAATAATAACCTTTCACAAAATGTGCTTGGAAACAAATCATGTTTGGACCCATGTGATAAGATATGTGATGACACCTTAGATAGGAAGAAGTATTTTTGGGTTGATGGAAAATAAAATAAATGAATGTATAAATTTTTTTTATTTTCTTTTTACATCTATCAATTTAACAACTAGGACCCTGAACAGAATAATTTAATTTAATGGAGTGATGTAAATAGCTAGGAGGAAATTCCAAGTAAATGTGTTTTAATTTATCACTTCTGCACACTGCATATTGCTCTTTTTAATATATTTTAGTATTATGTGCGGTAAAACTGTGCACTAAAGCTGTTTATTTATATTTTATTCAAATCTTAAATCAAACCAAATTCTATCCTATTTGCCCAGGTGCCTAAACATTTTGAAAGGATGCACATCACATGATAAGTATGACTGACCTACTCTTGATAAATTTAGATTAGACGAAGTTCTCATGTTTTGTCAAACCCCAGACTCCATGAAACAAAAGCAGGCAGTCATAAAACTATCAACATCATTCACAGTGTCCTCTCTTGCATGCCCCCTCAGACAATGTAACGTTAAAAACAACAAGAGGCGGCTGGTCCAGGAAGCACGTTTCAGGAAACCCTTTTCTCTTTGCTTTTTGCTGTGTGAGGTGTGGGATAGGGCATGAAATACTAAAATATGTGAGAGGAAAAAACTTGAGGGAAAAATGTTCAGTTTGACACTTGTCATTGTCACACATTGTCTTCTGAAATAGTTCCAGTGACGTCTTACTCATGCTGTGTTTCAAGCTTACTGGAGTTAAAATTAATTAGATGTCATGTAGGTGGAGAAAAAAAGTGAACACATTGGCTTTTAGACTAGATGAATTTTCTAAAATTATGCAGTTTGGACATGAGATATCTTTATACTCTGTTGCTAGATAGTCTTTCAAAATGTAATATTGACAATCTACCGTATATTTATTCCCTTTATGCAAATGTATAGCTTCAGAATCCGCTTTTGGGAAAAAAGTGTTAATTTCATTTCTCTCCTGCAGCTCATTGGCTTATGATTTCAGTGTAAATTTGTCAATTTCTTTCTTCTAAGTCAGGGGTAGGCAACATGTGGCTCCATAGCTGCAATTAACTCTGTAGACCTTCCGCAATGGCTATTAATAAAGTAATATCAGCATGCTATAAAAAATCCTGATATTACATGACTTTTTTTTTTTAAGTCATGTAATATTTGTTTTGCTAAACCAGACTGAGGACAGGTTTGGCTCTTTGGATTGTAAAAGTTGCCCTTGCTCTGAGTGAAGCTGGTAGGAGCAAAGATAAAAGGAAACATGTTAAAATATACTGAAATAGTTAATAGCAAAGCAGTGGAAGAATTTACATTTAAAATAAGAAAAATGTAGAAAAAATGTGAAAACAAAAAATGCAATACTTTAGATCAGTTGTAATCAGTTTGGAAAGGATAAATAAATTGTATAAATCTATAAAGGTTTCACTCTAATAATCTTTATATTGATTTCTACAACCATATCTTTTCCACGCACAAAGAATCTGCACAAAAAATGCCTTACAGAAGAAAGGACACCTTTAATTTCTCTAAAATCAACCTTAATTTTAAGAGTGTCTGCTTTTGATTTATAGTCATGGATTAAAATGCTGCCCATTTCATGTGACTTATTCCATTTTACATTTTCATCAAATCATATTCTGGGGCCATATCTGTAAAATTGAGAAACCATCAGAGCTGAAGTGGTGGGATATTGAAAGTTCGGCTTCATCAGCAGTCTGTGCTGCTGAAATGAGAGACCTTCAGTAGGCTCCTTCATCCTCCATTCCCCTCTTTCGCAGCTCTTCCTCTCTGTTTTTTAAACTCTTGTCTGGTCCTCCTGCCCACTTAAGGATGTGCTGAGATCTCTCGGTGACTTCTTTATCTGCACTTATGTGGAATTATTGAATTAAACAAAGCAGTATGCACATATCCAGATCTTCACATCCTTAGTAGGGCAGTAAGAGTTGCAGCCAGGAGTTACTATGGCGATATCCGTTTTTGTACTCATGGATAAAATGTACTTTAATAGTGGAGGACTTGTGAATCCATTATCTGCTGTATGTCTTAAAGAGCCACTGGAGATGTTGCGATATTAAAGTAATACATATTCTTTTACCATCTTTGGGACCTGTTTGGCTTGTAATTAATTTTTCTAACCCCAGATCAATAATATGTAATTAAACTGATTCACTATTGATCATCATACAGTTATTTTGCATGTTATTAATGGCAAAAAATGCTGCGGTGTGAAAATCTGAACCTCAATTTTATCCTCACTGGACTGCATCCTCATAAGTGCTCTGCAATGTAATATGCAATCCGCTGATGGCTTATTAAGATCTTTACAGTCATTTAATCTAAGACTGTGGTCAATTATATCTCTCCGGAGTAGCATTGCAGTTTAATTTGATATAAACAAAACAATAGGCCGTGAAGCTGTGGTCATGATGGAAGCTGATACACCCGGCTCAACGAGCCTTTGCTAGAAAGCAGACTGTCGAGGCCTGGGCTGCCTTGCCCTCCCTCAAGGGACCTCCAGTGTTTTGTTTGTAAACAATAAATAATATTAATTTCATGCTGGACACCTCCTTCAGATCGATACATATTGACCAAGAGAATCAGTTATCTTTATAGGCTGGGTGTGTAATTGCGCTGGTTTAAGGACGAATGCCGAACACAAAACACACAAATGATGCTGTGTGCTTTCTTAACACTTGTCAGGTCATTGAGCACGTCTCGTTGGATCACAGCTGCTGCGGCTCATTCTGGACGCCACAATAGAAATGATGGTTCTGTCTTGGTTTTGTGATTGATTGCAGTGCGTCTTAGGATATTGTAACTCAAGCCGATGACGGGAAGAAAATTAATTACAACACCACAGATCGATGAACAACTGCTTGTGTCAACTCCCAAAAGAGCTGTGATTGTTCACTGCAGCCTGATTGAGGAAGCAGACGAAGACCCAGAAGAGTGTGGAGGAGGTTATGGCCCTGCTTTCACTCAGCAAACACACGCCACAGACAGAAAACACATTCTGATAATTCCTTAAAACGACTGAAGCACCATTTCTGACCTGAAAGAGGATTGCATAAATGACCATATATTTATATATACACATTTTCGGATCCTCATTTGAAATGCATGTAGTTTAAATGCTTTTTCAGAGAAAAAATAAATAAGAAAAGGAACACGCAGTGACTGCAAGAGACACGCTCCAGCGTGCACAGCCTGATAGGACTCGGAGCAGATTAGTAGAATGAGAGAGATCATTACGAGCAACCTCACAAGTGACCAGGGGCTGACTCACTCTCCTCCATTTGGCCGCCTCGCAACTGCCTCCATACTCCCTCACATTCAGTGTGCCTGTTAGGGTTTGATTGTGGCTGTGCATTTCTGCATGTGTCCGTGCTTGCTGGTGTCATTCTCACTCTGACTTTGACCTTTAGCTGGGGATGCTGGACAGAGAGAAGGGCTTAATGAGTTTGCAGGGTGTAATAGCTGAGCTCTATCTAAGGAATCATCCATCTACATGAGTCCCATAATTAGCCGGTAAGTCATTGGTCCAGCTATGTGCTTCCACTTATTATTCTGCTGACTATATGTGGGAGTGGAGGAATGGATAAACAAAGACACCTACACCCCTCCTTTAAAGCGACTGACCAGACATTTCTGTCAAACACTCATTAGACATGGTTTGTCACCTGTTGAGCGGAACAACTTGTCCTGGTTAGTGCGGCTATTTTAATTCAAACTACTACTTAAACAAGATATGATCTACCCTCCATCCTCCTCCCAGACACAAGTTTCCTCTTGTACATGCCTCAGGTAACATCAAAATAAGCAAACAACAGCTAATTAGAGTCCTTCTGAGCTCTTCTTGTTTTGTTTTTTTGGTTGTTAGATTTTTTGTCCTTTTTATGTACTTTTTTTATTAGGGACAATCAGTTATATCATTTATCATTATTGATAAATGTGGAAAATAATCTAAAAGTAATTAAATCTATAGGAATGACAATAATTTCTACCTGATGATGTCTGATAACCAACAAGAACATAACATGATTAGGATTGGTATTGTTGATATCTGATCTATTTTTTCTTCATGAGAACATAAAAAATATAAGTCTAACAGTATGACTGTATATAATCATTGTTTGCCAATTGTAGTTTTGTTTGTTACAATTTGTTGTGCCTCCAGTCATGAAGGACTGAATACACAAAGCTGGTATCACTATTTGATTCAACAATGCACTACATTTTACCCCCTCTGGTCCCAGGAAGAGGAAGAGGAGGTGTTTCAGGGAGGAAACTCTGATGTCATAAGGACCTTCAAAACCCCACAACTAAGACAAAGACTCTCTCTTTTCACCCATTGCTCAGGAGGGCAGTGGGTGAAAATGGGGGACAGCACGCAAACCACTCACACACCCCCACCCTTTATCACACCAGCAGAGAGAAAGTCCACTCCAGGGGTCCCCAAAATCGGTCCTCGAGGGCAGGCATCCTGCATGTTTTAGTTCTCTCCCTGGTGGTACCAACAACCTTTTCAGCATGTCAATGTTCTTCTTAGGCCTCTAACGAGCCATCATTTGATCCAGGTGCGTTAAACCAGGGAGAGAACTAAAACATGCAGGAGGTCGGCCCTCGAGGACCGACTTTGGGTACCCCTGGTCCACTCCATGTCCTGGGAGCTAAGGATCCAAAAACACAGGTTACTATTACTGGATTCAGTACTTAATTCGGCCAAAAGAATAAACCTTAATCCTGGTTTATTCAGAATTCTGCAAAAAGAACCCTTTGAATTACAAGTTCCCAAGATTGGTGCTGGAAACTGACACAGACTGCCACTTTCCCAAGACAGAAGAGGAAGCAGCCTATTCAGCTCCTCTCCAGAGCTGAGAAGTTTCATTGAGTTTGGCCACCTGCTAGGAAAATTATGCTGATGTTGGGCAAACAAGAACTAAGATGCATCCTACTTTTCCAAGCTAGCCATAATCAGGTGGTGCCTCATGAAACGCTGCTGCTAACTGTTCTGTTGGTTTTTTAGGACCTCAGCCGAGGCTGTTTTTACCACCAGCGTCTATGGAAGCCGTAGCGAATGCTGATGCTCATGAACAATAATATTGTTTTTCACTGTGCTTTGGACTTAGATGTCATGGACTTCAACAGCAAAAGATTTATTATTTTTGGTCTGTTTAAGATGCCATTTTATGAGTGGCAGCAAGTGCTCTCTGTCCCTTATTTATCTATTTTTAATCCTTAAATGATCCATCAAAGCAGTAACTGATAGATTAAGAATAAATTCTCCAAAGGTTTCTGATTCAGGTTTCTGATTCTGGTTCAGAAAAAAGGACATTAAAGCAGTTACGCCATCAAAATAATATTTTGTCTTTTGCATTTTGAAATGGCTATGTGGAATACATATCACCTTTGTCAATGTTATTGTTTTTTATAAACAATAACTGAGACTGAACAATTTGGCGATTATATGGCTATTATATTCCTGACAATCAGGTGGTGCCTCGACTTGGTAATTTTGATCTAAATTGCTACGTTTATTAATAATTGCCCTAAGCAAATATTATAGTTATTCAAAGTAGACCCTCACTGGCAAAATAAAGAGCAGGTACACTTAAAATTTTGCTGCATTGTTTCACAGAAGAAAAAAAAAGAATTTTTACTTTCACGGTAATTACCAAATATTGGAATAAAATTTTAAGTCCAAATTGCCTGTTCCTAGTTTCTAATCAAAATTTTCCATCAGTGGGGTTTACTTGAATTCTGAACGTCTATGGCAAACAGAGAGAAGAAGCAAAGAAAAATATTTGATTGATAATTAGTCAGAAAGAGTGATGCTGTGTGTGTAAACTCAAATAGTAAGAGTTGAAACAAGCAGCACCACTGTACTATTAAAGGTGATGAAAGCATAAAACAGATCCTAAGTCAAGTAAAATCAAGATTATTTGTATAAAAACATTCAACAACAAGGCAGTTCAAAGCGTTTTCCTCTGAATTAAATTATTTAAAAATTGGAAATTTAAAAGGAAAGCAGTGCAGGAGAAAATCTAAACAGGAATTTAAACAAATTTACCAAAAGGTCTGAATATCATCATCATAATCACAGTTTATTTCAGCTTTGCCTTATATACAGCAGTGTCTATTATGTTTTTGGGGTCATCAGAGTCAAACTCAATCTCAAATACATTAAGGTTGAATACCACACAACTTAAACATAGCTCAAATGCCTCTAAATTTATATCAAAATCAGCCAAAGGGCATCATCTGCCACAACATTTAATAATTAATGCTAGCTGATTTGTTTAATAATTGGGTGGGCATCATTTGTCCCCCAGAGATTACATCAGTCCATTGGGTAGGCATGGTTTGCACATCATTGGAGCATCAGTCAGGGCATTTCCCTTTAGATCCATTGACTAGAGTGACAGAACATATGACTCATATGCAGAACACAGTTGTCTTGAAGAAGAGATGAAAATGTATAAATAACGAACCAAGTTAATGAATCACTGGAAAGTGATACATTCCTAGCTGTGTGTGATCTCTAGTGGTTTATAACTTATTATAGCAGGTTTACATATCATCAGGTAATTGACACAAAAAAACAAAACAAATCTCTCTAAGAGGTCATCTCTGACTTTGTACTACTGACTAATACTGTACTCTTAAATGTCTTGTCTTTTGAATACGTTTTTAAATGCCTCTAGTGTACAATTTTTGATCTTATCAAAGGAAACACGAACAAAACAGAACTAGCTCTAACCTTTGTATTTAGTGAAATTTTCTTTGAAAAGCAAAGTTTATTGTCTACCCATGTTTTATTGTGTCAAATTATGAATTGGAAAGAAAACTACTGTCCTAAAATCTTCTTTGCTATTGATTTCTGGGTAATATAGTCAAAGGAAATGGCTGAGCAGTCAAACAATCATTCCTCTGACACCCTTCAATAAAAAAAATGCTAGAAAAGCTTTCTGGAGTCACATTTAGGTTTGCAGAGTTTGTTGACAGGTGACTGGTTTCTCATGGGAGCACTAATCCTCAGGTTTCTTCATCTGTGTTTGTCCGTCACTCATGTGCCTCCAGACAAACCAAAGGCGTATTTAACTGAAACTCAATGACATGCAGATGCGATCTGTGCTGAATTTGTATGCAAAGCATCAATGTGATTCCTATCATGCAGGGCTGAATGACATATCCATCATTTTCATGTAAGGCAAGGGATATGAAAAGCACACTCGCAAGAGTACGGGTGCATTAATTTCCATTCTTTCGTGCACTGCCAGTACGTGGTTTGTAGTTATGCTTATTGATGATATGCAAATGTTTTGGTAAGACACTGGAGAGCAGGCGCGATCCATTCCCCAAAAGCAATCCGCTCCTGGTTTTGCTCCTCTTGCCTACAACGCAGCGTGTGTGTCTGTGTGTATACCTTCCCTGACTCTCAGCACTCCAGCATTGCTGTGCAAGCAGATGTACTGTCCTCCGATGCCAATTCTTACGATTTTCGCATTTGGATAAGGTATCCTTGCAGGCGAAGGCTGCAAAGTGACGGGAACAAGCAGAAACTGCAGCCATTCTCCTCCTTCTCCTCCTCCTCTTCGGCTCGGCGACACAGAGAGAGTTGTGAACGGCTTTGGAGAGATACAGTAGAAGCTACAGTAAGAACCGGGACGAGCAGAAGGCAGCAGTGTCCTCCACCACACCTGTGATGCGTTGTTCTGAGCAACGGAGACGCACGAGCTGGATGCTGATGGCCACGGCGCGGCACGAGGATACATACTGAGGCAAAAAAGAGACACTTATTAACGAAAAAAGCCCTAAAAGTGCATCAGAGGACACTCTTCGGTCTTGAAAAAATATTTTTCTGTCTTTGTTTCTCCGCTGCTCTCTTTTTCATTGAAACTTAAGTGATTAAAACAGCTTAAAGATGCCCTTTCCTCCGGGCCCCTTTGTCCGCTGCGGCTTCAGCGCTGCGCTTCTTCTGCTCGGGCTCATGTTTGCTGGCATCACCTCCACTGGTGGTAAGTTACACTTTATCATTTCGTTTATTTATTTAACTATTTGTATTGTAAAAAAAAAAAAAAGAGAAAAAAAAGCGCAGTGGCTGTAATAATATTGAAAAACATCGCACGTGAGTTGTTTGTTAGCTGGTAGTTATTGTTTTTTTTCTGGAAAAGCCTGGGCGCGTGACGGAGCACGTTCTTGGCAGCGGTTATTGTTCAGTAATTTGCTAGCTGTATATCACTCCTCAATTAGCCCGCACCTACAAGGTTGCGGCTTTTTCAAGGTTAAAACCTGACATAATAGAGAATTAGGATCCTCCATCTGTCTGAGATGTTACAGATATAAGGATTGTTAATCAACACATGGAAGTTTATTGCTTATTATTCGCCTTTAGTGCAAGTTTGAGCAGCACCTGCCTATAAACCTGCCGCATAATCGATGATTGCGAAAAATGAAGAGCTCTGTTCATGTGGTCACAAATACCTCACATTCTTTATGATAATAAAAGTTGTGGTCTTTGTGTGCGGATGTGTTTCCAGCATGTGCTCATCCACTTCAACCTGAATCCTCTGCTGGCTGCAACCGACTAGGATCATTTAACTCCACGCTCGTCCCGCCGCCAGCACTCATTCCTGCTGTATTCGCAGTATGGTGACAGCTTTACTGAGTTGGTAGACGACCTACTCGCGCTGATGAGTTATATTTTATGATGTAGCCCTGGCCAGACGCTCCAGATTGCATGCAAATGAGCCCCGATGTACAAAAACAATCTCAGTGAGCTGAGCCTGGAGCACAATAAGAGGGAGAAGTTTCTCCCAGTAGCAGAATAAAATCCATGAGGACCAAGATGATATTTTTTATGATAGTTGTAACGTTGGTTAAACTGGACATGATGCATGCTTTCTTATTAGCCTCATGACTGGGGTATGAACTATGTCATGAGAATAGCCGGCCTGAGGAAAAAGCAAATTAAGAAGCCCGTCCTAAGACTAGCAGGGGTCCTCCATGAGCAGCTAATTTTTTTTTTAAATCTGAAAATTTCACATTTGAAATCCTTCAAAAACTATCCTATTTTTTAAATGTTTTTTTACTGATTTATTTCAGAGTAATTTAAACTTGCTCTTAGGAGTGACTGTTTGATTGTCTTTCTTGTGTGTTCCCCTGTGAGGAACTGGAAAGACCGCTAAATAAAAGTCAAAGTTTCCAGCGTAAATTCTACTCTGCAGAATTTATATTGAAGTGCTGTACACCGGATAAATCTGCCCCACCAAATTAGTTTTTGTACGCTATTTTTTTGTAGGGCTGCACAGATGTGACAATTTAGTCAGCTATAGTTCTGAAATTAATATTGCTGTTAATGTCCATCATCCATCCATCCATCCATTTTCTAACACCCTTGTCCCCAGTGGGGTCAGGAGGTGCTGGTGCCTATCTCCAGCTAACGTTCGGGGCGAGAGGCGGGGTACACCCTAGACAGGTCGCCAGTTTGTCGCAGGGCAACACAGAGACAGACAAGACAAACAACCATGCACACACAAACACTCACACCTAGGGAGAATTTAGAGAGACCTGTCATGTTTTTGGACTGTGGGAGGAAGCCGGAGTACCCGGAGGCAGAAGTGCTACCAACTGCGCCACTGTGCAGCCCTTGCTATTATTGTATTATGCTTATATATAGTTTGTTACCCATTCAACATTGTGAAAAGATCGCCACACCACTGACATTGCTTTTTTGCTTCTGTAAAACTCCACACAATCCTGCACCGTATCACTATCATTGTCACATATTTAAACAAATGCCACATTGCCTTCACTGCCACCATGTGAGCCTGGGTCTTTTTGAAAACAGTTAAAAATTTATTATAATTTTATTTTAATCCTGATAGTTGTTCTTCTTAGCTTTTTCGTGAACCTAAAATGACTTCACAACTCTTACAGATTGAAAATATGGCAGTAAAGTTATTATCTGATTAAAAGTAAGTGAAGCAGCCATTTATCCTAACAGAAACCCGAGCTTCACAAGAAAAACAAGGGAGATCTGAAATCCTAACACAATATTCTTTCCTCCTTTCTTATTACGTTCATGGCGAATGTAATAGAGGACAAATAAAGATAGGGGGGCTCATGTAATCAAACCCTACCTTGTGCACCTGTAATTCACACCACAGCTTTGATTATTTGCGTAACAATGTCTCTGTGATGCTCTACGTCAGTGTTTCCCAACCCTGGTCCTCAAGGCACACTGTCCTACATGTTTTAGAGGGTCCCCTGCTTTAATGTGCCTGATTCAACTGATTGCAGTTCAACAAACGCCTGTTAATCAGTCATCAATTGAAATCAGCTGGACTGAAGCAAGGAAATACCTAAAACATGCAGGGCAGTGAGCCTTGAGGACCAGGGTTGGGGAACATTGCTCTACATCATCCTCGTAAACATCTGGAAGCAGCTGCTTTGTATCCACAACCCATGCAGCCCACACAACATTTGCCTTGCAATGTTTCCATGTGGTTAACCTTGCTTTGGACAGGAGGGAAACATGTTTACGTTGGTGTAGCTGTGCCTCCTGCTTCGGGACACTGAGATGATGATTTCAGAGGGCCCTTTCTCTTGCATTAATTACTGCATAGTTAAGAATATATTAAGATTAAACAAACAGACATGCTCAAGGGACTTTGTATAACAAGCAAGAGAGGAAGCAGATTGTTAGTACTGTTTGTAAGTCAGTTTTTAATGATAAGTTGAGTCTCTTGCAAGTGCATTTGGGTTAGTTTTAGGGTTTTATGACTGGTGTAGGTGCTCAGACGTTTAGCACTGGTGCCTAGCCAAGGGGGCGTAACTTTGTGGATCAGTTTAGTGTGAAGGTTGCATGATCCGTGCCTCAGTTTACGCCCACTCTCTGTAAACTTGCAGAAATAGGTCGATTTTTAAGAGTCTAATTTCCCATAGGTTGTTTCTTTTCCCTGAGATGAGATGAATAACTGGAGTTTGCTGCTTCCTGCTTTTAAGAAAAGGCTCAACAGGCTTCCATGACCCCAAACCGGAAAACACTGAGTGTAGTAATGGAAAATAAAGAGTATAGGCTTTAGTTTTGAAATTTGATTAGTATCTTTTTTTTGGTCGGTACAAGCATCTTCAAAGCTCCCCTCACAGCTCAGAGGCTACTTTTATTAGAAAAAGTGAGTTCCAGAAATGGATTGGATAGTAATTTGGGAGCCAATTCTTTCCGCATCAGGATCGGGATGGCCTCAGCTGAGATCAGTCAAGCCATCTTCTGTATTGAGCCAAGCTGCTGACTCGGCACCCGCTGTTATCAAAGCTGGCTTTCCTATTTTTTTGTTCCAAGAAACATAACTTAGTCAGTAATAAAAGTACAGCTGTCAATCTTAAGTTTGGGGACTTTCTCTTGCTCGGAGCTGAGAGAGATCTGACAGATCGGTTTAAGGAGTTTGCTTTCAGCTCAGAGTCTTACGAACAATAGCAACAAAAAAACTGTTCTGCTTTGTCTGTCTGCGTGTGCACCTCTTGATGTTTTTAGTATGCAAAGTGCATTTGTGTGTGTGGGATGGTGTTTCCACAAAGATTTGCATACATGCATGTGTGTGTGGTCATGTCCAAGGTGTAGGTCTGCAGTTTATCTCAACCTCCTGTTGCTTCTGTTGTTTACCATTTGTTTAGTCTTTGGTTTGTTGCTTTTTTTATTGTGTCGCACCTCCTTCTGAAAAGATCACCAAAGCTGAGATATCAATGTAGAAGAAAGAAAAATCCACCCTCTATTTTTTTTTGTTTGCTTTTTCCCCTCTTCCCAGTGAGAGTGTTGCCAAGCAATTGTTGTCTCGTTTGGCGAGGGAACCTGGGATTTGCTATCAGGCACCTTCTTACTTGTGTGAGCAATTTCCACGGGGTGTAAACCTTGCGATGATGCAAGAGGCTAGTCATTAAATGACAAGGAGAAATCTCTTGCATAATACAGTAATCTGTGAGTTCCCTTTTGTTATTGCTGTTTTATCAACGAGAGACGTTTTAGCCAGACGTGTCTCGTCATTTTCCTGTGAATGACTCTGAGTCATCTCGGAGTTGTCTTTCCCTCACCCAGCTTTGTCTCTCCTCATTGACTCACTAAAGAATGTGATAAGGAGAGCAAAAGCTGAAATTAACATAATTTATTGGGAGGAAATTGCCTTCTGGTCAAAGGAATTTAAAATCACTTCGTTTTTGTCCTGTAGCTAATGCATGGCAAATGATCGTCGTGCATTTGCAAGAATATGGTCTTCTAAAGGGAAATGATAATTTACACCAGAAAAGAGTATTTTTTTTTATGGTCTCCCTAGTCGCTGGAAATAAATTCAAATAACACAGGCAAAAGGGCGATTTGAACAGCGTGGTAAGCAAGTTTGACTTCAGACTGTTTAGTTTCCAAACAGTAAATTTGCATGAAGTAAAAATGCAGGACATAAAGCGCAAGAAAGCAATTACACAAAGAAAAATTTAAATGATTTCTCGCCTCGGGTTTACAATCCGCTCGCCGTGAATTTCGAGTTGGAAATGGACAGTATCACAGTGACAGAGCGTAGCTGCTTATTTGCTGGACTCACTTAATCAAATATTGCATTTTTTATTTGCCAGCAGGAAACGAAGAAACCTAATTCTAGTTAATATTTTCCTGTCCGAAGTCTGCAAAGTAATTTCCTCAGTCTGAGCCGGTGGTGATTAATGAAGGCAGAGATAATAGTTCAGAATAAACAAATAAAAGGTAAACAGTGCATGTCAACACAGGTCAGCCTTAAATAGCCGTGGAGCACGCTCGATTACATGACAAATGTCCGGCCGCCTTATCTTTCACAAGGCTGTGTCCCTGCACTTATCATTTGCAAATGGCCGTCTTGAAAAGCGAAGAAAGGACGCAGTCTTTACGGAGGACACAGAGAGGATGGACCTTGCAGAGGGGAGGAGTTGGGTGTTATTTTCTGCAGTCTGTGCAGAGACTCTGCGAAGGCACTACGTCTCTGTCAAACTCTGCCCTTTTGTTTCAATTACCCCATTTCTATGATCCAGGTCTGTGTGAGAGTGCTTAGATGGTTTGGAGGAAGCCTCGTTGGCTCTTCAAGTGCAGCACACAGCAGTCACAATTCCTGCTTGTTTGTCTTAATTGCATAAAACTCTCCTGGTAGGTTTCTTATCAATGGAAGGTCACACTCAGCAATTGCCTCAACTTCTGCTGTTGTATTTATGTTGCTGCCAACCATGCGGTATGAGCGACCGGCTAAATGACTCCAGTGAGAAGTTGGTGTGAACTTGTTGAGCTGAGTCTCAATTTTATGTCGCTGAAGGGGTTTAATTGAATGTTCTCTTCTCTGAACCTCCTAACTTTTGCTGTCACAGAGAAAACAAAAATGCAGGGGGTGACATTTAACCTTGGATGCCACAGCATTCTCATCCAGAGGAAAAAAAAAAATCACCTCAGCAAAAATCACGGAATATGTGAAGGTTGACATTGAATCCCGAAGGTCAGTCATGGTGAAAAGTACTCATGCTGCCAGAAGGCACGGCTCTGCTGTTTACCTCGCCTCAATCTCCTGGCCTTGACTTAGCTGAGTGTTATTAACCAGTAGACATGAAAAAGTATGAGATCCTAACGGTATGATACCCTTGAGTAAAAATCCTGCTAGGCTATTCATACAAAAATTTAAAGCAGGACTCTGAATGCAAACAGAATCTAATTGCTTTTCTTTGAAAATAAAAAAGCAACCATTTTACCTACTGCTTCAGTCACTGTTGTCATTATTGTAAGTGAGGACAAAGTGCAGAAACCTGCTGGTCAGAAGTGTGCAGCAACAGACGGGGGAGGGTCATTACTTCTCTATCCTCAGTACAGAGAAAAAAAAAAGTATAATTCCAGGAAATTCTTTTTCATCTTATTGATAAACTTTAAACAGTAGAAACCGTGTGATGCAAAACGATTGCAACTATAAAATTATAAATTGTCTATTTAAATTACTTGCCTATTAACAAGTGAACTAGAGATTCACCAATAAATCAAAATTGGACTTTTTTTTTTATTTGCCTCTGATCTGCAGAAAATTTTTTAATTTTGTTGCCCTATTTATTAAATTCACCACAACTAAAAGCTCCCACCATTTCTAGTCTACAATCCATTGACAGCATGTTGATACAATTTTTTTCTTCGAATGAAATGAAGATCAGACAATGGCTAGGAAATATTTCCATAAATGGGGATAATCTTGTAATTCTATAATTTACTGGTTGTTTCTAACCACTAACTCTATCAAAGAAGTTGAAGAATATTTTATTCTCTTTCATATGTTACAGTCCTTACAAAATCCAAGTCTGCAATCCAGACCTAAAAATACATGCAAATTGTTATTGAACAGAAAAGGGCTGATAGGTGAAATCATGAGTGGAACATAAGTGCTACTTAAATGCATCAGTTCATAACAGCTGTGATTTATTGGTGTACCATCAGGACCATCTTTATGGAGAGCAAAGATACACAACTGAATGGTGTACTGAGCAGAAACATTTCAGACAAAAACTTTTCATGTAGACTCAGCAACAAGGACTCAGGTATCAGTCATTAGATATTACTAATGCAACAAAGCAATTTCTCGTGCTTATTTTAAATCAATGTCTGTGGGGATTTTATATTTCTAAAACTGCCTGAGGGTCGATAAATGCAATGGGTCATAAAGAGTCTGTGTGAACTGGCGAGTGACATTGTGCCAAATAGACTTCTGAGGATTTTGTCTGTGGTGTGGTAATGTCTCTAGTGCCGTTAGTACATATATAAAATGTCCTGTCTTGCTGCTCACGATGTATTTCGAGGATAGTCTTGTGTAAGGAAATGTTTTCCGGTTCTTCCTCTTCACCAAGTGATCAATACTTTTCTTCAAACGGTTAATTGGCTATCAGTCACTGTCAGGAGAAGAGCTTAGAAGCCCAGAGGTGTCTTGGAGCAGCTCATAATAAGAGCCTGTCCTGTCCTCTGGGTCCTCTCTTGGCCTTTACTTCAGGCCAGGTGGTGGCTGGGGAAAGTAGATCTAAATGCAATATGGAGAGCCATAGATTAATAGTTCCTTAGTAAGGCCACAAGGGAGCGATGTGAAAGCCATTTCCACTTCATCACACAGTGGTCTGGTTGGAAAGTGTGAAGAGCATGGAAAGAGACAGGAGCTAAAAAACTATCTGAAGGTTATTAAATTTCTAGTTTATTGCAGCTGTTGTTTGTGGATGCTAAGTATAGTTCTGCACTAAAGTTTGTAGTTTCTTCCTGCGAAATACATTAAATTTGTATCTTTTTACAAATGTATACATGAATTTAGGAAAATGTTTAAACATGAACTACATTGTTTCTTTATGCAATCATTATAGAGATCCTTCCACACATAACTGTTGAGTGATAAAGCATGTTAAAGGCCACTTCATAACATTTTCCTTAGTTTTAGTGATTATCTTCAAATGCTCATGTGATTTTCTAATGTTCCTAAGAATGTTTTTAAATAGAGACATAACGTCAGGTTAAACATTGTGGTAAAATTTGCACATTTGCTCATGATTAAGATAGATATACGTATTTTCAAAGCATGATGGTTCACCTATCTTTCACAACAAAAGTTGGGGTTTTGCAGAAAAAGGAATTTATTAAATAATCTAAAGTAACATTTTTCCAAAATCTAGTGATTTTGCTGTTCAGTTGACTGTCTTTATTTTATATTATTTGGGGCTTTTGATTATTTATTTGAGCCATTATTTTTCCAGCAATGATTCTTCAAATTCAAAGTCAACATTATACAAGTTATAATTTATTCATGCTGCTGCACTAATACCTGGTTAAATGTGCCATAGCAAGACCTACGTCAACTATATGCTTTTAATCTTTTATTCAGCAAACTTCTTATATAACTATGGATATTTGACCTTTCTTTTGAGCGTAATTAGTAGAGTTCATTGGAACTATTTGGCTTCTTATCACTAAATTAACTTTTAAAAGTAGTTCACAAATCTTCAACTGGGTCCAGGTCCTATTTTTAGAAAGTCCATTCCACAAACTTAATGTCAAGCTGCTTTATCCTTTTCAAAATCAGCTTTGCTGTGTTTGGAGTCATTGTCCCAGTTGTGTCCGTCCAGCTATTCATTCGAGTGGATGCTGAAGAATTTGACGATGACTCTTAATTTAGTTCAATCCACTGTTAAACAGTCCCACGGCATGATAGTTTAAGCACCGTGTTTGACAGTTTATACATTTTTAGGCTTAGGGTTAGGCTTTAACGTGACTTTTCCAAACATACAGTGTAGCTTTTCAGTGATCTTTGAGGCCTCAATCCTTTTTCCCTAAGGCAGCTTGTTTGGCTATGTGGACAGCTGGGAATTTCAGTCGAACTTGAAGCTGTCCATTTTGGACATAGAGTCTCATTCTTGACTGGCATCCTATCAATCTATAGCAATGTACAACTTGCTTCACTAACTTGCCTGCTAAGTGTGTAAAGTAAAGGAAAATAACCTTGTGCAAATTCAGACTTGTGCAAGTTATTTTTTTAATTGGTATTATGTGCAGTATAATTTTTTCATGTTCAAAATATAACTAGAAGATTAAATAATTTGGTTCAAATAAATACTTAGTAGCCCAAAATAGAATTTTATCAATATTATATAAATGATGCCAATCATGAGTATGTAAAGTTCTTTTTAAAAAGCTGTCTTGAGTAAAGATGATAACAGTAGAGGAAAAGATTCTTTTAAAATTTTCTTTGAAAGTAGAGAAACTTCCAAGCAGATCTAGCCATGTGGTCAATTGCGAAGCGGTAGAGATACAAATAAGCAAAAACCAGTCGGCCTGAGCTCCTCACAAAGACAAACACAAAGTTAATGACTCCAACAATGGAAAGTACATTCAAGGGGAGGAGAGACATCAGTACAAAGAGAGGGTCTTCGACCCCGATGGGATGTTCCCCTGCAGCGTAGGCCAAGGGTATGGCTAAAAGGACAACAGCTCAGGTTCAGTCCTGCTGGCATGACTTAATGGTTGCCAAGCTGTCTCAGTCTCCAACGGATTAGATTGAATACAAATCAAGGCATCTGGTTTATTTTGTAGTCATCTCCAATCTCTGCTTTATGTCAGCGTGCAATAACACGACTGCACTACAGAACGCTCAGACAGTGAAGAAATGTTTGCTGTGGGAAAAAATATGAAAAACTTTTTCTTGTATTGTCTATAGTTTGGTTCTTATATGAGGTGGCTGAAACTGAAGGGCAGAGTTTGAAACAACAGATCTTTCTCCGAGTGTCCGCCCTGGATTTTGTTATTTTGTAATAGCTTGGACAGATGTCCTAACAAAAGGATGCCACTCTTCCTTATCATAAACCTTCCTCATTGTAGCCCACACAGTTTTCCAACCCCACCTATCACTGTGGAGGAGTTGTGGGATGATTTAGCTGACACAGGAGAGGCACAGTTCTGACACCCATACAATGTCAGCGTTGAAGAATCATTAAAAAAGCTGCTGTGCTCTGATACGGTCGAAGTTGAACATGATCATCAAAGGTATGTTTGAGGAAAAAGCAGACATGTCATGAAAAGAATTGATTTTCTTTGAGTCCTTTATAATTAAAAACAAGACACAGAACTCCCTAGATGTCTTCACACATCTCTAACAAAACTGCGCTATTTAGTTTAAGAGAAATTCATTGTGGAGTCTGTCAGTTTTCTTCAACTTTATATACATCGTTCACTAATTACTACTATATACCCTATTACACACTTCCACCTAAATGTTTGGCTCATTGTTATGCTCTTGTCTATTTAGCATAACATGTAAAAGCCATAATTATAAATCACCTAAGGCTAGATGCCCCTGCTGGTGCTTGATTGGCAAGGATATCTAAGGGAGAGCCTGCTCAGCTGGAGCTAAATTTTATCATTTTGAAGTCATTCTGTTGACAAGACAGGAGGAACGGTGACCTTTTCTAATTATGTGTATGTGTCCAGGCAGGCACCAGAGCCTTAGGCAAGCAATTCTATTGAGTCAACAGAGATCAGCATTTTGGAGCACATTTAACCCTACGCAGATTGTTGTACTGTATAATATTAGATCATAAAGGCGGAAGCAACAAGACATTTTTCCTGGTTTTAATGTAGCTTTCATGTCCTTTACTGATTTTATTTTATTTTGATTTCTCTTCAAAAACTACAGGTAAAAAATTATACTGGAAATATGTTTTTAGCTGTAATGCCACATTCATTAGTTATTTATATTAGGAGGCAAGGCAATGACATGCATAGGAGAGTAGTACTTGCAAAACTCTTTTTAAAGCGTAACAAACCCTTAATCTTTTTTTATTGCTAATAAACTATCTAAATATATTATTTAGGACTCTATCTTTATGCTTCTGTGCAAATATTTACATTTTCATGTACATTTATTTCCACATTATTTTGCCTAAGTTCATCTAAGTGAGCATGAGACAGATCATGACCGCAGCCAGCATTGATCGATGGTGTTGCTCAGCTTTACAAATTATTTATTTGCACTGTGGACACAGATTGGAATGGTCTCGTTTGTTCTGACTACTGGCGACGGCATACTGCAGGACAGGAGGGGCTCACCTCAGCATTCGCTGCTTGCTCGGGAAACAGTTGGGTTGTTGTGATGTAGAATGTTATAATCATAAATATCTCTATCAGTACAGAAAAAAGTTGCTAGACTTGTCACTTGTTGGTTCTTTGATAAAGTTGCTAGAGTTGTCTGGAAAGTGGATAAATATAGTGGCAAAGTTAACAAGTTAACAACGTTGCATCTTACCCCCTTTGCTCATCTTCGCTCTTGGCCATGCCAGTCAGTGTCTTTTGGCTCTCCCCATTTTGCTGGAATTGTTCAAAATTTGTCAGTGTACACTTTCACAGGGGGATTCTTTCAATCAAGAAAAAAATACTTGTGCAACTGACATCTAAAATTGTCTTTAGCATCTCACTGGTGTTGCTCAGCTTTTACATGAAAATGTTGACTCATTCTGTCATTTCAAATAAACAGCTTCTTAATTCTCTGCTTTCTGCAATTTTAACACACATATTGAAAGAGCCAACTTTGAGGGTTCTTCCTATGTTAAATACATCTGCACTGAAGAGTGTTGTTCTAGTGAGCTGGCAGCACTTATGTGTGATCCTTTCAAAGATTCAAAAAAAAAAATTTGGATTAAACAGTCAGTGTAAACAAACATGTACATAATACTTTTCCTATTTTCTTATAAACGCAGAAACTGAGGGATAAAGTCAGACCGTTTACTTCCCTTTTTTTAAAAACAAAAAAGAAATCTCTGAAAATCAATCTCATGTTACACTGCACACGCTGATTCCTTCAAAACATCAGCCGTTTATTACCCACTATGAATGTGTAGCAGAGAGAGAACAGCCTCTCTGATCTATGTAGGTTCAGTTATTGTTTTCCCCAAACAAACCATTTCCCAAGTGAAATGAGGTCTGAACATTACAGATTCAAAGCTTAAAGCTAAGCAGCAGATTTTCTTGGCAAGGCCATCAGGAACACCACACTCTCAGAAAAAAAAAAAAACTCAAGTCCTTACTCCCATAGAATTAATCATGACAACACAACTACCACTGAGACTCAATGCCATTTTTTTTGTCTTTACAGCTTGCCTTGCACTTGATTACAGCGACTATGGATTTAAATGCTGTCTGACAATGCATTCATGTTGAATCAAAGAGCGTTTTCGTACCTGCAGGTACTTGTCACCAATGCTTGAATTTCAAAAAGACTATAACTACAGAACAGCTTTGCTTTGGTACTATCTGTTAACATCACACAGTTTTTATGTTTCAGATAATATTGAATTTGATATTAGATAAATACTGTAGAATATGTAAAGGATTCATTAGAAAATGTAAAAGAGTGAGACTTGTTTGGGGATGCGAGGGATTATAAATTATGGTCTGCGTGGATCATTCAGTTTGTTTTACTCCCTAAAATGAAAAGTGACTAATTAATTAGACTTTTTTTTGCATAAGTCACTGTAGATCTAAAGCACTCGTGCACACACGTGATTGTAGTAATAAATATATGTAATTTTACATAATTTAGAATCCAAATATATGCAAATACAAATTGTAAGCCCTGCCAAATTTAACTTTCTAGTTCAATTAAACAACTTTGTTTAGAATCTATACATCAGTCATGTTCATGCAGTTACGTTCAAAAATCTGTTGCATGATTTAAATAACACCTTGTTGTTTTTTACATTTAAAGTAATTAATTAGTTAATTAATTAATTAATTCAGTTTTCAGGTACAGAAAACAATATCTTTCTACTCTTTAGAAGTGAACACAAGTTGAATCAGATGGTAGGTGGTAAATTATCAGCCTGCAGTCAGCTGCATACCATACTTGCTCCTTGTTGCTGACCAGCAGTATTTTAAAATAGTGTTACCTTGGGGTGTGCCATGGTGGCGTAGTGGTTAGCGCGACCCGTATTTGGAGGCCTTGAGTCCTCGACGCGGCCGTCGCGGGTTCGACTCCCGGACCCGACGATATTTGCCCCATGTCTTCCCCCCTCTCCTTCCCTGTTTTCTGTCAGCCCACTGTCATATAAGGGACACTAAAGCCCACAAAAGACCCACTGGAGGGGTACAAAAAAAAAAAAATAAATAGTGTTACCTTAATGAGAGTGACGGTTGCACTCTTTAGTTTCCATATTTTTACTGCCTGGGTTTTTGGTGATCAAAAATATTTCTAAAGAGCCAAAGTTGATTTACAACTTAAATGAAAGGAAAGTATGGTAGTCTTCTTTCAGTCAGTTAACATTTTTATGATTAAAGGTTGCAGGGGTTTTAAAACCATATTCCTTGTTAATGAAAACTGCCTCATGCCTACCTGAGGAATAAAATTAATAGATTGGATTTGCTCAGTTGTAAGTATATAGACAACTAGTTGTAGTTCAAGAACATTTTCATTTAACATGTAGGACATTGCAATAGTTGATGTTGAAATAAGCCTAAGTGGAAAATGTGGTTTTAATATTATAAATTAAGTTACATTCTGTATATCACTAGTTGTTTTCTGGTGCTATTTGTAAATAAATCCTAATTAAATCTTAAAACCACAGCTGTGGGCACATGGTCACATTAAAAAGCAAAGCTGACAGACATGCTGTAACCCTCTTTGTGCTCAAGACATGTATCCTTCTATTTTCTGTGATTTTTGATTTATTCAGACAGAACCTTTAGGGTTTTATTTGCAGATCTCTAATTAGTGTCCACATTTAGCATTTTAGGGCTTTCACCTCCACCCCATCATCAGATATGGTATTTGGGCAAGAAGAGGCTAACCGTTTTCACACATCTAATATATATTTAATTAACTGCTTCAGGCTTGTATATAGTAAGTTGATATGCCAGTCAGTAAGCCTGTGGGTCATGGGTTATGAAAGCTGAGTGCAGCCTACTTGGAACATATATTTTGACGACAGACTGAAACTTCGTGTGGGTGGAGTGAAGATGCATTGCAGCTGGTCCTCAAGCCTTTCCTGTCAAAAAAAAAAGCGCCTTTTCTCTAGCTTCAACAGACACTACTTAGATTTAATTGGGCACTAAATAATGTGTATTTTTTGGTGCTTTCTTTAAAGACTTAAACTACTTTTACAGAATATTGATTTTAATCTTCCCATTCCATGTTTCAGGAGCTGGTTTAAAAACACCCAACAAAACTCAGTCCAGTTTATTCATTTAATTAATGTGCCTAACACATTGTTGGGGCAGGCAGACATTTAGCGTCCAATAAGCATGAATATAAGGAGGTATTTATCCGATGTGGCTGCCTTTTAATGGATGTCAGTTGGTGTCCAATTTCAAGCAGTGACTGAAAGCCTGCTGGCCTCCGACCAAGCCCAGTTTATACAATATTGTTAACAGCTCCTTTTAATGACTTCCTTCATCCTTTATTTTTGAATAACTTTCACAAATTGGTGCTCCTTGTTCAGAACGTCTCATCACTCATAAGCAGAAGACACAGAGGAGTAGGATTCATCTCCGTAATTCCACATTTGACAGTATAATAGGAGATGAAAAGTCAGGTGGGACACACTTGGTCTGACTGAAATTGAAATATTATGACTTGTTAGATTGAAGGGCTTGGTAAAGAGTTTATATTTAATGCTATAGGCCTTTTCAAGTATACACAGCTACATCAAACAAAACCATAAAGTACAGGGGCTTGTGCTAGTTGTTTTGAGGTTTGTTTATCATTTTGTGTTCCTTAGTCTCCTTGATCAGTCTTGTTTCTGTTTTATTTTAGTTCAGTTTTTAGTGATTCTAGTTTATTTTTTTGTCTCCAGTAATTCTTTGTTACTCTAGTTTAACTATGTTTCTTAGATCTAGCTAGTCTTTAGATTTATTAGATTAGATTTTGCAAATACTAATTTTAGATTAGCATTAAATTTATCCATGCTCACAACTCCTGCCTGCATTTTGGTTCATCTACAAACTCTCCATTCATGACAGCATGATCACAAAATATTACCAAATGTCCATTTTTGGGTTGTCTGACATCATAGTACACAGCGTATCTACTGAACACTGATTCTCACATTTATGTTTCTTGTTCCTTCAAAAATGATGAAACAGACTTTGAATTTGTTATTAATTTCATAGTAAATAAAAAAATGGTTTAGTTAAATGGATACAGTGGCACTAATATTTAACAATCTTCAACACACACGTTGTCGTTATCTAGCAAAATTTTATCTAAATGTTTGACCACAATTTTTTATTAGAAATGGTAACGTTAATTTGTTTTGGTTGGTTTTCTGGCTTGTAAGCAAAGTTCAATATACTGAATAGGATTTCTGTTGTGGGTTTAGAAAGATCATCCCAGAGGCTTTTTCTTAACTTGCTGTATTTATTCCAACAGCAGCTTTCATGTATGTTTGATGCCATCCCCCTGATGTAACATCATCTTCTGTTCCAGTTTCAAGCCTTTGGCTACTTAGTAAATTTTAAGAAGTCTTTGGTTCTTTTAAAAATGCCTTTTGTGTCCGTTTTTGTCTCATCTGACCATAAAGTTTGACTCAAGAAGACATTTAGCATGTACATGTGTGCAACTGCAAGGTTCAATCAAGCTCAAAGGTGTAGTTTTGGACTAGAGGCATTTCTTTGTTTGTTTTTTATTATTAGCACAATCTTATTTCATTGTAAGGTATTTGTGTCAGCCCAGTCTCCCCTGGGTTAAAGTGCAGGTTCCCTTGCTCTCCTCCAGTTGTGGCAGCCGTATAAAGGTGAATTAATCCACGTAGTGTAGCGTCTCCCTGGAGAGTTTTAAGATGAACACTGAGCAGCACCCTTTTGAGGGTCTTATTACCGCTCGGTGCTCCTATTAGTGTCTAGTAGAGAACCGGTAGGAGATAATGAATTACAGTGAGAGGGAAAAAGCTAACGAGAGAAGAAAAAGAGAAAGTAAAGTTATTTATTAGCCTTCACTCGCTTCTTGCTGGGTTTGTTTAATGTACCACCGTGGCCTCACCTGGCATGAACTTTTTTAGGCTACCACATTTTGACGTAAACGCAAACAAAAGAGAAAAACATCGTGTCCGCTGTAATTCTGCTTGTTTAGCATACTGGTTGGGTGAAGCTTCATGTTTATATTTGCATAAGTACCGTTTTGTAACATTTTGAGCTTTTTATGATTCACATGTATTATTATTTATTATTATGTTCCATCGATAGAGCAGTTTTACACAGAATCCAGTGTGTCTCCATATTTGTTACCTAAAATAATGGAAAGAAATGTTACCTTATGTTGGACTTCTCACTCGTAGCTACTGGTCTTATTTGAAGTTTCAGTCTTCATATTTCCTGTGTATTTAATTACTTTGCTGAGCTGCACTCTAGACCATGTCTCCAAATCATTTCCTTACTGTGAAAAGGAAGAACCGTGAGGAGAAATTCAGGGTCCATACTCAAATATTTAATTTCATATTTCCGGTTTTTAAATTAAACAACTGAAAACCCAGACGGATTAGCTTAATACTGAACTACTGAGAAGCCAAATGCAATTTGGCTTAATTTCTAATTTCTTGCAACATATACTGCGCATAGCTTTGAAAGTGTATTTCCACCCATGTAATGGCTGCATAACTTTTCTGGCTCCATCAAGTTGTTGTCAGAATATTATTCTACTTTTTCTTTACTTGTTTTCTGCCTTTACCTCTTCTGAAAACTGTAGATTTCACCTCAAAAGGCAGAGGAATTATTTGAAGATAAGTTGCTGCAATGTAATCTTTGTGAACTACTCTACTCTCCTGTCCAGATTATTTAAAAAAAAAAAGGATTTGTTCCACTCATAATCAAAGGATCAAGATTAGCTTGTAGGACAAACCAACTGGAAAGTTAAAAAATCTCTCCTTTTGTAGGATAACATGTCTAACACCTCATAAAGGTGCTTTTTTCTTCCCTTAGACGCATTCAGCTTTGATTTTTATCAAATTCCTTCTACCTTTCAGATAATGTTTTCTTAATCATTGGCATATTTTAGCTCGGTTCACTCATTAAACAGAGCTGAGAAGATAAAGTCTATCATTTGTAAGTGTTTTTTTTTCTCATGAGAAGCATGATATATACCCCTCTCTTTATATGTATGTATATCAGTGGCGGCTGGTGGTAATATTTGAAGGGTGGGCTAGTATTTATACAAGTGTGTACATATACTGTGTGTATATATATATATATATATATATATATATGTATATATATATATATATATATATATATATATAAAATTCAGAGCACTATCACGTTATAACGTGATACGTATCTTGTTTAAACGTGATAGTTATCTTATCTTGTTTTAAGATAACTATCACGTTTAATCAAGATACGCATCACGTTATAGCGTTTACAGTGCTCTGAATTTTTTTTTTCCTGCGTGATAGCAATGCTCTTCTGTGGCAATGTGCTTCCGTACAATCACACTGTTAAAATGAAACAAGGCACAATATGTTTTTAAATGAGGCCTACCTTATTTAAAGAGAAGCTCACTCTGACGGCTTTTCTGGGATGCAAAAAGGTTAAATAATCAACCTCGTTTATGCTAATATTGTTCGCCATCGCACTTTCTTAGTCTATGCCAAACCACGCCCACACACACTCGAGCTCGAGGCAAGTCCATCCTGATTGGAGGAGTCCTGTGGCCTTGGGCTGGTCCTGGGTTGACCAAAATTAGCCCCAATAAGCTGCAAACCGAGGGGGCATGGCTGGACGCCTGTCTGGGCCGTGACAGACAGTAACACTGAATGAGGCTATCAGAAGTTAGCCCTTCTGAAAGACCCAGGGATTTTCCCCAGGTGGTTTGACACCAGGTTTGTTGTAAATTTAACAAAATGTGATACATTATTTATAAAATATATTTATTTTTAGGTATTTAATTTTAAGTTGTTTATTTTAACAACGTCATTGTAAATGTCAGGGAGGGCTTAGCCTACTAGCCCACTTATACCAGCCGTCGCTGTTTATATGTATAGATATACTATATATCTATATGTCATCTGTTTTTCCAGTATTATGCCGTAGTATTATTTTTATTTTTTGTCTGTAACAGACTGCCATTTTGTAGTAAGCCAGCAACGGTGCTGAGAGCCTTCCCCAGTCTGCTGGTTATTGCCAACGCCTAAAGCAAACAGCAGGACCGGAGGTCCCACAAGTATGAAGCAACCATGCAAGCCATTACCTGCAATAGAGTGCTTTATGGTATTGTAAGCACGTTAGTAATAGTCTATATGGGAACTTGAGTAAAAATAGCACAATTTAATGCTATTTACGTAACAATAATAACCAAAGTAAACAAACAAATATATCAGGATCTATTATGTTTATTTAAAACAGAACAACAATTATTTCTACTGCTGCTCTTAATAACGTTCAATCTATGACATTAACTTGTGTTATCATTTTGGTATATAGATAATTTTGATGTATACATTTTAGAAAAAAAAATAACTATGTTGTTTTTTATGGTTTTATGTCTCTAGGGCATAACACAAGTATAATAAACTGACATCTAGCTGGACAGTCAGGCTTTCTTATCTGGTAGTCAGCCTGCAAATGAGCCTGTTATTCAAGATGTTTAAAGTGTGCAAACCTAAAACTGATTATTACACACTAAGTGAGTTCCAGGGCGACTGTAGATATTGGGTAGAGTGGTAATCTGGCAATCGGAAAGTTTGATTTAATTTCAGCTTGCTCCTGTCACATGTTGATTTGCCCCTGAGCATTGCACTTAACCCCAAGTTACCTATCAGTGTGTGTCTGTGATCTAGTCAGTATGACTAGAAAAGTGCCATATTTTATTTAGAAAACCATAAGAAAATAACATTTTCAAATAATTTTGGTGTTAGAACCTGCTTAGAATTAGACAATCCAAAGTCAAACCTGGAATAAAGTCTTTCAATCCCAGTTTGTGACATTTTGATTCTCAGTTATTCGGAAAAATATTTTTTTTATGAGCTGCATGTATAGTCACATACCCACGTTTAGATTAAATTAAATTAGCTGAAATCTGTCGGAGGGGATTTGACAGTTCATGGTGCAAAAGTGCTGTATTGTATGCTGGAGACTTTACAGCATAAGCATTTCACTTGGAAGATATAATTTGACAAGTGTGCAGTATTTCATTTTAGGGCACTGAGGCATGATACTTTCTTACAGTAAATTCCTCTGTCCTTTCTTAGCATATGATGCCCCACTGTACAAATTATTTGAACCGCCAGAAGGTGTTTGATTTATGCTGAGTCTGAGTTATCAGCTCCAAACAGGCCATGTAGCTTCTCTCTTATCATCTTACCCAGCCCCTTGCAGAATTTCATCATGTTTTTGAGCTCAGTCCTAAATGTGATGACAATAGTCATGAATAGAGCACAAAGACAAAAACTGCCACTTGCAGCAAAACCAGAACCTCACCCACTCGTCTAATTTTTCTTTTTTCTTTTTTTGACTCCCCTACAATGTTTTTGACAAGATTGTCTGGCGGTGTCGTGCAGTAGCACAACCCAGGCTGTTGTGGGTCCTGCCTGCTGTGACCGGGTCATACAATTAGCTCCCTTCTTTTCTGATGGCGAGAACAAAGGTGAACTTGGGGAACAGGGGCTGTGTTCAGTCAGAGCGGAGGAGTGTGTGTGACACACTGATGACTCCGGGGCACTTTCTTGACCAGAGGAGTCGTTGACTGTCACTAAACATCACTGTCTTCCTCCCCACTAATGGCATCTCCAGATTGTGCTTTGAGGAACAAAGGCTGGTTGTGCGAGATACCGAGGAAGGAATAAAGCGACCCCATTAATGCTGCCGAATGTGGTTTGTTACAGTGGCTGCGGACTTGTTGAAGTGTCCTGACAGATATGAACCAAGGAACAATTATGGCGAGTTGGGTTTGATGCTTACACGTCAGTTTCTCCCACATGCTGGGCAGATAACACGTGTTTACAAAAAAAGAGACAGAGAAACCCGCGGTAACAAATTCAAGTAGACGTAACTGTAATCCTCAAGGTTCGAGACTGGTAACTAAATCAAGCTGTAATGGGGACAAAATTGTATGTTTTATTTATGAGGGTAAATTCAAAAGGTGAACATGTTATCAAACAAAGCCATATGCAGATTAACAATGAAATGAAATGTTCTAAAAAATAATTATTAACTTTCCTGTGGCTTTGGGGAAATAGAAGCTGAATATCTTTTCAATTAATTGCTTTCCACTGAGTGAAATTATATCCTATGCAAATTTGTATTATCCTTTTTATAATCAGTGCAAAATAGCAGTTGATTTAATTGCAACTAATAGTATTATTTATTCAACCTTAGTGATACTGGATTAGTCATTGGGAGGTAAAGTTAATTTGTTTGACCAAATAAAATTTAATTTTTATACTTGTGTTGGTGAAAAATAGCAATAAAGAGTACGTTTTGGTATATGATATCAAATGTGTCCACTCATGTTTGTCTGGTTTAGAGTAACTGGTTTGAAAAAGAAACTTGTTGGCCAAATTCATCTAATTGACTTTTCCTTTTCTAATGTAAAATGACAAACATAGCCCCAAACTACAGGGAAACAAGTGAGTGACAACAATCCAGTGCTGAAGCTGTCAATCTCTGCAGGAAATACTCAGATTGGGGATTTTACCGCCTCAGGTGCAGAGTCACTTCCTATGCTGAGCTGATTGATAAAACCAAACAGGATCTCTGGTATAGGTTCTGTTTGAAAGTACATATTACTTTTAAGTTAATCTATTTTTGAACATACCACATGATAGCCTTTAAGACTTGTGTAAAAGTGAGAATGTTGATGAGCATGTTTCTGCAGTACATTGTGGGAGGACAACACTTGGCATCAGCATTGTCACAGTAAATTTCTGTCTTCATGACATTTGGAGTCAAAACAACAGCCTGGGAATACATGCCCTTCAAACTGACATGATATGGAGCAGGCCTGTTTTCAGCTAATGGCCTTGTTAGAATTACTGTTCAAGAAAGTTAGTTAATAACCTTAAATTTAAAAAAAGGACATCAGAGTGTTTCTTGGAGTAAGCGGTATTATCTGTCACTCTTCCTGTTCCTTAGGTTGCCTGCATGCTAGTGTTTGTGTCAGCTTCATCAGGAAAGCTGCATAGTCTGACATATTTTTTAAATAATATCCCATTTAATTTCCCTGCATGTCAGGTAATTGCCGTCAAAGCTCCTGCAATGTTTCATCATCATATTCTGGCCTTTTAATTTACTGATGACTTTATTTCTCTGGATTACTTGGAACAAGGCACTAGAATGAGAATGTGCAATTTGTTTCTCATCATCTTCTCACACATACAGGCTCATGGGACTCTGTGTTAGTTAGTATTTAAGCATTGCATATGTCCATAAATATTCAAATGTTCTCCCAATTACAGCAAATGTGCGTCTGTATTTGTTAGTTCAGTCCTGATATGCTTGTAGAAACAGCACTGTTCAGGGTCTCCACCCACTCATATTGTTCTCCATGAACAGTTGGTGGCACAGTGGTAGACAATGAAATTCGTGAGAGATTGTTTTTTTTCTACCTCGGTTGTAGGGATATTTGTGGGTTTAGAAATCAGCTCATGCTTTGTTAACAAAGTCTTCATTCATACTGGAAGTCCTTTTTTTCTTTTTTAAATCTCTTGAATGATTAATATACAATACAACACAGCTTCAAGCACTTCTTAGTTTTCTTCAGTTTCTAATAGACCAAATATTGACTGTCACATCTGCTCTGGTTAGCCATTTTAAGAGCTGAACCTTTAAACCTGCCACCTAACTGCAGTGTTGCGTTTAAGTTTGTCTCTCAGTGGCAGCCATAATTGTGTTAAAACTTGAAATTACGATGTGCAGGAACAGCTCCTTAACTGTTACACATGTTGAATTATTTTGTGTTGTTTAGAAATATTCTTTATGAATTATACAGCCTTTTGTTTCACAGAGTAAACAGGTTCTTCACTCAAACAAACTGCTTATTAGGAGCTATTTTTATATGGGCCTTGCCACAATGCACCAGCCTTTGTGAATGCATTGTCAAAGTTCTCTAGGTTTTGTTTTCTAAATATCATGGCTTTCACTTTTTTTCCTTTACTTGCTAACACAAAAACATTTTTGTAATCAAGTAAAGAAATACCTGTTTTAGGTATTTAACAGAAGTTAAATACCTAAAACAGAATCTTCCACGACTTTTTTTGGCAATTCTAATAACTGCTATTAAAAAATTGTAACAGATGATTTTCTTTTTCTGTTTCATGATAACCGGGATGTTTTAAATAGTAATCCATTAATTGAATTAAACTTAAAATTGAAAGTTGCAAAAAAATCCTTAATATTTTGATGTGACAATACAGGAGAAATAATCAAAGAAGTCTTTGTTGAAGGAAAGCTAATATTGAACTTCAACACCATTCTCCGAATAAAAACAGCACCTGATGATAACAGAAGCTGCAGAAATCACTGATATGACTTCATTAAATAAACCCTTGACCCCAAAGATGCTAGGATGATCTATTTCCCTCAAGTCCCTTTACTTCGCTGGGGTATGGAGATCCCATGCAGAGATTACCACTGCACTATCTCCCTATCTTTAATTTAGGAATGCAGGAGGACTCCTCATGGGTAAGATGGTTATCCACACTCTGTCTGTCTTATTTCTTCATGCATGTTAGCTCCGAGAAAGCCTCCTTTGGGACCACATAACAGGCTTTGTGATAGTACACGAAAATGGTTTTCTTTGTCTTCTCTTTCCCCTGCGACTTCTGGCAGGAGCTATGGAGCCAGAAAATTTCTAAAAATTTCCGTCTTGATGCTTCTGAGATCTATGATATAAGACACTACAGGGCTAACCAACCAGTTCACTGACATGAGCAGTACATCTTTGGAATTTGCTTATTTTTGCTTTGTCCTTCGGGACATTCATGTTTGCGTTTCTGCAAAAGGTTGAACACACAGGGCCAGTGAGAAGCAGCTTCCATTTACCTGCATCTCAAGGACATCTTTGCAGGAATGTTGGTAAATCAAAGCAGTGATAATCTTCCTAACCACAAACCTACCTCTGCCTTTACAATTATCCCAGTAGATCTGGACTGAAAGTATTTTTTTCTTCACCTTTCAGTTTATGATTTCAAAGCCGAGTAATAACAGCGGGAACAAAAAATATTTACACTTCTTGTTTGACCTACCTGTTTTCTCATTGAATACAGTCATTTGTTAGATTATAAAAAGTGTTGAGTGCCTGAAAAAAGGAAGAAAGAAAAAAAACAATCCTAAAGGCTTTTATCTGTAGCTAAAACTGATCCGAGGTCTGCCTGTCATGATGGAGCGTTGACGATGATGTCCCAAGAGCTTTCATCTTTGCTCCTTACATTTGCCTTCTAAACACTGAAAGGCTGAGAAAACAGGGCAATTTGTCTGAAAGGAAGCGACTCCGATCGATAGGATTTTCATTACAGTTATGTTTTCATGCTGCAGCAGAGGCAGGGTGTGGAGCTCTGATGAATGAAGCATTAACGTTCACGTCCTCTCTCTCCTTCCTCTCAGTGCTGTCACTGTGATGATGCGGGTGCGCCAGGATGAGTTTGGGCGCTGGATTTTATCCTCCTCTGTGCCATGTTCCCAGTCAACAGCTGTCTATTTTGTCACTGGAGATTTCAGGCAGTATCCGGGGTTTGCAGTGAGGGAAACATATGAGAAAGCATTGTCTTTCTGAGAGTGGCACTTTATTGAGTTATCCCTCACTAGGTCCACTTTGTGACGTTGAGCTAAGCAGCTTACTTGCGGCCTTAAAAATGTGCAGCATGGTCCAACAAGTAGTCAAGTTACTCTGCTGACAATTTTAATGTTTATGTTTATTTGCCACTTTGGAAAAAATGGAAACTACATGGTGTGTAGTTTAGTTATGTGTGTAAAATTTAACTACACACCATGTCAACAAATGTCTTGCAGGCTCTGGGTCAGTTTGCCTCTTCTTTCCCAAGTTTCAAAATGACTCCCACTTTTTTATTGACTCCCTATTGTGTTTTAAACCCATGTACTGTAATCATTGCATTCCTCTAAGCAACTTCCTGCTGGTAGATATTAATAACTATAATCATAGAAACACAGCAAACTGAGAACATTGTAAAAAAAAATATTCATTGTTAAAGTCGGTATGAATGTTCCTTCAGCAAGTTCAAATAGATCGGAAAATATAAAACATCCCAAAACAGACAGCTTGAAAAAACTGCTGGGTACGAAGTGATCAAAACTGCAAAGGAACAAAATGGTGTATATTAAACATGACCATACACCATTTTGCGCCACAAAGTTTTAGCTTTGTGTTTTGACTTTTGCTTCCTGTGAAGGGATGTAAATATCAGTTTACAGTATTTGAGAGCAAATATAAACTACAGACCTAAAATTTAGAAACAAGGTCAAGATTTTACCAAAAGGTTCTTAGTTTCAATGTCATTATTTGCTAAAAGACAAATATTACTAATATATTAAGATTGACTTATTGGAGTATATTTTTACTAAGCAGATTTTTTTTTCTGTGACATTGTAAGGATTAAATGTGTGGCTTACCTCAAAACACCAGTAATTACAAATTTGTATGGAAAGTCATTTAAAAAATATAAAAGCAGAATTGTATACTCACTGCATAGCAACACAAACTCACTGATTTGTCAAAAAATCAGATGTAGAGATCACATTGCAAAATTCTTTAGCTACATAAAGACAGGACTAAAGTTGCCAGTTTTAACACAATCAGCTTCATTGTAAGCATTTTATTAATTTGTTTTTGATGATTTCCTTTGTGATCAAATCTCAAAATACCTCTATCAAAGCAAAATACAAATGAAATATTAGATATCTTCTTTATTTGATATTTATTGAGTGCTCCTCATTTTTGTTAATCATCTCCAAACAAATGGAGAGCCATAAACTAACATTCAGCATGTTTATGTAAAGTCTCAAATTGAGATTAAAAGAGTTTGATAAATGTTAGATAAATTGGGTCACTGAAATTGTATCTTATTATAAACTCATTATATTCTTTGGTCTGCAAATAGCAACAGGTTTTAAATTGAGAGACCACACGGAGGATTAATATATTTCACACAGCACATAGGAAAATGCTAACCAGCATCTTTGTACAAACCACAATCATTATATTCTTTGGTCTGCAAATACCAACAGGTTTTAAATTGAGAGACCACACAGAGGATTAATATATTTCACACAGCACATAGGAAAATACTAACCAGCACCTTTGTACAAACCACAACAGCCCACTCCCTAATAATCCTCCTTATGGTACAGCTGTGGCAGGTCAGACACATAAACCAGCTCACAGGGTCCTCCGTACTCGAGCTTACTCACACAGAGGGCCCATCGCATTATACCATTTTGCAATTACTAAACAAATGGCCAAAGGCTTACAGGTGGGACTGGTTCAGTCTCTTGCATGCAGTGATCATCATTCATCACATGTGGAGTGGCAGCCTAATATATTGGTTATTGTTTGGTTTGTCTATAATATATGCATATCTCAAAACAAGAGAAAATTGCTCTCAATCTCATTTCTCGGTTAATAGACGACTACACTGGCTGTGTCAGTGTGGCTGTCAGTTCTAGCAGGCAGCAGCTGTGAGGAACTGTCTAGCACAGAGTTTACTCTTTAGTCTTCCTGCTCTTTGGTGTCTTGCATCTGTGCGCTACTTGTGCTTGAGTTTTTTTTTCCCTCCCCCTCTCTCTGCAGCTGCATGTGTTTAACTGTTTTCCCTGTGATTAACGATCAAGCTTTGAAATTATACTTATTGGACTTGTTCATATAAAAACCGAAGTGGTCTAATTAGGTTGTATTTTCACAAAGAACCAGTAGGCTGACATAATTTACCGCAAAAATACTTGCAAAAGTTTCTCTATTTTTATTTCAGAGACAGCGGACTTAATGATCATCCACTATCCTGACTAGCTAAAACAAATGGGAATGCTAGTCGATCATGTTCTAGCAACTATAATGATGTGTGAAAAATACTGTGGGTTGTAAAAAATGGGAAGTGCAAAAAGCAGGATTAGCTAAACATATTTTAAATTGGAAGAAGTCACAAAGACAGTTCTCTCTGTTCTTGTTATTCATTTCAGAAAGTTAATTTTGACCCCACAGAGCTCCATCTACATCACCAATGTGTTAGTCAACACTTTGTTTTTCAGAGGTTTTTAAATTATGGTCCATTTTTCCATTTTCGTTGTGCTACTAGAGCAATTAATGGCTTTATTTTTTCCATAATTGCATTCAGTAGATGGAATTACAATCAAATTTACTGAAAAATGCCAATGATATCAAACTTTGCCAGTCACTTTATGCCCACTAACACTGTGCCACAAATGTACTATTTCATATTTGCTTTGCATTTCAGTGGCATACAAATGCTCCAGCATTGCTTTCCTAAAAATCTGAATGCTGCAGATTTTTATAGACATGCTGAACACACATGTGCAACTATAGAATTTATGTAAGTCCTCCTTATATGTTGCACTACTCACAATAATAATGTCATTTGATACGTAGTCCAACTGGACTAATATTGTTTCATTCATCTCAGCATGCTGAATGCTTGAAGTGGCTCAGATTGACAGCAATCCAACATAATTTCTGAACAATTTGGCAAATTTTTATTTGATAACTTTGGGTTAAAGTCAGACAAACACACACTCAGTATGCAAAACAAGGACATGTCAAAAGTTACTTGCATTCTTTAAAGACAACACAGGACTGAAAGTTTCATAAGATGCACATCACTGCTTTACTTTTAAAGACATATGTGAACTGTAAACAGTGTGAAAGCAATAAATGCTCAATGTTGTGAAGAGTTCAAATAACACATTTGCAAGGTTAATTAGAAAGATAGTTTTTGAAGGCTCGGTGTAAATATTTAGCACTTAATGTCATCATATCATTGAGATTCAGAATGTCTAAACTTAGAAACTCACCAGAGTTTTAGTAAAGGAGCATAAAAAAGTTATTTGTCACATGGGAAAGATATGGATGTACTTTCCCTGTAACAATACCTATTATGGTTTTGCAATTGTAAGTGACATTTATTTCTTGCCAAAGGCCAAAGTTTGTTAACACTCATGTGGAAACCTTGCTATTCTTGCTTCAGGGGATGTTATGCTGTGACATTCTATTTTTTTTCACATGCAGCAGAAGCTGTAACTTACGGTTTTAACTTTAGTGATGTTAGAATAACTTAGCCAATAATAGCTTGTGGAGTAGTGACTACAAGATGTGGGATTTGTTGTATATGTGTGCTTTATAATGCCATGGTTTTGAGGCAAGTGTCTGGTTGCATCACAATAGATCAGTTTGAGTTGTTCACTTATTTCTCTTAAAGTTACTTAAGATTAATTGGTCTTACTAGCTAAATTGTGCCCATCAATTGACCAGAGTTAGGAAACTTTGAATTTGTCAGATTTTTTTTAAATTTTGTAAACCATTAACCAATAGCATGAAGTTTGATGAGCTTATTGAGAATTTAATAATAATCTGATAAAAGGTTCGGGGATACACTCAGAGTACGGCATTGTTGGGTTTTGTGGGTCAGGAATTGGACCGAAACAAAGACAGGAATTTGGGACGTTAATAGAATGCATCTTTAACGATAGTAATATATAAACGTACACATCTCGAGCACGCAGTGGAACAGCACAGGGAAGAAACGAGACATATCACTGAATGAGCCAGTAGGGAATGAAACTAGAGGACTACAGTATATGTACACAGAAGGAGAGGTGGATAATGACATGGACGACAGGTGAGGCAATCAGGTGAAAAGTAACAGCTGTTGCTGGCAGACTGAAGGAAATGTAAGAAGGGAAACAACTGAACACTAATGGAGATAAAACTGACATAAACCGATAAGGAGAACCCTGATTGGGCCATATTTGTATTATATTATCAATAGCATTATGAAACGATCTGGCACATGACTCAAACATTGAACAGGATCCTGGATTTAAACTTGAGAAGCTCAGATTAGGAGCATCTAATGCAGGCATGTCATGGCTGACCAATCAGGAAAGCTGTGGACACTGGTCTTTCAGCTGATTCTTCTTTATCTGCAGTGAAGAAGAATCAGCAAAGAGGAGTTTTATGCCAGAGCTGGACAAATGAGACCCTAACAGAATTTTGTTGGGGCTCACCAATCAACCATCACAAAGGGTCTGACCTGCTTTTTATATTGCTGTGTTTTTATTTTTGTTTTGTATATTACTTTTTTTCTCAATTTAATAGACAAAGAAGACTCAAGAAGAGGCCAAGTTCAATGTTGCTTTCACATAAAAAGAGAACAAAACGGCCACTAATCTATTTATAAATAGATACAACATGCATAGAATATTATGTCAGCAAGCAGGAGTTATTGAATTAACTTAAAATGTTTACTTGTTTAACATAAATGCCCTTAGCAGTCAAAAAGGTTGTTCATATCTCTTATCTGTTTTATGTAATGTAATTGTGCATCGGTTGTTTGTTTTCTGTGCAAAAATGTAACTGGATAATGTTGAATTTGTATACTTTTTTGTTTGATAAATATTGTCAGGTATTTCACAAGCATTTCACTCATAAATCTCCATTGACTTTCTTACATCATTTGGAAATTTTATGGATTGATCCAGAAAGACAATGTTTGAAAAAAATAGATTTTGTCTGGTTGTTTGATGTGCTAGTTAAACTCCAGTTACCCTCTCCACTTTATATTTTCCTTTCCCAATAACTCAGGCAGCTGTCATCTTCAGAGACCGATCTGAAATGAGGAAGTGTGCTGGGAAAGTGTTGCGATCCATGTTTGTCTTCAGAGAGGAATCCTGTTCTGATGGGCTGCGGTTCATAAGTGATAGACAGTTCGCTTACTGCAATCTTTCATTTCTTTTCTTCATCTGAAGACAGGTGAAGCAGTAAGCTGATGGAAACGCTTTTTTTCATTACTGTCTCATTTTGCAGTTTCTGTGCTGCGCCTCATTGCTGCTAGGACATGAAAAGAACATCTATAAGACCTTAGACATTTAGTTCATATGTTCTTGCACTTTTTGTCCTTTTCCAGACATCATTTATCAAGTAGTTTGATGAATTCTCAACTTTTAGACTTAATGTTTGTGGAACTGTATCTTATACTTTAGCTGACTGAGTGTTGATATGCAACCTGAAGGTGATTCAAAGTAGTTTTCCCTGTTCTTCTCTAAACTCCCTCTCACCATAAGCATGATAGATCCTGAGAGCAACAATCACTGGCGGTTTAGGAGATTACGCAGGAGAAGCGTATGCTAACATTTAATCTGGGATGATTTATGGGACCTGTTTATTGTTTCCATTGAGGTCCGGTTTTCTTATCAGGGTTGATGTGCTAGACAAATTTGGCTGTTGTTTTTTTCTGATAAGCAAAACTTCTGCATTTCCTTTTTCCCCTCATTCATCAGTGGTTTATTTGGATTTATTGTGGCGAGTCATGTCCTCGGTGGAGGTAAATGGCAATAAAAGGCATAAGCACATCTGTAAGGATCCAAAGCGTAACTTGCTTTCACAGAGGTTAGAGGGTTTGTTTTGCTTTTCCACTGTGATCTTATCACTGGCTGTGGCAGTTTTCTCTTTTGACCTTATTTGAATTCTGAGATAAGCATCCCTCTGGCAAAATTGAACCAAATTAGTCTTTTATCTGCTGCGTTTAAAGGGAATGCTTTGTCACTGTGCTTGTCTGCTGAACACAAGCTCGTGCAATGCAGATGTGCTCCACTGCTGGCCTGTCTTATTTGCCCAAATTCGTTTTAGTGGCAGTCGGTGCTTATTAACGTCACCCGAGAGAACTGACCTCCCTTTGAAGGCCTATAATGCTTTATCAGACCTAGCAAAGACCTGCCAAGAAATCTATTTAGAGGGTAAAAGATTCCTACTTACTCCATGCTGTGAAAACAAACGGTTAGATCCGAGTAAAAGGTTTGTACGCTCCGATATAACATGATCTTGTCCATGCTCATCTGAGAAAATTTGATGAAATATTCAGAGACTTAAAGTGTGCTGAAAATATAAGTTGATGCTAAATAGGACTGACTACAGTGTGCGTTTTTAATAATTGTTTTAGATCCATAAAAGGATGCTGCATAGCAATTATTCACTTATTCAGAATATATTTTGACATTCAATATCTTAGTGTAAGGGTGGTAATTATAGTAATTGAGATTAAATAATTATTTGCCTTAAAGAGCTGAAAATATTTTGACATGCTTATGTTGCCACATAGAATCTTTTCCATTATTTCCTAATCAACATTGATCTTGCTCGTGTATTACCATCTGGTGTCTCTGCTGAAAAACAGCGGATTTCTCTAAATATAAAATGTTACGTTTTTTTCATTCACTTTATAATAAAATGAATTAATTTACCTTGCTGTTGTTTATCTTAAAGAAAAAAGATTTGTCATTATTTTCAAGTATTTTGACCTTTTGTCTACACATAATTATCAATTATGAGCATGTGGGTTTCCGCTTCTGATAAAACTGATGCAAAAGCAAACAACCATTAAATTACAACAATGCAGCACAATTTTCCACTTAAATACTGAAATTAGCTGCCTGACATGGTAGAAAAGTGTTCCCTTTGTTGTGAGCAGTAGAGAAATGCCTGCTGATTCCTGTCACACTTCAGTTTCAGGAAGCCCTGTTGTTTTGATTCATTTTCTCTATTCTCCATTTCTCATTGATTGTCTGGTTTAACTCATTGGTGGGCTGTGATTTTAATAAACATGCCCATATAATAGCAATAAAGTTAACTGGTATTTCAGCCTTCAGATAAATGAAGCATTGAATGACATTAAATGGCATGGTATCATTTCACCCTAAACAGATTAGAGAAATCCAACTTCCAACTTCTCTACATTTATTTTGTTTAAAAGAAAATCATACTTTAAAAAATAAGTGCTTTTAAAAAGAAAAATGCTAGGGCCACACCCTTTAATAATCCAAACAATTTTATTAGATAAATCTGACTCACATTTTTTTTAATTTAGCTTTTACAAGCTGCTCTTGACCAGAGCATGTTGTAACTTTGACTTACTTATAAATGATTTTCTGATTACCTGGGATCTAAATATATCCATTTATTTTAGCTACTTGCCTTTCTGGACTTATCGTGCACAGTAATAGTGGTAAAACAAAACAAAATCTAAAGCTCACTGTTATGATCTACACCAAACAGTGGCATATTGGGGTCACCAAGACTCCAACACAACCGTTAGATGCCATTTCCTGCAAACAAGCAAAACTGTGTTATGTAAAACCATCACAAGTTTTGGTATGCAGAGCTGGCTCTTCTCTGCTGGAAGTTTAGTTGTGCTTTGGTGAGATTAGGCTAAGATTGAGCTGTTTTAGCTATTGGCTTTAAAGTGTCAAAGCAACAAAAACTCTTCAAAATGCCAGAGCATATTAAATACAAATCTTATGCCTCTTGCATAAAACAGAACATGTAACCATTTGTCTTTCAATAGGACAGTGATGCAAAGTATAAGGGAAATCAACATGGAAATGCTTTACTAGAACCAAAGTAAGCTCTCTCACATGGGCATGAGATCAAATTTCTATAGAAACATGTCAAGTGAACTGAAAAGCAAAGTGCTTGAGACAGGACCCACACCTGTGAATGATTGAGAGACATTGTTCAAAGAGTACCATACTTTCTGAACTGGAAGCTGCTCCACAGTATAAGTCGCCTCCATCAAAAAATGCATAATGAAGTGGGGGAAAAAAAAGTCGCATTTATTTAGAAACTGTCAAGTGTGAGGGGGACCTGGTCTTTGTTAATGATGTGATCCACTGACATGTTGTGTTCAGTTGCTTTTCAAACTCACAGAAACTGTCTTTGGCTTGGAAGTCTGCTGACAGTTTCTGACACACAGATGCCCTTGCTCTATATCAGGGTAGTCAGGAACGACTTTGCCAACGAAATACGCTGCAGAGACGGAAGCTGGAAATACGCCGCACCTGACTAAAAGTCACTGGACCAACGAGAGTATGAAAAAAGTACTTTTTGTACAGGAAGTACAGTAATCATTTCTGTACGTCACAGTATTTTTTGTGATGAACATATTGTTGGTTTTTGACAGTGGTGGGAGGGGTTGGCTTACAGACATATTTAGGATTTCTTTAAACAGTTTGTGAAATACGTTAGATAGTAAATTAAGTTTTTCATTGGACAATACTTAAGTTTTAACAACAGGGGTATGAATAGCTGTGTTACGTGTGATTTTCTTAACCCTCCCGCTGTCTAAGCATGATGCTCAGGAGGAGAGCAGCAAATGTCACAGTCAGTCCCAGTCCGCAGGGATGCAGGGGTGGGAGGAGGCTGTTCCGTCATTTCAGAAACCACACAGAAAAAAACTTGCTAAAGAGCACTTGGGTTCAGAATGACCTTGCTGTAACGAACTTGTTGGGTCTAAATGACTCCGTCTGTTAAGACGTCTTTAGAGGATTAAAATGAGTGTGAATATTTTTCCCCACTGATAAAATGTCTTAAAATTAAAGTGTTAAGTGTACAGTTACGCTTCTGCAACAAAACATGAGCTGATTGTAAGGTGTTTTGCATGTCTTTATTAATATTATGAATGGGCCTCAAGAGAGATAACCATTTTCTGGGGTTACCAGTGGCAAGCTTTTCCTTTAACTAGTCACTATTCATTTCTAACAGCTACCTGATGCAACACACAGTAATTGTAATAATGTATGTTCTTAAGGTGTGTGCTTTTACTGGTAATTTGCAACCAGTATAGTGTTAGACTAAGCCTTTTGCAGCTGCTCTCCTGTAACAGTGATGTTAGACAGGCACGAGGTGAGCAGTCACCTTGTGAGGAGCTTTTTGAGTTATCTGCTACTGAGGCATGGAATGAGCAGATAAAACAATTGTAAAAGGGAAATAATTCTGTTCATAATCAGATTTCTGTACGCAGCCCACTGAGTAAGATTGATGTCTTATCTGCGCTGTGGATTTCAATTCTCTTTGCTGCGCTGCAGATAAACAGATCGGCCTGCCATCTCAGGAGCCTTTTTTAATTGTCTGTGTGCGTTCGTTTGCGTCCCAGTTCGCATGTTTTCTATATCAACTTCGTTCCTGACAACGGAGACACCGTGCAGTAAAAGTCACAGTGTCTATAAGCCAGGCTCTTCCGTGACTGTTTTTCATGGCTGTTAAATGCCAGACATGTGCTCTCACATCTCGGCGACTAGCAACAGAGAAGTGGAGCTCAAGCAGAGATCAAACCAGCGTTGTTGCTCCTGTCTTGCTGTGAGAAAGCTTTCTACTTTCTTCTGAGAGTAAGGCTCCATTTAGACTAAGAATACTGGCTGTAGGAACCCATGTTGCAGTTTTTCTTACAGTTGGTTAATTACCATACCAAGCAAGGGAGGCTGTGTTTGTGTAAATTATTAGAATGCACCCAGAGTCTGTACAGTGAGGAAATGATCTCCTAATTTAGTTTGTCAGTGAACAACAGTGGAGCACAGTATTTCAGTTCACTCAGGTAGGAAGAACTCATTTCTCGTGTGTGTGGGCCTATTATTTACATGCTAAATTATGTTAATAACCTAATAGACCATGTTACTGTTCTTCCTATCATTTGGTTTGGAGCTTCATAAACACTAAATTTTAGCTTTGTTTCCATAGTCGCCTCCTTATTTGAGACAGCGATATTCATTAGGACTTAGGTTATATAGGGAACCCTGAGGGGAAAGCTCTTCAAATCTTAAAACATGCTGCATAAAGAAGGTGTGAAAGCAGAGGCTTTTGCATAAACTGCTGAAGGTTTTTTTTTTTGCAAAGTTTAACAAATTGCTGCTATTTCTCTCTCCTACTGACAGAAAAAGTGTTGATAGACAGCTCGTGCTTTTCCCCGGAATGAAAGATTTTGTGACTTGTTATCAAGTCAACCGCTTATTCCCAAGGAATGAGCTACGATAGAGCGCTAAGTAAGATCTGAGAGAGTCTGCTCCCCCTTCCACATGATCTGCACTTTAAAAACTCATCTTATTATCTCCCAAGATGACAAGGTTACCTTACCTACGGGTGCAGAGCAAGGTGAGTCTGTTAGTTTTTTATCTTTAAGCCAACCAGTCCTAACAGGGAAGTACAGCCGCAGAAGTCTCAACAGACTGTGCAAGGAGTAAACAGTCTCTTGTGCACAAGTTTTGCAATTCAGCCGAGCTACTTAGATGGGGAAATGACAGAGCGTTGCGGTTTATTAGATGTGTTTAATGGACCAGGAGAAATACTGTGGAATAACAACCTTGGTTACCTCTGGCATTAATATAAAATTTATGAGCAGGATTTAGACCGATCTCCAGCAAAGCCTTAAGAAGATGTTGCTTTGTCAGTCAGCACACGTTTAGCATAAAACTCTCATAGCTGCCTTGAATCTGCTGTTTACTTACATTGTACTACACATCAACTGTTTTTGGCTTAAAACAGGGTTAAATTCATCTAAGCTAACTGGATATTTTTTATATTATCCACTTTAGATGGTAAATCATTGCAAAAACATAATTTGTAAATCTTGGAAATAGAATAAGCGCAATTATGCAAAATATTATCATGTTTATCTCCTTAGTCATTTCTTGAATCGCAATAACGTTGCAAGAAATGATAGATGTTAGACGTTATTGCATCGCAATAATCCGAGCGATGCAAACGTTAGGATTGTAATGTGTTGACTGAGTCTCATCAAAGGCGCCAATAAATTGAGCTGCACTTACAACAGTTACATTTTAATAGAAAGGACCTTTTCACAGGTTATCCAACTGTCATCTGTCTTAATGATTTATGAACCTCGTGAATGAATAAGCAGCATATTTCAATCTGTTTGAGGATCAGGAGAAGGAAGCCGGGTTGCTCTTCCTCCCCTCTGATGCGAATGAAAATTGTCAAGCAAATGTTGAGATATTCTGTTCTTCTTAAAGTTCACAAAGTCACTTAATTAAGAAAGGATTTTTCTATTTAAACTACAAATAAGTTTTGGAAAATAACCTTCATGTGTGCTGTGGGTATTTAGCTAACTTTTACTGTATTATAATTACAGTGCAAATTCAAAAGATGGTTTATGTTTATAAGACCTTTTAATGACCTTGTAAGCAAATCTTTTACACCGCTGAAGCCTTTTACAACTATTAGGTGAGTTTCTGACTTGCTTTAGGCCTTCTGAGCACCAGACAGCAGATGAGAAATCCTGAAAATGGCTGCCTACTCTACAGCTTCTCCAAAAGTTACAGTTGTAAAACAACAAAATTATATTCCTGTGGTTCAAACTTTTTTCAGTGAAATGGCAGAAATTTAGTAATTTCTTCTCCAGCCACATGCAACTAACCACTAGTTATTGTGTGCTATTCAGCTGTGTACAATCACAGAACAATGCTCGTTAAAAAAAAAGTCAGAAACAAAGTGTATTTTTGTTAGTAGTGAGAAACAAGCATTGTTAACTAGCAGAGGGGTACACCCGTATGATTATTTTGTAAGAACAAATGTTTGGAAAAATATAGTGCCTATCAGTCAAATAAACAGCCCTCGGCAGCCTCACTCAGCAAGCAGAGAATAAGGCTAATTCTCCAAATTATACATATCATCTTGTTAGGCTTCTAATTTTACTCTTCAAAAAGCACAACAGCAGAGAAAACATGATGTTTTGAAATGCTGTTGCTGTGCAATAGATTTACTCGAGTTAAATTTAGCAAGGGATTTTGCTATATTTTCTTTTGACTCTTAATTACTGTTAACATCTGTTTTTTTTATGCTGGTTTCTTTTAATCACAGTGTTATTTAAAATGACTTTCTGGCTCTCTGGTGTTTGAGCTGAAGTGGAGTTTTATATTAACTTGAGATTAAAGCAAGATTTCAAACATCCATGACACTAACAGTAATTTTTTTTAACAGTGCAAATCAACACTTCTTCTCTTAATCTTCCTATGCCTATCTTTGCATCAAATTAATAAGGGTGATGATAGCAATTTCTTGCTGTCATCAATATTTTAGCACCAGTAATAAGGGTAGTGAATTTCATTTTTGAAACAAAAACATCCTGATGAAATTACAGATTTTTATGATGGTTTTGAGTCAATACACTGAGATCATCAAACTGTTGTAATTGAGGATTATCATACCATCAGAATCTCATATGAGGCCATGACTATTCAAAAACACACAGACTTTGAACATAACAGCAGCATAAAAAGAAGACGCTGCGCTGGAACAGATGTGCTGATGTAACTGCAGGATGTTGTTAAAGGCAGGAATCATTTAATTGTTCTGCAAATACGCCTTAAATGACAATGAAATCCAGCAAAGCGTGGCACATTGAAAGCCATTTACTGCATTCATGTGATATATTCAAGCAGTAAAATAAAAAGAGATTGAATGAATTTGATGTTTAAAAACATGCATTGCACATAATTTTTTATCTTTGCTCAATGTGCAGATAAACACAAGTTTATACTCATGCAACTCGTCTTCTGTTGTAGCTGCAAGAACTTGCAAAGTCTATTTTACACTCTGGACACTTTACTTAAATCAAAACATTCTGTTAATTTTAATGGCGTATCATATACATTTAAGGATATTCCCAATGCACTGATCAAAATATTATCTTACAGCAGTCACAATTCCTTCCAGGTAAAACTGCAGTTTTGCAAATGTGTTTACATGACTTTGAGAAGCACATTTCCACCACATGAGAGAAAACGCATCTACATCAGTGCTATTGCACTTCATATATAGTAATGTATTGATATACTGACTCATCATGGCCGATTCAAGCGTCCTGTGGTTATGCAAGATTTTTAAAGGGCAAATCAGAGAAGCAGCAGTGAGAATAAGACAGTGAAACCCCATAGTATGCATCTCAGGTCTGTGAACTGTGTATTCATTTATTCTGACATTTGTGTATTTACAAGCCCTTTTACTCCTCAGTGGTCACACATTTACCTTCCTACTCAATTTGTCACTGTTGGTTCATATTTTTCCTTGCATGTTACCTGCGCCTCTTGAAACTGAGCTCAACGGGGAGGAAATGCAACATCGTAAATCAGAGGGATCTCCACTGCTATGAATATGCCCTAAGTCGGCCTCTGTGCATAAATGTTTACCCAGGTCTAGCATAGCACGGTGCTGCCGCCCCACAGAGACAACCGGGGGATCAGGGCCCTCGGTGGGGCTGCACCAAGCTGCTGGATCTTGTTCAAGCATTTGGGTTGAAAGCTTTTATGAGGTTTGCTACTTGAATATTCTTTTACTCAATTTCCAAATGACCATTCATTCTAACCCCTTTGTTTTTCCTTACTTACTTAGCCTGACATTAATTAGAAAAATAGAGGTTATGCACAGTTTCTTTCGCCTATTCATAACCCTGAAAAACAAATCCGTTTTCCGGGGTGATCATTTTTATGACCTGCAAAGCCGCAACCCACACTTTGGATATATTTACTCTCATTAAATTTTTTTTTATTTTAGCCATATAAAACATTGACACCACTATCTCATGGCGTTCACCAGCTTCTATAATTTGTTTATATTTAATCAGAGAAATTGCACCCGTTCAGAGAAAACAAATGGACTAAAACAGGCATAAAGTTAATTACTTTAAAATAAAGTCAGGTATTTTAATTAACCTCTCAACAAAGGCAATCACCTAAAGGTTCAAATAGATACTTGTGAAGAGCAAATCAGCTATTTTAAAACAATTTCAAAGACATCATTTACTTGCTTTGTAATTTTAAAAAGACATTCAGTGACATTTCCTGAATAATGGCGCATTCAGTTCAATCGGAGCATCAAGAAAGGTTCTTAGAAATGCAGCCGTGATTCACTGGCATCTGTGAGAGAGGTGAAGAACCAACCAACACCACACAAGAACGCTCTTATTGCACAGAGGAGCTGTTTTCTAAGGCCTTATAATGCACATACTGCAGTTCCAATGTGTGGAAAAAAGCCCTCATAAATCAAAATTGCTCGTCTATGACTTTTATTCAGGTCATGCATCATAATCCTCTCACAGTTGCACTTACGCCTGCAGTTTCCATCCTGCAGAGGTCATATTAAAACCTGCTTTATAGTTTTGCATTGGGATTTATAATTGCTGATTAACAGGTGACTTTTTAAAATCAACATATAACATGCGTTTGGAGAAGACTCAGCGGCTTAAAAATAAATGTCACCTTATAATATAAATCCCAGTGCTAATTCTGAACTAAAAGTAATCTTATTCATCATTTAATTATTTTTAGATGGGTAATGTGATGCTTGCATTCTCTGATTAATTAATTTGATCAATAAAAGGTTAGAAAAGATCAGCACAAGGTCATCCCAGATCTCCAAAGGCCAAAGCGATGTAATCTCATAATGTTATTTGTCAGTCAACTAATTGAATAATCATTTCCTGCCTGCTGTGAGGTGCTTCCTGTTTCGTCAAAGTGGTGGAGGTTAATTCCTCGAAAAGACCCTCTGTAAAATCTCACTCTGGGGGATGAATCCAGAGAGTCTTCTGATTTAATTTAGATCAATTGATTACAATCACAGAAGCTTTTAAAGATCCTGCACACTGCGCTTCCACAGATGTTGTTTGTCTTTGTGTGCTTGGCCACTCTTTAAAATTATGCTACAAAATTCTAGAAAGACCAAAAGAGGGTTGGTTTATTTTCCATAAACGTTGCAAAATGACATTAATTCTTAGAAATTATGTTTAATCACAAAGCAGTGATTCATAACCCTTTAACATTTACACTGGAACCTCAAAATGTTAGGACTTTGAGTTGTTTTGAGGTTTGTGACTTAGTTTATGTTCCCTCGTCTCTTTCCTTTATGAGATCAGCCTTGTTTCTGTTTTACTTTATTTCAGTCATCAGTTAGTGATTCTAGCTTTTTTATTTATTGTGTCTAGTTATTTCTTCTGCTTTAGTTTAACTATGTTCTATATGTCTACTCATTCTTTAGAGTTAGATTTATTTCCTAGTCCCCTTTGTAATCTCCTTCAGCCTCTGTGCCGCGCTTTCTCTCGCTCCCCTCACACCTGCAACCCGTTAACTCATCAGCCCAGGTCTTTTGTTCGACATTCAATCTTTCTTTCGTTACTTCCCCACTCTGCCCTGTGGTTTCTTCTTGTCTCCTTGCTGTTTTTTCCCCCTTGGATTTATGGTTTGCGTTCTGCCCTGGTTCCCTGTGATTTCTTTGTAAGTTTTTTTGTCCATCATTTTCATAACGTATTCCTCATCTACAAGCTGCCATTGCCTGTCTGCATTTGGGTCCGCCATTAACCAACCAGCAGCATGACACAAACTTTATTTACTCTAGCACTAAGTTGAACATTATGTTGAAGTGAAAGAAAAAAGCTTCTGTTTTTAAATCAGAAAAAAAATGCATTTGCATTCATTCTGTACATGATAGAACAACATATATCTGCAATTCCAGATTCAAGTCTTTTGGGGTGTATTGCTACCAGCTTTACATATGCCTAAACTGAAATTGTTGCTGATTTTTCTTAGCCTCATTCAAATCAAGTGTATTATTGCAGCCCAACTTAAATTTTCTAGTGGATTTATGTCAATAAATGGTATTTCTTATTTCCTCCTATTCTTTGATTGTATCATTCTAACAGATAAATGTGGTTCTGATCTAAAACTTTTAGTTGTAATTAACTCTATGTTTTGGGTCGTCTTGCTTGGAGAATTTCTGAGCCACACTTTTTAGATTTGTATTCGTAAAAAGTTTAAACGCCATGTAAAATTTTCTTCCGCTTTATAATTATGGACTTGTCTTGTTCTGACAGAAAATCTAAAGAATACAAATGCGTTTGTGTGTGAGTTCCTCCAAACACAATAGCATATGAATCCCGCAGTTACCTTTTCTTTTCTTGGATTACGCCTATCTAATAATGATAGAATGCAAATATATTTATATCCATCATGTTAAACAGATTGTGTTAATTGTCTTTGTTAGTTTTGCAGGGTGTGGATGGAAGGTCGGAAATCATTTAAATTTTCATTATTTTCATCGGAGGATTGTGTTTTCAAACACAAACTTTCAGCAAATGGAACAAATTAATTTTTTATTCAGAGCCTCTGCTCTATAATAAGGTCATGTTTTTACAATGACCTTCTCTCTAGATACCTGCTGAAAATGTAACACTAGCTAGTTTGCGAGATGGAACTTGGCTTGGCTATTTTAAGTGTTTTATTACTTTTAAGGTTTACAAACTGCATTCATCTTTCCTTACAAATCCCACCGACTTCTGCAGAGACTGAGAAGTCTGAGGAGAGGGGTAAAAATAAATGCATCCGAAGGTAGAATGTTAAATCCACAGTGGGCACAGAAATCTCTTGACCAAGAGCATATTTGCTTTGTTCATCACATTTACTCTCACACACTAGGACCCAATCCTATCTTTCCCCTCCACCCTCCAGATGGTTTGTGCGGCCGTTTGCCTGGGTAAATGGGTGCACACACCAGGTGGATTTGCTATAGCCATCTAATGGAATGTAAATCTGAGAGGTGCACCGACCTAGGGATCACTTCCTGCAATTTAGTCATGCCTTTCACATGGGATCTACTTGAAGGTACATGTCAGATGACACCCAGGCAAAAGGGGAGGAAGGGAGCGATTACCTGAATGCTGAAAAGAACATTCAAGCAGAGAAACTAGAGAAAGGTGAGAGCACAGTCAGGGTCATTTAATTGTATGATGCGGTGTATTTAAAAAAAAAAAAGAGAGACTATTCTGAACAGCGCTCTCTTTTACTTTCTGCTCAGTGAGGTGAGGTGTAATTGCATGGAAGTAATGCGTATGTGGAAGCAAGCCAGCTTGATGGAAATCAGTCACATCTGCCCCAAGGAGACCTTTACTGATCTTAGCCCTTCTATGCTGCCGAATATATCTCTAGCCCCTTCAGTACCCCAGGCTTGTGTCTGTTTATCCTGCAGTGCTGATACCAGAACACTGGATTGGAGGAAGTGCAGAGGCAGATTGGTCGCCCCTCCAATGTTAAAATCTCTTCTCTGAAATGCCTATATTTAAGAAGATGTATGTGTGGCGCAGAGCACCTAATGCGGGACCGGATGGTGTGCTTCGCTGAGTAGCGTAGCACAGATATTGAGTGGGGTTAGAGGCAGAAGCTGAGCCTGCAAGACATTTACATGATAAATATTACATCCAAGACACGAATTTTGCATTCCTAAGATGTAGGTAGCACACAGTGCTTTCATAGTGGCATTTCTGTCAGAAAAAATACTGGAGTTGTTGTGCATCTCCACAACCACACTGACACGAGTTGTCCTGATCTATTTCTTTCTGACTAACTCTGAGTAGTAATGAGCTGATGGAGAGACATTCTGTGACATGTTTTTATATGTGTTTGCTTCTTCGGTTGCACATCATTTCAATGTTTTTTTTTCTTTCTTGCATTTAGCACGCAGACTGCTTACATTTAGTGATAAACAGTAAAAGCCATGTTGTGTATGTGAGCTTTAAAGATTAAGCATGCCACTTATTTGCCTGCTGCAGAAGGTGAAAATAAAAATGACGGTACTGAGTAGGGCGCTGTTATGTAATGGTAGAGTTAAAATTGGCTTTACGGGAGTAAAATCAAAGCTTTATATTGAACTGGGTAAACAAGAAAAGGCTATTTTCACACCACTGTCAGTTCAGAGTGAATTCCTCAGCCAGCCATTTGTCTGAAGGCTGAATTTCAAGGATTCAAAGGCTGTTTGGTATGCTTATCCCACAAAACCTCCCATATGAACTTGGTTTAATTTTCTGTGTCTCTGCATATCTGACAGGATTCATAGTCGCATATATCTTCTCTTCCTTTCTGTTATGTCGATAATCTAGCTACAGACAGCGCTTGTTACTTGAAATATCCTGTAAAATGTCTTTATCTTATTAAATTATTTTAACAAATGCTTATTAAACAATTTATGCACTTCACTTTGTCCACATTTAATATGTTAGTCTTATTCCAAATTGAAATTAAATTTTTCCTCACGCATATCACATTACAATGTAGATTTCATTTTGAGTGTAGTGGGACATGAAGAACTTTTGCATTGATGTTGACTTTTGATTTTTAATATAGGCAAAATCATTATATCTCTTTGAAATACGTCTGTCACAATCAAAATAAAGTTTCCAAATTTTATTTGCAGCAATTATCACAATTTTCTGCTATCATCTACATAAAACTGGCCGATGAAGCAACCAAACCTGACATGTTTGGTCGTCGTTTTTTCCACACTTTGACAGTAAAGAGAGGTCAAGTTTATGTCCTCGTTTGCAATTCTGTCTCTAGCTGTGGACAGGACATGCATGTTTACATTTTGACAAGAGCGGGGAATGTTTTTGTGTTTGTGTAGTTATATCTAAATGAAATGGTGAAATATTAAATTACAGTGAGGCAACAATAAATAGAAAGATGTTCTTATCACATTTATTAATATGATTAATAATTGCTTAAACCTTAATACCTATGCTTACACTGTAGCATCATACCAGAGTTAATGTTTTCAACCTGTTTAGAAATATAAGAGAAAATAGATTAATATATATAGCAAGTTATTTGCTCATTGCTCATTGAAAATAGTCATCAGTGCCCCCTTTAACCAACTCAATCATTTCTGGCTGTAAGAAAGGGAGCTTTGTTTTGTCCCTTTTTTGACAAGGTTGATGAAATCCTTGTGAATTTAAAGCTCGCAAAAGCTAAAAGAACAGCTCTGACTCATCAAGCTGAATCTTCTAAATCAAATACAAAAAGGAAGAACAAGATTAAGCAAGCTGTCAGTCTTTTCGGCGTGTCAGTTAACTAAAGTTTCTGCAAATGACCTTGGCCGTCATCCAGCCTCAGCTGTCCAGTGAAAGCTGGAGCCCTGCCAGCGCTGGGAGCCTGTTGTCCAACTAGAACCCTGCACAGCATTAGGTAGACCTGTCCCAATGCTCGGTCTGAGGGACAGCAGGCTGCCGACAGCCTATGCTAATGTCCATATGTTCACGATTGCACTGAGGTCTGGATCCCCTGGATACCCAGCAGCTACTCACTCACATGTCATTCAATATCCATCAAAACTTTAACAGGTGCCACTGAGACTGAGACAGCACCCTGCAGGATGTGCCTGTCTGTCCTTAAAGGTGTTTAGATTCACGTGTAGCCTTTTATGTTTGGTGCTATGTCTTAAATCAGTCCGATTTAGGTGTTTCTCCAGTGACTGAGGGAAGTATTCTTTGTTTTACTATCAAACTTCAACTCTCCTATTTTTACTTGCTTACCGTCCGGAACTCATCAAGCCCTCGGTTTTCACTCAGGGTGCTAATTTTAGCAAAGATAATTGCATGAGTGTAGCAGTCTATGTAGAATGCATTCTGAAGACTGGGAGGGAGATTAGATTCAGAGAAAATGCTTCGTGTAATTGGAAGTTTATTTACTGTGCCGTGAAAAAGTATGGTTATGTAAAGCGTGAATGTCAAGTCTCACCGTCTCCTCAGTCATTCTGATTATCTTTTACTCTGCATAAATTTTTGCTGCAGCATATGTTTGTTAATTGTGAATTTCCTTGTCATATTGTTGGACTGTATCGCTAAAGAGTGAGAATTGCAGACTCTCAGCTTATTCACACTTTGATGTCAGTTTTGATACAGCTACAAAAGGAACAGCAGCCAATTCTTGTTGTTGGATAGATTGCTATTTGGCTAATTTTAGAGCTATTATGATCCGATACATTTCAGTGTTGCATGTTTCATTTTAGTTAATTGAATGCTTCCCTGTGATTGCTAGCTTGGTTTGATACAGAATTTACGACTCTGCTTTAACCAAGAAACATGAAAGTGCATGAAAGTTTTATGAGAATGCTTTGATAAAGTATTCACACTTCTAAATGTTTTTCACATTTTTTCACATTACAGTCACTAAAGTCAGTGTGACATTAGGTGTTAGACCAAGAGGGAGTAAGGGCATATATATGGAAATAGTGGATGGATATCAACATTTCTTGCAAATTTCTTGTATTTTAAACCTGCTTTACTCTAATCTCCCTAAATAAAATCAAGGGCCTTCACAAATCCCCTAATTAGTAAACAAGATCCACCTGTGTATTATTATAAAGTAGAGGAACATCTGTTCTGTGGGGGCCTAGAGGCTTGTTAGACAACAACAGTGAACAAATGTCAGATTGATGAAGGACAAAGTTGAGGAGAGGTTTAAGGCAGGGTTATAGATGACGATGGAGCAGAGTTAAATACATCATTCACACACAGAAACAATATGGAACAGCTGCAAATCCACCAAGACATGGTTGTCTGTAAGGAGAGTGTAAACAAGGGAAGCATCCAAGTGGTGCATGGTAACTCTGAAGGAGCTGCAAAGAGCCATAGCTCAGGTGAGAGGAGCTGCTGATGAGACCAATGTTAGCTCCGCACACCACAAATCTTCTGTTAAAAGAAAACCTTAATAAGACTGCTACAAGGTTTACAAGAAGCAATGTAGGAGAAACAGCAAACACTTGGAGGAAGGTCTTTAGATGGAACAAATATTTAGCCTGCATGCGAAATGCTCTCTTTGGTGGTGGAAAACTAAAAAAATCACCTTGAATACACTGTTTCTTCCCTGAGTTAAACATGGTGGTGGTAGGATCATGTTGTGGGGATCATTTTCTTAAGGTGGAGCAAGGAAACTGGTCAGTTTATAAGAAGTTGGATAGACCTAACTATGGGGTAGCCCTATTAAAAAATATAAAGACTTAAAACTGGGGTGGAAGCTCATGTTCAATTAAGATAAAAACCCGAATCACAGCCAGAGTAACAATGAAATAGTTGAGATAAAAACCTAGCTATAAGTTAGGATGGTCTAGTCAAAGTCCAGATCTAAAACATACTGCAGAAAGTGGACCAGCAGCATGTTTACTTTAAGATGTTCTATACGAATGCACACCCCACTATTTTAAAACCATATTTTATATTCGTTCTAAATCACAGTTATGCTACTATTGCCCTTTCACCTTAAGCAGCCATAAAACCTAATCAGTTATCATTACAGTTGCGATGGTGAGTTTCTTCCACTTGTGTTTGTGTGTGTTGCAAACTTTCATTTGTGCGTCCTGCCATGGGTTGGGTGTTAGTGAATAGTCCTCCAGGGGAAGGTTTTCATTTCTTGGGAAAAGAGCCACATTCCTCTTTTCGCATATGGCTTCTCTCTACGTATTACTCCCACTGGCCTAATCATCTTAGGTTTGCACATTCAAACAGCTTCACAGTGTTGCTCCCTGCGCTTAAATACAAACCATGAATAGAATTTTTTTTTTCTCAGAGATTAAGCGTATTCCTCCTACTCTGTGCTCAGTTGTAAACCCGCTTCCAGAAAGTTCAAAACCAAACCCATGCAAGCATCCTTCCGCGGGTGATAAATGCCCGTCTCTGATCTCCATCATTTTAACCCTTGAAGTTGACCACTTACTGTTTTTCTTGCGTTGGTGGCCAGATGGTTGAAAACTGAACCTTGGCAGATCCATTCTCGATAAGAGCATAAAATTCATGATGCCTCCTAACAGATTTAATGGACGTCTTCTGATTCTGAGGCCAGATGTTTTACCACACGAGGGCTTCAGCTGGAACAGAAGGCTTTCACTGATAGAATTAAGTGTGCAACCAAAATAGAGTTTTCTGAGTAACTCTTTTGAACATTTGTGTTTAATTCACTTTTAGGCCTTAATAATCCAATGTATCCCACTGAATCCTTGTAAAGCAACCAATAGTTATGCCCTTCAATATTTATCTCTCTGTCTTCCTGCTCTGAGCGATCATTATTGATCATTGATTATTCTTAGGAGCGGTAACAGTTGGACAATAACGGTTTGAGACAAGATACAGCAAAATAGTTTAATTATTTTAAAAGAAGAGCAAAATTAGGATATTACATAGATATTGTAGATACAGTCAACATTGCATGTGCCAAAAACAGAGAAAAAAAATAGCGCAGCTTTGTTGGAAGACATTTCTGAAGTTGGCTCTGTGTCTGTCAATACCTTCAGCAGATCGACAACAGATTCCTAAGGTCGACAGGAATCAACTTCTTGTGTTGGACAGCTTCTGTTTGGCTTCTTTGAAAACGGCTAACTTTGAGTCTTCAACTTTGAGTCTTCTCCCAGCAGAAACAACTTCCTCACTGAACAGTGTTGATAACATAACCTGTTTGGTCGAGCCTAGATGGACACGCGCTAATCTCACAACTTCACTGATTTTCTCGCACATCTCCATCTGAGAATAGGCTTTTTATCCAAGTGCCATCTAGTAAAGATAAATTGATCTCCTGTCTTTGCATATTAAACATTCACTTGTAGTGAATATTTAATAATGGCCATATTCCTATTTCTTAAGTTTAAAAAAGTCTCACCAGGGTTCTTTCTATTTATTGATGGCATTTTCCTAACTTCCATTCCGTGGACAAAGTTTGCTATCAGGCTTGATTGTCTTTAAAATAAGAGTTTGTCTCCTTATTTTCTGACTGTATTAGAAGCCCCAACTGGCAGCGCATCTCGAACTGTGAGCCGAATCAATACAGGAGGCAGCAAGCTGTCAGTCAAAAGACAACATCGCTTGTGATGCATTAGTTTGTGTCAGCTTCTTTATTGGTTATCAACATCATATTGACAAATCACATCTGAAAAGACAATAGGGAATGTCAAATCAAAGACGCTTTCTTTTCACAAACGGCCTCTGGTGAGCGCGCAGGGTGGGTTCCTCATCAGGTAGAGATGTTACTGCGGTAACAATATAATAAAGGCAGCGACTGCAGAGCATCCCCCCCCCCTTTTTATTCCTAATAAATTGTAAGTTCAATATTTAATAGGCATCTCTAGAATCTTTTGCCTGCAGATGTGCATTACACAGGACAAAGCTCGATAGTCTGCTGTATAATGAGCAGATTCCTGGCCTTCCTAATTGCTTACAGGGCCTGTGCATGGCTCATCAGCGAGAAGCCTAATTGGCCATCACTACCCAGGCAAGCATGAGGCTAAGGCTAGCTCTGTTTCTTCCTGCTCGCTTTCACCAAGATGCTTGCAGAATAAGTAAGCAGCTTCCATTCATTCTGCACTACTGCCACTAATGAACACTGTTTAGCCCGGAGGTCTTGATCATCGTGTCGCACTCCATCTTGGTCCTACCATGTTTGTAAGCGCAGCTTGCTGGTGTTGTTCCAGTGTTTGGTCTTTTCGCTTACTGTTAAGTATCAATGTAATGAAGTGCTTCCTGGTTGTGTATTGAGGTCTCTAAATGCAACGCAGACTCGTGGGGAGATAAGTATCTTCAGCTGCTGGCAATCAATTTATTTGCCCTCCGATGTTGAATATGTGTGTGGAATGAATCCTAAAAGACGTGGAGACATGGAAAAGGGAAGGAAACTTGAAATGGCTGTGTATGTCCCTGCTTTAATTAAGAAGTGGCCCTTCGAGGGGAACTGCACGACTCTGCATGGATCATTACACTACCCTTAATAATACAATCAAACAAGTATGGAGCTCATTCCAGTAGACACTATTTAATTTTAAGACATTCACAAAAGGAATGTAATGATATTCTTTCACTTTTACACTTGAGCGGTTTTACATTATTTTTGTTTTACTGTTTCTGGTGTGATTGGAGAGGTGATGGAGCCAATCAATGGATAGGTTCTCCAAACCCTGAACAAAACGGAAAAAAAAAAAAAACAGACAGCCGCACGTAATGCACTATTGATTGGTGCTTAAATCAGCTTGATAACAGCTTTGTCAAATCAGCTCTTTTAACAATCAGATTAGAGCTTTTAGCACAATCGATCAGGAAGGGATTTCAAATCTACCAGATGACAGTGAAAGAGAAGTACAAAGCTTAAGCCTCACCACTGATGAAAAAGATCTGCAATTGCTGTCCTCAAGGCACTACGATAGGTGCAGGCCATCACTAAAATCTATTCAGTTTGTTTTGTTTATACTCAGACTGGCCACTATTAGGTGTACCTTGCCTTGCTAACCTTTTTTGACTTCAGAGCAGCTTTAATTCTTCTTCACCTCTGTGATGTCAATCACCCATTTCACCGCTTCCCAAAGGTGCTCTTTTAGAGTCAGATCTGGTAGCTGAAATCAGTCTGAGTAGATATCAGCTTTGTAACATCATGGCACATTATCCTGCTGGAAGTAGCCATCAGAAAGGTAGAGTGTGGTCATAAAGGAGTGGACATGGTCATTGACAATCCTCAGGTGGGCTGTGGCATTTTAAATGACACTTAATTGCACAAAAGGGTCTAAAGTGTGCCACTAAAATCTCCTTCCCACCATTATGCCACCTCCAGCAGCAGCGTGTACAGCTTATTTAAAGCATTGAGTTGCTGTTATGTGATTGGCTCTTTTACTATAGTAAGCAATTGAACACAGTAACTGTTTGGCACCAATTCAGAGCAAATGCCCCCTCAAGGCACTTAACAACTTCTGTACAAAAATAGAATCAAATCAGACCAATAAGGTTCAGTTACACAGATAGACTTGAATTCAATTACTCTTGTACATTGTTATTTGACCCTGATACAAAGCAGGCAAATTCAAAACAATTTCCTGAAACCAAAGAAATAATATCGTGCTATTACAATTTGACAGGAGCTGCTGTCATAAACTTCAAGTAACCTCTAGTTAATGTATCAAACAGATGTTGCAGATGATGGAGGATGTGCAGCAGAGATCAGCTTCAGCGCATGTCACCCAGAAGATATTACTGTACCAAACATTGCTATTGAATAAGAATTAATGTCATGTGGTGTGACATCCAGCAGAAAGCAAACACCGCCTCCTGAACAGTGAAAACCTCAGCAGTGGCTCCACTAATGCAAAATAAAACACTCCTTTGTGGTTTGCAGCATTAATACCTAAACGCTAGGTGTTAGGCTGAGGCATCAATTATTTCAGGAGGGTGGGCTTGCATGAATTTAAAATGGCTTTAGCTCATCAGTAAGAGAGTTGAAGAATGAAAGTATTGAATGGTAATTGCTGGAATTCTCAATATTTGATGTTGAAAGGTACTCTCCTGAGTCATAATTCTGGTTGCCAAGTCAGCGAGCGGCGACTGTGAGACTGTGCTAGCTTCTCTCTTGGGCTTTTTAATTGGCTTTGTTATTGCAGACCTTTGCCGGGTGAAGACAGCAAAAAAGAAGCCAGGCTTTTGGTGCAGAAGATGCAAAGCTTTTTGACTGTAACCCTCCTGCTATTCCTTTCCAGGGACACACTATTCACAGCTGCTCTCTATGGAGAAGGTGACCTGGCTTTGGATCCCTCTGAGGTTTTTCCCAAAGGGGCCCACCCACACACGCTCTCTGCCCCCCCATCTCTTGCTCTTCTTTTTGCTGTGGTTATTTCCTTCACCATAATGGAGTTTTCTGTTCCCTCCCTTTATCCCTGCATCCCTTCGATTGGCTCAGCAGGGAGTTGCTAATTCGCTCCACTCTGCAAATTTCCACACTTTTTTCCGGCACAGGAGGCCAACATCTCTTTGGTGGCATCACCCTCCATCTTACACATACGCATGTTTGGCTCATTTTTCCACACTGACTGAACCCTGCAATCACTGGGCTTTTAGCAAAACAGAGGTGGCAAAACAGAAGGAGCACACTTAGGTCATAAGAATAAAGCAGTCCTAGCAGCCAACTTAGGTCAAATATCAAGGAAGGATGTATAGAGTCCTCCACATTTTTCACCCTGAATATAAATGCTTAAACAACTTTAAAGTAAATTAATCTTTTTCACAAGAAATAGTCATTTTTTAAAAGAATATCTATCTGTTTATCTTCAAAATGTCTTGGAAAAAAGACTGTCGGAAGGCACAGTGTCATGGACACTTTAAAATGTTTTTGATTTTAAATACGAAATCCAGTGGCCTCAGTCAGAAAACTGAAAATGGATTTGGCCAGAAGAAGCTCATCTTTTGTTGCAATACATTAACTTATACTAACATAAATTTGGACTTTTAATTTAATCATATTCATGCGGTGTGTAAAAATCCTATTAGGAAATAGGTATTTGATGTAAAGTTACTAGTACTGAATTATTTTATTTACTTATTGTGCCAAGATTCACTCAGGATGAACATATGAAAAATAACCTCATGCCCACTATCAAACATAGTAAAATATCTGTACAGTTGTGGGCCTTTGAAAAAACAAACAAGTGGATTTTGTTACTGGTAAATGTCCTCTTTGACATACCAGAGCACTTGAAATAATAGAGGAAGTGAAATTGAATCAAGCATTAGTTGAACAAACTACCTACTGCAGGGGGGTTATAAGTTAGACAAGTTATGAATTTGTAGTAAAAACAAATCTTTCTTAGTGTTAGTGTTTTCCTCCGAATAAATGTATTTAAATGAATTAATGTCATAACGTCATACACTCAAGCAAGGTTCCCAGTGAAAAACCAGGCCTATCACTGAGCATCACAGCTCCCCACTACCCTCAACAAGAAATATTTCCCAAATGTACCTCCTCTACTTCATCTGCATTGTTTTTGCCTATATGTGTAAGACGGAGGATTTAGTTTTAAAAGATAAATCTGTAATGAATAAAACTAAAGGTTGGAAGCCTCTATATTTTCTCTATAGTTTTTTTTTAATATATACAGTATTCGTATTCTTGGATTATGCTACTGCAGTAAAGATTTTATTACTCCGAGACTATTTATACGTTTGTAATAGCCGTGCCAATAAATGTGGAGAGCAATGAATGTCTTTTGTGTTAGCTGGTAAGGTGGTTAAGGTTAAAGGAAGAAACAGCAGTTTATTACAGCAGGATAGCAAAAGTACATGTTGCATCAGCTTCTTAATTTATTTCCCTATTCATTTCCTATTTCAATATAATATCATTTACATCTAAGGCACTTTGATTTCCTGCTTGTGTCTCCGAGCTTCTGCCCAAATTACAACTACGTCATATGTCGGCTTAAAGAAAAAAGAAGAAAACATGAGCTTCTTGTCTAATACAGCTCTACATCTACATGGACTTCTGAGAAGCTTTCAAGCAGGCAGTAATGTACATGTGACTTGATTATGCAGCATTAGTGTATTTATTACGAGGAAACAGCTTTTGAGCTGTCACTGCTAAGGCTGTCTCGTTCCCTTTAAACACTTTTGGAGTCCATTTGTGGAATTAAAGTTGCAAATGAACGCTCCTAGAACAGACTAAGAATGGGCTGTCGGGGAATCATTTCACCCAATGTTAATGCTTCATGTTGGAAGTATTGCAGTAGCTTGGACTTTTGATTTTGGCTATGCTTTGTAAAATTATACATTCATAAACAGAACAGTAGTCTTTTTTTCCTCTAAAGGAAGTCTTGGTTTTGCGTGCGTTTGTCTGCAGGCTTGAAATAAGAATATATTGTGTTAATTAGTGTCTGTAGAGGTGCTGGCTTTAAAATCCTGATGAAGTCTGGCGATTTAGCTCTTGTTTCATTCTTTATGTTTAACAAAACTAATCAGCTCCTTGCTGTGCTTCAGTTCATCTACATATAGAGCCTGCGTAGGCCATCAATCCTCTTACGCAACTCTTGACACACACATATGCACACCCCCCCGCACACGCCCCGACACACGCATACACAAAAAGTAAAATGTCAAACTATCCCACCATCCTGAAGTAAATGAGATGAATAAAAGATTTTGGCTCTGCTGAGAAAAACGGAAAGAAAAGACTCAGATTACTGAGGTTGCAAGTCACAAGTGGTATAAGCTGTAATTACTGTAAACGCTCGTGACAATAAACTGGGAGTAATTGGCGCAGGGCGTATGGATGCAAATAGATGTCATGCATTGATATCCTGCTTCTGGTGAATGCTGCTGATGTGCATCAACAGTCCCATCTGCAGAGGCTGAATGCAGCTAGATTTTGACTGAAAGGCATAGCTGAATGTTTAGCTTCTCAGCTGTGTTGGTCTCTTGTTGCTGCCTGGTAAGAATAAAGATCTATTTAACAACGAGTTGGTTGTCTAAGTGAGCAAGCAAGCAGGGGAAATTAGGAGGAGTGGACACATGCCAGGGAAATTTTGAAAAGTTGTAGTGAGATTTGTTTTTTATATGTTTAGGTTGAAACCTGTATAGCACGGAATTACTTATCATTTTAAAGTACATCTCAGTTTTCTTTTTTTTTTTTTCATTTCACGAGTGACTGATACACTCTGTATATAATTTCAAGCAAATCCTTTTGTAATTAGGTTCCTCTGAAAACGTTCCCTTTTTGTGCTCCGGGCCTCTGCTGTGGCTTCCTGCTGCCACACTGGCGAAACAAACCACAAAGGTGAAAGCGATAATCCGAAAAGGCACTCAGTGAGGCCAGGAGCTTGATCATGTTTCAGCTAGGACACATTCATTACAAATGCAACACAAGCATTCATTAATGAGCTGGAAAATGGCAAGTAATCAAATTTCTGCATCATATGGGAAGAGGAGCCGAGGAACGACAGTTAAGAAAAGGGGAGGCGAGGTGGACCAGTTTAAACCCTTGGAGCATCTGTCTTGTGGAAATTGTGACCTCACACTAGCACATTCTTGTTCCTTTTTACTGTGTTCACAAGACAGGATGGGCTCGTCCATTATGGGTGTACACAACTGGACAAGCAACAATAGGCGTGCTGAAGAGCTTTTCAGATTCACATGAAAAATTCCTTCAAATTTCTGGGGCAGCGCTCCTGTTCCTACGCAGCAATCTCATCCAGAGAAAAGCCTTTGTGCCCACTCTATTGTAGAAGTGCGATATTTAGAGCAAAGCGCTCTAAAAATCAATATCCACTATCAGCAGAAGAATGACATGTCTTTACTAAATATGGCGAATGGAGCGGGGAAAGATTACAAGTCGAAGCAAGTTGTTCTGTTAAGAGGGCTAATCGATGTTCCTCTGCAAAGGATTTTGTGTTTCAGACACTGACATTGTGTTATGTGTGGTTAAACTTGCAAGTTGGTGTTTCTTTTTGACAACTTCTTAAACTGAATATGTTAAGTAAGTTTATTCTGATACATTTGATTTAAAATGTAACTAAGATGTATTTCAGAAATAGTTTTGAATGTGAATTTTTTAACACACTGCATTAAGGCTTTATATAATTAGAAAAATGCAACACCTGCTTATATTATTGGCAACACTAATAAATATGAATAAAGGTATCTTTAATGCACCAGCATGCACTGGGTGCATAACTTTTAAGTCTTGTTTTTGATAATAAATCTTATTAATTACCAATTACAGTGCTCTAAGCTATTCTAAAACGTTAAAGGGGGGGATGATGTAAATTTGATATTGATACATGAACAATTATTAGGCAACTATTTTTGTGCAACTACATTTTTCAGTCTCGCATTTTTTCTTTATGTTTTATATGTATGAGTGGGAATTATAAACAAACAACTCAAAACTTTCCAATAAACCATTTAATCATTTAAAAAACAGCAAACAAGTAAGCAATTTTGCTAAAAATCATTGTTTTTCTGAAAGATGCAGACTTTGTCCTGTTCCACTGCATGAAGGAAGTATTTTCTGAAACCTGGCAGTAGGTTTGAGAGTTGATTTTAAGTCCATCTTCAACTTGAAAAGGTCCAACTAGCTCATCTTTAATAATACCAGCCCATATCAGTACCCCACCTCCACCTTGCTGACATCTGACTTGAAGTGAAGCTCTGTGCCTGTTACTCATGCAGCCGAGGGCTGATCCATTGGGTCCGTCAAGCGTCACTCTCATTTCATCAGTCCATAAAACCTCTAAAAAAATCTGTCCTTAAAAATTTCTTGCCAAAGTTTAGATGATTTTCTGCTTGTTCAGAGGTGGCCAGGTTTCAGCCTTCCTCGCCTTGGCTGTGTCTCTGAGCTTCGAACATCTTGCACTAATAGGTACTCCAGGGAGGTTACAGGTATGGGATATGACAGAGCTGGAGGATAATGGGTTAACGGTACCTTCACGCTTGATTCTCCTCAAATCCTTGGCAGTTCATTTGCATCTTCTTTTTCTCAGCACATTTCTTGTGACCCTGTTGACTATTTGCAACAAAATGGTTCTGTGATCACACCCCAATATCTTATCAATTTAAAGAGTGCTGCATCCCTCTGACTTTTCAAAGTCAGTTAAATCTCTTTTTTGGCCCATTTTAAAACTACCTAATAATTATGCATACTACTTTGATATAGGGTGTTGGCCTCCTTGGGCCACATCTTTCCTCATTGCATAGATACACATCAGTTTTTAAGCAACATGAACTGTGGCAGCCAGGACTGTATAAGGACCCAAATCTTTCTTTCCACCACACAGTTATGAGAAAATTAACATCTCAATGTCAGATTTTACAACAAAAATGTTTTCCACACATTGTTCTCATAGGTTGCGACAAAATTTAAATACAGATCAGGCAAAACATCATGGCCACTGACAGATGAATGGAAAAGCATAGATTTTTTCTCCATGAATCCTTCTGTTTGTGAACTATGTATGTTAATCAGTTGATGAGTTACGAGCAGGAAAAAATGGCCTTGTGTAGCTCATATATGGTGTTTCCAGACTGCAACAGTGAGTATCAATGGTCTGATCCAACAGATGACCTACTGGAGCTCATATTGCTCAGGAAGTGTTTGCTGGTTCTAGTAGAAGATGTTAAAATACACAGTAGATCACTTTTTGTTGCACTGGAACAAACTTCCAGAAAATTGAAAAACAGCTGAAACATTGACTTCCTTTAAATCTCGATTAAAAACCCACCTGTCTAGAGTTGCTTTTGAAACATAATCAATTACGAATTTAACGATGGCACTTGACTAATGTTTTGCTGATTCTATGTTGCATGACTTTGTGTTTTTGTGTTTTTATGATGCAAAGCACTTTGAAATGCCTTGCTGCTGAAATGTGAAATGCAAATAAAATTTGATTGCTTGATAAAGGGATTGTAGCTCCTGATGAGTTAAATTGCCCATGCTGACCCAAATCCACAACTGAAAGCACCAACAATGGCCATGTGTGCATCAAAACTGGACCATGGAGCAATGAAAGAACCTGTTTCATTGATAAGAGCTGCACTGTTCGTGTGCAGTTGTTACCTTGCACCATGATGCAATGTCTGAAAGAAACTCATTTGAATATACAGTGTGTTGCTTGATGCAAAGTCTTTTGGGAAACTGTGAGTTCTGCCATAAAGATGGATATTACTTTGACACATATGACTTACCTTAGCGTTGTTGCAGACCATGAACACCTGTTCATAGAAACAGTATTCCGTAATGGCTGTGGTACCTTTCGGCAGAAAAATGCTCCCTGCTACAAATCAGAGATTCAGGAATACTTCCAGTGAAAGTCTGAGTTGCTGACCTGGCCTCCAATTTTCAGATTTAAATCCAATTTTGTACCTGTGGGATGGGTTTTACAAACTAGTTTGAACAGTAGAGGCCCCTCCTTAGAACTGACAGAAGTTAAAGGGTCTACTGCTAACATCTTGCTAGCAATTACACCTCTGCCATTACAAAAAGGAGACAAACACACTATGAGGCAGCTAGTCTTAATGTTACACCTGATTGGTGTGTATAATCTCATTATTTTTAATTGACCAGGTCAGATTGTTCAACTTTCCACAGCCCATAAACAAAGTCAAGGTCAAATTTATTTAAACTAAATCTTATTTTGAAATGCTTACCGTCTCAGTGACAAGACAAAAGCCTTTTCATGACTAACGTATTTCATTTTATTTGAGTTTTTCATCCACATGCTAAAAGTAAATAGGTGTGCACCTCCCAGCTGCACCGTGTCTACATTTCTACTCAAAATCCTAGAAGAACTTCTGGACAGCATCGGGGTACGGATGTGATCCGTGACCTTGTGCATGCTGATGCATTAATGTCTGCGCTACTTTTTTCAGTGAAACATTGGCAACAACAGAATCAGACTTAGCTTTGCAAAACAACTCAGGATGATAACAAAGACACTGGATCTTTAGGAAATATTCACTTTAACATCATGAGATGGCATTAGAATACTATTTTCATTTTTCTTAATGCTGTAGAGAGTCAGTGCTGCCACTCCAGCCGGCAGTAATTACGTCTGTTGGGAAGGTTAGTATGCAGATCATGTGAAGACTTATTGTATTCTTATGCAGAGAAGCACATTAGACAACCTTTGCCTTTCCCTTGGAAACCTCTGATACGCTTGTTTTGTTGTTAAATTCATGTCAGTGTTTTTGTTTTCTCATTCCTTTTTTCCAAGTTGAGACTATTTACACTCGATAATATTCTGTTTTTCGAATGGTTTGTGCAGCTCAGAAGGCCTCGAAGTCCCGAGGCGTCACTGCTGCCTCCTACATTGGACACTTGTGGGCATATCAAGCATTTTCTCAATCTAATTTAGATTTATTCTTGCTTCAGATTTTCTGCTGTTATGGCTGCTTAACAATTTAGAGCTGTGATTTAACCTCAAGACATACCACTGTTAGGATATTTAGGCTGATTAAATGTTCTGTATGAATCAGTTGGTGAACTGTCTGAATAAAGACTTTTTTTGACACTAATCAGTAATGAAATAATTGCTCTTATTTAGCCATAAAAAACAAGATCACAGTTCTTAGTCTTGACTTTGTTCTGTCATTTTTCCCCTTTTATATACATGGTATTATTGTACAGAGAAAGTGGAGCAGAGGAGGCTCTCTTTTGAAGAACTAATTATCTTTTTCTCTGCCATCAGAGAAAGTCATTGTTCTTAATAAGCTTTAGTGTGCCAAGGAGCTTGTTGGCTGTTATACTGTGGCTAAAGTAAACATTGACAAATCATTTGCATCTTCTGTTGGGGCCATTAGTAAGTATGAATTACTTTGTGGTGTTAAACAGTCCTAAAGTAGGTGCAGTCGACTTTGTTAGGATTTCATCGCACACTCACATAAATGACCTATCTTTATAGGTTAGCCAAATGTGGAAAAAGGAATTACTTTTGTCCTACTTCTAGTTCTCCTACAAGAATAATCTCCAAAGTCTTTGACGAACATGTCTATAAATGTCTCGCTTGATGAGAGTTGAGCCAGCACCTCAGCTCCGGAAGCTGACGTCAGTCACTGTCGAACACTGACCATTACTTTGATGCCGTTTCCCACAACCTTTCCAAGCTCATTGATTCCAGTTTTTTTTTTCTTTTCCTGACGTGCTTCCCACACGTCTGCTTTATCCCCGCCAGGAACAATCCCATCATTTCACGTGCAACACTTCACACCTCTTAATAGAAAATTAAATGTCAGCGAGGCAATGCGGCTGCACTGAAACGGAGGTACGCCGTTGTTACTTTTGCCACTTTTATGCTGCGTTTACTTGTTTAGCTTTTTACGGGTTCTAAATGATGACAGTATTAAAGATCGCATCAAAGTGCATGATTTATCTGAAGGTATGCTGGTTTCTATTTTATCTGCAGCATTGACTTTTTAAGCAATAAAAGATTGTAACATGAAAGCGCAGTCCCTCTGAGTGATCGCACCAATACAAAGATGCTCTTAGTTCTGGCCTGTCGATACCTCTGCGCTGAAAGATAAGTTCCCCTGTGCAGCTCTGCTCTCTGGGCGGTGAGGCTGTTTCAGGACCCAGTCTGTGTGAGTAATACTGCTCGCTGCCTCCCATTGCAGTCGATTACTTATCTATTGATTGAAACCAGCGTTGTGCAGATGGATGCCTCTGGAGTGTGACAAGTGCTTTAACAATCCCGGAACCTAATGCTCCTTAATGTCACTTAGGGTCCTTGTTAAATAATGTCCCTTCTCTAAGTCACAAGGATTCACTCACGGTCAATCCCAGCAGCAGGAAAAAGGAATCCATCTCGATTCGTCTTCAACCAGAAAGATCCACGGCTGCAACTGCACATGGGGACTCCTTGGAGCAGCTGGTAAGAAGTAATAAATACCATTAAGGACTGTGAAAATCCTTTAAATACACGTTGGTCATCTTCTTTCTGCCTGACAGTAAGAGCAATGAATTCTCGACAGTCATTGGAAGCAGCTTGTGAGCCGCAGTGCCTGGTTTCTGCTGCTTTTCAGTTTTGATTAGGCTGCTCGGAAGACGCGGTCACAAATGCACTCAGATTTTTGCACTCACAACAAGACGTGGGCCTTGTTGTGAGTGCACAAAAGTCTTGCGAAAGAGGTCCCACAGAAAGGGTCGGATTTAGTTTTTTTTTGCGTGTTTGAGGCCTAGAATAGAAAGTATAGAAATATAAATGAAATATAAATACAAATGTTGCTGCCTTCTCATCAGCAGTCTAAAATAAAGCTCCTACACTTCCTCTTCACTTATGAGATAAATTTGGGTACTTAAACATGTTTCCAGATGTGAAAAATACAATAATTATGTGACAACTTAAAGGGGCAGCATTGTGTATTGTATATCAGGTACTGCTATTTTATAACGCAATCAAGTAACTAGGTTACCATTAGTTGTTATAAAAATGCTGTACATAAAAAGAAATTTGACTTTACGAGCTGATACCTTGAAATTGGGCTTCTGTCTCTTTAAGGAGCTCCTGCTCTTTCTGACACATCATCACAGCAATGCTGCTGTATTAAGCCATTTACAATCATTCTCAGGGGCATTGGACTGAGAAGTAGTTTGTATAATGAGCTCAATAAATCCAGAGTTATACCAGGTGCTTTCTAATTGCTGCTGCCGCTAGTCTGAAGGAGCTGAGTAGGGCATTTGCTTGGGAGGGTTGCTCTCTGAGGTGGACGCTCGACTGGAGACGGCAGCTCTAAGGAGGAGCTTTGTGAGAGCGAGTGCTTAGGCACCTCAGAATGGCTGCCATTGGTCTCAAACATGCATGAAAGAATCAATATATTTTTAAGAATCAGTATATTTTTAATGGGCAAAAAACATTGAGCGAATGCATCATACTATTGACTACTAGGTGGTACAACACTCTTACCTATGGGCGCTGTTACTGAGTGAAGACTCAAAGCTAGCAATTGTCAGTAGCAGAGGATGCACAAAAATGTAAAATGCTCTAGGATATTAGAAAGAGCCAAGATTTAAAATAATAACAGGTATCAAGAATGATTTGGAAATGCTTTCTGGCTTTTGAATTTAACTGAGCTAAAGAATATATATTATGTGGGGATACAGGCAGGAACTGCCTTAATTTGGTTACATGTTTCTTCTTTTTTTGCTCAAATATCGTTTTAAAAATGATTTAGTCTGTTTTACAACTACTGTTTTCTTACTGTCATTGATGTTCCTGGTCTAGCTGATGGCTGATCAGGGCATTAGGGCTGAAAAAATGTTTGTTGTTGCTGTTCTTATGCTGTCTTGTCCTTTAATTCTTTATGAGAGATACGATTTATCTCAACTTGACCAAAAACAGGAGCTCAGATATCGACTACATAGTTATGACTGGTGGGTAGTTGTCTGTAGTAATACTTATAAGTATACAGTATGTCATTATAGCAGTTGCAATGACGTTTGCTTTCAAATTAAGATTTGGTACCATGACCTATATTTTCTTTCAATGATAACGTCAAATCTAAATTTCTCACTGCTGTGAAATTGTAGTACTTTAACTCAATGTGAATCTGCCTCCTACTCTTGCCTTCTCATAGTACAACGAACCGCATTATCTGGCTCTTTTTCACTGTGACACGCTCTTTCATATCAAAATGTCCACTATAACTAACAATCATCTTTGGCCAGAAAATCAATCGGTCATGGTCTTTCTGAATTTTACAGGCAGACTCAGAGAGTTAATGTACAGAATGAATCAGTACTCATCTGAGATGTCAGACTTTATTACCAAACAGTCCGAAATAAAAAGCAGCGGGAACTTTTCTTTCTAAGTTTTTCACTGATGGTCATCGTTTTTGCCAGCAGGGCTTTCATGGAGCCTCCTTCAAAGATATTCTAAATTTGAAACACAATCATCAAAGACTTGGGAGCCCTGCTCTGTGTATCATATATGTCACATGCGTTTCATCCTATAAGCCTCTAAGGTGACCTTTTCCCTGCCTCTGAGTGTGCTTTACATAGATAAATGGAAACAGACGCAGTGACAAAGCAGAAGCCGACATTTCAACATTTCTTTGGAAAAAGTGGCCCAACACCAGATATTATCTCGGATTCTTTAGCCACAGAATGATTTCCATACCAAGGACATCCGCTCTGAGCACAAGGAGTTTTTTGTTTTGTTTTTTTTTATCCCTCAATTTTTATCTCCGTCTGTTGCAGCACGACAGCCATACACCTCATTGTGAAGACTGCTGCTTCTGTCACTTTGGGCTCTTTGAATTTTTGCTGTTTCACAATTTAATTTTCTCAAAATCATTATTTGAAATGAAAGGAAACGACGTGTTCTATTTAGGAACCCATTGTGAAGTTGATTTTGAAAGGCTTTTGAAGGTCGACATCTTTAAATTACAATCAAAGAGGCTGTTTCTGTCATATAGTGGAAAAACAAATAACTTTTTTTCTTGAACTATAACTACTTTGTTGAACTTTTTTTATTGAGTTAGACATCTTTTGTTCAGTCTCCTAATTTGAGCATAAGTAATTTTCAAACATTTCTTGCAGGGATTTAAAAAGGAGAATATTTTTTTTAATCAAACAACCAAGTGCCTTATTTCCATACGGCAGCCCTTTGGCAAAGAACCTGCAATAAGATTTGTGTTTGTTCAAGAAATTTTTTTTATGTCTTTTTTTTGTCTTGTTTTATTATGTTTAGCAGGATAACAATTCCTTTCAAACTCCTGCTTAGAAAATTCAGCTCACTTGAGGGGGCTTTCCATTTTCACCTGCACAACAAGCGAGACCAAACACCCTCTGTGAGTGACCAGACGTCACTTAACCACAAGCCTGAAAATAGCTGGACACCGGTGGCCCTGTCTCAAGGAGAATACAGTGATAACTGAATATCCTGCTGAACTCAACCGTTTGCCATCTCGGCTCTCTCATTTACCATAGATTTGTCTTGATGATTTCCTGCTGGAAATCAATGATTCACTCACTTTCAGAATAGCAGTTCCTCTGAGGGGTGTTGGCTCCGTTCTCCCAGCGGCAATGATTTCAATCAAGAGGCATGTGAATTCTCGAGCCTCTCTCCATAGAATGAAACAGCATATAATAAATTGGACAAATAAGTAATTTCTCTGTGGAGGGCGGGTTTAAATAGATTCACGTTGAGACCTTTCTCAGACACATGCAAGCGTGCACACAGACATACAAATCTGTGAATGCACATATGTTTACTCTGTGGCTCTGAAGGTGCAGTTTTTTCTTTTTCTTCGTCTGTTATGGATTTCGGCATCTGAGTGTGTGGTGCAATAACAAAGGCTATCCTTGCATGTATACACACGCCTAACAATGGTGACCTTTATCAGCCTCCATTTGCAGTACTTGCAGCTTAAAGGATGAATTAAAGTAGGCAAGGGATCCAGCAACATTTTTAGAGATAACAACAGACTCGGGCATTTGAAGGTTTGTGGTCCACATCTGGCGCGGATGTCCCAGAATGCAAAAAATATTAAATCAAATATACCTGAAGTGTTATTTCCACTGGCAAATCTGAATGTGCTGCTTTTATTTTGAAGGTTGGCATTGATTTTGATGGCTGTTATCTCCAGAGTTTGTTACTGCTCTGTCTTCTCCTCGAAAAACAAACAAAAAATCAAGACAAATTTGAAAAAGTCAGTGTTCAAACTCTAACCTATTGTAAAAATGACAAGAAAGTGAAATTTAACAGAAATCTCCCTTTGAAGAAACACTACAACAGAACAAACCCAAAATAAAAGGTTCCCATGATACATAGCATTATGTTAGTTTTAACAAAGCTGATAGGTGTTCTTCAACTTTTTAAGTGAGATTTAAATAAGCTGCCTGGTTTACTAATAGTCACTGGAATGGAGCGCCAGGCAAGCCTTTATAAACATTTCAGACTAATCAAAAGATTTTCCTCAAAGGAAAAATAAAATCTGCTAACAAACACACTTGGTGAAGGACAACTGCAATTATAAAAAAAAAAAAAGTTGATGTATAAGACAAACATTTGTCCTCAGGTTTTCTCCGCTCAATAAGTTATATTTTTCAGTTATTGGACAATGGGGAAACATTTACAGTTTGCTTACATAAACACATTTAACATTGAAGTAGTTAGACTGGCTTATGACCTGGTGGTTAAGTCATAAATATGTGAGAGAATCATAGATTGTACACACATCTCAGCTGCTACTATTGCTTGTAAATTATGAAGCTGAAATTTGAGAGATTAAATCTGACCCTGTTTCAGACAGTTTTCACTTTATCTTTAAAGGGAAATTTTAAATCAATGATACTTCCCGGAAACTTTTATTCAGAAACAACTTGTGCTTTTTCCTCTGATGCACAAAAAGCTGCCTGTTCTGTAAATATGTGAAAAATCATACACACTGTTTTAGACTAATGAAGTTGTAAGCATCACTTCTTAAACCTTGCTTAATATTAACCAACAACTTTGTCAGAAACACCAATCTAGATTAGGCTATTTGTACCATATGTATACATATATAATGCCAAGGACATATGTAGTATATATGGCGTGTTTATAGGATGGGGATTTATTGTATTGTTTATTGTGATTTTTTTAATAGTAAGAATAAAAAAAGTTAGATTAATGGTGATTGAAAACCCCCAAAACTCTCTGTATTGCCAGAATTGTTACTTTTGCTATTTTCTCCACTGTTTGTTTCAAAAGAGCATCAACAAATTAATTATTAAATGCCGTTTCTATGTGCAGTTTGCTAAAAAAAAAAAAAAAAGGATCCCAATTCTTGATGTATGTGATGTCCCGAAGAAGTCTTTTTTCAAGAGAAGCTTTTGTGTCTGTGGAGCTGTGACTGATGTGCAGTCACAGCCATACTGTTATCTAAAAACACATAGTTGATCATCATTTGTCATTATCATTGTAGTGCCCCATGACATCATGATAGTCCATCCTTAGCGTATGTTATAGCAGGGCACATGCCTGCATTTGAATGTTTCCAGTTAGTATTTACAGGTGGAAAATTGTGACATGCAGCGTCAAGAACAATGATTCAAGGACAATGATGCCTGCAGTGCTGCAGACAGCTTCATTGCAGTAAACAGACTGAGTTGTAAACTACTTGAAGAAATGTCATCTCATGCTGAAAAGTAAAAGATTAAGAGACTGGATGTTTCCTTAGAAAAAAAAAGCATTTGTCTCGCAGCAATGCTCCTCGGTCCATATGGAGAATACAGCAGATTAGAGCTGCACGATATCTGGAAAATATCTAATGGGGATAATGCTGCTGGAAATTGTGATGCTATAATTTACTGGATTTACTTGATTAACCCATAGTTTTTTGCTTTTATCTTTCTTTACCGTTCTCTTTCAGTTTCAATATTCCAGTCACTTAAAATATATTCTGTCGTGTGGCTTTGCATCAGATTGTCAACACATGGAGAACATAATCAGTTCTTGCTGGAAATTCCTGGAGCTCCTTCAGCATCAATATTGGCTTCTGGGGAATTTCTTGGTAAAGTATCAAATATTTGTAATGACATTATTGTCATGTTCTCCATTGTACTTTTTTCCTGACTGCTGCCTTTAGTAGATTATTTAGATCCTTTTTATTTCACATTAGTCCAATTCAATACAAGTAACCATCAACTCAAGAAGAGCTGAAAAGTCAAGCAAATTTGAAAATCAAAGAACATTTACCTTTTTTAACAGTTATTGGACCGTTTTATTTTTTTTTACCTACTTCATTCTCTAAACTATTTGTTTGCTTTTCAGTTGAATTTTAAAGCATACATGTCACATTATATCTGTAAAAATATATATTATTTAAATAGAATATCTAATTTGCCAGAATGATGGCTCATACTTTATTTTTTAGTTGCAAAATCTGCAGTTGCAGTCAACTGCTAAAAAGATGTTTTCACAGTCCTATCACCAAATCTATATTTGGAAAATATAGGATTCAGTCAACAGTCTGACAACACTCACTGATATTTATGTTGCCACCTTGGGAAAATAAACATCAACCCCCGATCTGACGAGAAGCTTTGCAAGTTGCTGTATGATGCAAAAGAAGTGCTCTGTTTGCTGGGTGTTGCTTTAAATTGATAGTGCCTTTTAAAAAGTAATCTCATCACTTTCCATCTTTTTGTCTAGTTTTTGATCCTTCACTGAAAAGTCATAACAGTAATTAGCAAGACTTAGCACTTCTACGACATCAGACTTGCTATTTCAGAGTTAAGCAGCTCTTTGTCATCTATTCCTTTTCTCCTGCATGAAGCTGAACAATTTAAATGTGCCTTGTCTCTTTAAGACTCCTTTTTATAGCCATGTCACCCAGATGTCAGAAACTTCAGGCATTGTTTTTAACTTTCTTCTGTGTGTTACGTGTTTGTGAGGCAGACTTTTGCTCTCAGTTTGGAGCTAAAGGATGACATGTAATGGTGCTTTAATCCTGTAATACCACTGCTTGCTGTATTAATCCCATATTAACATTTAAATAAGAATGTGTTATCCTGCACAGCTAATCTTTGAATGTTAGGAGCAGCATATATATATATATGTGTGAACTAACTAAAGCTGGTTGTGTTTTGGACTGGGACCAGATTGTGAAATGAATAACCAGCAAAGGCACCAGCAGTGCAGCCTGCCTGGAGCTGCTTTAGATTCAGGTTGGTGGAAACAAAGAGAAGTGTATATCATGCTTCGTTTCAGGGAAAATGACTTAATGACTCTTAATTTCTTCCAATTAGGTCACACAGTTTTAATAGTGGATCTAAGCCTGCAGTTACGGTGGGTTGTGGAGAAATCTCGCAGCAGTCGGATTTTTATTTTATTTTATTTTATTAATGGAGGACTTGCCGCTCCCAGCCAGGTGGAAGCGAAGGAGTAATAAATGTAGCCCAATACATCATCCGCAGCACATTACAGGGGAGCTGGGGGGGTGATTATTCATGCCGGCAGGGGCATGAACAGACCTTTCAGGGGTTCATGGGCTCAAACTTTGAAAAGGGCGTCTCCGTCATCTTTCTCAACAGGGTAGGTAGATTCTCCCCATGGCTCCCATCTTGTTGACTTATCCGCTAGCGTGTATTTAAATAGCAGGAAACGTGTGATTTTCTCGTTTGCTTCTTTTTTTTCTTCTTCCGACTGATTATTTGATGAGTTTGAATTTCTCGTGTGTGTATTTACAGTGACCTTTTGTTTATTTTCATGCACTTAAAGTAATCACCATTGAATTCTTTTACTCCAATCATCAATCGGTATCAAACAAAGCAGCATGCAATTTGTGGTGCTTAAGAGTAGATTGTTAACTCCTCCGAATGCAGTTGTATAAACCATTCTATCAAGTCCCACTGAATCTTAAATCCTAGAATTAGCTTCTCAGATGTAATCAAGTCTTAAATTACCACACTTTCCGGGAGTCAACTTTTCTCGCCATCAGCAGCTTTTCTCGAGTCAATTAAATGCTCTTATGCTGATTTAGTTGGAGGGCGGGGGATTACAGTGTTGCAGGACGCTCAGTGAAGGTGGTGTACCGTGCCTTAATACAAGTATTCATACCCTTTGAATGTCGCCACGTTACAATCACAAACTTTAACGTAACTTATTGGGATTTTATATTATTGACAAAAAGAAGAACTGAATTTTTAAAGCGAAGGTAAAAGAACGTTGATTTGTTTGCAGCTTCCTCTGACTCACCACATTGTAGAATAATCTTTCACTGCAGTGTCAAATAGTTTTCCAAATAGTTCAAGCTCGGTCAGATTGAATGGTAAGCATCAGGAAAGCATTTTTAAGTCTTTCCACGGATTTTCATTTGGATTTAGGTCTGGACTTTAACCCTTCCAGACCAGACAGATCGGCAACAACACAGACAAATTTGCAGTACCATAATTTCGCCACACGTTGCGCTGCCTGAAAAATTCCAACGGTTTCTGAAACGGGAGACGATGTGCGATTATCGGGTTATTATGGTAATTTCTCACCTGCCATAGCAGGGAGTGAAATTAATTGGAGGGGCATTCTTTTAATAAATGGTAAATTACGAAAATAAATTGCTAGATATTGAAAGTTCCAGTTGTTATGGATAAATGGGCAAATATATTTATTCACAAGACATTTAAAGAACTGCGTACAATTAAAATAAGCAAAAATATCCAAGAGGAGACTTGAAAAGTTTCTATGAAAGGGTTAACTGTGCCATTTTAGCACATACATATTTTCTCTAAACCTTTCCATTGTAGTTCTATCTGTACATTTATGATTATTGACCTGCTTAAAGGTGAACCTTAAAATCCAGCCTCACGTCTGTCGCAGGAGTGTTAGTTTATTGTCACACATGGTATTTTGTGTGTAAGCCAGAAAGTTTCACTCTGGTATCTCCTAACCAGAGCACCTTCTTCCCCATGGCTTCCGGAAAACTGAAATTGGGACTTGTTATGACTCCCCCCCCCCCAAGTCACAACACATCAGTGGACCAGAATTTGACAGGGAGAGAACTTAAACCACAGTTGCCTTTCAGACATCATGGGCCCGAGCCTCTAGTAGAGGTGATGGGGGGATGAAATGCAATATGTCTTTCCTCTGAAAAGGACAGGCGTGGGCAGGGGTTGTTGGGATTGCCACTGGACATTCTGCTCCGATCCTTCGCCGCATAGAAGAAAGTTGGCGTTTTACACAGTGACAACCATTTATAACTGCTGAGCAGAAGCAGTTTCCTCAACTCATTGATTCAGGGAGGTTGTGTCATTTATTACCAGCTCTCATGGTACATTTGTTGTTGAGATTCACGCTGCAGATCTGCTGCTTTAGAGGCGAACGGTCTCACTGAATCTTTGTTAGGTGAGAAGGTAAACTCTTGGTGTAAAAATGTTATTCTAGTGTTGTTGCTGCGAGAAATGTGACTTAAATTATATTTAAATGTATTTCTTCCTTTCATGTGCTAATTTTTTTTTGGTTAATAATACCACATAATCAGCAAATCATAATCACCACCTGGAAACTAAATATATGCAGAGCAGACATGACTACAATCAGAGCATTATTACTAATCTGGCTTTAATTACAGAATTTCATGCGCTGCCACTGTTCATTTTTCTTCATGAGATTTAGAGAGAAGGAAAAAAAAAAACTCCTGATTGCAAAGATGTGAGCCATGGATACAGCTAGCTTTTATATATGGGGCTGCTTTGACAATTGTGTCTTTTAGTTACAGAAGATCTTAGAATTTACAAAAATAACATGACAGTGTTATCTGTTCAACATAATTCTGTCTGAAGTATCTTTCTTCTGTGCTTCTTGCTTTTCTGCCGCTGCTTCTATGTTTTTATAATAAAGTGTTGGTTCGTATTTAGAAGCAGAAGACTGGAAATATGATGATTTAATGTGCAGAATGCAGACTTTGGTATTCATTAAACTAAATAACATGAACTGTTTGTTTAAGGGTCTAACCTAACAAGTACTGTAGGGACACAATGTACTCTTATTACACAATCGTTATGTCATCTTAGTGACCACTTTCAAATAATTTCATCCTCTCTGTATGAGTTAATTTGCACTTGCTGTAGACTGGCAGCACCTCTGCTCCTCTGACAATCTCAGCTTGTCTGTTTCAAATCTCGCTGTTTTTTAACCTTTATAAAATAGTGTTTTTCTGCAGCCTTTATTTGCTTTAGTAGCTTGTTTTTCTGGCTTGATTTGTTGATTGTTTTCATTGTCTCATTTGAAATTTGTTTGTGTCTCACAGGGCTGCACCGAAATGAAGTTATTACTTGAGAGAGCTTGGCTATTAGATTCTCCCTAATTGATTCTTTCACCTGCGAAGGCTGAGCAACATCTCTGTTATTTAATTTAGGGAGCTGGAGAGGAAAGACATTTACATTTTTGAATTGAAGCTCGATACCAGATAGTTTTAAAAATCTAAATTCATTGTCGAGTTCACATTTGGATTCAGAACTTGCTGCAGGATTATTAATATGCATTTTCTAATTCCTAAGTGTTTCAGAGCCTGTCTTTTCTCCTGTTCTTTTGAAAATGACCAGCGGTGCTCAGCTCTCATTCACCTGAAAGTTAAACCATATCCTGCTGTCTTGGAGGAATTGGCTCGTCATTTAAAGAAAGGAAATGTTCAAGTGAAATCAGGCCTGACATGCTAGATTTACTATGACTAACATTTCCCCTTCTCGGAAACTGAATTGTCATTAAAACCAAATTGACAGGATGGTGCGTTCAGATGTGGCCTTTCTATGCCGACACCCTTCCATTTTCCAGGTAGTTTTACAGTCAAACAAGAAAAGCCCTAATTGCAGTAAGTCTCCAGGACTCTATTTTCTGCTCCACTCTCAAGAAAAGGACAGGCCGACATGCAGACTCGATTCATATAAAAAAAAGGTGTTCTTATTAATTTTGATAATGATCTGTCTTGCAATTGCAGCACTTTACGCCATTTTTCAGTTTTATGAGTGCCGCTCGACAGCCCTGATAAGATTAGTCCACTATCTTCATAGGTTGAAATCTATTGGTATATTTTCCAGGAGCAAAGTGCCTCTTTTCAGATATTTATTGCCAGTCACCTAATGCTTTGCTATTGTTCATGCACATTATTGGGTTGGATGTGGAGGCAATTTCTGTCTCTGTAATGTAGAGCGTGGCCATCAAGGCTCTTTATGGATTTGGAGAAAACAGAGAAGGAAGAAAAACCTCTAGCAGCTGTTGTTGTACCTGTGGTGGGAACTGGGGATAAAAGGTTGGGTTTGCTGAGCACAAACACGATAATAACAAAGCAGACTTGTTGGTTTTTCCCTTTTATTGCATTCACAATGTGAATATGACAGATTGAAAGTCACTAGTCTCTAAAAGATGACCTTAAAGGGGACAGTTTATAGAGTTTGTGAAATGTGTTTGTGTGGCTTTGTAAATGTGAGTGAGAGGAGAAAAACAAAGCTGTGATCTTAAATTCACTTTGCTTCTGCATCAGCTGACTCAACCTTTGTGTTACGATGATGAACAGAAGGGTTTGTCATGCTGACCATGACTTACATACAATATAACAGATTTGGTTGTTCTGGACTGAAAGGAATACAACATTAACTTTACTGGCTGCAGAGAAATGGACTTTCTCCTTGAGCAAATCTTCCCCTTCCTCCCCGAGGAGATACTTGTGTGTTTATTCCTGCTTTGCAGGCTAAACTGTAGAAGTGTTATTACATCTAGTCTTTTTTTGCACACTGAACAGCAAATGATTTTTGGATTTTGGTGTTGGAAAACAAGCAGTTCACAGGCTCAGCAAGATTACATTTTCAAAGGTCATTCAAGTTTTCTACACAAATAATGACAGGGCTTTAAATATCTTCAGCTGGCACACTCCAAGTAAACATGCTGGCAACATGTAGTACACTTTCTGCACACCTGTCTTACCCTGTTACTCATACACTGCTTATCAACACAGATTTTAAACATGAGATAAACTTTAGTTAGATCACAGAAAGACTAAAATAACAAATCTCAGAAATCTGAGATCAGCTCTTGAATTGAACCTTTGAAACAGCTGATGTACATTTTTTTTACAGCTCTGAAAGACATTTTATACTTTGCAGAACATCCACTTCATATTTCTCAGAAATCAAAAGGTCAAAAAGGTCAGGCTACGCATCAAGAGCAAGTTGCAAGAGCTCCCTAATCAGAGCTATAAAAACAGAATTGTGGAGAATGCATATGTCGAAAGTCGGCAAGTTCTTCATTTTCTATATGTATCTGAACTATATAGTGAGCCACTTGGATATGTGTTTAATTAATTCAGTTAATTTGTATTTTGAAAATTAGTTTTTGGAGCAAACTTTCTCCCAACTAAATAAATCGAATAATAATAATAATGTGTCCCAATCCCGCTTGAAATGAGCACAACACTCACGATCGTAAACATCTTTAACAACCCAGGATTTCTATTTAAAAACGTTGCTAGAAGCGTTGTACAGTGAAAAATTTATGGAACAATAAATAATTAAGACAACTTATGTAGTTTTTGCATTGCCTGCATTGTACATGCACTTCAAAATGTCACACAAATGTGTGAACCCAACCGGTCAAAACAAAGCCAGGGTTCGCTAAAAGAGCATGGCTAGTCGTGGCCTTTCTGCGCCTCCCTGTCTAGAACTGGTTCAGATTCAGAGGGTTGACAATACATGTTCGCAAAACGCGCACTGTCATAGCTACCAAAGTCAGAATGCTCAGGCAGAGTCAAAGGGTCATGTTGCAGGGAGAGAAACGGAGTAGTAAACAAAGTCTGTGTATATTAATGATAATTTCATTAGAATGAGCCATAATATCATAGTTTTAGGGGTTTTCTATGTTATACAGTATAATAATAATAGCCCTGAAATTACTTTCCTATGTGTTCTGCATCAGTGTTGTCCAGTTAATAGAACATTTAGATCTTCCATTAATGACGGTGCACCCTTAATCTAACAGCTGAAGCTTCTTTCATACATTTTGCACGACATGCCATGAATTAATATTACATCGCATTTTAGTTTAAGAAAAATGTCAAATCAGTGTAAGCCAAAACTTTCTGAGGCAGGACACAGTAAGGCGAAATGAAAGATTTTAGCTGGAGTGAAGAAGTCCTGCAGCAAAGGAGAGAGCATGAGAAAAAGAAAGAAATGATAAAATCTTTGAGTTGTGCTTAGTAAGACATTACATCAGTACTCTAAACATGGGCAGCGTCGTTCATTTTAGAATGAGATTCACACGTACGTTGCCATAAATTCCTAAAAGTTGAACTTAACTTTATAATTCATCGTTCCTGGGTTTGAAAAACTGTATAATTTCGAGGCATTAAGACATGTGCCAGCCTCTAGTTATACTGGCTCCCATGTGTAGGGAGATACATGTCTTTATGTGTTAAAGGCGAGTTGACGAGTTAAAATAATACGTTTTTTAATAAGACAAATTGTTGTGTGGCACAGGGTGTAGGAAATTAAATTGCGCAGGCATCAGCAGTCCAGGCCTGAAGTAGCTTAAATCCCATTACATCACGTCTGATCTGCAGGGTTAAAGCAGACCAAGCGCCGTGCTCAGCTGTGTTACCTTCTCTTTATCTCTGCTTTATACAGGCTCCAGTGCTGCTAATGCAGAGGAAATTAAAGTCTGATGGAAAAACAAGTAAACAATTTTAGGAACAGGATCTAATGCCCAGTCACTGTTTGTAATTTACCGTTTCTTTCCCATTTGTGTTATTTCTGTGATTTTCTCCTTGTTGACATCTTCAGTGACTGCACATCAGCCTCCATCATTACTATTATTATGCAGATGTCGGTGGGCAGAGCCATGCCGCATGTCCCCAAAGTTGGCGTACATCGTTCTTAATACACATGGCTGTCAATAGAGTCATGTGCATATTATAAGTGTGATTACCAAAGCACAGATAAAGGCCAAATAACATGAGTCATTCTTATTTAGGACGACATTTGTTAAAGTGAGAAGGTTAAGCTGTCTGATTTTGACCGAAGTTCATCTGGATTTGTGTTTTTCCCACTTGCTGGTGTGAATGTGACATGTGTCACATTCACACGCAGCACTCACACACTCACGACTTCGTTTTAGTCACCAAAGTTAGTATTTCAAATCAAAGCAAACCTCGTTTAATTGGCTGAGAAAATTTATTCATTTTGTAAAGTAGCTTAATCTAAGATGTAGGAGACGATGTGATTTGTGCATTGAAAGCAACGCTTCCTCCAAAACCGATTTGTATTCATGCGTTGCTGAGCCAGAGCCGCTGGTGTGTCTTTGCTTGTGGTTTTTATGTTAAGAGAACTGGAAAAGGTAGAGGAAGAAAGAGAGAGGGGGAAAAAAACTTGAAAATAATCAAAAAGCTGTTCAGGTTGAAATGAGTTTCCCACTCTTCATGCTTGTGCTGCCTAGGACTGATACCCTAAACACGCGTGGAGTTGAGATGTGCTTTGGTTATGCTTTGGAGGGAAAGTCATATCAGATAACCAGCTCTGCCTTTCATTTCTAGACAGGTTCACACTTATCTACATAATTCTCAGTCATATTTCTCTTTCAGGTCCACAGCCTCTGAATTGAAGGCTTTGCATCTTGTGCACACATGTCGCTGTGGAAAAACATTTGTCTTTGGATCATTCTCTTCCTACACTTCTACATGTCTTTCTCTTACAACATTCATTATTCTTTTCAACCTTGCGGCTTACAGAGGCGGGGATTGTCATTGGACTTTGCCTCTAACATTAACCACGTATCTGTGTGGTCTCAGTGCAAAAGGCTTATTGTTGCATCAACTAGGTAGATAAAAGGATCATACTGGCTGTCTTGTTTATGCTTCAGATAAAATATTTCAGTTTTATTGGGGAGTATTGAGTTCAGGTATTCATAATACCAAATCGATTATTCCAGATGACTTTACAATATGTTTTGATGTAGTTGTATCTGGTGTCAAAAAAATACTCTTCATTACGTGTCTGACAATACATCCACATAAAAAGATAAACAGAGAAGAAACAATTTAAGTTGGATTAAGCAAAAATACTAAGCTTTTTGACTTTATTAATATGTAAAAGTGGTTATGTGTAGGCGTACAAGTAAGAAAAGCTTTGAATATTGAAGGGAAATATCATGATAGGAAATTAGGTATGTGTGGATAAAGAAATTCAAATAAGTTCTTATTGATTGAGAGGTTTTAAATTAAATACTTTCCGTTGACCAGACTGTAGGTGATTCATACCGTTTTTCTCATCCTGCCTTTAGGGATTATCGCTAAAAATATCACAAAAAGCACAGCTTTATAGTGAAACTTTTTTGGTTCATTTTGCAAGACAGCCTTTCAATAATAACCTGTCATTTTTTTACTTAACACAAATGAGAATTTTAAAATAATACAGAGACATGATTTTAGGCTTTCCAAATGGTACCTTCATTTGACCTGCTATACATAAACACAGGAGGAAGCGGATGAAACTGCTTGAACTAGTGGGAAAAGTTTCAAAATGAGCCATGTTGGTTTCACTGCTGTTTTTATTGATCCAGATAGAGAAGATATCACAGTTATTAAAACTAATATTGAGTAGAATTGTATTAAATGTTAAAACATGACCAAATGTTTGTTAGAGGTCACCTTCCATAACACGACTTATGAGGAGACACAATACGCAGTATGAAATTTACAGGAATGACAGATTGGATGTTAGCAACATTTTGGGAAAAATTAACAATCCCAATTTATTTGTCTCTTTTTTATTAACTAGAGTACCTCTAAGCTAATCACGAAATGTGTCTCTTATCAATCTATAATTAATCAGTCCATGTTTACTTAGCCCAAAGTTTACATGAATTTGCTCCTCAACAAAAGTTTTATAAACATGAAACTGTAATTTAGGAAGCCTTTGTTCAGTGTAGGATTATCAATTTTTGGTTTGATTAGTCCTGATATTTTAGAGTCTAAACGAGAAATGATCAATTGCACTTGAAACTCCCTAAAGTACCACTGTTGAGGAATGAAAGTCAGGGGAGAGCAATCCCCTCAAGTTTTTTCTTAATCTTTTTCATGGGACTAAGAGTAGATTTTGGTTTGAGAACCTGAGGGCTCAACTGGGAGTATGAGGCTTTAATAATTCAGTAATATAAGAAGCTTGACCATGAAGGACCCTAAAAGTTCAAGTCAGAAATTTTAAATTGATGCTAAAATAAGCAGGGAACAACTATAAGAGATATTAAAACATGTGTGATATGACTTATTCAGTTTCTCATTTTGTTGTGACAATCAGAAGAAAGGGGAGAACACAGTAGTAGTCTCAAGGAGTAATAGCCCAAGTGTTTGTCCATTATCATGTCTGGACACTTTATGTAAAGCAGCTTCTGTTGAAAGTGTTTTACAAAAATCAGATTGATAGTCGTCAAAACTTTGTGTTGTTGTAGACAAACTAGACGGGGTTAGTTTTTCTACAACAGGATTTTCTTAATATTCTTCACTTATAAATGTTGTGGTATTTTAATATCTTGTGTTACGAAATAATGACCTGAGATCTCATTATACTTAATTTAAGAATGCTTTAAACTTGTTGAAAATGAAACTTTGTCTACAGTTTGACATGTTGTTGCTTACATACCATTCTGAAAAAAAATGAAGAGATCACTGCACTGAACCCATTGAAAACCTCACGGTTTCTCCACCAAATGTTGATTTCTGAGCTCTTCCTGAGTTAAAGCATTAATGATGTTTCTAAATGAATATGAACTTGTTTTCTTTGCATTATTTGAGGTCTGAAAGCACTTATTTTGACCATTTCTCATTTTGTGCAAATAAATAAACATTTTTTGCTTGGATTTCGGAGGCATGTTGTCAGTAGTTCATAGAATAAAAGAACAATCTTAATTTTACCTAAACATATAAAAAGTAAAATCAGAGAAACTGATCATTTTAAGTGGTCTCTTAATTTTTTTCCAGAGCTGTATATACTTACCTGAGAGCCAGTGGCAGCAATGATAGGCGAACTGCATACTGTTTGTACAGTGAGAGCAATAGTTCTTTATGAAGAAAATCCATTGCATTGCAAGTTTAATTTAATTTCTCAGTTGCTCTCTGTCTCATTAAAAGAATCCTTTCAATTTCTTTTTTTTTTTTTAGGGTGGCGACTGAAACACTTGTCTGATATTTTAATGGTGGACTGTAAGTTAAGTCTTATTGGATGTCCTTTCTAAAAACTCCTAGCCTGGTAAATTACCTGCAGAAACTTGGTGCTGGCTTTTCTTTCCGGTTATTAGCGTTGAACAGGTGATGCCTTCTCCCAGCCTTGTTATGCATCATACCTTTGTGTTGTGTTCTAACTCTCTGTCATATGCTGCAGAGCCTCTGAGCTCTGTCACACTAATTAGATAGTTCAAGTCATCCTCCATTTGTTTCTACCCAGATCCTTGCGAGGAGGATGGTACACTCTGACACGAGGAGGAAGTGCAGAAGGAACAGGCAGTTAGAGGTGGCTGATGAGTGTCACTGGGCTCAGTAACATTGGTTCGTGTCAGAAACCCCTTGAGAAGGAGGGATTTTTTAAGGGGTTTCTGCAGACACAGGCAGTTAGGTCCTTTGCATTTGTTGTGTCATTTCCCAGCACTCAGGGGAACACATGGCATGTCGAGTTGATGCAGGTTGGCAAACCTTAAAAATAAGGCCTTTTGTAAGAATGGAGATGCTGTATGAAAATGTGTTTTTAATCCATAATTTGTAATTTCACTTTACAGTGAGTGTGCAGTTATAGTGAAAGGAGGAATTTACAATTATTAGTGATTTATTTTTATCTTGTGCAGAGAAACACAAAGTAACATGTAATAGTGATGTTTCTGACAATAAATAGTTTTCAAACTTTTTGCAAATAGTTTCTATTTTTTCCCCGATTCTTTCGATAAAAGCTAAAAATAACTTTTGATAAAAGTTGCAGGAGTCACCTAAGTTATAAGTTCATATGTTCTGTGAAAACCTTCGAGGTTTGTTAGTGAATATTAGTGAACAAACAGCATCATGAGCAGGATATTGTAAAAATCTGTTATATCGACTGTTTCTCATCCATTTCTATAATCATTATTGGATTATAAACTTTCATAAAGACTTGATTAGTTCATATCCTGATACATTTTACCTCAATGAACTGGAATTCTGATCTTTCATTGGATCAATTTTTCTCCTCATCAGACTATTCCAGCAGTCAGGTCTTCTACAGTTTTTGTGCAAATTTATTGTACTTCTTTTGGATCTGTTAATCAAAGGATTAATTTGGTAATCTAAATAGGATCTTTACCTCTTTCTCCTTCTATTGTCAGTTTTAAACCTCTTCTTTAAAAATGTAAGGATTTTTCTTTATTTCTGTCCATGTTGCTGACTACTACTGTTTCCTCCTCTGCCTGGTGTGAGCTCTATAATCAACTTGTGTATGGATAACCTTGTTTCAGGCTAGGCGTAAAGGGACGACAAATCCAGAAGTGTGTGCATGCCTCGGATAGCAGCGTCTGAGCCTGTGCCTGCGCTTGCTCCTGTCCTGCTCAGCTCTGTATGTCTACAGCTCCTTTGAGGCTTGCTTGCAGTTATTAAGTCAGATGTGTTTAAATCTCTGTTACTTTCTTGGAAGAAAAAAAAAACAAAAAACATTCACCACTAAAGTCCAGCAAGTGATGTCTTGAAAATTTCTACACATTTATGCTGAAATGCTAGCAACAGCACAGTCTTTCATGTTGTGTTTTCATATCATAATGTAGACCACATAATGTGCTTCGAGTGTCTGGAAATATTTGCAAAGATTTTTGTTTCTTTTCTTCTATTTTCTAGAACATTCAGAACATTCAATGTTTCATTCAGAAAGCGTCATCAATTTGAACATTTTTTGTTTTGTTGAGGATATTGAATATATTCTGTTTGCTAAAGTATAAATATGCTTTGAGCTTTTTCATATTTTCAGTACACCAGAAATAGTCACAGAGAGTTTTAGAAATCTTTGCATTTAGCCACCTTTACTCTGACGTCCCTAAATAAAATCTAGTGCAGCTAATTCCCTTCAGAAGTAACCTAATTAGAAAAGGCAGCCCACCTGTGTCTAATTTAATCTCCTCGTAAATCCAGCTGTTCTGTGAAGGCCACTTCTATCATAATTATGTGATTTAATGCAGTCAATGCTAGTTGGTGAAGAATAATGCATCCAGTGAAGCCCAGTTGTTTACCTTGAGTTGCTGACTTTGCAGAAATCTCTTGTCCTGAACAAGCATGTTTGCTGAATACTCCAAAGACTGCAGCATAAACATATCTGCCTGGTAACGACACGCATTATATTTTTAATTGGTTCATCCAATTACACACAAACAGACTGCTGTAAGGTGTTAAGTGCTCTGACAGGAAATGTGTGGTCAACTCTGAGATGAAACCTTTCTGAATATTTTCCTCAATAAACTAGAAAATAGTGATTCAGATTTTCAGGGTATTTTTTCTGAAAGGCACTGATGAATCACCGCTGACATTTTTACCCTTAGATGCTCACATTTATTCTTTGTGGGTAGAAAACATTGCTCTATGGCCTCGGCTTTACACATTCTTCCCTAAACTTTGTTATAAAAGAATGAATATACAGTATGTAGTTTTGTTAATGACTGAATTTATAGAGCAGCCTAATGAGTTTATTTGAAAGTCACAGCCGGCGATTAAGCCCCCTACGCACAGAACTAATTGTTGAAAACACTGGTTTAGCCCCAAAGCTTGACTGTCTGCAGAAACATCTGGGGCTGAGAGGGGACAGCGTCAGCTGTAGCACTTGAGTGATGAATGTGAATATTTCTTCCAATTTAGACTTGTAGTCAACACTGCTAATGACTCCTCCAAGAATAGGACCATTGCTCCAGAATCACACGTTTGACCACGCAGCTATTAAGAAAACACAATGATAAATTTGTCTCCCACTCTTGGTGTTGGGCACAAATTTAGGTTCTCAGCTGTTCATCTGGAAGCATCACTCTGAGCCTCTGAGCTGTGTGTTCACACAAACACATTTCCCACACAAACAAGCATCTCACTTGCGCTCCCAAAATGTCAGCTCTTTTACACTGACAGGGACTTAAAATGGTCTCGTAGGGTTCAAGGCAAACGCGTCTTTCAACACGGCACTGACTTGAAAGCGAGCTGAAAGCAAAGGTGTCGCAGAGTGTCGTCCCAGCGCCGGTGGTAAACGGCGATGCTTGGAGCCCCCCCAACCCTCTTCCCGCCACTGAGGCGGATCTTCAAACAGATGACAAGAAAAATTAATAAACAGGAATCAACAAACCGGAAAAAGCAAACGTGTAAGCTCCTGTTCGAAGGTGCAAGGCTCATTAATTGTGTTGATGTTTGCCGTATTTACACAAGCTGACTCCCAACTTTTTTGTCTTTGACAAACTGATTAGTGACATCATATGAAAAACTGCTTATCATTTTTTTTTAAAGCGCTAACCGTTTGGTGAAGTGGCGTCTGAACATTTCCGCAAAGGTTCATAAGTGCATCCAACTGATCTCAGACATGCTTTAGGAAATGCGTTATTCATACCAAGAAGGAATAAATGCAAACAGATGTTTGCACTCTCCTGCAGTAAGACAGCAGCCAGTTTTGTACTCAGTTAAATAGGACAGTGTAGCAATAATGCCATTTAGCATGTGAGACCGATTTACATATTCACCAATATTCTCCAAGGCCTTGCTTCTCCTTCTGTCCTTGAATCAATAGATTTTTTTTTTTAAAGTGTCTATGTCCATCAGATGCAAATATGACCTGATTAGGTTCACATCGCCATTGCCGCCAGTCCTCCCACATGTTTATGAAACGCAATGCGTTCCTCGTGTAGCTATGAATGCAGCTGGTGACAGTAACAGATCGTTTTCTAGTTCGGTATTAATGACCCGTGTTGTTCAGAGATTCTTTTTGCTCGCTTAACTCTCTGGCTTCCTTTAACTGAAAATATAACAAATCTGTTTCTGAGCATTTTTCCTCATTTGCATTCTTGCATTTTTTTGTTATTTTTATCATGTTTTGGAAACGTGTGTGCTCGTGTTTTTGTATTCTACGTATGTGTGTGTGTGTGTGTGTGTGTGTGTGTGTGTGTGTGTGTGTGTGTGTGTGTGTGTGTGTGTGTGTGTGTGTGGGTGTGTGTGTTTGACACAGAACTAGTGTCTGCGGCCTGTGAAGGAGTGCTTGCTGAAGCATGGTTGTCTCAATGAAAAATGTACTCTGAACTGCAGACATGCGGAGGGGTAAATATTTGTCATCTTGGGGACAAACATAAATCAGTTAGCCACTCTTCAGTTTATATATGAAGGTGGATGGAGCTTTTTCTCCCTCTTGCACATCCAATTCCACTTCATTTTGTGTGTTTGATAACTCCCTGTATAAATGTTGTCATTGGTTTATGGATGGTATTTCCAAGAATGTTTGAAAATTGCTGCTGTTCCTGGAACCATTATGCACAAACATCAGACTTGGACTGATTACTAAATAAAGACAGTGAGTGCTTTAAATTCAAGCAGAAAACCACTCGAACAAAGCGGGGATTTAGAGGAAAAACATCAACATCAGCGGATGAGAAATCTTTGCCCGTTAATGGTCGCTAAACTTGAAATTGTTTAATACTCTGGCTGGTAACTTTAATTGAATTAATTTCGGGGAACATCGTAAGGACTGATGGTGTCATAAAGCACTTGTTACAGCTGCCGTTCATCATTGTGATGTAAATTGCGCCCAGTGATTGCTCAATGATGCCTTCCTTCAGGGACATGATGTTGTTTAAAAAAAAATTGTAATTGGCTCCAAAGGGCACATGATGTGTTGATGCCGTGAGGGAGGAACACAAAAGAGAGTTATATTTCCTCGCCGGCTAAGATTTTCTACCCTGCTGATATGCCCGTGCTGTAACAGCAGTGCATTTTGCAATTTTGTTTTACAAGCAGATAGGGGTGAAATTTAAAAAAAAAAAAATAATACATGCATGTTTTACAGATGGTGATAAGACATGTTGACAGCAAGCAGCAGTGGAGGATAAAAGAGCATATGTACGTGGAATGTTGTTTTAAAGCGAGACTTGAATTTGTTGTGTACAGAAAGAAAAAATCAGTTGGAGATAACACAGCTCAAAAAATATGAAAAATAGATGATTGGAGAAGTGCAAAAGCACTTCTTAAAATAAATTATTTTTTAAAATACTTTATGGTTTAGGCATGGTAATGTTTAATCATTTTGAATGGGAAACTGGGATAACGCTTAGTTGTCCTTAAATGGAAAAAGTAATTGGCTTGTTAGTGTTGCTGTATGAGGTTTTTTCCCCCTGACGCGTTCAACAAATTGATAATGTGTTATGTTTTGAAATTATGACTGATGGGATTGTTGCTACCACAAATGTATTGTGATTAATGTATTCAAAATTACAGATGCAGGTCATTTTAGGTGTGTTCTACTAACTTTGGACAGAGACATCCTTCACATCCAGAGACTTTTGCACATCCTGAGATTTGTTACCTTTTCTTTAATGCAAAAAAGCTCAAACATATCAGTTTGCCTCTGTGAATCAGATCAGAGATTTTCAATTTGCTTTGAAATCTTGCAGACTTTTAATTGGGTTAAACAGTTGAAACCAGATGTTTACATACACCACATAAAAAAAAATACACAATTTTTTCTCACTCTCTGAAGTTAAATCAGAACAAACTTTAGGTTAGTTAAAATTACCAAAACAATATTCTGTTTGCTAAATGCCAGAAAACTTAGGAAGAACATTTCTAGAGAGTTCTGACCCAATCCTTCTGACAGAACTTGTAGAACCGAGTCAGGTTTGTAGCCCGGCTCACACACGTCTTGTCAGATCTACCTACAACTTCTCCATAGAACTGAGGACTTTGTGATTGCCATGTCAAAACCATGACATGTATATATATACATATACCTGTATATACATATATATACATATACATGACATTATAATTAAGACAGACAGAAGATCCTAGCTGATTCCTTAAGACGTTTACTCCAGTTTTTCTATAAAATGTTCTTTCCTCATGGTGGCATCTACTTCATAAAGTGTACCAGTTCCTCCTGCTGCACAACAGAAACCACAACATGATGCTGCCACTTCCATGCTACACAGTTGGAATGGTACCATTGTTTTTTTAAGTAGCCTGGTAATTTGTATATCAGCGCTATATTTGTGCTTGTGGGAGATTCATAGCTAAAATTTGTTGTATTATGAACAATTTTGTAATAGCATTTTGTCTCTGTGTCACTCAGCTCTACTGCGGTTACATTATTCTATTTTGGGTTTTAGAAGCATATCCAGCTGTCTTTCCCTGCATCGCAAACACTTCATCACGTCCTCCTCATGCTCCTCCTGTAGATGTGCCCCTGACTTGGGAGTTGACATGGTCAGCTGGACAGATGAGACATGGAGTCTGTTTGCAGCAGGAAATCTGCCCTGGACATCATGGCTCAGCACACTGACAGCTGGTGCATCCGTGTTCTGTGTGTTTAGCGATATGTGCGTGTGTGTTTGTGTATTTTGCCAGCTGAATTGTCTCTGAAGAAGCAGCTGCAGCCAAATATGAGTTCAAAACCTTACCCATTTCTTTCAAACATCACGGTTTGCAGCCTTCCTGCATCACATCCGGCATATTGCACTGAATAAATCATTTTCATTGGCTGCCTGATTAGGCAGGGAGACATTTAGCCTGTAGTGTTTGTTGTTTATGCACGTATGCAATGACCTGTCAATGACCTTGTGTGTTTTTGACACATAATGTCGGCCTAAGCCAATCCCACTCAGAGAGGAATGTAATACAGAGCCTATGGAGCTATAGTATGTTTATTTAGTGTGTGCATTGACCTGCAATAAGTCTGCTAAGTGGCTTATACTCCCTGTGTGTGTTTGTGTGTAGAATGACTTTGAAGAATGTTGTGCCGTGACAATAATCTAAGCCAATTTGGTCACCATCAGCCCTTCATTATGAGTTTGACATAAAGTAGTGCGTGACTGGAATGCCCTCCCATAAAATGATAATTTACTTCTCCAAAGAAATTACATATTTAACCTCATTAACCTAAAGAACATGCAATAAAATGAAAGGCTTACCCCCCACCTCCTTTGAAGTGCACTGCCATGCACCCACACACAAATACAAATTGGAAACATCATCAAAAGTTAGGAGTTCATGCCAATTGTGACCCCTGCAAATGAGAAGCAGTGGCATGTTAACATCAAGCCTTACTTGCAACTCGCTGGGCTTCTTGTTGGGGATTTTCTCTCTCTCTCTCTCTCGCTCTCTCTCTCTCTCTCTCTCTCTCTCTCTCTCTCTCTCTCTCTCTCTCTCTCTCTCTCTCTCTCTCTCTCTCTCTCTCTCTCTCTCTCTCTTTCTCTTTCTCTCTTTCTTTGCTTGAATATCATCTGTCTTTTAAGAAACGATTAACCTGGCAGGTGTGTGGCAGGTCTCACCCACAGTCTTCATCTTTCAGCCCACCTTTTTAGCTCACAGGGAGTTTTTTTGGAGGGGATGTGAGGGAAGGTCAGCTCAGCCAACTAATAGTCGTGGTCACAAAGCTGAAAGTCACGCATTAGAAGAAGCCGCCATCATTAGGACCAACACATTTTCAAACAACCTGACCTGCTGCTCCCCCGCTGTTTATTAGCAAAGTTTTGGCTTCGCTTTAGAGCAATTATAGTCACTATTCATGACAAACTGTGGCCTTTTCCGCGACACCATGAGACAGGAGACACGCTTGCATACAGAGTAAATAATGTCAGGCGGTTGTGTTGTAATGCACAGAAGAGCTGCCATGTTTTTCTCTGCAAACGCGTGCAATATGGAAAATGTGCTCAGGAAAAACAGGGAAAATGGCAACGTGTCAGCAAGTGATGTATGTCGTTCATTGGACACAGAACATTTAGTTTTCATTAAGAGTTAAACACGTACACGAAACATTAATGGGGTTCAGCGACAGCAGCGCCGGCGCGCCTCTCTGAATCTCATCCTGATGAATTAGCAACTCAGCACAAGGGTGAAGCAAAGAAAAAAAACATGCAAGGAAAGAAAGACGCTTATGTGATGTGTAGAGGGGAAGCAACTGTCAGATAACATATTTATCTAGTTTAGTATTTATAACACAACTTCATGTAATCCCCAACGAAAGCGTCAACGTGCTCTTAGGAGGAACAAAAGGCTCGGTGGGGGAGGGACGATGGGAGGAAAAGCGGAGAGAAAGGTCAGGATGAGTGCTGCCGTTTCATTATGAGAGATGTGGACTCCTTTTCCTCTCCTGCTGCACGGGGAGTGATGGAGAAGGTTGTTAATGTCTGGCCTGTCAGCCATATTGGATTCAGGGCAGTAAATTAATATTACGCTCCTTTTAAAGGGGTTTTATTTTGGGATTTACTGATCTCCCCTGTGTGTCGGCAGTGTAAAGAGGTTATTTCCCTTCTTTCTGCTCTGTTCTGTGTCTGCTTGCTATCTCTCAAGCAGGGCTAATATGTTTAGAGAAAGAGAAAGCGTGTTCATAGAGGAAGGATCTGTGCGCTGTAGGCAATTTTGTGTCATCATGTGTTTGTTTTAAACAATTTTTAGGAAGCACAGAAGTCTGTCGTACAATGTAGTGAATTTTCCAAGCAACGCCAGCTCCGTAGGTGTAGAGGCGACTTACAGACAGAGCTTTGCAAATTTATTTAGATGTATGGAGTAAAAAAGTACATAGCAGTAAATACATGTGGAAAAAAATAAGCATTGAACACATTGTCATGGTTTTCTGTTTAAAGACAAAACTCTAATGGGGTGGGCGACATAAAATTCCCACCAGATGTCAAAAGCCCAAGTAATCCACACTTACGAATAAATCAAAGCAAATAACCAATAAATGATGTGTAAAGATTAAGTGAAGAATACATGAAGTAAGCGACGTGCTAAAGGAATAGAAAGTATTAAAAAAGCATTCCTTTCACTTCCCAATTAATTGTCAATTTGTGTTGGTTTGTCACATAAAATCCCAATAACTTACATTTAGGTTTGTGGCTGTAACACGACAAATCATGAAAACGTCCAGTGGTTTAAATACTCTTCCACATCGCTGTATCTTCCCCTTTGTTCCTCCATGTGCCGAGGTTATCAAATAGGAGAATTAATTGATTAGAAACACGTGGAGATAAGTGATTTTAAGTCAGTGGGCTGTTTTAACTGTGACTTATCTTGAGACTCTGTCCTATCTGTTGTGCGGAGCTTAATGTAGGCTGGGTTAGAGTCCTGACAGAAAAGCACTATAACACAGTGTGAAGTAGTCTTGTCACTGAGGCAGGATTTATGGCTGCTGGTCCATCAGCGCTGATGTTAAAAGGGCTGTGATTAAGAGCCGAAGTGAAGACATGGACTGCGCTGCCCCTGTGACCCAGCCAGGAGCACACAAGGCTGAGCACTGTCGCTGCTAACTCCACACCATACAAATCTGTCTTCCTCCTTCTCTTTGTCTGTCTATCTTCTACTGTCTGGTCCAACATGCATGTGTTTGAGCTAAAATTGACCAAGGACGCTGAATCTCTGCATTTGATCTTCGCTCAGCAGTTGCAACAAGGAGGCAGGGAATAGGCTCAGTGTCTGCCTTACAGACACAACTTCAAAAGCTTGGAAATATATTTCATTTTCTGTCTCTCTTCTTTTATTCTCCAAGGTTCAGAGCATCCGGCCACAGCAGCACTTCCCGCTGCATTCTCGGACCTCCTGCCTCACTTCCTGGTGGAGCCTGAGGACGAATACATCGTGAAGAACAAGCCTGTGACCCTGTCCTGCCGCTCGACCCCAGCCACCCAGATCTACTTCAAGTGCAACGGAGAATGGGTTCACCAGGACGACCACTTGATTGAGCGAACTGTTGACCCAGCCACAGGTACACAGAACCTACCCATTGTTACTTGTGCTGTGTATTTCTTTTTAGTTTGAACCAATATCAGCAGTCTTTGTTTGATCGTGTTTTCCAGTCATCAGCTACGAACCAACATCTATCAGATGCATTATATAAAGTGTTTTGTGCTGAAACTAAGGTCGTCAAATTGCCGGCGATTACTGTGCTCCAACAGACTCCTGACTCATCCTCCATCCTATTTAGCCTGCCACTCTCATAATAAGCACATTGGTTTCATTCTCAGAAATCTCCACAATCACCTTGGAGACCTGTTTGTTTTTCCCTTTGTTGTGCTGCAGTCCCCCCGTCTCTGCCATTGGTGTCACAAGCATGTCTGATACTGCAGTGGAGTGATTCAGAAGTGACCTGCAAATTCAAACCACCCATTCGCCGCCTATGACCAGTGATTGGGAGCATACCCAGATATGCAAATATGAATTGTGGCGACATTGTCGACATAGGTTTGCAATTAAATATTTTTCTTTTTGCCTCTTTTCACGTAATAATTGTAACTCTTGACACAGCTGAAGTTTATATCTTCTCCAAGCTTATTTAAACAATTAATATTGAGCCTGAATGAAAGATGGAATGAATGTGAAAACAATAATAATTTCAATTTTATGTGCAACATTATATGGTACCCCTACTAAAGTAAAGATTTGTAAAAAAGACTTTTAATTAATCCAATGTATTGCATCAGTGTAATCTCACACTGATTAATATGAGTAGATTTATTCTGTGGAGACAAAATAATTGTTTTAATAAAAGCACCGCTGGCACAATTAGTGGTGTGAATGTCTCATATTGCCCTTTGGCAAAAAGACACCGCTTAGTTTTCTTCTATTAAATTTCATAACCTTGAAGCATACATAATAAGAAAGTTTTGACTAGTCCCTTTTGCACAATGTCCGCTTTTTGGATTTTCACCACAACATCCTGTTCCACAATCCTTACTTTACACCTTGGATCTCGTAATTGTCCAGATTTGTGACTACATTCTGATGTGGATTAGAGGCATATTGGTGGGTCGAGTTATAGTGGATATATAGTATAAAGAATAGTGGATCAGAATGTTGGTTTGGTTTTTTTGTCCTCGTATGCCCCCCCCCAAACAAATGAATGGCATTTAAATAGAATCAAAGGCGTCTCAAACTCCAACTTTTGTGGCCAGTGTACTTCTACTTTTAGAAATGTATCTGCATCAATACACCTGATCCAAATAATTGTGTCATTTTCGGGTCTGTGTAGAATCTGACCACGTGCTGTGATGGTAATTCAGCTTTTTTCTTCAGCTGTGTTGGACCAAGGACACATTTAGAAGTGACAGAATATCACCTCTCCAGAAGTGGAGTTTTAGACCTCTGATCTGAGCGTTGTCATGGTGATGCAGGGGCCACTCTTTGATGCAGTTCTCTAACATTGAGCTTTGAAGTATTGTTTCTTTTTTTTTTAATCTCCTTTAGCATTTCCTTCACTGTGATGGGGAGGAAGACAAATATGGTTTCTCTATCAGTCTAACCAGTGCCTTACAGAAATGTGGGCTTTGTGATACAAAATATTGACCCCAAGGAACCAGATAATCATTAATTATGATTAAAAAGTTCCTAGAAACTCTGCATGAAATTTTTATTTTTTATTTTTTGCACCAATTTTTTTTAGGAATGGTTAAGGAATAACCATAACTTTACATCTGGTGATTTTGATGGAACTAAATATTTCTCAGAAAACAAAGGTTGGATTTTTCAATTATTTTCTGAGTGAAATTGTGTTGCTGCAATACTTGACTAATTTAAGGTATTTTTGCACCTTTACAAGGGGTGCCAATAAATGTAGCTAACAGTTTATAAGCAAAATAAACAAAAGAAGAAAAAAAACATAATCTATTATGCATACAGTGATACATCAGGTGCATTTTGAACTGCAGCTAAGCTTGCTGATGCTGCCAAAGACAGACAGCAATGGGATACAATTTCAATAGGGTTTAGTTTCTGTAACTTTTTGCGTAGGCACATTGACTGTGGGTGAAAGATGAGCTGAATACACCTTCCATCTTTTTAATAACCCCTGTTGTCAAGCACCAGACGCCTGCTGCCATTCACCAACTCTTTTGTTGCTTGATCGCTTTACCTTTTGTGTGAGAAGTCTTGGTTTGATTCAGTAGTTGTTTTGGAGTCATCCTCCTGTAAATAAAAATGAAAACAGAGTACATGGAGTTGACAGTGACACACATAAGGCCATTTATGAATTTGCATGATCATGGTGAAATGTTACAGAGTCAGAATCAATTCTAATAAAAATGAATCATCATAGTTTTTATTAAGAATTCCAAGTCCTTGTTACTGTTATTGATATAAATGAAGTTGTTAAAAAATCTTTAGGGTTTTTGTGAGCTACAGACAGTTTTAAAGCTTCAACAAGCAATAATGTATTGTGAGTAATTGACTGTTTTGTTTTCTATGAGAATATCAGATCTTGAGTGAAGAAACAAAAGGAAACTTTCCCATGGAGAAGTTTCCTTTTGCAACGTGAATGGACAGTGGGCTTTTATTTCATGTGCAGATGAAAGAAAACGAAAGTGTAATGCTGAAGACAGAAAGGAGAGATAATTAAAATAAAAGCAACTCAAAATGAAACTAATACAAGCACTCTAGAAACTTTAAAGTGGCCCCTTGAAGTCTTAAAAGGCCAGCTGAGCTTCAGATTAATTTTTAAAACTCACACTCATCGAATTGCTGAAAGAAAGCTTTGCTCTCTCTGCCTGTCTTGTTTGGGGATTTGTGGTGTGTCCAAACGGCATGGTGAAGAGTCGATACTCCTCACTCCCTCCCGACTCCTCACCACTCTCTGTCACTGGCGATCTGTAACTTTCAAATCATCTTACTAGACATCCGATGCAGATTGGGGATTGAAATCGTGATGGCGACATCAAGACATACGCGTCCATTAAGATGCACTTCAGTCTTTGACATCAAAAATCTGAAGATCAACACGCTGAAGACAGTGATGCAAATAGCAGAAAATGGAGCTGCACAATTTATAAAATCTTAACCATCATCTTAACCATCATGTGCAATAGTGCGAAAAAAGAGGACTGCTTTGATGCAATATTTGGTAGAGTACAGTGTGCAGACACCAAATGTGCCTAATGAGCATTGTTACGCACAGTGGATTATATATATTTTACATAGACTTAGACTTAGACTTAGACTTGTACTTTATTGATCCCTTGGGAAGACTCCCTCAGGAAATTGAAGTTACCAGCAGCTCCCAGGCAAAAAACAAAGATAACACACAGTAAGTAAAGTGCAAAAGAATACAAAATACAAATTAAATACTGAGGTACACACCAAATGTGAGTAACCAAAACCTTAAATTATGCAAGAAACAAGGAATAAGAATATAGAATATAAGAATATAAGTAAATATAAATACAACACAAAAAAATATATATATAAGAATTTGGCGGATAGATTGACCAGTGATATCGTATTGCACTATGTGGTTTGACCTGATAAGTATGGAGAAAAATACAAGGGGTCACTACTCCTTCCACCCTCTGTCCTGTGTCACCCCCCCCCCCTCCCCCCCCAGTGAGGAATTGTACAGTCTGACGGCATGGGGGACAAAAGAGTTCTTAAATCTATTGGTCCGGCACTTGGGAAGCAGCAGTCTGTCACTGAACCGGCTCCTCTGGCTGCTGATGACGGCGTGTAGAGGGTGGCTGCTATCGTTCATGATGTCCAGCAGTTTGTTCAGTGTCCTCGCCTCTGCCACCGTCACCAGAGAGTCCAGCTTCATGCCGACCACAGAGCCGGCACGCCTGGTCAGTTTGTCCAGTCTGGACGTGTCCTTCTTGGATATGCTGCCTCCCCAGCACACCACGGTGTAGAAGAGGACACTGGCAATCACAGACTGGTAGAACATCCAGAGCAGTTTGCTGCAGATGTTAAAGGACCGCAGTCTCCTCAGGAAGTACATCCTGCTCTGCACTTTCCCATACAGGTGGCTGTGTATATTACTGTGTATATATATATATTTATGCAATATTTTAGGTAATTTTTCAGCAGTACTTCTGATATCAGCTCTATCACTGTCCATGTTTAACTGAAAATATGCAGCTGCCACAATTTCTCTTTACTATCCTTCATATCTACAGACTTTTTCATCACGACCAAATAAGGAGGCAAGTTATGTGCAAGACTAGTTTTTATGCTGCTATCAGATGGGTGACATCCTGGAGACTCCTCTTTTACTTTGACATGGAGATTGTGAATTGTTTTATTCCTATAAAAGAAGACGTGATGCAGGCTATAAACTGCAGAGTTTATGGGAAAACCAGATTACAAGCCCAACATCGCCCTGCCAGCATTTAATGATGATGCTCCATTTGCCATGTGTGTGTGTGAGCTGTTGCAGTTTGCATTTATTTGTCTATGAAACAAATCTGGCATGCTGGCTGCCACGGACCCCCGCAGCAGTGAGGGACTCCATGTTTAGAAACCCTGTGAAGTTCAAGGCTTCCTCACAGCTCCCGCCTTCACTCTGTGGTTTCACAGCCTTTGATGCTGAATGTTTCATATGTAGACCTGCGCAACTTTACAGAAATCAGGGTGCTCCAAAAGTGTGGCTGCACCTGCATCGATCTCTCAGACGCTTGTGCTGTTTAATGTCACTCGTGCCCCAAGGAGTTTGCTGACAGCTCCGTCCAATCCCCAATCCTTAAAGAAACATGTATATGTGCATTACAAGCTTGTCAGGCTGTCCTCTCGCCCTGGTCATCACGATCATGCAGGACTCTAAACTTGTACCTGTTACCAAGCAACCAGTGCTTCTATCGCTCCAGAATCTGGCCGAGGGCAACGCCATCCCCGAAGAAAGAGGGATTTTAAAGGAAGGAGACTGGGGCTGTAACGATACAGCCAGTTTACAAGATGAAATCATGCGTGATTTAAGCGCTTTTTTGGAGAGAAAAATAAAATAGTATTGTTTGTTTTGAAAACAGAGTGAAGAGGTTTGGCTACTCATTTAGGCTTGTTAAATTATAAATGTTTCCTAATGTCAAGCAGCTATTTAAAATACTCCCTTTGTTTGCCATGCAGTTAGCCAATTCAGAGTTTATTAATGCAAGTATTTTAGTTTTTGAACTGAAAAGGATCAGTTGCTGTTCAGATTGATTGAGTTTAACAAAATACTCTACAGGTTAACACTGGTGGGAAGGTATGAAGTGATGGATCCATCCTAACAACGCAAATTAGGACAAATAAGTAACAAACGGCACATTAATCTTTATTGCACCAGGCATATGATTATATGCTATTTAATATACTGGTATTAAATAAATTCCCAAAGCCTGAACTTTTTACAGAACTGTGATTTCTGTTTACATTTATGTTTCCATACACATCAAAATTAATGAATGTGACAATAAGTAGTGTTTGATATCAAGAGGTTTATGAACAGAACTAAATATATATATATACCTTATATATATATATATATATATATATATATATATGCCTTTGCAACCTATTTGTAATAGGTAATCAAATTTTATGAAAATGAAACAAGAACACCCTCTAAAGTCTTAAATAGAACTTGGAAAATTTCAGATATAAAAGCAGTGCTGAGTTTAATATTTAAAGTGGCTGCCATGTAAATAAACCGTAACCCAGGCAGGTTTGAAGTATTTATGTTGAGATTATTAATAGGAAACTATAACAGTACATCTTTGATTAAAAACCAGCACAGATAAAATTGTGCAACATGTTTGTGAACATGTTTCTTCATAGTTTGAAGGCATAAAATGGACATTTACATTGTTATTGGCCTGTTTTGCTATCACAATCCCAGCACCAGAAATTTTACTAAACCTTACAGATTTTCTTGTCCTCTTTGTTTATGGTCTGTTAATGGAAAAAGCTAGATTCTGACGGCACAAGAAGGAAAACTATGACAAAAATAAATCAAACTTTCATATTTTCGTTTGTGTGCCATTGGTGTTAGTTGTTTTGTAAATAGGATGAGACCAAAATTAATATTTGTGAAATGCAGCCATAGCTTTGATTGGTTGTTGAGTCTGAAAATATTAATGATCTTTTTGCAAATGATTGTTAATAAGGATTATTAGACTGAAATAAATTGAGCTGTAGATTTATCCACAGTCATGTTGCAGAGCAAAGCTGAAGGAATATCAGATGTGTTTCTGTTGCAAGTATGAGCCCAGCAAAGCACAGGCAGGATTTAGCAAACTCCATTCATGCTCAGTAGCAGCAGACTCTGTCAAATGTCAAAGCGACTGTGAAGTTTTAAATTAATAACAGACCCAGGACTGAAGTGCAAGTGTGTTTCATCGGTGCTGCTCAGTCCTCAAAGTTCAGCCAGTAAAAAACATGACATGTGGATAAGACTCTATTTCAGACATGACCTCGCTATCATCAGACAGCCTGCTTTATTGAACCTGATTCAGAACAGCAAAGACAAAAGAGTAGCTCTAGCTGGCTGTGTCTACAATTCAGTTACAGTTTACATCCCTTTGTATTGCCGATCGCTGTGGACACCACACATATAGACAAAAGATTTTTTTTTATTTTTACAAACTCCTTAGAGAAGACAAAAGGAAAAATATGTCACAATTTGTCCTTCCCCCCCAGTTCCAGTGTCTCATATTGATCTGTCCTCGAGTCTATCGGTTCTCATTACCTGTCTGCAGTAACTTATCTCAATTGGTATGGCTCTGACTGCTTCTCAGGGAGCTAGCTAACGCTGTGTCTTTCCCAGGTCGGGAAGACGTTTGGCGAGTCTTAATAAAGAAATATCCCCCCCGAACAAATCAATACTGACAGTGTGTTTGCATAGATTAAGAGATTCTCCCACTCTATGATTTCTCATCAGACACATGATGAGGGGAAGCGAGATTGGCATTTGAGCGTGGGCTCGATGTATTGGCCAGACTGATTTGATTGTGTTTGCATTTCATCTGCCAGCATTGATGGAAACGATTTTGATCCACGCTTCGGATTGTCACCCCAGCAGCAAACCCTCTCAGGTGGAAAATGCATGCATTTCACATTCTTATTTCAATAAACCTTCGCAACCGCCTTTATAAAGACAGGAGATTATATTTTTTTCTTTGTTGATTGAAACGGATGTCAACAAGGCGTCTTTGGTGAAAACAGAAGATGACGGAGACACATTGCTTTATGAAATCGTTTACAGTGGGATCATACATGCCACATTCATAAAGAAATACTCTTTTTTTTTGATTGGCAAAACAATTTAAAACCACATAAAGGAAGAAAATATAACCACTTCCCATAGCATGCTAGGTTTTTTATTATTTTTTTTTGCATCAGCTCCTGTCCTCTGTCAATCCTCTGAAGTTCAAATATCACCTATGACGTCAATAGTAATGCTTTTAAAGCCAGACCTTAAAAAAAATAAAAAATAACGTTGCTTTTCTACCATATCTGACATCTGCAGGCTTCATTTGTAGAAAATATGTTTCTTTTGATTAACTGGATCCTGGATTGTAATGTGATGACATATTTAATTTCAGATCTAAGAGGGAGATAAGCCAGGCTTAGCCTAAATGATCTGTAACCTTTGTTTTAATACCACAGTACTCATCCATGGTATTATAGCAGCCAATCACCTCCCTTACTCCAACTTCCACCCACTCCGCTTTTCTTCCTCTCCACTTGTTTTTCTCCATTTTCTCAGCTCTGTAGGTCACAACATGGATGCATTTACCTTTACAGGAACGTCACACGGATGACATTTATCTGAAAGCGGTAAAAGCTCACTGCCACTTTGTCTGAGACTTGAGGAATTTCAGCTGGATTCCTCCAAAGCCACCTCGTAGTAATTAAACAAAATCTTTAACGGAATATTGAAGAAATGTTCTGCAGCAATTTAGGCCAAACCTGATAGGTCTGAGTGCCAGGACCAAATGAGAAGAATGAAATAAGGGAATCATGACAAAATAGCCCCAAGTAAAGGAAATGGCCGTGTACCTCCTGCTGAGCATTGATCAGTTGCCAAAGGGGCTAATTGATAATGCATTATTAGCTGCCTCCACATAATGGGACTTGTATTTTATCCCTTCCTTCATTGCTGGAGGGGAGCAAGGATTTGGCAAAGAAGCACTGAAAAACAGATGGGAAGGTGAATTGTTCCTGTGACACATCTGCCAGCTCTTTCTATTAGACCTCTCAGGGCGGTCAGGTGAGAGTGTGCATCCATGTTTGTGAAAAGAAATACTGTCTTCAAAGCACAACACACATTTAAATATGTGAGGGAAGTCAAGGTGGATTTAATGGAAGCTTGTGTTTGTCTGGCTTTAAGATGACAGAGCTGTAGCAATATATCCAGCTTAGTAGACCAGACAATGCAGTATGTTGGTTCTTGAGAATAAGTTAAAACATGGTTTCATTAATATGTTTTGGAAGCAACTGAGACATTTTCTCTTGGGTTACAAATCATACCTCATTTTCTGCAAATCTGAAGGACGGATGAGAAGAAAGCATTTTTTCCCCAGGTATTAAAGATGGAATATGCTCTGCAGAGCACATTTAGAGTGTTTTAGAATGACGACTACGATCCAACCTCGGAAAACTGATCAAATATTTTAACACACACTTTGTGGGGTGGCTTTCCTAGAAGAGTTGAAGCTTATATAGCACAGAGTTCCCATGCAGTCTTGCGAACCCTTAAATATTTCCCTTGAGTTTTCACAAACAAAGCTGGACAATGAAAATAGAGAAAAAGTTCTTAAAGTCGTATCAGTCCATCCATCCATCCCATTGGTTTTGCTATTTGATGGCCATACATGTCTTGTCTTTAAAGTTGGACTTTCAGCTCACATTTAAATCTTGATCAACATCTGACATTTACTGTGCATTTGGCAGCATTTCATATAGTATATGGTAAAGTTTGTTTTCACACTTTGGAAATGTGCTAAAAAGCAACTTTTTGCACAAGAAACCCAGAAGCAGGAACAATTAAACAATTAAGATGCAACCAGCTGACACAAGAGCCACATGTCTTGGTGTTTATGCTTAAGATGTGCTTATATTTGGTAATTTATTTGGCTTATGTTCCTGTGAAGTTGGTCTTGACAAGCAGGAATAAAATTTTTCAAAATTAACTGCAATTAGTGGAACAAAAGTGGGAGAAAAAAAGATAATTACCATTTGTCAAAAAACAACGCTGCCGTTCTACTCTCCCACACGCTGCCGTTTGTCCTCCCACCAAAACATACCCCACGTCAGCCTCACACTTCGCTTTCTCCCAGCTAATTTCACATTCGTCAGCCTCACAAAAGCTGCGCCCTTGCCTGGAAGTTGGAATACATTCGGCAATTTTAGAAGTTCTTTCTTCCTTCCTTCCTTTTTTTCTTTCTTTCTTTGTTTATTTCTCTCTTTGTCTCTTTCTTTCTTTCAGCATTCATTTATTACCCTCATCTAGAAGAGACAGACATGTTATCAATACAGTCCTTGGAGCTTTCATTTGTCGTGTGGGTGTGTGTGTTCAAGTGGGGCAACAAAAGTGTTTAAAAGTCTTTCAGATCATGATGAATAGTTTTCTCAACACAGAAAGCTTTAGTTTTGCAGCAGAAATTATTCTCGTAAATGTGCTTAACAATAAGGAATGCATCAAGGTTGTCAAATGTAAAGTTTCCAAAGCTTTAACCGAGACACATGAATGAAATGAGGCCTTACTGCAGCAGCACAGACAGGTTGTATTATTGAAACCACTTATGCTTCACAAATAGAAACAGTTTCTCAGGTTCACCAATGTTCCTTAAACTTTGCTTTCTTAAAAACTCTGAGCGTAGGGCAGAAAGGAGCAGATAAACTCCCTTCCTGCTTTGGTATTTTATCAGCAATGATCTCTGATGCTTTTCCTCGGTCTATTTTTTGCTTTTACTGTAATGTAATGTTATCTTTCTACTTACCTCCACATCCCTGGGAAATGAAAGAAGCGAGTGTTTATGCTGACAGTGGGAGGCAAAGTGGGAGTTTGTGGTGTCAATCAACACCTGCTCTGCTCAAATTCGTTTAAAAATAGTGGGGCTGGGAGGTGTACTTAGGTGGCTGACAGCTAAATAGTCCTTGGAGATTGTTTTTGATAGACAGAGGAACTTGGTGGCTGACAGTTAATGCTTTGTGTGTTTGGCCCCAAGGAGACTTCCAGTGTGGGGATTTTACACAGTCCTCAAACAAACATCAGCTTGCTGCTCTCTTCTTTTTAAAATAAAAAATAAAAAGCTGAAAGCTGCAGGGTGTCCTGACGATGGGATATTTGGTGCTGCAGTAAAAGGACTATTTTATGCAGTGATGGAGGAAGAATAGCTTCAATTTCCTCATGAAGTGCTGAATGAAACATAAAAAGGAGCTGAAAATTTATTTTCTGGAAGTCTCTCAAACGATGTGGGTGCATGTGAAACCACAGGCGTCCAAACATGTAAGTCCTTATTGTGCATTCAGAACTCACATCAATGTACAGCGGATGGACAGCGTACCTCAAATAGAGTCTGAATTAGGGTCAGTTGGGTGATGGAGTAGAAAAACAGGCAGAAAATAAAAAACTGTGGTGGAAAAAAGAAGTCCAGTTGTTTTCAACATTTTTCAATTTTGTCAACATGTATGTGATCTGGAAGAAAATTTTGTGATGATCCTGTTTGCCGCTTACACACTTAAAAGAAAATTTAAAGGACGAAACTCACATGTTTTAGGGCTTGTTCAATGAGGCAAGAACAAAAGAAAAGGGCCTGGTCAGGACTGCGTCCTGAAGCCATTCTTAGTATTTTATGATTCAACTGAATAATTCATCTCTGTTGTTTTAGATCAAGAGTTTGTTTCCCGAGAATGTTTATTCTGTGTCCCAGCTCCTTTAGAAATCTCAAAGCGGCTGGTACTGACTAAGAAATCAATTGGTAGAAGTGTATTGTTTTAAAGTTGGACCAGCTTAAACTAAAGGGAAGTAGCTGATGCATAATTAGCTCAAGCAACATACAATGGGAAAACGTCCATGCACCCTTCGAACCATCCGTCTTGCTGATCTCTTTGGTAGTATATGTGGTGATTTCATAGCGATCAAATCAAATATTTACTGTGTAAACAAAAGACACAAAACCTTTTTATTCTTATTGTTTGACATTAATGAAAAATGTTACTCTTTTGTCAGAATTACCAACATTATTTCTATTTGCTGTGGAGTGTGAGAGGGAATTTTGTTGGAAAACTTTTTATTACTTTCTTCAAATTTAGAAGTTTACATACTTTCATATGACCATGCCTTCGAACAATTGAGTTTCTGATATGTTCATTCACATCACTGATTAAATTGAGGCACACCTAAAAGTACACTCCGTTTTTTGTGAGGCATCAATATACCAAGAATGTAAATAAGAGAATTATGAACCACCACAAATCTACTCAGTCCTTGGGTGCAATTTCTAAATGCCTCGTTCAAGTGTTCAAACTATTATATGCAACTGAAAACACCATAAGAATGCCCAGCCATCATACAGTTCAGAAGAGAGACGGAAACTGTGTCCCATTGATTAACTTGTTTTAGTGTGAAATAGGAACATCAACCCAAGAACACAAGCAAAAGACCAATTTAAGAAAAGAAAGACTTATTTTGACATAATGTCAGAGGAGATATTGTCTTTTTGTCCAGCATGAACACTGCACTTCACATTCTCCACATTTATAGCCTTACTATAAATTTTATAAAAATTAATCTCTTTTCTCAAAATTTCACAAACAAATGCACAGTTATGACAATGTGCTATAAGGTTTTTGAATGTTTTACAAATGTATTAAAAATAGAAAACCAAGAAATCACGTTTACTTACATATTTACCTTCTTTACTTAATACTTTGTTGATGCACCTTTGGCAGCAACTACGGCATCAAGTCTTTTGAAACATGAAGCCACCAGCTTAGTTCACCAATCTTTAGGGAGTTTCATCCTTTCTTCTTTGCAGTTCTTCTCAGACTGAAGGGTTGTGAAAACTTATATATGTGTGAAATGTTGGTTTTCTATTTTTAGTAAATCTGCAAAACATTGTCATAATGGATTATTTTTGTGTAGAATTGTGAGGAAGATGCTTAAAATAATGCAGTTTGGAATAAGGCTATAACAACACAAAATGTGGAAAAAGTGAATATTTGAATACTTTAAAAGTTTATTGCCTGTTTTATCCTTTACATCAATAATTTTATAATTGAAATATATGATGTATTGAAAAACTGCGATGGACTGGTGACCTATTCAGGGTGTACCCCACCTCTCGCCCATTGACAGCTGGAGATTGGCACCAGCGCCCCTTAAGGGTGTAAGAAAATGGATGGATGGATACATTTAAAAATAAAAATAATTACACAACAATTATTTTAAAAACCGTTTGCATATTCAAATAAGCAGTCATCTAAAATATTCAAGCAGTACATCTGCACTACAATCCAATATGCCCTCCAAGTTTCTCCTTTGAGTTCAGGGGCCCAGTCTGTACTTTCACCCCTTCTTCTCAATTTTCAGCATACGGTTATTTATAAAGTGCACACTGTCTGTCTTGCATCTGCTGTGTTAATATTTAATGGTCACATCTGAACAAAGAAATAAATATTTAAAAGCTCAATCCGTGCTTCATCTGCTGCACTTCAGTATCCTGCGTCACTTTATGGTTGAGGCTGGAGTCGACAACATGGCTCGAGCTCGGTCAGGAAGCTTGTAAAATTAGCTTCATGTGACCGCCTGTGTAGGTGGGGATTTAAGCAGATTATGTTCTGAGACTGTTAACAGTTTCCAGTTGTTATTTTATCTGTAAAATTGTCTTTTCTCTCTCTAATTGCCGGTATTAAGTTGGTTTTAATGGGCTTTGAGAAAACTATCCATCACTCACCCAGAATTTCATTTTAAGACTAAAACAAATCCCGATTCTGTAGTTTTTCTGTGTCGTGACAAGAAAGTTGTAATAGTTGTTTCATAATTTCCATTGTTTTACTCCAATTGTAGAAACTGTCCAGACGTCTTCTATTAACTTTGTTATGGCTGCTTCAATTTAATTCACAGCATTTAATTTAAACAGTGCAGATGGTTAACCTTTACCCCTAGGGACTAAAATAGTGTTGCCATAAATCCTAAAGCTTAGATCTTCTCAGGTTATTTGTTTTTTTACTTCTGATCAGCACAGAAGTGTCACCAATTAACATCTCTCCTAGTGATGTCAGGTTTGCATCTTTCCTGGAAGAGGAAATCGAGGGCTGCAAGCTGAATATGCGTCTATCTTTCATCTTCTGCAAATACTATGACAATAAAATCCAGCTGTGGCTATTCACAGTTTTTCAACTTGTGTTTCTCAGTGCTGAATTCACTTTGTCACAAGTTTTTACACAATCAATAATGGCAGTCTGAAAGTGTCTCAAAGCCAAAAAGGTTCATTTGTTTGTCACAACTTAGTTAAAACATTGAACTCACATTCAAAGTTTAAGACACTATTAAGAGTGCTTAATGCATTTTGAACGAATAATTGAGAAATAATAGAAAATTAAAACGAGGAATGTGGCAGAGACCAGCAACAAGTACTGCACCAAAGATGGAATCTGAACCACATTTTGACGTGCATAATCAAAAACGTCAGCCTTGACTTGATCCCACGCTCCAAAGACTTGAGCACTAGACCTGGGACTTGAGTCTGATTAAACAATCTTTATCTCATGTAATCAGGGGTAAAATGTTGGTAAGTGTAGGTAACTTGAGCAAATGATTGAAGTTGTCCTTTCTGAGTCACCACAGTTAACAGGCAGCTTCCATATTCGTCTGTTGTCGTTAAATGCTTTTCTTGAGCAAGTAATCAAGCAGGAGACTACAAGTTTGTTAGAGCTTTACTTTTTCCTTTGTACATAAATGCGTATTTTTATTTACACTGTTGTAAGTGGGATTTTAGAAAATAGCTTCTGCTTCTCTGTTTGTAGAACCCAAAAAGGTATTTACTTTACCTCTTCCACCTGTAGCTAGATTTATGTGAGCCTTGTTGTATTTTCTCCCCACTGGAACTCGCCACAAAAGATAAGGATGAAACTCCGTTACGTTCAAGGTTGTGACTTCCCAAATAGGAGCTACAACGCTAAGCCAGAAATGTTGGTTCCCAGACTTCCTGTGAGAAACTTTGTTAAAACCCAAGTATAAAAAAATAGTGACTCTCTGTCTAGTTAGAGCAGACCAGACTGAACAGACACTGGGCACGTCGGCTTGCTATTATCATTCTTGCAAAAACTATTAAAGTGCTGTTTTGAGTTAAAATCACAGATCTCTGCTTGGTAACTAAGACTGACAGCTGTTCATTTTATTAATTTTTACATTATCAACTTATTTTCTGAAGTTGTTAAACAAGATCTGATAAAAAATTTTATTCATAACCTACAAATATGCAGCATTAAAGACAAATCAGAGGAGATACATCCTCTTCATTTCAGTCATTTCAAACTATATTTGGACTTGAAAAGTACAGAGTCATTGAATAAATTACAATGTCATTGAAATGTTTATTTATTTCAGGAACTTTATTACTAAGTGAATCACAACATATAGATTAACTACACACAGATGGATGTTTGAAAGCCATTATTTTTGTTCATTATGATGATTTTCTGCTTACAGAAAATCCCGTATTGGATATCTTTCAGTCTTTTTGTATTTGTGACCATTTTCTACATTTTAGTGCAAGACAGATGTCAGAACCTCTCAAGTAAAGCAAGTGGCGCCTAATTTCTTTTTAATTTTATTCTGTTTTATCTTTGGCCAAAATCTTCAACCTTAAAGTTTTTCTGAACCTTAAAGCTTTTTTATTGAAAAGGCAGGAAATGCTTTCATTAATTGCAAAGCAAAATTATTTAATTAAAAAAGCAGAAAATAAAAAATCTAAAGACATTTTTTTAAAGGGTCACACAAATGTGTCTTAAGATCTATCTATCTATCTATCTATCTATCTATCTATCTATCTATCTATCAAAGATATGGGTCATTATTTCTTTGAAAAAGCATAAGTCACTGGATTTTTGGGGTGTTGTTTACTATTAGATAAATAAAAAATATGGTGATTAAAAGACAAAATATTGTTGTATCTAACTTTTTGCAATTATTTGTACTTCCCTGCATATTTTTTGAAACAACTCAAAATCATCCTATTTAAAAAACATCCAAGTGCATTGACCGCCTGTTCTTACAGTTGCAGGCCACACACAATCATACTTTGAACTCCCCTGATGAGAGCAGATAATGCTTAGTTGTCGGTAAGCGGTTTTTATAGTGAAGCTGTTACGTTATGCATAATGTGTACAATAAATACAGAAAGGCATAAAATAAACACAGAGAAGTTTTGTATTTAATGTATCAGTCTTCATCCATATTTCCGTTGGCTATGTTAGGGACAAAAACAAACCAAAGAAAGAATGCAAGATGTTTGAAAAGAAGGCCTTCATAGTGGTTGTTCACCCCCAGGGCTGTTTACTGAATGCTGTTTGTTGTGTTCGGTATTTACATTCGCCTACACACCTTCATTGGATTACCAAAAAGTTCTGCTCTTCAAGTCAGACAACACTGCCGGCCAAAGGCACAAGAGGGCCCAAGCGATTGCACGAAGGGAGGGGAGAACCGTAATGCAATTTGTTTGGATCACCTCGCAACCAGACTGGAGCCAGACTGGTTTACCTTCTCCAGCTTCCCTTGTTTACATCAGCACCCAAGGAGGAGGGAAACGTGTTAGTCTGGGCAAATTATCATGGCTTTTATGTGGGTAACGTTCTATCAGATCCTCCCACTCCGCAAAGTGTAATGGAAGCAGAAGCAAAGTGCTCAAGGCCCTCGCCTCTGACGTGTTCTCATTCTCGCCAGGACAACGTGTGTGTGGGAGATAAAGGAGCAGGTCCCAGACACTTCCTGCCTGAAGACTGTGGCTTCTAGAACATTCTGCTCTTGCCAATCATCAGGGTCAGGATATTGGATGGAGAGTAATTACAACAAGGGCACTTTGGTAAGGGCGCGGTGGTAAATCACAGACTTACCTCTGCGATCGGGAGTGCACATGTGTGTGTGTGTGTAACGTTTCGGAAAAGGTTAGGCAAACTAATTATGGAGGGACAGTGTAAATAGAAAAATCCATGGCTTTGAATCAATGTCCATTTGATGTAATCACTTGTGACCTTTGTGCGTTAGCAAGCAACCAAACATGATTATGAAATATGCAGGTGGAGACTTGATTTTAATGTCTGCTGTGTGATGTCTTTGCTCTGTGACACAGAAAGTCTATTTTGATGTTTTTCAATTCAAATCATTATCACATTTCGAACCTGTGAACACCTGTGCAGGGAGAAACACAACGGCATCCTGAGCTGCTGAACGATTCGGTGTGCTGTTGTCTCATACAGACATGGCACAGATTTTCTTCTTTTTTTTTTTTAAGTGATTGTCTCACTCTTCTGAGTAGGAGCGGTTCAACAATCTCACCATGCAATGATCTCAAGTAAAACTGCCTTAATTTCTAAAAAAAAAAAAAAATAAGATAGAGGGTATAAAAATGTTCTTTATTATATCCATTATATATATTCTGGTACTTATCCTTATTATTTAATCCATACAAAATTTATCAATTCAATTTTAACTGCTTATTGTACAGACTATTTTAGCGCAATAAGAAATTCAACTTAAAAAGACATTATATACTCTTGGGTTGATGAGAATGAGATTATAAAAGATTTTGGAAATTTTGGGGGGTAAAATTCAGAATCCAAGTTTTTGGTTTGTTTGAATGACTCAAATTGTGTTTAAATAATTTACCATCGGTGTTAAGTATTGCCGTCCTGTTTATGCCTCTTTATTTCTGACGCATGGAGATCAACCCTTTTCTTTATCTTACTCATAGAAAAGACAAGATTCTTGGAAAATGCTGGCTTTCTCATTTAATGCTTCTCATAATTAACTGTTTTAAAGTAAAGTCTCTAATTCTGTCCGGTGACTTTTACATTCAATCCTGGTTGAATTGAGGTAATTCAACCATTTTCTTCAACCATGAATAAAATGGCTGAACTGCCTCCTCAGCATGCAATCAATTTCTAGAGTCCAGTTAAGCCTCACTAGTTACCTGATTCAGGCGTGTTGAAGCAGAGACACATCTAATGTATGAAGGACAATCGGCCCTGAGGACCAGGATGTTGAACAACCGTACGTGGCTCATGTTGCTCACAGATTATTTGAATCTTATCTGTCAGTGTCTCACAGATTTTGTTATGAAAAGCCAAAATGCTGCCACACAAATAATGTAAACATGGTGGAATCTTCTTCTGTGCTTTTGCATCCATCTGTCAGTCTCATCATTGAAAAGTCTTTACTATTTTTCTCCATCAGAACAAACAGGCAACAAAAAAATTATTTGAAAGCAGTTTAATAGCATATCATATTATAGTCACTTTGATTACAAAGAATATTGATTCTGCTACAGCATTAAACCTCACCCTCTCTCAAAGTGCTACTGTCTCTTCACAGTTTTGTTCAGAGAACATTTTATGTCTTCAAAGACTGTTTAGGAAAGACTTCATTGTGTCTGTTTCACCTCTTCTTGATAATTATATGTTTGAAGTCAAAACATTTTTTGGAAACTTCTTGTTCTTGAAACTTTATGACTTAGCTAACACTCTATTGATATGATAATATACATACATTTTCTGACTCTGTAAAGCATTTGCATCTCCTAACTTACCACTCAATAGCCTAAACAGTAAAGTACAAGTGGTTGACAGTAAATTATAATAAGGAAAATCAAGCAGTTGGATATCAATAGATACATGCAAAGTTTAAGTTATTATTTTATTTATTTCACTCATCTAAAAAGGTCTGTTTTCTGTTTTGTTTTGTTTTTTTATCTGAAAACATCAACAAGAAGAACAAGGCGCAGGTTCATGTTTATACTTCATGCATTTTGGATCTGAAAAGGATTTACCTCATTTTACTAAAATGAAATATGTTCTACTCTTGCCAAAAGAATATAGCTACTCAGGATATAAGGCTTGTTTTGCAAAATTTCTTCTTTCACGACTTGCCAAACATTTTCAAAGGGTGACATATCTAGATTTCTGCTTGGACAGTTGAGCACTCAAACTCTTTTTCCACACTGCCAAATCTTGAATGTGCACATAAAGAAAGCACAAAAAGTGCAGTTCATGCTTAGACTTACAATATGAGCAAACTCGGTCACACAAACATGGGGGGGAAAAGCACAAATGAAAGAACAGTCTCAATAGGGCTGTGTGCCATCTTTTATATTTGAACATGAGTCAGATTACGTCTGTTTGTGTGATGATAAATAATTGGTTTGTTTACCTGACTGTTCTAAAGACATCTGCTCACAAATATGAGCTTAGCAGAGAAAATATTCAGAGGCTTGATATACATGGAAAAATTACACACAGATGATTTTATTCCACCCATCATATAAATTAGACACAAAATACGGTAAGGGAGCACAGGACTACATGGAGCATACAGTATGCTCGCAAAAGTATCCACACCGCTTGAACTTCTTCATATTTTTTACATTACCACCACCATCTTTAATGTATTTTTGGGGGGGATTCTTGTGTGAAAAAACTACGTAAAGTAGCACATAAGGTGAAGGAAGTGGGAGGAATGAAATAGTTGGCATTTAGAAACATAAATCTTTGGTCTTAACTCACATACCCTTAAATAAAATCCAGCGCACAAGGCCTACTCACTGAGCCAGCTTCTCCTTCAGGTGTATAGATCAAAATTCATGTGTTAGATTTTTTAACTCGGCGCTAAAGCCAGTTGAGAATATGTGACAAGACTTGAAATTTGATAGTTAGCTCCAAATGGACTTCGGCAATTTTGCAAAAAAAAATGATGAAAATATCTGTCTCTAGATGAGACATACACCAAATGACTCCTGCTATTAGTACATTGATAGGTGGTTCTGTAAAGCATCAAATTGGGGTTACCTAACAAAGACGTAAGCCATATTTTTTTGAAATTTTATTTGTGGGAAAAAATGTTTGAAATTATGAATGATTACCCTTTCATTTCAGAACAGACGGATGCACATTCTTGTCCATCCATTTGTAGGTCTGAAGTGAATTGATGCTTGTGGGTGTAATGAGACAAAATGTAAAAAGAAAAAAAAACCTCAAGGAGCACAAATACTTTTACAACTATAATGTCTGTCTGTCTTCAAGCTGCTATAACACATGGCAAATGTGTTTCGGCATTTTCCTTTTTAAAATTAAAGTAATTCTTCTGTTCTGAGAAAGACAATCTCTAAATAACAAATCTTAAACCAAAAAAAAAGTTTTTATTTATTTTTCACTTTAGCATTAACAGTTCCTTCACAGTTGGATAAATTACCCACACTACATTCATTAAAGCACCCGGATGAATTTCAGAGGCTGGCTTTCAAACTTTGTGCTGATAACAAGCCAAACTTTTCTTCTTATTTTTTGCAAAACTTAAGTTGTTAGACCAAAAGGCAGTTTTTCATTTTCACTTTCCTAAAGCCATCCTACTACAGAATATTATTTCCCCAAATATTTTTTTCCTTAAGCATGGCTTATATTATATGATTTGATATTATATACTTTGATATTATTATATTTTTGTAAGCCATTTCTAAATTGTTTAACTATCTCAGTCCCTCTATGGACCATGAGGAATTATCTTTTTTATGCCCCTTTAGCCATATTACAAGTTACCGGATCATTTGTGAGATATTTTAGCCGTTATGTTGCTCGTATCTTCTCCATGTACAGATCTTTTTGGAGACTGTTCACATTTGACTCAACGTTTTCATGAGAAATCTTCCACCTTATAGATCCAACTCTAGCGCCACATTTGAAACCAACACTAATAGTAATTACTCAGTGAAATTTCAATAAATAACATTTCAGTCAGATTTCCTAACTTATATAAAATGTTAAATATTTAAATGAATTGATTAGCATAAAATATTTAATAAAGGAAATTTTACTACATTTTTTTTTTTTTACCATAGCTTCACTTTTTGTATTAATTTAATTAATTTAGATTTACTTAAAATTTATACCCATGTTGACTGGATAAAAATGATCTTTCACGTTTCTGAGATCATTCAGGAAACCTGTGAGATTATCTGAGGAGGTATTTCATACTGTAGCCTCCATTAGAGTTTCTTCTAGCCAACACTATTTATTCTTTTCAGTTTGCAATCGATGCTCGTCAGTCTCCTTGGAGTGGCATTGGACTGAACCTCTCCGGATTGATTGGAGCACTACCTGCGCTCATGTTTGTCAGCCATGAATAATCTGTAACGACATTCGGTCCATCAGCAGGGGCCTTGCAGTGTGCATTCATTGTGGAAAATGGACAGCTCAATCAAAAGAAGCTCTTGAAAAGCTGGTCATAACCGGAGGCAGAACCTTGACCCAGAACACTGTCCTGCCAGCAGCCCTGAACGGAAAGTCCGGGTGTATTCCTGGTGAACTCAGTGCTTGTTTTGGCCCCGCCCATTCTGCTCCTTCCTCTCTTAGCTGTTTAATAGAGCCATGCTTCACTCAGAAGGCCATGCTATCCTTGTTAGGAGACAGACACTTATGGCAGCACCTGCCATTGTGAGCTCCTTGGAGTCAGCTAGCATAGGCCACCCATCATTGTGCTACTTTACATGGTAATGGAAGTTTGAAGACTTGATCAAAAGGCAGTAATACCCTTGGCTCTGTGACCCAAGGTTACCTTTTGAATACTCACACAGGGTTCCTACAGTCTTGAAAACTAGTTTGCTTAAGTAAGTTTACTTCTTTAAAATAAATACATAAATTCTTAAGGAGTAAACATCTAATTCATTATGTATAAAACACACAGTGCATGTCACCTAAAGAAAACTTTTAATAAGTCAAACCCAAACATTCTATTCATCCATCCATCCATCCAAACATCCATCCATCCATCCATCCATCCATTTATCAGTTATTTTACACTTATGTGAGATTGTATGAAGTAGCAGCCCAGGGTAACAAGTTCAAGAAGGAAACCCAAATAAGGTTCAGGAACTGTGTCAATCTCTAGGTGTTCATTGTTGATCCCAGGGTGTTTCAATCCCAGAAGGGATATGTATTATTATATTATTTTTATTTATTTATTTTACTACTATTAGAGTCTTGCAATTACATTTTGCTCAATGTGTACATTTTAAATGTACAGTTAAAAGACAATAAAGCCTGTTTATGTTTATGTCTATTCTATCCAGTAAGTTCTGGATCTTGCTCAGGTTTTCTGCATACACAGACATCCACTTGAATGTAAATCAGATACTGGATGTGTCTCAGTTGATTCCTTTCAATGCAATGTAGCGATGGCTCTTCTCCCAGCAACCCAAACATAACTCAGATCCTGATGCCATTACTAAGACTTAATCGACTAACCCTTCAGAGGAAGCTCATTTTAGCTACATTTATCCAAGGAGCTTGTTCTTTTAACATGATAATCATGAAAAACGTTTTTAATGTAAATTAAGAACTTCAGCTCAGCTCCTTTTTCACCATGACAAAGAGCTGTGTGCTGATTACATAAGATGAGACCTTGAAAAAGATTCCAAGGTCACATCACAGAAACTCAATAAACTTTCATATTATTTGGTGAAGATAACTTTCTGAACTTCTGAATTGGAGCATCGGAATGAGAAGGAAAGGGGATTTTAAGCAACTTGATAGTAACTTTGTTCTTGGGGCCAGAGTGGCTGGTGTGAATCAGAAACCTCTGACCTATTCAGAACTTCACCCAGATTCATCTTTTGACAGAGAAAAGAGAAAATATCCAGTGAGCAGCAGTTGTGTGGATGAACGTCAGATTAGTCTTAATGTCAGCTACAACATTAATCTGGAAAGGTCAAAGTTTGACTTAAATGGCATGAACGCATGGGTCCCTCCTGCCTTGTATCAATTGTTCAAACTGGTGGTGATGGTTATAATGGTGAGGGAGATTTCTTGGCCCATTCTGGGCCTTTCAGTGACAGTTGAGCATTGTTTAAATAGTGTTATAAGCTGTGTTCCTCAATATATGAACACAGTTCACATCTTCTGATGGCTGCCTGCTGCAGGATATAACAGGATTGTTTCTCAAACAATTCTCTAGAAGAAATTTTACTGTACTTCAGTGCGCTCCATAGTGACCAGACCTCAAGACAATAATACAAGTGAGATTTGATAGATCCCATCTTGTCCCCTTATAAGACCATTTCTGGGCAAGGTTTCTGATGTTTTCTTGAATGTTTGCCATGAAGAATTAAGGCACTTCTGAATGAAAACGGTGACCGTATTGGCAAGCGCCATTCCTCACTTGCCACCATCTTGAAGGCATAAAAAGTTCATCTGAAGATGTAAAAAATGGCCCAATATTGGCTGAAAAGTTTCACCCTGAAAAAAATATCTAGAATTTAAAAATGGAAACAGTACACAAACCCTCCATTTTACAGGGCTTACACATTCTAAATACAGCACATGCTGGTATGTATCTGCACGTTTTGTTTTCTCATTTTAACATTCTGTTTAGCTCCAAACTTGTTTCTGACACTTTGACCTGGTGTCTGGGCGTCTTACCTCTATCAGAGCTAAATTTGCAGATAATTGCATTGTTAGTAACTTTGAAAGCAAGCTCTAGGAACCTGAGGTGACGGTGATGACACCGATACCATCTGTTTGAAAGAAGATCCAAGAGAGGAAATAGCACACTTCCAGTTTACTTTTGACTTGTTGCCAGGATGTGCAGACAGTTCATTCGCAAAAGCGTTCATCTGTGATGTCTCGCCTTAACCATTGTGAACTCTTTTCCTTGAAAACGGTGCACGGCCCTGATGTAGACTCGCCCAGCCCTAATCCTCCTATATCCACTGATGAGTCTTACCCTCACACACAGAAGGGGCATCGCCTAATTGAATTTCCTTGCTCACAATGAACACACACTCAGGACCTGCAAGTTCCAGTCCTTGCCTTTGATAAGCAAATGACCCCTATGGAATTGAGGTCAGAGCCAGCAAAAACAAGAGTGAGGGGGAGAAAAATAAAGTCCTGCACTCAGACAAGCCCAATATCGACTCACCCAGGATTGAGTCCAGGGATGTTTACCCTGTGTGTGTTGAGCCCCTGTTGGCTCAGGGGAAGATTCCTCCTGCCCACACACACATCCGGAGAAAGACGTCTGAACGCTGACAGTGTGACCTCTTTCCTTTTGTTAACTTCTCACACATTTGAATGGGGTGCATGTGTAAATAATGTTGTCGCTGCCGCTGTCTGAACACAATAAACTGAACGTAGACACGTCTTTTGTGTGTGTGCAAATGGATCTAGTGTTAGATTGAATTCTGTTGCTGGACAACTTTGCAAAAAAGCAGCATCATACAAATGTGAGGTCAGGTTATTCATGAACTCAGACGCTCTGCATCTACGCTGGTCTTCTTAAAACTGTGGCTGTCTGGAGGAATAACAGAGTGTTTTAACCTGACCCCATGGCCCAAAAGCTTTTACTGATGCTCCTTTTTGCAAGTTTTCTTTCTCTCTCTTGAGACAACCTAGATTTGAGATGTGATTCACTCACTAACTCTTAAACACTGTCTAAAATGTCATGGTTGTTACTATGTGTCTTCAACAGTCAAACTTAAGCTGTGACTCACATTTTCATCAACATGTCTACAGGGCCACAATAGGAAAGCTCTGTTGGGAAAGTTGGGAAAAACCCATTACACAAGCAAGATTTATCCTCACTTGTTTTTGCCTTTTTCAGAAAAGAGCTGGTATGTAGTTCAGCAGATGAAAATACCTGTTGTGAATCAGTTCTGATGGAAATTTTGCTCTTGACTGGTCATATGAACGATCAGCTGTTTGTGTCTGCAGAGCAAGAACAGCCAATACCTGCTCACATAAAGGACAAAGAAGAATACAGTCAGTTCACATCTGTCTCCCCATTCATATTGCTTATATTCATATATCTGGTTGTGTTTTAGAGACTGCAATTTGCATTTTGGTCCATATTTATACTGCAAACCCTTTACATTGGTTTCACAATAAATGTGAATTGTATGTATGTACATACAATGGCATGCTCTGCTGTGGTGAGTGAAGAAAAACAAGTTGTTGCAACGTTGAGAGATATAAAGTGTGTCTTGCATATTTACTACACAAAATGCTAGATCCTTTTATTTTGCATATGGTATGCTGACAAAGTGATTAAAGAGCCAACAAGGAGGAGAAATTATAAGCAAGCCTGCAGAACACCATGTTGCTAACAATCACAGAACGAAGGGGGAATTGTTGCTTGAAGGGCCAGGATGACAGAAAACATAAAGATTATCGGTGGATTTTAGGGTCTCATTTAAAACAAAAACACACTAAGTAGTCAATGAACCATCCAGTCTTTTTTATTTGGTATTCTTGTCTCATAAAGACAGAGTTTAAAGCAGATTCTGATGTATATGTTGTTTTACTTCCAGTGTATGAGGTCTTGCTTTGTAGAGAAAGCAACATTTTCATAGTAGATGTTCTTTGTTGACAAAAAAACATTGTTTTCCAGCCAAAATCAAAGATATTTAAAAATCTTTAAAAGCATTTATTCTTGAGAAAAATGTCTTTTCAGTAGCATTTAAAGCTTGTTAACAGTGGAAAGCAGACATTTACTTTTAATATTGCTGTAGAGCTGATGGAAAACAATTTCAAAACTTATTTTTAACCATAGGTAAGCATGGCTAATCTGATATTATAGCTTAGCAATCTTACATTTTCTTAGTTTTATTTTTGCCAGAACATACATTTGAAACAAACAGTTTAACAACATACAGTATATCTCTGAGGATTTTTGATAATGTGTCAGAAGATTATGTCTTTTTAGTTGTTTTGATTTTTGTAAAATATTATTTGGAATCTAACAAGTTGATATTAGCTTGTAAAATTAGCCGTCCATCCGTTAGTGTTTATTATTATTATTATTATTATTATTATTATTATTATTATTATTATTTCAGAGATAGACACATCAACTTGTTACTAATGTTTCACTGCATGGTTACCTGAAAAAAAAGTTATGACTGGCTTTTCCTACCAGTCAACTTTGTCTTTTTTCAAACAAAAGATCAGAAGATAAGAGAAGAAGAAAATTTAGTAGGTCCTTCCTTAAGAAGTTGTACATATAGGACTGGAGGACTTGTATGCATATTGCAAAGACGACTGAAAGTTAGTATACTGTGTAGTTCTTGCTGATTTTAGCATTTTCATCTGCGGTGTCTCCATTTTCAGCTGTTCGACACAACAATGTTTTAATCAAACCAGGAAATTTCAGACAAGTTCACTGGAACAGAGAAACGTAATGGGTGAAAAGCTAACATTGAATTTAGTGGTTTTGTTAACAGTCTGTGAGGAAGTTGCCAGAGAAGCTCATTCTAATACTTTAGATATGGAATTCAAGCTGTTTTGTTTCCTGTTTGTCAGCCTCTTCTAAATTTCCTCGCAGCGCTACAGAGGCAAGCATATCATGGCTGAGCACAACCCACTAAGTTGCCCCTTGCGCTCCAATAAAAATTAACTCACCGGGGTTCCAGCTGTAAGCCCAGGATTCCTGTGGTGTCAATCACATAATCACCCTTTAAATTTTTCACTGTAATTTTACTGAGGTTTGGGATTTGAGCTCATTTATAAATGGGCCGCAGATCAAACCGAAGGCTGAGGGAATCGTGTCATGTTTTAATTATCATTTAACAAGAATGTAACGTGCAGGAGAAAACGTGTAAAACTTCTCTTCCCTTTTTTAAACACTAAAACATCTGAGGCTGCTTAGCAGATTATTATAAGTTTGTATTAACCATAATTGTGAGGATAATTTATTTTTTTTGTAAATAAGTAGTTTCTGTACTGGCCTTCTTTCAGTAGGGATCAAAAAGTTGATATTTTTCACCTTCAAAAGAGGTAAACTTTTAAAAACAAAAAGATGCATAAAATATACCCCACCTGATTGTTATTAAGTGGCTAAAATTTAAATTTTCTTTTTCCAAAAATGATGAGATTGTTTTGTCCCTCTTATTAATTGGAGTGAAATTGGACAGAGTGGCTCAGAGGGGTGTTACTGGAAGGTGTCAGACACAGAAAGCAGGTAATTATAGAGACAGGAAGAGATAAGGAAACAGAATGCAATTAGCCTGGCAAGAAGAGCTTCAAATTGCTCTTCTTAGGATTTCTCACCTCAGCTTGCTATTGTTCATGCTATCCATCTCCATACGGATCTGTGGTCCTTTTGCCCTCCAGCTCGGAGTGAATAAGTAGGTTTGCATTAATCAAATACTATATGCATAGCAACGGTAAGCTCAGAATGGCAGTCAGGGCCAAATTTTAAATGTATGTATTCAGGCATGGCTCTCTGTTTTGCACACATAAACTGCTGAGAGCTCAGTGTAAATCAGAGCCATCAGATGTTTTTCTCTACTTAACATCCAAGGCTGAGAGGATTTCTAAGAAATTTATTTGAAATGTAGATTTAAGGCCTTGCTTTACATCAGCAGCTTTTTTTTTTCTCTTGTGTCATGTAAGAAGTTTATGAGTCGCGCCAATAACTAATTCATAATGGCAGATATTGTATTTGGAGCAAAAAAGCTCATTCATTTTCCGCTCAGGTTGGAAATTTTTAAATAGCTGAGCAATGACTCGGTGTTCTCCTAATGTTAGATCTGATTTCAGGATTTTCAGATTCATTTTTATTATGTATAATTTGCTAAATGATACAGAATTATCACGTGGCAAACATAAAAGTAGTTTCACTTGTTAGTTTTTATATTTTAAATGGAAAGTTGGATGCAGGTGTGATGCTGATTTGCAGAAAAGAGAAAGCTGGATTTCTTCTGCTCCATTTGTTCATTCTCTGTACTGCCCATTTTGTTACTCTAGTCATTTGTTTTAGCTTTTAGGTGCTCTCTCAGCCTGTGTCAAACTCTCTGGCTGCAGACTCATGTCAGCACACAAACACACTCCTCCAAAAGGCTCGACTTCAAAGAGACAAAAAGAGAGTAAATGGAAGTTCTAAATAATGCATTTGTTTTGTTTTTGTTTTTGTTTTTTATCTCAATTTCTGACACTTATCGGCAGCATTAAGAAAACAAATAAACATGCAAAAATACCCTTTATCCTGTTTGTCAAATTAGCTGTTGTTGGTGAACAACATTGGTGAAATCCGACAGACAGCATGGGTTGCTGTTGATGCTCCTAGTGGTGCTTTAGGGCTGGATTCACAGCACATGTAGTCACATTTACTGTGATCACATATAGAAAAACCTACTGCACTTAGATACTAATACATGACCGTCTGCCAGTGACCCTCACAGCTACTTGTCACTGAGTGTGGCTGCCGGCAACAGAGCCACTGCTTTTTCTGCAACAGAAACCAAAAGTCACCATATTATTATTATTATTATTATTTTATTTATTTTTTGTTGTGTTGCAAATTTTAAAAAGGCTGAACGTATATGTTTGTTATTGTGGCAGGTGCCACTTCCTCCCGCATCAGATTGGAGCAGCAAATGATCAGTTCAGACACATCAGGAGTGTGAGGGGCGTGGAGGAGTCTCAAAGTGCTTTTATGCAAATGGCCATCAAAGAGAGGTCCCCCACTGAATCTGAATGTAATTGTCTGAGTCATTCCCTTCGGTCGGCCTCCGGTTTCCATTGCAACTGTCAGATGAACGACTGTCTCCCAAACACAAAATATAAGACGGAGCGAAAGCGGAAAGCTCAAGAAAAACATTGCAATCTCCTCTTATTCTATTGTGGTAAAGAGACATGGGCGCAAGTGGGGAGGAGGGGCAAGATCGCAGCTCACTATCCATATATATATATATATATATATATATATATATATATATAGAGAGAGAGAGAGAGAGAGAGAGAGAGAGAGAGCGAGAGAGAGAGAGAGAGAGTATATATATATACACTGCCTGGTCAAAAAAAAAGTCACCACCTGTATTTAACTTCGCAAATAGGTACAAGCCTCCTATTGGATAAGTACTGCATAGGCGATTATCTTTCAGCTGGCAACAAGTTATTTAACCCCAGCTGATGCAATGAGTAACTCCTCATTTCTTAAACAACCATGGCAAAAGACACATCCTGTGGTCGTGGAAAAGACGTTAGTCTGTTTAAGAAGGGTCAAATCATTGGCATGCATCAAGCAGAGAAAACATCTAAGGAGATTGCAGAAACTACTAGAATTGGGTTAAGAAATGTCCAACGCATCATTAAAACTGGAAGGATGGTGGGGAACCATCGTCTTCCAGGAAGAAATGTGGTCGGAAAAAAATCCTGAATGATCGTGATCGGCGATTACTTAAACGTTTGGTCAAATCAAATCGAAGAAAAACAACAGCAGAACTCAGGAGTATGTTTAATTGTGAACGCAAAAGCATTTCCACACGCACAATGCGAAGGGAACTCAAGGGGTTGGGATTGAACAGCTGTGTAGATGTAAGAAAACCTCTAATCAGTAAGGCTAACCAGAAAAAAAGGCTTCAGTTTGCTAGGGAGCATAAAGATTGGACTCTGGAGGAATGGAAGAGGGTCATGTGGTCTGATGAGTCCAGATTTACCCTGTTCCAGAGTGATGGGCGCATCAGGGTAAGAAGAGAGGCAGGTGAAGTGATGCACCCATCATGCCTAGTGCCTACTGTACAAGCCTGTGGGGGCAGTGCTATGATCTGGGGTTGCTGCAGTTGGTCAGGTCTAGGTTCAGCAACATTGTGTGCCCAAAGAATGAGGTCAGCTGACTACCTGAATATACTGAATGACCAGGTTATTCCATCAATGGATTTTGTCTTCCCAAATGGAACGGGCATATTCCAAGATGACAATGCCAGGATTCATTGGGCTCACATTGTGAAAGAGTGGTTCAGGGAGCATGAGACATCTTTTTCACACATGGATTGGCCACCACAGAGTCCAGACATTAACCCCATTGAGAATCTTTGGGATGTGCTGGAGAAGGCTTTGCGCAGTGGTCAGACTCTCCCATCATCAATACAAGATCTTGGTGAAAGATTAATGCAACACTGGATGGAAATAAATCTTGTGACACTGCAGAAGCTTATTGAAACAATGCCACAGCGAATGCGGGCTGTAATCAAAGCTACAGGCGGTCCAACAAAATATTAGAGAGTGTGACCATTTTTTGGTGGCGACTTTTTTTTTTGGCCAGGCAGTGTATATACTGTATATATATATGTATATATATATATATACATCAGGTACGGAAAACCAAGGTAGAAAACTATTGTTAATCAATTCATGTTAAATAAATGAAAAAAAAAATACTTATTAAATATTTGGTCATTATTTCAGTTTGAGTCCGGCAGAACTTATCTGTTCGTTCCCATAGCAACGATCAGAAGCAGGACCCTCCCCAGAACCACAGTGACCTCACTGATGAGGTCACAGATGACATCATGAACATCACCAAAGATCAAAGAAGTTCTGAGGCTTTAACTGCTTGAATCTCAACACATCAGTTAGAATCGAAACGCTTCAGTGAGATTCAGGTTTTGCGTCTAGTGAGGATTTTTGAGTTTCAAAGATGCCATACCCTTTAATTTTGCCACTTGGTTTTGGACTAGGATATCTGGTGACGACAGGGATGAGGAAAGTATTCAACCATTTCTTTCCTGGAAATGACTCAGTTAAAAGTACCCCCAAGGATGTTGAGACAGATTTGTTTTGGGACGGCCTTCCATCGGTTCCCAGAGATCAAGCTGACCCGGCTGGGGAAGTTTATTCTGGGGCGAATCGCAAAGCTCAGGTTTTGATTTCAACGATTTCATGTCCGGGGTATTCAGAGAAGACATCGAGAAATGGCGCATCCTCCAGGGTCTCTGACCTTAAATGTTCCCCATCAGGATTAACACACAGGAGCAGCAGTGAAGCCCCAGGCAGTAAGACATGGGGCAGTTTAACCTCAGAAGAAGAGGAAAAACTTTGGGACCGGATGTTACTGATTCCCCCCAAAAAAAACTACCCCGAATTGGACAGTTCAAGCTCAGAAGAAGAGGATTCATGAGAAGCAAACACATGAAGAGAAACGCCACACTCCACAGAAAATCCCACCTAATGGTTTCTCCTGCCACTAATCTCCAAAACAACAAAGCCGTTTTTTAGAGGAGGAAGAAACATTGAATTTTGTGAATAAACCATCAAAAGTTAACATCCTGTTTGCAGGTTTCTCTCCGGGCGCTCCGGCTTCCTGCCACAATCTAAAGTCATCACTGTTTGGTTAATTAGTTTCTAAATTCTCCTTTGGTGTGAATAAAACATCAGGGCTGCACAGTGGCTCAGTGGGTAACACTGCTGCCTTGCAGTAAGAAAGTCCTGGGTTTGAATCCCAGCCTGGTTCTGTCTGCATGGGATTTTCTGGTTCTCCATGTCCATATGTGGGTTCTCTCCGGGCGCTCCGGCTTCCTCCCACAGTCCAAAAAGATTTAGTGCGCTTCATAATGGATTGATATTATTATTAATAATAATATCCAGGAAGAAATGTGGTCGGAAAAAAATCCTGAATGATCGTGATCGGCGATTACTTAAACGTTTGGTCAAATCAAATCGAAGAAAAACAACAGCAGAACTCAGGAGTATGTTTAATTGTGAACGCAAAAGCATTTCCACACGCACAATGCGAAGGGAACTCAAGGGGTTGGGATTGAACAGCTGTGTAGCTGTAAGAAAACCTCTAATCAGTAAGGCTAACCAGAAAAAAGGCTTCAGTTTGCTAGGGAGCATAAAGATTGGACTCTGGAGGAATGGAAGAGGGTCATGTGGTCTGATGAGTCCAGATTTACCCTGTTCCAGAGTGATGGGCGCATCAGGGTAAGAAGAGAGGCAGGTGAAGTGATGTACCCATCATGCCTAGTGCCTACTGTACAAGCCTGTGGGGGCAGTGCTATGATCTGGGGTTGCTGCAGTTGGTCAGGTCTAGGTTCAGCAACATTGTGTGCCCAAAGAATGAGGTCAGCTGACTACCTGAATATACTGAATGACCAGGTTATTCCATCAATGGATTTTGTCTTCCCAAATGGAACGGGCATATTCCAAGATGACAATGCCAGGATTCATCGGGCTCACATTGTGAAAGAGTGGTTCAGGGAGCATGAGACATCTTTTTCACACATGGATTGGCCACCACAGAGTCCAGACATTAACCCCATTGAGAATCTTTGGGATGTGCTGGAGAAGGCTTTGCGCAGTGGTCAGACTCTCCCATCATCAATACAAGATCTTGGTGAAAGATTAATGCAACACTGGATGGAAATAAATCTTGTGACACTGCAGAAGCTTATTGAAACAATGCCACAGCGAATGCGGGCTGTAATCAAAGCTACAGGCGGTCCAACAAAATATTAGAGAGTGTGACCATTTTTTGGTGGCGACTTTTTTTTTTGGCCAGGCAGTGTATATACTGTATATATATATGTATATATATATATATACATCAGGTACGGAAAACCAAGGTAGAAAACTATTGTTAATCAATTCATGTTAAATAAATGAAAAAAAAAATACTTATTAAATATTTGGTCATTATTTCAGTTTGAGTCCGGCAGAACTTATCTGTTCGTTCCCATAGCAACGATCAGAAGCAGGACCCTCCCCAGAACCACAGTGACCTCACTGATGAGGTCACAGATGACATCATGAACATCACCAAAGATCAAAGAAGTTCTGAGGCTTTAACTGCTTGAATCTCAACACATCAGTTAGAATCGAAACGCTTCAGTGAGATTCAGGTTTTGCGTCTAGTGAGGATTTTTGAGTTTCAAAGATGCCATACCCTTTAATTTTGCCACTTGGTTTTGGACTAGGATATCTGGTGACGACAGGGATGAGGAAAGTATTCAACCATTTCTTTCCTGGAAATGACTCAGTTAAAAGTACCCCCAAGGATGTTGAGACAGATTTGTTTTGGGACGGCCTTCCATCGGTTCCCAGAGATCAAGCTGACCCGGCTGGGGAAGTTTATTCTGGGGCGAATCGCAAAGCTCAGGTTTTGATTTCAACGATTTCATGTCCGGGGTATTCAGAGAAGACATCGAGAAATGGCGCATCCTCCAGGGTCTCTGACCTTAAATGTTCCCCATCAGGATTAACACACAGGAGCAGCAGTGAAGCCCCAGGCAGTAAGACATGGGGCAGTTTAACCTCAGAAGAAGAGGAAAAACTTTGGGACCGGATGTTACTGATTCCCCCCAAAAAAAACTACCCCGAATTGGACAGTTCAAGCTCAGAAGAAGAGGATTCATGAGAAGCAAACACATGAAGAGAAACGCCACACTCCACAGAAAATCCCACCTAATGGTTTCTCCTGCCACTAATCTCCAAAACAACAAAGCCGTTTTTTAGAGGAGGAAGAAACATTGAATTTTGTGAATAAACCATCAAAAGTTAACATCCTGTTTGCAGGTTTCTCTCCGGGCGCTCCGGCTTCCTGCCACAATCTAAAGTCATCACTGTTTGGTTAATTAGTTTCTAAATTCTCCTTTGGTGTGAATAAAACATCAGGGCTGCACAGTGGCTCAGTGGGTAACACTGCTGCCTTGCAGTAAGAAAGTCCTGGGTTTGAATCCCAGCCTGGTTCTGTCTGCATGGGATTTTCTGGTTCTCCATGTCCATATGTGGGTTCTCTCCGGGCGCTCCGGCTTCCTCCCACAGTCCAAAAAGATTTAGTGCGCTTCATAATGGATTGATATTATTATTAATAATAATATCCAGGAAGAAATGTGGTCGGAAAAAAATCCTGAATGATCGTGATCGGCGATTACTTAAACGTTTGGTCAAATCAAATCGAAGAAAAACAACAGCAGAACTCAGGAGTATGTTTAATTGTGAACGCAAAAGCATTTCCACACGCACAATGCGAAGGGAACTCAAGGGGTTGGGATTGAACAGCTGTGTAGCTGTAAGAAAACCTCTAATCAGTAAGGCTAACCAGAAAAAAGGCTTCAGTTTGCTAGGGAGCATAAAGATTGGACTCTGGAGGAATGGAAGAGGGTCATGTGGTCTAATGAGTCCTGATTTACCCTGTTCCAGAGTGATGGGCGCATCAGGGTAAGAAGAGAGGCAGGTGAAGTGATGTACCCATCATGCCTAGTGCCTACTGTACAAGCCTGTGGGGGCAGTGCTATGATCTGGGGTTGCTGCAGTTGGTCAGGTCTAGGTTCAGCAACATTGTGTGCCCAAAGAATGAGGTCAGCTGACTACCTGAATATACTGAATGACCAGGTTATTCCATCAATGGATTTTGTCTTCTCAAATGGAACGGGCATATTCCAAGATGACAATGCCAGGATTCATCGGGCTCACATTGTGAAAGAGTGGTTCAGGGAGCATGAGACATCTTTTTCACACATGGATTGGCCACCACAGAGTCCAGACCTTAACCCCATTGAGAATCTTTGGGATGTGCTGGAGAAGGCTTTGCGCAGTGGTCAGACTCTCCCATCATCAATACAGGATCTTGGTGAAAGATTAATGCAACACTGGATGGAAATAAATCTTGTGACACTGCAGAAGCTTATTGAAACAATGCCACAGCGAATGCGGGCTGTAATCAAAGCTACAGGCGGTCCAACAAAATATTAGAGAGTGTGACCATTTTTTGGTGGTGACTTTTTTTTTGGCCAGGCAGTGTATATACTGTATATATATATATATTGCAGGTCCCAAATATAACAGTGTACAAAAATGAAATGAAAGATTTTTTAACTCAGATAAGCTTATGACAACGTTATAGTGTTTTGACAGTTTGGCAGGATGGTTTTTGTCCCAATTTTGCTCTATTTAGGGAAGACTTGTCAGTCCGTTCTGGCAGAAAAGCAATAAAGCTATTTTTACCTTGTGTTACAGCTGCATCTCTTATTTCGGCACTGTTGTAGAAATGCTCCACAAATTAAACTTTTTCTCCCATCTTAGATTTGATGATAGGGAAGCAGGCGACGCTGGATATTTTTGTTTCCACCGTTTGTTTAGCGCTCCGGTGTTCCTTCCCAACTGTTGCCATTTTAACGCCTTCCAAATTTATAACGGGGTAGCTATGAGGCTGTTGACTCATTTTCCTCAGTTAACAAGCCCTCTGTTTATATAGGATTATGCTTGTCTTCTTGTTTATTCTGCCTGGCTTTATTGTCTAATTACTCAAAGTACAAAACGCAGCCGTTTAACTTTTTGCTGCACTCAGACAAGCTGATGTGGGTGATTCTCGTGTTCATGATTCTGTGATGTCTGTCCCTGCTTTGCAGCGTTGCCGGTCATGCAGGTGACGATTGAGATTACCAGGCAGCAGGTGGAGAAGATCTTCGGCCTCGATGAGTACTGGTGTCAGTGTGTCGCCTGGAGCACCACTGGAACTCAGAAGAGCCAGAAAGCGTACATCAGGATTGCTTGTGAGTGCACTTAAAATGATCTCACTGTCATTACGAATGCATGGGTTTCTTAACAAGGTGCTCACATTTGCATGCCTACGTGTAATAAGAGCTTAGGATCAGAACAGGGAAAGACATGATTGACTCTTATTTATCAATTAGTTCAAAAAATCATTGTGATCTCTATCGTAGAGTTGTTCAAATTAAGCTACCGTGCCCCTGTAAAAGTATTAATACTCACTTTTTTGTATTTTAGCCTCAAATTAAAACTTAATCTATTGGGATTCAAAATAACAGGGCAGGTGATTTTCTGCAGATCATATTTACTTCAATTCAGTGTATTTATACAGCACATGAAAACATTTTACTGTACATATAGTAATGTAGAAACACTGAATTTAGATCTGACTTTGACTTTGTCCTTCTGGACGACCGGGATGTTTTCATCTAAAACTTTCCACTGTAACTTTGGATGTTTGTTCAGGATCATATAGCCGCTATAGGAGGTGAACCTCCTATAGTTGAACCAGTTTCAACTATTTTACAGCGCCGGACCGCCTGGATGGCCCTGTTCTCATCCCATCCATTTTCCATCGACTGCAGATGGCATTTTTAGGGTTATGTGTGGTTTTAATTTTCTGCTACACAAAACAGTGTGGCTAAAATAGTTTAATGTTGGTTTTATTTTACCAAGTCTTCCAAGTGTTTGATGTATCCTCTAAAGGATTTGTGTGAAACTGAAGAGAAAACGTATCATGGCTTTCCTTAAATAATGACTTTTTATTTTCATAAAGACCAGATTTGTGGCATGTATGACTGGTTGATGCTCTGCTTGCCCTGCCTATCAGTTTAGGTTCTATTTGATTATTGATTAAAATAATGTTTTAGAGATTTCGTTAATGCTGGACGTATTAATTTAGAACTGAAACCTGATTTTTAAATGTCACAATAACTCATCTGCTGCGTTCTTAATGATGACCTTGAAAGAAATCTTATTGCATTAAGTTATATTTAGGAGTACAAGAAGGCCAAAAAAATGCAAAGAATAAATAAAGAAAACAATGAATGTTTTTTCAACCTCAATATTATGTAATATTTTCTATCTAAAAAAATCCAAATAATCCATTAGAATTTGTGGATGAATTGGACAAAAATGTGAAGACGTTTTAGGGATGGGCGTTCGTTTGCAAGGTGCCCTAAATAATGTTCCTGTGATTCTTGAATGAATATTTCTGAATACCGCAGAAATAAAGGCAAAAAAGGGGTGTAAAGGGGGAAAAGTGGAACACTAAATTTAAGTATTCATGAGCATATTTCTCACGAGCTACAGTATATCAGCAATGATCCCTGTGAAAGTAACTTGAATAAAAACAGAATTGAAATTTATTGCTGTGCAGCAATCATAAATCTGCCTGGGGAACACAGGCGCATCCCTCGCTGCCGCCTCAAAAGCTTTATTAGAAGAAGCCATTTTACATTTGAGCATTTTACAGCATTCTGCCTATTAATTCCCACATAAATATGTATTATTCCAGACACAAGCAAATGCAGCGCAGTCTCCAAACCAGAAGGCTTTTTTGAAAACACACATTCATTATCTACCCTTGTTGGGGATCTTAACAAAGTCAGATAGATGTAAGATAAGGACATACACATGCCTTAATAGCCATGCATCAGGACACATTTCCAATATTTATCCGCACCCACTTACACTCACATATTTTAGAGCTTTCTAGAGCTGTTACATCTCGAGTGTCCTCCAGTCCCATTTTATCTGCTTTAATTAAATTAAATGTCATGAAACTCTCCGCTTGTCTCAACGTTTCCTCCAGTGTGATCGGTCAGGACAGGCTGAACATCCCGTTTAAAGGAATTCACCCTCAGCCCCTCGCAACACGATAACACATTGCTTTGCTCTGAGTCAAAACACGGGGTTGAACACATCAAATTTGCACCGAGCCGCCAGCAATCGGCAGCCTGCCTGTCTCATCCAGTCCAAACAGACCTGCGTTTATTCCCTCTCCCGCCTCCTGCAAGACGAAAAAGCCGGGCCACTTCTACCTGTGCAATTCACAGCTGGGGTTTACAGACAAATATATTGCAGGGCTTGATGCAACTGTAAGATTGCTCAATGAGACATAAATTGAAGCCCCCACGCAGCCGGTCGGGCTTTGCAGGAGCTCTTGTCCAGGCGCCTTGGGGCATTGTTTTCGTGCGGCTGCTCCAAGCCGTCACACAGATGGGGGCCGGAGGCTGCCGGAGGCTGGGGGGTGAGGGGAGAGGCTGGGTGGGAGGAAGGGGTAATGCAATTGCTTTTCAGCGCAGGTCCCTCTGGCAGCAGACAAACATCTCTGAACCAGCCAGGCAGCCTGTAATAAGCAACATGGTTGGTGCCACTGATTCCACTGTGGCTTAGAAGCCAACTGGAGTGCGACACGAGGCCACGGTTGAACATTTCAGCGGCCGGAATTTAAAAAACATCAGCAGACCCAGTTTGTTTTGTTTTGTTTTTTGTTTGTTGTTTTTTTTTTTTCAAAGGATTTCTTTCAAATGTCATGAGCTCTAACAAACATCCTAATTGGTTGTGTTTCCGCCCCCCGTCTTTCTTTGTGCAAGACCTAAGAAAGAACTTTGAGGAGGAGCCGCAGGGTAAAGAGGTGGCATTGGACCAGGAGGTGTTACTGCACTGCCATCCCCCCGAGGGAGTGCCACAAGCCGAGGTGAGACACAGATACAGAAGATATTTATAGGCTCACATCTAGCATCGTTTTACTCTTTCCTCTCCGAGAAGGCAGGTGGTGGGGGGCGCAAAGAGCAAAAAGTGTCTTTGCTGCATCTCTGAAGGAACAACCATCTCTGTATGGATAAATTATACCTCTAATTATTCCCTGTTATTGATTTATGATCTCTTCCGCATCTCTGAGAAGCCATATATCACATCATCTCGTCACATCACTCAGGATAGACTCGGAGGCTTCACTCCCCATTTGGCATCTCTAAAGGCCCGTCCATAATGAATGGCTCTATTTGTCTCACTCTCTCCTTATCTGGTTCTGTCTCTCTCCTCTCTTGTTCTGCTTGCATCGCTTTCTCTCCCCTCTCATATTTTGCCGGTGTGTGTTTAGAGGGCCAGAGTGGTGCCAGCTGTTTCACCTCATGTGCTGCATCCTCCCCGGTCCCAGATAGGCACTAACTGCTCTAATAACAACACAACAGGAGCTTCGGCTGCTAGCTCAGACAGCCCAGAGACGAGAGCCGGCAGACAAGCCAATCACAGCTCGACAGTGCAGGGACTGTTTGGAGAGAAATGGGAAGGAAGGTGCCAACCGCAGTTCAACAGAAAAGAACATCAGAGCAGAAGTCACCGCGGGAGAAAGCAGAGATAGCGCGCGCAAGAGGAAGAAAGCCCAATTATATGGCGTATCGCAACTGGCAGTAATACCAGCAACAATGCTGCCATACCATCGTTTCTCTGGAGACGGCACGGGGTCAAGTGAGAGCAGCAAAACAAGCGAGCCTGTCCGTGAATACACCAGGACGGGAATAACTTCAATTTTGTCTTCTGAAAGAGAAGCGAAGGCACTGCAGAGCATGATTGGCTTTGCTCACAGACCACCAGCAGCTGCAAAATAAAAGCGGCTCTCTTCACAGTATAAAGTAATACATTTTCCAATCAGTTGGCTATATGAGTGAAATTTGTTCCCAGCACCAAACCGGTCTTCATGTCCTTGTTTTGCATGTCATAGTCTGTCCTCTACATGATATCTGCTCACCGCAGAGCACGTTTCTGTTGATTTGAGCCGAGTTCTGACCGTGGAAATATGTTTTTCAGGTGGAGTGGCAGAGGAACGAGGATGTGCTCGACCCATTGAGCGACCCCAATTTTTTCATCACACCTGACAACAATCTTGTCATCAAAAAAGCCCGCCTTTTGGACACGGGCAACTACACGTGTGTGGCCAAAAACATCGTTGCTCGGCGCAAAAGCAACTCTGCCACGGTCCTGGTCTATGGTAGGTGATGATAACTTCTTTTAGCAGATGTTAAATGGTCTGGGTGCAATTTTTCTTCAAATTATGCAAACCAAGAAACTGCCCAAAGGAATCATTTCATGTTTACTTTCTTCTTGTATTCCACATTTCCACATTAACCTCTGTGTGCTCCCATGGATGAAACATACCGGGTTGCAGGTTTTCTGTTCATTGCGCAGTTACAGTGCCCACAAAAGGGTGTGTATCCCTTGAACTTTTTCTCATTTTGTTGTGTTACAACCACAAACCTCAGTGTATTTTATTGGTACCTTATCGGGTAGAACGACACAAACTAGCACAGTATTGATGAAGGAAAATGATCCATGATTTTATAATCTTTATTCAAATAAAAATAGGAGAAGTCTGGCATGTTCAATCCCCTGAGTTACATTGTGCAGAACCACCTTTCCATGCGACTGCAGCTGAAAGTCATGTGGGGTTTGTTTCTACCAGTTATTAATTTTTTGTTGGTTTTTTTTTTTCCATTTCTGCTTTGCAAATTAGCTGAAGCTCATTTGAACAGCATCTTTGAACATCGTTTTTTGAGTCTCTCTGTAGATTCTCACCTGGGTTTAAGTCTGGGCTTTGACTAGGTCATTCTAGCACATGAGCATACTTTAATTTAAACTGTTCCATTGTAACTCTGGTTGTATGTTTTCGGTCGTTGTCCTTCTGGAAAGTTAATCTCGGTGCCAGTGGCTCTAACTGGCTCTATTTCTGGACATAGTCTCCAACTTGAACGCTCAATCTCTGCATATTCTACAGAGTCACCATGGGCTTACCCATTAACGCTCTCATTGCTTCAGCCCGTCAGTTTAGTCTGGTGTTTAAGCATTCGTTATTGCTTTATTAACCTAACACTGGTTAAAATGTCAGCGACTTGCAACACCAGTTTGCTGTGTTTATTGGTCTTTTGATGCTTTTGATTCCCTAACAAGCTCCTGAGGCCTGAACAGAACAGCTGCATTTATAATCAAGTTAAATCACACACAATCTATGTACTAATTAGATATCATCTGAAGACAAAATATATGGGATTTTATTGAGCAGAATCAGAGAACAGGGGTGTGATGCAGGGCACACACACAACATTTGAAATATGTGCCATTTATTAAACTCATTAATGTTTCTGGTTATAATGTGATAAACTGGGGCAAAGTTCAAGGAGTACAACTATTTTTTGGGAGGCACTGTGTCCATATTTTGTGCTGTAATAACTACAAAGTAGAGCATTACAAATGAGTGACATATGGTGGCAGCTTGCACCGTCAGCTCCACATTTTCCACCAAGCAATAAATTTTGCTAGTATAGCTGGACGTTAATTACACCAACTTAAAAGCTTCTGGCAGCCATTCTTATAAAAGCTGGCAATATTGGATTCCATGGCTGCCATCTTCCTCCCTCTTTGTTGTGGATCCAGTAAGAGAAAAGAAATTGAATTAACAGCAAACTGTAAATAATGACTACGCCTGATAAGCCAAGTGACCTTTATTAAAATGCAGAGAACCCCCATATTTGTTATCACAGATGGTTCCAAGTCTAGAACACAATGGAAGCATCCATACATTACAGACCATCTTTATTCTCTCCTGGATACAAATGGGGCACTAAAATCTCTTGGGGAATTTCTCACAAACCCACTTTATGAAAGAAAAATGAATATTTAGAAACAATGCCTTAGTCATAGGTTGTTCCTGTTGTGGCTTCCTAAACAATACCGCCTGGGGTTACAGTAAAGTTAGAAAACTCTGTGAATTTTAGTTACAAACTGATAATAACCCGAAAAATATGAAACACTATTGCATATACAGAAAAGAAAGCATACTTTCCTTCTAGTTCAGGTTTTAAGATTATTTAGATCTATCCCCAAATGTCAAAGACAAACTACAAATTTATGAAAAAACAAACCTTAACTACAAAATCTTGAAGTAGTGTTTTTTATTTTTCTCCTGTATGACTTGATTAATCATTCTCAATGCTCTGGAGAAAAATGTTCTTAGTCTTTACAATGTTTTCAGTTCACTGAGGTCTGACTAAAATACTTTAATTTAGCCAAAGTTTAGACTTTCAATGTAGCCGTGGTTACTCTTCAGTTTGTTTCTTTTTCAGATATTTTCTTGAAGCTTAAGATTTTTTAAAGATGTATTCATTATAATTTCTCCGGATGCAAATTGACACATTTTAAATATGGATTGTTAATTCAAATTGCAGTAGAAAACTCCGAACTTCATTAAAAGAAGAAAGTTTTAAAAAAGTTCATGTGAACAGATGTTTGGAGAATTAAAAGACACTCCAGGTGTGGCATAAAACACAATTTTACCGATTAGTTCTCAGGAGTTGCATTTCTAAAGGACAAATAAACACATCCGCACTTTAGTGAAGGTGTTACTTTGGCAGATTTTAAGTGGAAAGTCCACATTCTGCAGACAGGGTGTGAAAGTTTGTGCTTGTAGGTGTGTGTGTGTGTGGGGGGAGGGGGGGGTATGTGTGTCTTTGAAGCAAAAATGGCAACACGAAAACAGGTGACAGCAATTTGAGGTGAGCTGTGTTTTTATAGTTCACACATATGTGTGCTGCCGTGGGCAGGTACGTACACAACACCAGTTCAACAAAGGGATGCATTGCTGCTGTGAAATACAGCAATACCTGTTGTACTGCAGGCATGCCATAAAAAATACCTGCATATTTGTTTCCCATTTACACACTTTTTTCCGCATGAACATGCTTTTATTATGTCATTATTTTATACTTTTGCTCAGAAAAATCAAAGGGTTTGATTTTGTCCTGCTCTCACTCAAACTATTTATAATGAGACTATTACAAGAAACAGAAAAAAACATGTTTATTTCAGAAGATTTAGATCAACCCTATTCAATTAAAGAGCAGATTAAATTGCACAGGTCTCAGATTAATGTTGCTCTAAAAGATTTATGGTCCTTTTTCTTTTCAGTCTGCTAAAGCTCACAGTGAAATCTCACCAGATTTAGGGTGGAAGGATGTTTAAAGAGTGAAGATATTTTGCTAGAAGCCGTGATAGATAAATGAAAACATTTAGTAAGGTACTTTCTCTAATCTGTAAAACACTTCATATAGTTATATATAAACTATCTTAAGAAAAGAAGCAGATAGAACGATGCTATCTGACATTTGTAACTTTATTTAAAATATTTTTTCTTAATTTTTCCTCCTATATCTTTACATATGTATGATGTGCATCAGTTAGAGACCCACTACTTGACGATTGGTAATCACAGTGTGACTCAACACCACGTAAAATGCAATACCCAACCAAATATTGCATCAAAGCAGTCCTTTGCAACTCTTGTGTTGTAAACATTGATTGTGTTATGATCATGTCAATTCCATATATTGTGCCGGTTGAGTCCTATTCAACTTTTATCTATGTTGGAGGCATGAAAGTCTAACACTCATTTCACATTATTTCCAAGTGGCAACTTTTTTGGGAAAATTATTAAGTAATAGTTATTTCAGTACCTATCAGATAAAATGTCATTGAGAGGAACTTTTTCAAGGTTTTCATCTTTTATTCTGTCAAAACTATGCAAACTCTAAAGTTGGTAAAAATGTTGAAATAGTAGTTTTGAACATCAGTTAAAGTGGCTTAAAAGTGAAGAAATCATTTTCACTCTGAATGGCTTCAAAAGAAAGATGTCATGTGCTCCATTGAGCCACAGGCATTAAAACATTACAAAAGCTCAATTATGACTGGTGTTGATTATAATTGATTAGGTTGTTGTTAAAGGGAATATAGTGCTTAATTTACTGTGGAGGAAAGAGCATTCACGCTCCTATTGTTCGCCTCTATAGCGGGCTCAAACAGTCCTTTTCATTCGTTGGTCCAATAAATTATGAAAGAATGATGCAGGAGGCCATGTGTACAACTTCCCTCTCATCTCAATATGTGCTTGATAAAATGAGTCATATCAGTTGAGGATACATCAGAACAGAGGAAATTGTTCCTCTACCTGCAGACTTGGTTCTGATGTTCCTGTATCTTTACCTTGCAGCAAACCATTTATCGTGCAGCATCTCTGTCCACGATTTTAGTTAATCTACCTAGCGGTAGCAACTGATAATAACTTCTACTTTTCTAAGGCTGCTCAACAGGGGGGCCAGAGATGCATTTTAACAAGACCCGGCTGGTGTGACTGCACTCGGTGCTAAGAGGTAATCAGAGGCCGAGTTGCCTGGCAATTTACCTCGCTGTGACGAGCAATCAATTGCATAGAGAGGGCAAGGAAATGATTCAGCCCCGACAAGCGCAGAGAGTTAAGGGGAAATTACGAAGGGAGTATGTACAGAGAGGCAATGACAGTGCCGCTCAGGTCAATAAATCAGGAAACTGTGTAGCTCATAGGCTGAAGGAAACACGGTAGATGCTGGGAAAGAAGCTGCATGATTTGATGTAATCACCTGCCATGATTGAGAGGCGCTCAACAGTATCAGTTACATGATAATTGACACTTAAAGTTTAGAACAGGAGCAATGGTTTAGCAAATAGCTGCAGTAATAGGAATTCGGTGTTTAAAGTTCATGAAATGCTTGAACTCTAGGCTTTGTTTGAATAATGTCGTAAAATCAGTTTGTCATCGGTGGTTTAAAGTATCTGGCAAAAAAAGTATTCATGCCCCTTAGACATTTTCCCATTTTTGCTGTAGTACAACCACATATCTTTACATATTTTACTGGGCTTTTATGTAATAGATCAGCACAAAGAAGTGCATGATTGTGAGGTAGAACAAAAATCATTATAGTCTGAACATGGTATTTGCCTCATTTAAGCTGATACCCTTAAGCAAAATCAAGTGCAACTAATTGCCTTTAGAAATTACCTCATTAGTAAACAGAGGGCACTTGTTTGCAAGACCTGGCTGTCAGAGAAGCCCATAGTGACTCTGGAGGAGCTGCTGACATCCACAACTGAGGCAGGAGACTCTGTCAATATGACAACTATTAGTCATGTGTGGCAAACATCTTTGTTTTATAAAGTGTGGAAAGAAAAAGATTGCTGAGAGAGATAAATCAAAGGTGTATTTCACCTTTCACAAAGCACTTCATTAAGATGGTTTTCGCTCTGTTTATCGTGTTAAAAGGCCAAGTAACAGGGGGCGTCCCTGACTTGTCAAGAAAGGGAGTCAGAACCTTGTATCAGCTGACTTGTGAAGGGGTAAAACGACAGTGCTGCTCGAGTGTGTGATACAGCAATTACAGGCAATCTGGACGGCCAGCTGGCTAGGAGAATTAAGGCAAAACACAAACACTATCACTGTGGGCGTTTGACTTACATGGAACAAGTTGAGCTGACTTTCACAAAAAAACAGATCACTGGATCTTAGTTTGGTACAATTTCATAAAAGCTGGTTTCGGTTATGCTCGTAAATAAAAACAAAAAGCTGTAACACGCCGCAAATGTACTTAATGTTTTAGGAGTTTTCTGACACTCATTTCATGCTCAACACTTTATATTGACCCTGAGAAACTCAACTCCATGGCTCTTTAAGTTCTGCAATAAGTTTGATTCATAATTTATGAATGACCAGAGGGAGCTCAAGTCATCTGTACAAATTCATTGCAAAACTGTTTTAAAAGAGATGCCACTTTTTTTTTTTTTTTTTTTTTCATCTGCTTCAAGCTGTCAGCCACATGTTATACAAGGCACTCTGGGCAAAAGAGGGGAAAATGTAACTTTTTGGCCTACATAGTTGTTATCTGTGACAGAAAAGCCTGAAGCGGCCATCCCCACTGTGGCTCTTGGTGGTGGCAGCTTCATGATGTAGGGATGAATTTCTTCAATACTCAATGAAATGCTACTCAGAGTTAATAAACACATGTACGTGACACACTTTCCAGACTTTTAATTGTATCATTTCTTCCTTGTTTAGTTTAATTTAGTTTCTAGTCTATTTAAAAGAATAGTACAATACATATGAACGTACATTTAAATACATGAGAATATAGCCAAGTGGCTAATTTCCATCTCTAGTCCCATTGGAAAATTTGTGTTAAAACACAAATAATAAAAACAAGGATGGAAACAAGAGTTATATCACTCTGAAGTTAAATGTATATAAGCAACCATTAAAGCCATACACATCAATCAACATCAATGGTGATATTTTTGAAGAGTCTGCTTTTAAGATGATTTCTACTGTATATGAAATGAGACGTAAAAAGTCCCTTATGTTGTTCAGGATTGTACTCCGACAATGGGTCTCACCCTCTATTCTTTATTCTTTTGAATAAATTGTTGTAATAGAGGTGGAGCAGAGCCATGAAGTATTTTATAAACCAAGACAGAAAATGTTATTCTAACTTAGTTGTTTATGTTTTAGGAGTATGTGAGATTATCTACACCATTAGATTTATTATCTAACACATTGATGCACAATTTTAAGTGATTTACAACAACTTGTTGTACAAGTCATATGAATCAAAGTCACCAAAGTATAACTTGCTGTGCTTTAAGTTTATTAATTACTTATATTGGAAAAAATATTAGCTATGTAAACTTAATAGTTTCCATCTTGGAGTTGTGAGCTCCTTTGTTTGTTTGATTAGCATAAAATGCCAAGCATTGAAGTTTGTGGATGTGACATGACTAAATGTGGAAAAAAAAAAACATTCAAAGTTTTTGGGGGACACTGTAATTTAAAATTATATTTCACTAATCGTTTGGTCTTCCAAATAGAAAAATCATCACCAAGAGCTGTAAAAATTCTGACTTTATGAAAACGGTCAAATATAATATTAGTTTTAACATCACCAGCTGCAGCAACTGTGTTAGTCTGGTCTGGCAAGTTGCTTGGTTATACTCCGCTTCCTATTGAGTCATTTTGTTTTCACTGTTTGGCTGTAATTCCAGCACACATGCAGGAAGCAGCCAACTCTGCTCCTGCTCCTCCATGTGTTCACCTTTCTGTGTGGAGCCTAGCAGTGTACAGGCAGTCACGATTTTTCAAATGTAGCACACCTCTTTTTATTTCTGCATGTCGGGTAAACCTGGCTGCTCTGTTCCTTCATCCATCCATCCCTTCCTCCCTCCTTCCATTCAACCTTCCCTTCTTCCTTACCGCTCCCCCCCTACTTCCCCCCACCTTCCTCCTCCTCCTCCTCCTCCTCCTCTCGGCACCGGTCTGACAGTCAATGGTGGCTGGTCCACATGGACCACCTGGTCGTCCTGCAGCGCTGTGTGCGGGCGTGGCTGGCAGAAGAGGAGCCGGAGCTGCACCAATCCCACGCCACTGAACGGAGGCACATCCTGTGAGGGGCAGAACGTCCAGAAAAGTGCCTGCGTGGCCACCTGTCCAGGTAACTCCCAGGCAGCCCTGTTTGTCCTGTGGCATTGGCTTCTTGTGGCTTATTTGCATTTTCTTCTTTCATTGCTTTTTTTTTGCATCAATAAGTCATCAATTCATTCTTTTCCCTGCCCTTTCGCACTGTACCTCTGCACTGTAGCATTTTCTATTTATTTTTTTATATGGCCAGCTTTTGTTGCCTTTTGCAATTAGAGCGCTTGCACAGCAATCCTGCTAGGGATTTAATACTATCACATGTTGTTTGCATCATCAGCTGCACTGTGAATAGGCTTAATTTTTATTTCAGCTCCCGCCACCCATACACATAGACACAGCCTTGGCTTTGTGTCGCACTCACCAGAGCAATTGTTGTTATTTCCTGTTCAAGCTGCTACTTAAAATGTGTGGGGAAAAAAATAAATAAATAAAAAAATCTGAATTATGGGAGCTTGCGTGCTATGTTTATGTGAGAGGAGTTAAGGGGAATTTCATTTGCTGGCTCAGTCTCCCCTGTGAGAGCGTCTGAGAGGCAGAGAGCGTCGTGGCTGATAGTGAGCAACACTTATTGATCTCTGGGAGCCTGAGATGGAAGTCAAGCTGCCTCATTTGCTGGTTCGCATTAGAAACCCCTGACAGGGGAGAGACCTGGACAGGAAAATGAAGGAGGAAGGTGGAAGCAGGGATAGAAACAGGTGGAATCAGATATAACGTCGGAAAGAAAAGGAGAGAGACGCTGGGAATGGAGCCGGGTGTTTGGCTCTGACAGGGAGCCGGGGCCACGCTGACCGCAGGAGAAATCTCCCACGGTCTGTAAATATCAGAGAAGGAAATACGACACCTTTGACAAGGGGGGGAGAAGGAGGACGGGCTTCGTCTTGCTGCCTAAAACTGAGGCTATCTTCCTCAGCGATCAAGGCATTCTGTTACACATCTCCCATGTAAAGACATCACTACATGTCAAGGATGAGTGTAAGTAACATGGCTCACTGGAATACAGCGGGAGGAGGAAGACAGAGGAAACACAAATGCACGACGCAGCGCCGGGATGTGAACAGAGTCTGAATTATTAGAGCCGAAGAAACTAGTAATGGAATTAGAATTAGAGCGGTGCCCAGGGATGCTTGACTTTCCTCCACAGCAAAGCAGGCTACTGACCTCCATGAGCTTAAAGAGATTAATGTCAGTCCAAGCTGCTATTGTTAGACCAAACCGCTTCCTCCTTCATCTTCCTCCTGCTCCTCAAGGAGAAAGAGTGTAATTCCCACCAAAAGGGAGCTATGGCAAAAAAAACAAAAACTGCATTGTGTCCGGCAAACATGTTTTTACAGAGACTTTTGGGAGAGAAAGAAGTCATGTTTTTCCTGTTGATGAGAGATGCTAGGGCAACATGACCCCACTTACAACTGTCAGTCCCGGTGTTTGGCAACAGAGCGTGGTCTCTGGCTGCGATTCTCACATTTATTCGTCTGAGTTGGTGGCATCAGTAACACTGACAGGCCCAGCTGTCTGCAGCTGGCCAGAGCCGGCAACACCAGCGGCTGTGGATGCTGGGATGCTGTTTCCCAAGGAGCGCCGAAGCCTTCATGTAAGCAGAGGCATTAACGGAATCAGATCTCCCACATTAAACCCCTTTTTGTTTCATCAGCCAAATGGTTTACAAACGAATGAATCATGAGCTTAAACGCATGACCAGACACTCTCATACAACAGTCGCACTCAGCAAGAAGCAGCCGTCCAGCCTTGCAGTGTGTGAGCGAGAGAGCATCGCCACTTACTGCAGAACAACTTCAATAATCGCTGCGCGTATAGCCTTCACAGGTCTAGATAGTGATTTAAGTCCATCTCTGAAAGAGACTTGAGAAGAGCGGGTCACATGGAGAGCTGTAACGCCGCAGATAGACATCGTGTTATTTATTCAGACACTGCCGACATTTGGATTCAGAAGTAGTGCTCTTTATTTTTTTATGCCAGCCTTGAGAGGGGGGGGGGGGTTTCTCCACAGCTGCTTTGTTTTTGAGTTGCGTTGTTAAAAATTACATGATTTAAAGCTGGTCTGCTTTCAAGACTTCATCAGTTATCTAAACTTGGAATTTGCTGTTGATTATTAGCTCTCTGGTGTGCTTAACTTCCAGTGTACGGTGCCATGCAAAAGTGTTCACACCCCTTGCACTTCTTCACATATTCCCTCTCACTACAACCACAAACCTTAGTGTATTAACCTGGATTTTCTGTGATGAACTAGAACAAAGTAGGGCATGTTGGTGAAGGCTAGGGAGAATTATGTTCTTTTTCTAGTGCGCATTTGTATTCAAAGTCCATTGTAAACAATTGACCTCAAATGTCACCTTATTAGTACATTTTTGTAGGAGGCTGCAAAAGATTTGAGACTTCGTTATATGTTTACTTTCCAGTGGGACAGTGACCCACATTCTTGCACCTTCTTTTCATAAGCTTAAAGTGTTTTGAAAAGAATATTAGGTTCTGGGCTGCTGCGATTGCATCTATGTGTTGACTAGGCATCAATTATGGAACACATTTTTTATATTAAAAAATATTATTTGATTCATATTCAAGAAAACATTTGGAAACTATGTTTTCTTTTCTGATCTTTTCATAATTTTGTTCTATTTTATGTTTTTTTGCCACAAAATGATTGCAATAAAATATATTAGAAATGTTCAGCTGTAACGCAACAAAATATAATAAATATATAAAAACTTTTGCAATACACTAGTTTGGTTTTATTTTAGCAGCTTGTGCTACATATTTATTGTCTTTTTTTTTGTCGGCCTGGCCATTCCCAGTTTCACTGTAACTATTCTTTTAAATTGTTTTATGTCGATAAAAACCCGACGGGGACGGGCATCGCAAATTAGCTGAGGCTATAAATGTTTATGGTGTTCTGTTTGTGTTTATACTTAACTCTTGTCCCCATGCAAATAAACAGTAAAGAAAGAAACATTCCTATTGTTCAGCCAAGTCTTCATGTGTATTTCTGGTTGATGTGCTCGGGCTCGACTGCTGTCACCTTTTAAAAGTAACATGGTTTCTTCTGAGCAGGTCAGCCGCAGAGGCATATTCTTATACGCATACATTATGGATCATCTTCCACAGCCTGGCACCATCAATAACAAAACTGTCCACACGTCTGTTCGCGATGACTCTTGTGTCTAAATGCGAGCTCCCACCTCTCATTGGAAACGTGCGAAGCCATGGAGGCTCATCTGTATTTTTGTCTGAGTCTCCAAAGTGTTTAATGAGAGTTGGCGGAGGCCTGCGTGGCGGATCAGATGGGCTCCTTGCTGAGAGAGACGCGGGGAGCTGTGGAGGAGGCTGAGGCTAAAGCCTGAGGCTGAGGCAGAGCAGATCAACACTTGAGACAGCGAGTAGCCAAACTATGCCAGAGCTCATCTCATTTGACCCCCCCTCCCCTCTTTTCCTTTTCTCTTGTCTCCATCCCAGCACATCCCACTGAAATATCCCACATAATACAGCAGTCCATCCCTCACCCTCTTATTGACTGTGCCCCTGCACCGACTTGTGGTCAGAGCCAACAGTAGTGGCAAAATGTCAGATCATGCCAACATTTCCAACAAAGACTCACATCCCCGCAGCCAATAGCTAACAGTTAGTCACCAGTTTTTGGAAGGCAGCAAGATGAACGGAGCCGCCGCCTGAGCTGAGAGCAAACACCAAACAACCTGAAGAGGTTTCTAACTTGAGTGAATCATTTAAAAATGGCAACGATCCCTCTGGCTTGCCAGCGGAGTCGGGAGAATTCAGCAAGATGGAAAATAAATAGACTCGGAGCTGGTGTGCTTGTGCGCGCCCGCCTTCGTGTCTGCGTCTGTTCGCGGATGAGTCCTGCACATGTCCCCATATGTCTTGTTTCTGCACTGCAGGCGAAAGTCTAATTGTACTTTGGAAGTACGTTCTCGTGCGTTTGTAAAAAATTGTCCTAGATTGTTCTGCAGATTGCACATTTTATCCATAGAATAAATGAAGGCGGTGAGTAATAAATGTGGCAGCCGAGCACATTAATTTGATGCAAAAAGACGGTGGCCATCTGGTGACAGACTTGCATCATTTTTAATCATTTGGTGCCTTTCATTTTAAGCCCACTCTCCTTCATATCTCACCCTGTCTCACTTTGGTTTATATCTCTGCTTCACACAACACAAAAGAGTGAACTCAGCCTTTTGTGTTTTTGATCAGCAAGAAATTATATTAAAGTAGTCGAAATTGCACATCAACATTATGTTGCTACTAACCATCAGATCGGTTTTATTTCTGCTATGTGCAGAAGTAAAAAGCCTTTATTCCTTTTTTTCAATCAGCCTTTTGATGCCTGGGATCAGCAGCGGGACGTGTGCACACATGTGCGCTGACAGGACAGTGGGAGCAGAGGGACAACCTGCTGGTCTCAGTGGTACTTGTCCACGTCCCCGTGTTTCCTTCAAGGACACAGAAACCATAGGCGTTCAGCGATCTCGAGCTGCGTCCGTCAGCAGCCATTGTCATTTTGAACAGCGGAGTCTCAACCAGGCCCTCCCACTGACCTGTGGAGAATGGTCGGATTCTTTTTGCTTCTACACTTGGCAACGTGTCCAAATGGGGGGGGGAGGGTGCCACTGGGTTATTGTATTACTGTACCTCCTCAGAGACCCGCCTGACCTGAAACCTGCGGCGCTGCGAGATTGAAAATCAGCTAAGGTGCCTTTTGCTGTGGAAGTAACAATCTCCTTCTGGGGATTTAAATTGGAAAACCATGGCTTTGGATTAGTTTTTTCATGGAGCTTGACAAATTAAAAAGAAAAGATCTGTTAGTTGGTTTTCTCATATCTGTAATTGCTGCGTCTTACTGTCGTTTTATGCTCTCCATACGCTGCTTGCTTTCACGCTCAATCGTGTGGCACGCATTCAGAGTCAGCCAGTCGAGGCTCGTCCTTGCATCCTTGTCTTTACGTTTGATTCTCGTCAGGTTTGGGTGCCGGTGCTCGTCTCATATCTGCATCGTCTAGCATCGCTTTTTAGGTCCACGTCGCTCTCCTTGTTTGAAAATGTCATTTGCATGGTCATTAGTTTTGCTTTGCGTTGGAAAAGGGAGAAGAAGAATTCCATCATCTCATCAGGGCAGATGTTGATCTCATCTCTTTATTTCACAGCCATGTGGATAAACTGAGGGGCAACATAATATATTCATTAGGATGTAATTTGCTATTCAATCATTTTCATTCCCGGCCTGGACAATGAGCCCACTGGCCCACGGATGGGTCTACTCAATGCCAAACAAGGACAATTATCTGATTGGTTCTGCTCTTGCTGCCAAATTGATCTGACTGCAAAAAGAATCCAGGCTGTGTCAGCATCCCGCCACACACACCCCTACACCCCTGCACACACAAAGCAAGCAGGGTAGTGCTAAAGTTTTTCTTGTAGCCATTTGAAAAAAACCCCCAAAAAAACATACATAAGTATACCGTATTTTTATTTTCTATTTGTACTTACGAACTAAGCATAATTTGCTTTTCACTTGGTTTTCCAAATTAAGATTAATACAAATTTGAAAGATTTTGCCATCTCACTTATGTTTCATCAACCAAAGACTCGTGAACTGCCAGGGGAGTGATCGGCTTTCTGGGAATCGTTCCCCTTGTTCTCTTTATTGCCAAGATTAATGAACACGAGGGTTTTCCAAGCCTCTGGTCAGTCGGGGGTGGGGTCACCACTGTCACAGAGGTGTGCCTCAACTTTGTGTGTGTGTGCAGAAGAACGTCATCAGGTCCCCTTCATCTTTGCGTTTGGGAAAGAGAGCGAGACAGAGGTGTTTTTTTCCCCCCATGAGAGCTCATTACTGCTCTTTTTCCCATTAGCCGAACGGTAACCTTCTCCCGGCCCAGCGCTGTGTCACTCTCAATATCACTCTCAGCCACCACCTCCACTGGCCACAATGCCAAATTACCCCCTCCTTTGTGAAATGGCCTCCTTCTCTGTGTGAAGAAAAGGCCGGCTGATATTTCTTACAGCCGGCCGTGCACACAACTATTACCGGCCCATTTTCATTTGTCTCATTTTGCTTGTGCTGATGATGGGCTGTTTGAAGTTGTGACTGGCCTGCAGCTGTAATGTACTCTCTTCTCAGCTCATAATAGCACCACCTGTATTGTGTTTTGCATCCAGTTGCGCTGCAGGCGGCATCACAGTTGCTACAGTAACGTCTTGTTTGACTAAGTAATCAAACCAAAGCACGTTTGTTTCTTTCACAAATGTACATTTACTAAAGAAACTTGGATTAGGACTATAGGGCCTTGCAGAAGCATTCTTCACGTTAAAACCACTGTTTCTCATATTTAATCAAATTTCAGTGTGATAGACCAACACAAAGTAGTGCATAATTGTTTAATTGAAGGGAAAATGATAGAAATGTGAAATGCAATTGTAAGTCTTGTTTTAGTCTGATACTCTTAATCACATTCAGTGCAAATGATTTAATTCATAAGTCAACCAAAGAGAGTATGACACAACTGCAATCCTGCCAGATCATTGCCCTTCATTAAAACTGAGAAGCTCATGGCATCTCTAAAAGAGATTAAATAATCCAGATTATGTTTACGGAAGAATTGCATTTTTAAAAGAATCCAGTGTTGAAGGAAAGCTCTAAAAGGTTTAGTTGGGAAGCAGCATGAGGGGGAAAGGCGTTCCTGTCAGATGAGAGCAGGACTGAAATTTTTGGTCCAGATGTGTTCTTTTTCCCTTTCCACTTTTCAACAATGTAACATGTTGTGGTAAAATAGGGCATGAAATCCTTATAAAACACCTTGAAGCTACTGGTTGTAATGCTGAAACTTTATGGGGCGGGAATACTTTTGCGAAACACTGTATGTGTGCCTATCTATTTATGTTTGCAAAGCTTTTTTTTTTCTCTGTGCATATCTGTTTTGGTGACCAGGTCACAGCACCGTCACACCACCCGGGTTTATCTGCTGCATCTGCTTTGCATGTTAAAAATAAACAAAGACAGGAGAATAGAAACAACATGACTCTCCTCCACAGTTTTACATGCAGTGGTTTCCCCTGTGCCTCTGGTGGATTTAAAAAGTTTGCACAATCGTATTTGCATGACTGTAAAATATCAATGCTGGGGTTTCACAAGTGGTTTTGCACATGATGGGAACGGAGAATTTTGATCTATATGTTCTCAAATTACACAAATCTGCTGCTGCGTTGTAAATAAACTTTACTGTGTGATCGAATTCTATCACCTTGTTTCCCAGTCAATCATTTTATTCCCGTAAACTGGAGTGTAAGTGTAAACTGTGGCCTTCTGTTGCCATGTGTGCATGTTTATCCTCAGCCGTGTTTTATATGTGTGTTCTCGTAGTGGACGGAGGCTGGAGCGAGTGGAGCAAGTGGTCAGCATGCGGGGCAGATTGTTCGATGTGGAGGAGCAGGGAGTGCTCCCAGCCCTCGCCCGGCACCGGGGGCAAGGACTGCCAGGGGCTCGACCTCCAGTCTATGAACTGTACCAACGAGCAGTGCCCACAGAGTGAGTGCAGAAACCACCCACACACTGCAAAACTATCGCTCTCACTGTTCGACTCTGCTGCAACAATGCAAGATGTGACGTTTGAGATTTATTCTTAGCCATTGGCAACGGGATCAAGTGATCTCAGGGGCAAGTATGGATTTTAAAATAAATTCAGGAATAATTGAATTTTATAGCTAAAGTTAGGAAGAGTCAGTGGGTTATACAGAACACAAGGAGACAAGTGAACAGAATAAGGAGGAGGGATCCTGTGAAACATGGGAAAGTTTGGATAAATGTTTGTGTTTTCATGTTAATCCCAGTGCGCTTGTCTTTCTTAATATCCTTGATTGTTCATGTTCTTCTTTCTTCCTTTTTCATTTTTCTTTTCTTACCATGCAGTTTTTATCCTTCCTTTCTGTTTTTCAGTCCTTACTTCCCCTATCTTCATCTTCCTTGTTCTTAATTATTTCCCTTCCTGTCATCCTTCCCTCTTTCCTCCTTTCATTCTTTCCTTCTTTTTTTCGCTTTTTCCTTCCTTTATTCCTTTATTCCTTTGCTCTTTCCTTCCTTCCCTCCTTTTATCTTTCCCTCCCTCCTTTCTTCCTTTCCTTCCTTACTATCCTTTAAATTGTTTATTTTTCCTTCTTTTGTTTTTATTTTCTATCTTCTTTCCTGCCTTGCTTTCTTTTTCCGCCTGGTGCTTTTGTTATATTAATGATCTGACCTCGATAAAAGCAGTATGTTCATAGTGAACTTTTGTATCTGTATGTGAAAATTGTCCAAAGTGGGCTTTTGCACGAAAAGTTTGGAATTTAGACGTGAAAAATTTGTAGCTAGCAACCCTGATGGAGGCTAACACAAAGAATAAGAAAACATTTTTCCTTATTTATGAAGCTTTTTTACTGTAGAACAAGGAGTAACCCTCTTCCTGTCACTATGTAAATTAAACATTTAACCCTTTCTTTTGACATTGGAATCAAGTGATAAATGATGAGTTCATCTTGCTAAGGCGTCAGTAAGAAAAAGCTGCTTTTCCCTTGAGGTACATTTTCACACACAAGGTTCATCTGTGGCCCACCGTTAGCTCATCCCCACCTGGGTGACCTTTTCAGATGATCATTTCTAATTAACACTGGAGTGACACTTGCTGCTAGCATAATGCACTGTATTACCTCGTGGATCCGCTCTCTGTTGCTCCCTGACCTATTAATAGAGGTGAGAATTGAAGCATCTCTCCACTGATTAAAACACAACCTGCCAGATAAATGACCACGAGCCAAATGGGCTGTGAAAACGCACATGGCTGGCTCGTACGAGTTTGGCAGGACACTTCTCGGGGTGAGAAAGCATCCATGTTGGACTCAGCTAGCTTAAAAGCCAGCACGCCTTAACTTTTATGTATTTATTTTACACCCCTGTGAATTATAAGGCACGTTTATTCTGTAAGGATTAAAAACCAGAGAGTGCAAAGGGCCAGAGTCAGTAGTCGCCTAGAAAGAGGCTCCACGGGGTCCAACTCTGACCAGATGGACATGAAGAGAGAGCTCCATCATTCCCTACAGATATCAAAGACTGAAACATATTGCAGCCTTCCGTCCGGAGACAATGAGGGCGGCATCTCGAATAGAAACGGCTATAAATAGTGTACTCTTTGGCTGATCCTCATGGTAAACACCGCGAGTCTTAATGGGGATTCATCTGACATGAGCCGATGAATTAATAAACTGAAATCTGGTATCGGGCACTGATTGATGTGATCAGATGGACTGAAGGAGGATATCTGCTGAGATCTACAGTATGCGAGATGCTGCATAATGTATAGCGCGCTGCGGGCATGTGCTTGCTTTTGTCGAGCAGCGGGCGAGTGTTGGCAGGGTGCAGTGATCCCAGGCAGCTCAGTCGGCCAATCATCAAAGGTCAGCAGCTCCTCCTCAGAGAGGCAGGAAACATACACAAAGATGCCCGTCATTGTTCCTGTCTTTCTCTCACAGTCGCACACAGAGTCGTAGAGTATTTATCCTGACAGTGTGGAGCAGAGCGCTGGCCCCTGAAGAATGCCCCATCCCAATCTGTTCCTAGCAGATGCGAATCCATAGACAATTGCTGTGTGAAGTATTAAAATAAGCACAGAGGCGAGATGGTTTTGGCTCGTCAGCAACTTGCCAACTTCAACCATATCTCCAGGCCATTAGCGATGATGGAGAACTTGCCCCTGAAACAAAAGGCAGCCTTTCTCTTCCGATGTAAATTCAAAATAGCAAGTAAATCAGTGTCACAATGTAACAAAAGCTCTCCTCTGTCTGAGGTTCTGATCTCCGTTGTCATGTTAAAAGTGACACTTTAGAAGAGGATATTGGTTTGAGCAATGCACATGAAAACTAACCCTTGGTCCTGGATTTGAGTTACAGCTGGAAAACAAACAGATTTGAGCCGTGCAGGATCATTTTCATAAAGAAAACAAGTCAATCCCAAAATGTAGCTTATGCAAAATCAGCGCATGGAAACGATGAATGTGCTGGCGTGGAGCCACAGCCTAAATGGCAGACAGGTGTTGGAGGGCACACAAAGGGTAGAGAGGAAAAACAATGGTTCCCTTCTTTCCCGACTCAGGAAATTAGAACAAAATACAACAATTATTTCACTTAACATGTGTGATAAGGATAATGGACTTAATTTTGAGCATCATCCAATTTCGGTGTGTCAGAATAAAATGGTGGAAAGTATTAGTTTATCTTTAGCTTGCTTTTGTATTAGAGGCTAATTTGGCAGCAAACTGGCTGCCATTTTTTTTCTTTATGAGTTTGTTTGCCAGAGCAGGGTCACGGTGCTGTGTGAAAAATAGCTGAGCATTTATTTTGGACTATATTTCACCAGGACCCCGCAGAGGGATGGGACGACTGTATTGTGGAGATAGTAATGGTCACGTTCACTTTGAGAGTTTTAGTAGCCATATTTCCCTGACCTTAAGAAGTCGGGGGTAATTCATCTTCAGGCAAGCGACTAGGATTGGCCATGGGATGAAATATATTCGCTCGTCTCCTGATAAATGCCCCGGGGAGGAAGCACAGGAGGCTCTAAAGCTCTTATTTATCAATGCAGCTGAGAGAAAGGAGCAGGTAGAGACAGGTTTCCTATGCAGTCTGGGAAAGTTTGGAATTCAAGTGTTTTCAAGGTTCATCAAAATAGATCGAAAAAAGAAAAATAGAGGGAGGTAGTTGAGGTATTTTTCATCAAGTCATTCATCCATCCATCCATCTATCTATCCATCCATCCATTGTTATCTGTTTTTTGCAAGTTTCACATTAAACTTCTGTAATTATGTCCTTTCAAAATTAGTAGGAACCCTGAGGAGAACCAGGAACATTATTCCGTCTGTCAATACAGTACGAATCCAAACATTTCCAGGACCCAGATACACAGCTTCAGAGGAGATGAGTTATGCCGGTCCATCTCAAGGCAGAAACTGATCCTTAACCAGCGAGCCCTGGAGCAAGTCTGACGAACTGAAGTGAAAGCTCACAGAGCAAAACAGACATTGCCCTGCGGTCATTTCTGCAAGAAAAAAAAAAATGCTCATCACATCTACAGATTATCCACAGGCAGGTGTCAATCATGATGAGAGGTCACAAACAAAGAGAATCAAAAGTTGTGCAATTAAGTCAAGTAGAAGTGGAGGATGCAGTGACGGATGACAAAGAGGGGAAGGCGGAGGATGTGTAAATTGGTATGGAGTGCATGGAAAGAGAGGGCACTTTGGAGAGGGACTAAAGTAGAACCCATCCAATTATAAAAGCTGATTAGCTGTGTCAATTAAAAGTGTGATGGATGTCCTTTCAATTATTGGCCGGCATCATGAGAATCAATGAGTGCAGACCAGGAGGAGCTGCAGTGAGCACTGGGATCGTTTGGCTGTGACACCTGGTGGGTCAGATAAAACTTCACTCAGTGATGCTCTGATAAGCCACCAGAGATTACAGTCTGGGCAGAGGATGAGAGAGGTGGACAGAGAAGAAAAAAGGGAGGAGGGGGTAGTCTGATTGACTGACTTTATTGTTTGGATGCAACAGCGGTGTGGCTGAAGAGAAAAAGGAAGTGCAGAGATACCAGATCTCTTTGGCTCCACCAGGTGTCTTTGGTGTGTCCTCAGAAAGTAAACTAATCTAAATCAGTAGAGAACAGGTGGCTGCTCTCCTATCTGATGGATGTTGTTTTGTCTTTTGTGAGACCAAGTATCCCTCAACAGCCTGGAAAACTACCTGTCCAAATATCACGGCGTCATCTGACCTTTGACTCGCCGAAAACAATTGGATTTGAGAAATTTAATGAGAGGTGCAGCACGTCTCCCCTTTCTGCTTCTGGAGCTCATTGTGAAGAGCGGAGGGTTCAGCCAGGCTGCTCAGAGTTAAGCACCTCTGTGCTAGCCTGAGGAAACTTATGGAAAAACACAGGGAGTCGAATCAGAGAGAGAGAGGAGCACATAGGTAAATGGACTATATGAGAAGCGCAGAGAGGATGGGAGTGCGTCCCAGAAGATTCTTCAAGCCAGAAGTGTGTTCTGCGGATATCTGCTAGAACAAAAAAAAAAAGACAATCTTGTGTTTATCTTTAGCCAGTCATTCACGATTGATTACTTGTCAAGAGATCTCTGGCTGAACGAGGAGCTGCCATAGAGGTTAGCTGCTTATAATCCCTCTACTTAAAGTATCAGATTGCACTGAGATAATCACCCATGAAATAGATTCTGGCATTTCATTTTTAAATTTTTAGGGAAGCTTTGTCCAAGGAAACTGAGAATTAGAAGCACGAGCAGAAGAGACGGACTAAGAAATACACAAAATGAATAAATATGAGACTCCTTTTTTTTTATTTGACTGCTATTTTAATTTTCTATCACATGCCTCAGATTCACTAACACCGTTTCAAAATGTCAAACGGTTGTTTGTAAAGGTTAATGCAGCTCTTTGTTGTTGCTCGTTGCTTCAAAATCATCACGAATGCCTGAAAATTTTAATGACAAAATGATGAATTGGGTCCTAATCCGGTTTATTTCTGGATTTGTTATTGATAAAAATGCTAATTTCCTACAATCTGTCAGTCAAAGGCACATTACTCAGCCCTCCCATTTGCCTTTTAATTGTAATTTTCCTTCTACTACATTTGTTCCTGTCTCCTCTCTTCCACCCTGTCCTCCTCCTTTTGTTGTCAACTCAGCACACGCGCAGCCTGCAGCACTTTAACCTTTTCTGTTGTTCCCCATCCCTCAATGCTGCACCGCTCGTTGTGTCCCCTCCTTGGCTGTGTTCGCTTGACAGCACTACGCCCCAGTGGCTTCTGGGCACAATGGTGCTCCACAAAGGCCTTGGGAGAATCCTCTGCCACCAAATTCCAGCAGCACAGGGAGACAGCTGTAGCAAATCCCATTCTCCTGCGAAAACAAACACACTCAACTGCACACACACATAGTTTAAAAAATATATCTAAAAAATCTGGCCTGAACATTTTGGGAAGAGGATGCTCTTATGCTGTCAGTAGCAGTCAATAAAGACCATATAGCTTGGATTTTTTTTTCCCCTTAACATTTGACATGCAAGTGTTACAAAAAGTAAAAGAGAGAAAAGACGAGCAACATGCTGGCTTAAGACATCCAGTCACATAGAGAAAGTCAATGCACTTACTTTTAGTTTTACACTTTAGCAAGTCATACTAATATAAACTAAGTAGGTATTCTTAGAGAATATTAGCAGGAGCTAATTTTTGTGTTTCAGATAGGAGTTTTTCCTGGAGCAATTAGATGTGTGTTAGCGTAATGTCAACAGGGAAAGACATCAACAATTATCATGAGGAACTCATAATTCATAAATAAGAATTGGGGTCATATGTAGGCAAGTATGAACTATCATTAGGGTATTTGTTCAAGTTGGTACGAGTTTGAAGAAAGAAATTAAAGTATTGAAAAATATTTGTTTTTCCAGATGTGGTTATTTGAGATGTTAAGATTAGCCAAGCCATATCAGTACAGAAACTAGCACATGCCAGATATGAAAGAGTGACTCAGACACCTTTTATTTTCTCCAAACTGAATCGCATGTTGCCTGTGTATCCAGATGGGATAGTTGTTTGGCACAAACCAGAGTTGCACAACCCCAGTGGTTGTATTTCCAAATATGAGTGCATCTAAAAAAAAATTATATTGTGAAAAAGTGCAAAAGTGCAAAAGTCATCTCAAAAGGTGGAAGTCATACATTACGTGGAATCATCACACGTGACATTTCATAACCATAATGTCATGTTTTGATTGTTGATTCTATGTTGCATTGTGTTTCTGTGTTTGATATGATGTAAAGCAGTTTGAAATGCCTTGCTGCTTAAATGTGCTATACAAATAAATTTGATTGATTGATTGATTGATTGATGGAGCATTTATCGGTTACCATGCAACAAACTCCCAAGATGTTGCTTCTTTTAGCATATTAAATAAAAATAAATCATAGTTTTACATGCTGAAACAAGCTAAAGGACTCGGATAAGATGCTGTGCTTAGACAAAGCCAGATTTCAAACGTTTTCATTTAAAGCATTTGGCTTGTCTTCCACCTTCATGACATAGGAATCTTTGCAATGAGCCGGCAGCACATCTGTTTACCTCTGCAGTTTGGGAGTCAGATGTGAAGCCATCTGTCACAAAGACATTAGGGGCTTGGCTTTAACTGAGCCATACAACAGGACGATAATCCAAAGTACAGCAGGGAATCTTCAAATGATTTGAACATCAAAGAGACACATTGTTACTGTAGGTCATAATTAATATGCTTTAATAGGACCTTAAGAGAGTTGTAGGAATATTTACAGATTTCACTTAATAGGGAAACAATAAGGAGCCACAGTACTTTGACAATAAGGAGTACAGAAAAATGGTTTCTCTAGGTTTTTATAGCTTAGTACTTACTTTTTCATGCCGTGGTATTTATGGTGTACAAAATTCAAGTAGAAGACTCAGTAACACAAACTCTCAGGCAATCCAGACTTCATAAATCTTGGGTTATCTAATATCAGATTAAAGTTTTCTAGATTAAGAAACCACCACGCAAGATAAAGCACCACCGCACTAAATGTTACTCTGACCTCACGTAGCTAAAGAAGTCCTCAAGAAAACTTTTTCCATTGAATAAAAATAACAAACGCCTCACACAGCTGGAGTGTCTTGATTAATAATTTCTCTGCTTGCAGCCGTGAGCGGGGCCGAGGACGTGGCGCTGTACGTGGGCATGGTGGCCGTGGCCCTCTGTCTGACCCTGCTGCTCATCGTGGTCGTCCTGGTCTACCGGCGCAAGAAGGAGGGCCTGGACGCGGACGTGGCGGACTCCTCCATACTCACCACTGGCTTCCAGCCTATGGGCATTAAGCCCAGCAAGCCAGGTGTGTGGGCACCACGGCCACGAAGGCCTCCCCACAGCAGTAGGACACTGTTTTTTGTTTTACCCTCGTCTGTCCATCTTCCCACTGTGACCATGAAGCATCCGTCCACATGTAGCTCTGAACCTGTTGGATCTGTGGTCGTGGAGGTGGTGTGAGTGCACTTACAGTGGGTCTGTGGTCCAAGGAAGAGTTGGGGTGTGTTGGCGTGTCTGTGTGTGTGCGGTTCATGAGCTATTTATTTGCCTGCCTGGCACATAATGTTTCGCCACCACCTCATTGTCAGGAAATGTACCCACTCTGTTTACTGCCTGTGTGGAGCCTCTGAGGTTTAACGGCGAGTAATAGAAATACAACTGTCTGAGGCAGATGGAGTCGGGGAACTGGGTTGCAGTGGCTGTGATTCACCGTGAAAATAAAAAGCCTTTATGCATTCTGGATGCTAAGCTGCATCTCAGTTCTGTTTGGGATTGATTGTGTGGCTGCTAAAAAGACAGGCAGTGATAGAGAAGGAGAGGGTGGGGGGTGGAAATTGAGTGGCTTTGGGTGGAATTTGTGTTTATGTGTGGTAGAGCATGTGTATGTGTGTGTGTGTGTGTATTAATGCTCTGTTTTCTGAACCATGTGTCTCTTTCAGTGTTTGTTTCAGTTTTCTGTGTGTGATGCAAACAGCTTTAGAGTGTGAGGTCTGTCTGTGTGATGCTGAATCCCTCCACTCCCCCTCCCACCGCCACTCATTGAGATTCACATATCTCCCTTTTTCCTTTCCTCTCTCTGTTTTCATTATTCGAACAGAGAACTCCCATTTGCTCACCATCCAGCCTGATCTGACCACCACCACCACCAGTTACCAGGGCACCCTGCGCTCTCGCCACGATACCGCTGGGAAGTTTTCCATGACCAACGGGCCTCTGCTGGACCCGCTTCCCAACGGATCGCACACTCTCCACAATGGGAAGCTAAACTCAGACACCACAGAGTTTGTGAGCAGGCTGTCCACTCAGACCTACTTTAAAACTCTCCCCCGTGATGTGGCCAACACCTCCTACGGGACTTTCAACTTCCTGGGTGGGAGATTAACAATCCCCAATACAGGTGGGTTCTTCATTCATGTTGTGTTACCTTTAATTTGTCTTCTCTGTTGTACAGGTGATTTAATACAATGTCCTACCTGTCATGACGACGCCTTTTGGAACCATAGTCTGACATATAAGTGTTTTGGGAGGAACAGTTAATGGTTTGAAGGGCATCCGTTGACCATTTTTACTTTTTGTGACAGTCTGTCATAAACTAAAGGCTATAAACACATTAAGACATCAATGTGAAGCGCATTGCTATTACATGACATGACATCTCAATGCTCCCTGCCGCAACCAGCCACAATTAAAGCTGATGAAGATGATTACTTAGATCGAGATTTTAATAGGTCCATATTTAAAAAGAAAAAAAAATGTAACACTTTTAATATGTCCAGATCAAGGCTTTATAATCCTAATGAACAAAACGGTAAATGTAAGTGTAGTTTTCAGATTACTTTATAATCAGCTGTTAGGAAAGCCTCTTTGTCTTTTACAGCATCTAATAAATGTAGAAGCTGACCGTTCTCTCTGAGTCGTTTTATTCTGGATGCTTTGGCTTTTAATGTGTAGAGTCATTTGCCCTTTATCGCTATTGAACTTTTTGATATTCTGTCATAAGCTGCAAACTTCAAAGTGTTTTATTGGGATTTTATCTGGTAAAAAATAAAAAAAGAGAAAAAACAGGATTCTATGGGATTGACTAACACACAGTATTGTGTAATTGTGAATTTGAAATATACAACAGTTCTCAAAAAGTGTGCCATGTCAAGTATGCTGTCCCCTTTAATTAAAGGCCACTAAATAAAACCAAGTGTAACCAACTGCATTCAAAAGACACCTGAATAGAAATAATGCGCTTGTGTGCAGCTCTCTAGTAAACAAATACCATCATACGAATGCAAAAAAAATTAAAAAATGTAACTGTGTAAAGTGGAGACATGTTCTAATATAAAATAATATTTAAATATCTCATGGAGCACTGCTCTGTCCATCATGTTAAAAAGAAAACAGTGTGGTAAAACTGAAAGTCTACAGATCTGAAGACATTCCCTTCCACCTAAACTTACAGGCTCAGCATCAAGAACAATCCTGAGCTCTAGAGATCTGCAGCTTAGATCGTAGCCCCACTCTGGCCTTTTATATGAGGGGCAAGAAAAAATAATGTTGAACCAAAGCCATAAGAAGTCCTGTTTAAATTTAGATTTTTAAAACAATGTATAGAAGACAGAGTAAATGTTTGGCAGCTATGCTAGGTGTGGTGGAAAACTAACACTGGACATCATCCCTACATGGTGGGGGCAGCATCATGCTCTAAGGATGCTCTTCTTCAGCTGGTCAGAGTTGATTGAAAAACAATACAGTTAGTTGCAAATCTGTTAGGGAGTCACCTTCCAGCAGGACAACGATCCTACACTAACAGCTACAAAATGAAAATGTTTAGATCAAAACACATTCTCAGTCACAGTCAAGACCTAAATTCAGCTGAGGTCCATGGCAAGACTTCAAAAATGGATGATTGCCATCCAATCTGATGGAAGAGATTTGAACTTGCAACTGCAGCAAAATGTGACAGAGCAAAGTTTTGACTCATTGCAAATTTCTACTTACCAGATTGTATTTTTTTAAAAGAAATTTAAAGCTATGCAGCCTTTTTATTCCAATCCATAATACTGTGCTATTATTTAAAATGAAAATAAAACACTTTGAAGTTGGTTGTAATGCGACAAAACATGAAATAATTTAAGAGGGAAGAATGCTTTATACGGCATGTGCTTATTTGGTCTGATAAAAGCTGATGTCATCTGCACATCATCATTCAGATAAGTAAATAAGTATTGTTTTTATTACTTTATTTTAATCTCAGAAAAGAAAGAAACTACACTGTATAAACAACATGCACCGCAGATCAACATTTTAGTCCAAGGAGTTACATTTTTAGGCTTCAGGTCCATGTTGTAAATCTGTTCAGGGTGTTCATTCAACAGTTTCACCATTATGCAAAATTGGACAGTACAGACGGCAATGTTTTATTCACTCACTGTCTCTTCATGTCTGGCAAGATCTAAGTAATCTCCTCTAATGCTGCTAAACTTTAAGCAAACAATACATAAATCATCCAAATAATTCAACATCTGCTGCTACAGTTTATGAAGAACTGCTCTGAGAGAAAGGCCATTCTGTCGCTTTATTACACCTGCTTTAATGTGTCCGACTGGATGTTAACAAGGAGAGTTTATTAGGAACAGCTGAATCCTATAAACACCTCAATGTCTTATTCAGCCTTAAACTTCTTTTGTATGGGCTCCCTAATAGGTTTGTACCAGGATAACACACATGCAAATGTGTTTGAGGACTTAATGCAAGGCAGAAACAAGCAGTCGTTACTTTTACAGGGACAAGATGAGGCCCCAAAAGTGCATTAAAATCCTTTTTTTAGCTAGTGATTAAGGTGGTTTGTGTGCTACATTTTCCCCTAAATACCCAACCCATTTGGACCTGAGGCACCTGCTAAACTGTAACTGGTGGAGAAATGTATTACATCATGTTATAATAGGTTAAAAATACTCTCCAGGGCTGTAAAAAGCGCATTGAGTAAAACAAATCGCACATTTTCCTTTGTGTGTTTGGGCCAATGATGACAAAGAGGCAAAAGAATTGAGCTGATCAGCCATGACTGGTTTTTTCTCAGACCCATAATGGTTTTTTTCTTTTAAGGATTTCACCACAGATTGTGAAGCTTTAAGAGTTTCAGTCATACAAGTTTAAGTCAGAGTTTGACTCTGCTGACCAAACAAACCATGTTAGATACTGCTAAGAAATGTTTAGCTGAACTAAACAGGGATGATAAAAATACTCAAAACATAAGCTGCTATCAATGTATTTAAAGTCCGCTTTGGATTTTTCTGATTGGTTTAATACATATCTGCACACAATGTTCTTACATATAGCTCAAATATTTGGTTGCAACTGTACACTGTAAAAAAAAATATATATATATATATATCATCTCTAATTTACGACAAGATACCAGCAGGTGTGGTAAAATTCTGACAACCACAGCTGCCGGTATTTTATTGTAAATTTTATGGATTTTGTTTTTTACAGTGTACAAAGTATAAGTAAACATTTATGAAAGATAAATTTGATTTCAAAAAAATAAAAAAAGGGAACATTCTGATCTGACCCTTTTATATGTTGTCACCAGAGACTTTTTCACATGGAAGCTTTATATTGGTTTGTTGCATTTTTTTTTATTAAATAACAACATACAAAAAAACAATATAGCAAAAACAACAAAAAACCTGAATGTGTGTGTGTGATAAACTAAGGTGATTATGATTGATATTTTTGAAAAGTCTGCATGGAAGCTTTAAAAATTTAAGTGAGAAAGCAAGAATTTTGCCTCTAGCAGAATCTAGAGTGAATAATTTGGTCCAATGCCTTGTCAGTAACCTACATCTCAACAGCACAGCATGAATAGTTAAAAGCAAATGCTCTGAGATGAAATCAATTTATGGCAAAAACATTGTACTTGACAAGAGTCCTGGAGTAAAACGTCGAACAAATTATTCCAATCAAGCTTCTGACTAATGCCGGAACAGGTTGAAATTGTAGCCCATGTCCACAAATGTCATCCATGTTCTAAGTGGCTGGATGGAGAAATAAAGACAGTTAAAGTGATGCAATTTCTGACAACAACAAAAACTCCACCATGATTATTCTGCTGGGGTTTTTTTTCTCCTTACAGCAGCAGAGTACAGAGCTTATATAATTATACTGGAAGACAGTTTTTCCACTTGGCTCTTTGTAGACTGTCCAGATTAGCTGATGCCAGCATGACAATATCTTCTAGAAGAAAAGGTTGTTTTTTTTCCTGTTTTTCTTCACCACTGCTCTCTCCCTGGGTGTGTGTGTGTATGTGTGTGTTTTGCCTGTCTCTTACAGATATTTTATGCATGGATTAACTCAAAGCCATGTTGACTATACCACGCATTGGCACCTATCTTCTCATAGGGACACAAGAAGGAAAGAAATCTTACACTCGCATGCATTCACTCAAAGGAGTTATTCTGTCATTCATCACAGCTTCAGAGCGAGCGTGCTCTTTACAGATTCAGGCGCGGACGCCAACATTCAGGCACCTTCGCCTGATTCAATCCGACGCAGCCTCATGACAAACAGACCCGGTTTAAAACTGAGAGATTGTTAAAATAGTGTCACATTCACTGTTTGGCCCACATTTTAAATGCCATTCAGAGTGGGTAATTTTAGCAGAAGAATCACAACATGAATGCCGCAGCACTCAAACTGCTTCAATATCTCTCTGTATTCTCCGACGTGCATTTTCTAACACTCTCCTGGGGAAGTGCAATTTTCCTGAAGTAGTCTGTTCCATGGTCTCAATTATCTACTTTGTGGCAGACGGAGGACATTTAAACCGTGCTGCAGCACGCGCTTTTGTCTCTGCTAATTGTTGACATCGGGGACGTGTGCCGCCACGGCTGCCGGCGCACAGATTCTGCATCCGCTGCACCTGAAGGAGGCTGCCTCTGACCTTCAGAATAGATTTGGATTTTTGTTTAGTTTTGTTGTTTTTTTTTTTTGTCATGCGTGCAGTTTGTCGAGTGGGCTGGCTCCCTTTGTGAGATGACAAAAGCACTGTTCAGTCAGAACAAATGAGCCTGTCCCCCACTCGCTCACACTCCCCCTGCTCCCCCACCCACCCCACTTCTCTCCCTTTTGTTGTTATTTGCATTAGGAATCAGCCTGCTCATTCCTCCTGAGGCCATCCCCAGAGGAAAGATCTATGAGATTTATCTCACTGTTCAGCGGAAGGAAGATTTAAGGTGGGTCTCTTTAGCGCTGTCTAACTGGCAGTCTTCCCTGAATGCCACTAGGCTGTTTGTTTTGATGCTCTACTGTTCCATTAGGAACGGCTTAAGAGGCTCTGCCAGTGCTGTGGAGGAGGGATGTAAATAAATAACATAGCCTTTTACAAGGATGTGCGCTGTTTAAGTTAAATGAATTGTTTGGAAAGCAATGTCTATCTGGCTTGCCGCACTCATCCTCTGGAAGCAGAGCCGTTGCAGCCTGCCGAGATGGTGCTATAATGTTTCACAGTCCTCACACGTTGACCCGGCTCGTCTCTGAGTCCGGCAGGCTTTAATTATCCCGTGTTACAGCTGCTGGATAATTTGCAGAGGTGACAGTATCATATCCTGCCTCAAAGAGAGCTGTAAATTCTCTCTAATATCGAAATAATTGCAACCACTTCATCTTAATGCATCCACCTCTTTCCCACTGCTGCCGTAGGTTACCGCTGGCCGGCTGCCAGACCCTCCTGAGCCCCATTGTGAGCTGCGGCCCTCCGGGGGTGGTCCTGAGCCGGCCAGTTATCCTCAGCATGGACCACTGCTTTGATGCGTGCCTCGATAACTGGGCCGTCCGCCTCAAGAAGCAGAACTACGAGGGCGCTTGGGAGGTGAGAGTCTACTGCAGCTCCAGCACAAATCCTTTTGTAGGAAGACAAAGCCGCTAGTCAGTGCAACTGTGAAGTATTACTGAACTTATTGATTGTTTCTGTGTGAAAAGTACAAACTTTTCCTGCTCGTGACTTGAAATGCTCAGTGCAACACACCCAGCTGCCTAACGTACTCCTCACTACTCCTCCACAGGGTTTAAATTAAAGGGCCTCGAAAAAGTATATATATTTGTACATCCTACATGTTTTTTTCACATTTTGTCGTCTTTATTCCAAATCTCAAAATGTATGTTACTGGATTTTATCTGACTGAATACTAAAAAGTACTGTGCAATTCTGAAGTGAAAAGAAAATCCTACATGATTATCGAGGTATTTACAAATGAAAATCTGAAAAGTTTCTATTTAGCCTCTGATAATGATTCATGGAACAACTTTTTGCTGCAGGTAAAGCTTCGTGTGTTTTGGAGTAAATCTGTTTAATCTGCACATCTACACTGAGATTTTTGGCTGATCTTTCCAAAATTGTTTAAGCTCCCTCAGTTTGCATAGGGGGCCAAACGCTGACTTTGGTAATTTACCACATGATGATGCTGTGACCTGAACCACAGCTTGTAGCTTGAGTTGTTCGTTTTGGTCTTGTTAGCTGGTGAAACTCTGCCACATCCTGCCAGGTTTTCTTCCAGGATTGCTCTCTGCATTTCGCTTCCTCCCGTTTCCCCCCTGTTCTCTGAGCAGCTTCCCTGTCCCACAGCATGATACAGCCACCCCATGTTTCACAGTGGGAACTGGGTGCTCAGGAGGGTCATTTTGTTCCACACATGCATGTTTAATTTTGTCGCATTTAATCACAGCTCCAACTTCCACATGTTCACCACGCTCTCTACGTGGCTCGTGGCAAACAGAACACATTGATTTCTTTTTCTTACCACTCTTCCATATAGACCAGATTTGTCTAGTGCAAGACTAACATTTATCGTGTCGACAGATTCCCCTATGTGAGCTGAGGAATGGATCCCTACAGCTCCTCCAGGTTACCAATTTGGGCTGCTTATCTGATTATTTGTGTCCTTGTCCGGCCTGTCAGTGTAGGTGAATTGTCATGTCTTAGTAGGTTTACAGCTGTGCCAGGCTCTTTCCATTTTCAGATGATGGATTGAATAGAGCTGTGTGTTACATTGTTTTATAACCTAACCCTGCTTTAAACTTTCTCCCTGACCTGTCTGCTGTGTTTCTTGGTCTTTATGATGCTGTTTGCTCACTAATGTTCTCTAGCAAACCTCTGAGGTCTTCACAGAGCAGCTGGATTTACACTGAGATTGATGACACAGATATGAATCCCAATAAAGGGAGTTGAAAACAAATGCATGCACCTTGCGCAATGTACTCAAAAATAGATTAATCAGAATAATGCTCATTTTTGCTACCGCTTTGTGTCAGGCTACCACATAAACTCCCAAAAAAGCATAAAAGTTTGTAGTTCTAAAGCGACATAAGAAAGGTGAAGGAAGTGGGGATACTTGCTGTATGCTGTCCGTCGGCTGCTTCACTCCACCTAAAGGTTTGCTTGGCAACATGATTGTGAAAATAGAAATTCTGTAAGCAAATTACTCATCCTCAAAGTGCTCTTCTGAGTGCTCCTTGACCGTTGTCGACTCCTGCTTCCAATTTGCAGAGTTTTCTCCCTGTTTTTCTACCCGTGAAATTTGAACGTTGCCCATGAATCTAGCCGAAAAGAGCCCTCGGTGTGCACACAGCCTCACACAAAACAAACGGCGGTTCGAGGCAGTATACCCATCTCAGCAACCCAGAGAGATTTTAAAGGGTGCTGGTGGGCTTTGGAGTGTTACTAGGTCTTCTTTCATGTTCGATATTGTGCATAAATTATTCAGCCTCTCCCCGCCCTCCGTGTGGCAGCGGTGGGGTGTCTGTGGGATGGATTGGCCTGTCTGAGGCTGAGGTTAGACCAGCACTTTTAATCATCAGACGGGCCAAATATAGCCCGACTGCGTTGGCCACTACGGTAAAGAAGCGCCAGGTGGACGAGAGAATGAGAGTGGAAGGAGGCACAGGAGTGTGACAGAAACTGAGAGCAGAAGGAAAGAGGAAACAGATGGATGCAAATGAGCAGGTAATGCAGATCTATTGGAAAGAAATCACAAAAATGTAGCGCAATAGGAGAGATGTGGAAAACACAAAGCATACAGATGGAGAAATTAACCTTTCCGCTGCAAAACCGAGCTTCTGTTTCACCGAGGAAATATTAAGATGATAAAGAAATAAGACTCCATTGTGGTTGCATAGAAAATGAATCGTGTCGATACTAATTCTATTGATGTAGATGGTGTCTGTGTGAATCGATCCTAGAGGGGCTCGCTGCGCATTTGGCAGGCACAATTCTCTCTTTAGCGTGGTGGGCTAATGGGAAGAGTCAGTCAACAGGCATGATGTGATTTTAGAGAAAATGTTGTCACCTTGGGCCCAGTTCGTCTCCATCAAATTAGCCGAGAGAGCATTGGAATTATCTCATAAAAGCTGTGCAGTGCTGTAGCTGAAATGGGACGTTTTCACAGGTCTCCCATCCTCTCCAGGATTCAGAACTTCACCTTTGTGACAAAGCCAGCAAATTCAAGGCGTCGCCTTGTCACCATGCTGTTGTTTCCCCAATGCGGTGCATTTAAGATGCCTAGTTTTGAATGTCAGCTATCAGAAATCAGCAATGTTTGTTTTACAGATAAATTAGCAAGCTGTTTTTTATCTTTCTTATTGACTCTCCAAACAAATGGAAGAAAATTCCCAAACTCCCAATAATCACCGTACCTCTGCGACCTTTTCCTCCTCCAGAACCATCTGTTCTCGCCAGGAATCCGTTTGGGTCTTCTTTCATGTCAATGGAAGATCTCGTTCATGCATTATTGACTAAACTAATGGTATTCTATAAGACGTGTGAGGAGAATGTGGCTTCATGTCGGCGTGTTGTTAACGGCTTTGTGGTGAGAAGGAAATCTGAAGCAAGAACAAAGTATTTGCTTTTTCCTCTGATCCGAACTGTTGCCTAGAACTTTATGTAACATTACCCCGAAGACCTTCTGCTTTGATGTCACACCGCAGGAACAATGTAGTTTGGATCCTTTCTGTGGCGCCACTTTGCTAACGAGCCCTTTGCAAACACACTCCTACGCATACATCAGGCAACACATTACCCTTCCCTCCTACATAAATTGGGTGCTTGACCTTCCATCCACATCTTGTTTTCTTGTCTCCTCTCCTCCAGGACGTCCTGCTGATGGGGGAGGAGCTGGTGTCCGAGCCTTATTACTGCCAGCTTGAGGCCGAGACGTGCCGCCTGTTCACAGAGCAGCTGGGCACCTTCGCCCTGGTGGGAGAGTCGCTGCACATGGGCGCAGCCAAGCGCCTGCGGCTCGTCCTCTTCTCCGACGCATACTGCTCCACGCTGGAGTACAACATCAGGGTGTACTGCATGGACGACACGCAAGACGTCTTCAAGGTAAGCTGCCGCTCGATCGCCTTCAGCGAGTGTTTACTCATTTGTTTAATTTGAGCACATCCTGCAATAAGATTCGTCTGATGCTGTGCGCTCTAAAAAACCGAGCGCAAAGTGAAATTTAAAAACCACCTTCAGGTGCGTTTATTTTAAAGAAATTATTTGGACTACCAACAATCGTGCCTCTGGTGACTTGGCTAAAAACCAATTATTATTTTTTTCCCCAACTGAATAAATGTACTAAAACAAAACTTTGATTTATTCAGCCACTTCCAGTGTGAGAATTTATTTACTTCTTAAACAGTTTTTTGCCAGGATTGGCGACAGATTTATATGATCCGAGATCAAATTAGAAATGCTGTTCATGTGGTGTGATTATTGGTGTTGATTTATGTTTTGTTTGGATGTTTGTTTTTTTGGTTCCTCTCAAGTATGTCCTCAACTCTGCCCATTTGCTGAGAGCCAATAAGTTTTCCAACACTTTATGCACTGACATATTTTACTTCCCATTTTCCCTCTCCACATGGACAGAGTATAATCAAGCGCTAATGCCTTGCTCCCTCCCTGGAGGACTGCCTCTGAGTAGCCTGTTAAGATTTCATTTGCATGGTTAATTAGTAAATTAAAAGGAGAGTCTGTCCCAATCTTTTCCCACCAACCCCCAGTGCTCCCTTTAGTCTCTCTCCACACCTCTCAAAAGCTGTTCCTCTCCTCCGCTGTCACCACCCACAGCCACAAGTGGCTCTTCCACTAGAATCCACTTCGGCTGCTCTGTAATGGCTGACCCTGCTCATGTAAAGGTGCAACACCATCACGATGCCTGCAGGACATAAACAGTGGAAGTCACTCAGAGTTCACGTTGAAATTAGCCCACAAGTCAGGAAGATGACGATAAGGTGAGAGCTGCAAATGCCTCTGGTGATGTACAGCAGCGAAAGTGTTCATGCTCAATTTGTCACCTTACAAACACAAACTTGAATGTATTTTAATGGGATTTTATCAAAGTTAACACAAACTAATGAATTATTGTGATTCGTTTTTATTTGTTTAGTTTTTTTACCAAACAGAAAGGTGAAAAGTTTTATATTCAGCCACTCTGGCTTAATACTTTGTAGAACTGACTTTGCAGACATTACAGCTTCAAGGCCTTTGCGGTTTGTGTCTACAGGCTCCGTACGTCTGGGCTCGAAGACGCTAGCCTGTTCTTTGATAAGCAGTCAGGCTCAATAGGGGTGCACAATGTTAGAAGTTCTTGCGATGATAATAATGATGGCAAATATTGCAAAGGCAATACCAAGTGCAATGTATGCCTATTTTCTCCTGTTTCTAATCTGTTCTTTTCATACTCGGTGACTTTTAGTATTTTAGGAAGTGTTTTTGTCGGATTTGAGCATCTGCTGCCATGACAATCACTTGGTTAGATGTTACAGTAGCATGTAAGATGCAAGTTCATAGCACCTGAAAGATACTAAATCAGTTTGATTGGATGGAGAGCATCTGTGAACAACAGGTTTTCCAACAGATTCTCTATTTTTCCATTCACATTTTAACATGGGAAGGTGCTTCGTTCTGAAGAATCCCACTGCAATGGAGGCTGTATGTTCAGGGTCCTGACCAATAGTGAACTTTGTGTTTCATTTGAGGGCATCAGAGTGAAGGGGACTGAACACAAATTGATGCATGTGATATAATTTTCACATGTGACTCTTAAAATTGATAAAATAATTATATGGAGAGTCCAATTCGGGATACTTTTATCGACTTGGAGCTCTTTGTGGACAAGCTCTAGGTTATATCACATGGCTACTGACCCCATATACCCCAAGGTCCGGTGACCAGGGCCTGCTGATGGTTCCCCTTACTGAGCTGTAAACAAATGAAGACAAGATGTTCTGTTGAGTGGCCCCTCAGAGTCTGATTTCCTTTTAAAAGCCAGTTGAAAACATATTTTTTAAATGATTCATTTGTCTTGTTTTTTTATACGATTTTGGTTCTTGTGAAATTCTATGATTTTATTTATTAAAAGGTGCTAATTAAATAAAGTTTTACTTACTTACTAATCTGTAAAAACTTTTGAAAACCACCTATCTCTTAAACGTCACCATTCTGTACTATTTTGTGTTGCTTTACCACTAAAAAATTCCAATAAAATACACCAGAAAGAGCGTAGTTGCAATGTAACAAAATGTGAAAAAGTGCATCCTTGCAAGGCATCATATCTCACTTTCTTTACTTGTTTTCACATAGCTTTTAAATTAATTTAAAGCCTTTCCAGTTCTTCTAACGCAATGTGTGAGAAATTTGGCACATTTAAGGAAAAAAACAAAACTATTTCTTTGATGGATGTCAAGCTATACGCTCGCTGGCAGTCAGATCATCAGTTAACCTGGTGGCAGTTTGGTCAAGCATTACTGCTGCAGTGACCTTGTGTGTTCAGCACTGGATGCAGTAAGGCTTTCAGAGGCCAAAAAAACCCTCTTTCTCGCCGCCCTTTCCTCTAGTTAGCTCTCGTTCTGCCTCTCTCAGCCAGGAAAAGACATCTGAGCTTGTTGACTTCAGCACTCGCGCTCGCCATATTCTGCGTCTCCCCCGACGCCCTTGAGTGCATTAGCTGCCCGTCTCTCACACAACCTGGTTCTGTGGTAAGCCACGGCGTCTCCGGGGCTTTGTAGTTTTTAGTGAGTGATTTAAAACGCGGCCCTCACTGTTTAGTAATCTCGACTCCACGCTGCTCTTGGTGCTATTACAAAGGGAGCAGCTCATTTGGCAAGTACATTCACCACTTTGAGTGGAGATTAAACTTCCCTGGAGAGGTCGGGCCTAATCACTAATCACTATCTTTAAAATGCACCTTTTATGATTAGTCCCTCACTCGGGCTGCCATTAGAGTTAAGTGTAGCATGCCACAGTAGGTGGCACAGTGGAGTAGCTGTGGATGTACTCGTCTGTAGTATACCTTCACTAAATGGGAATGTTCTGACAACACTACAGCACCTTGTTTTTCAGGCAGGTTTCCAAGAATTAAGCAAGCTGTACTTCTATTCTTCTAAAGGGAGTTCAGTGGGGAGGGAAAAAAAGCTGTTCTGAAGCAAGAAAACTGCAGACTAAAAAGAAGGCTGAGCTGTTCCCTCTATCGCTGGCTGTCAGTCTGCTCTGACAAGCCTCCATCAGGGAGGATGACAGACACACAGACACAGACACACACACAGACACATGCATCCCACACTTAAGCCTGCCTCACTCTTATCTCACTATTACAGCAGATTAGAACCAATGGTACTGTCTTTGATCCTAAGTGTACGGGAGCTCTGGGGAAATGGTGACATTTCCGTCTGATGCTTGCCATATGTTAGCAGGGCTCTGCGGGGACCAATTAAGTTAATATTTAATGTGTGTCCCACACTTGATGGGCCCAGCCAAGGCTGGCACAGCAGCAGAGGCGACATGACCGCCGTTTGGTTGCGCCCTCACTGTGCACTCGGGTTGTTCCCAGCTAGACCGGTGGGAGAGCTTCACTGATGTTTTGCCATGTCGCGGCTGTCAGAAAGCACCTGCGGTGAACCGAGCCTTCAGCCCGGCACACAGACAGCTATCAGCAACGTCTAATTAACTGGAAAGGTGCAAACAAAGGTGTCTCTTCAGGAAGGGAAAATTTACCTGAGATGCTCTGAATTTCACACGCAGATTTGTGTACAAAGGATAGGAAAACTGAGGATGTTTTTCACAGAACAGCAGAGCGATAACAAAATTATCTTTGGGTTTGTCGATACCTAGGCGTTATTCCCGTACGCCCACATGTCTGCGTTTCGGGAGTCAAGTGTTGTGCTTTAGAACAAAAAACCCAAACACGAACAGTGGTTTAGAAGCCACCCACATTCTGTTGAATTTGTTTTTCAGAGGTTGAAGCACGAATCAGATTTTTTTGTAAGGAGGGGAAATGTGTTTGGACTTTTGAGGGATCATTGTGAGCTTTTAATTCAACAATTTTTATTTTTTTTTATTTCTTCACGCTTTACTTTAGCAAACTGTCTGCTGTTATATGAACCGCTAAGATATTTTCTGTCTTTACATTGCATAGATGTTCCGTTTTAGTTCACACATTTTAGTTTTTCCAGAACTTTTATTACAAAATTTCTATAAATCTCATACTCCCACCTGGTTTAGCTACAATGAGTTTGCTAATTAGCCCATGCTTTATTTATTGCTTTGTTTTGTTTTGGATTTTTTTAAACATAATTAGTAGTCCCTTTTAGCATCTTACAGGGAACATATATTGGAGTTTTTACATTAATTCTACAGTGCCATGTTCAAAATTATCTGCAAAAGGACCAGAATCTGACATATTCTGTTAAAAATTATGAAAAGGAACTTTCATATGGATTTTTATGCAAAAATAATAATAATAATATAATCATGACTTCAAATTCCTATTCACGCATCACAATATGTTCCTAGTTGAATGTTTTCATATTTAAGGTTGTGTTTTTTTGCTTCTTGAGATCCTTTAAGTCATGGTCAAACAGTAATGGTAAAATGAAAGAACATCCCTGTGGTCAATTTTTAATTGCACCCCCATAAAATTTGATACATATAAACATTTTAAAATCCTAGAGTTTAAAGGGAATTTTATTTGTTTTCATTTGTTTTACACTTGTATAATGTACATAAATGACATAAATGTGCACGCTGAGCTTTGGTAATGGTGATTAAAACATTAATACATATGAAAAGACAAGCCTAAAGTGGGAAAAAAGTATTTTAATCCTAGTTTTTATTCACATATTGAACGAATAGCTCAGAATTTGTGAAGTGAGGTTCTGTTAGAAGTTATTATCTTCCCTGCAGCTAATATACGACTGTGGTTTTTAGACTTATAGGGTGTTTCTTTTTTTTTTAAGTGGGATTCTGTGCAGGAGTTACCACTTGTCAGTGTCTTATCTGTTGTAGACAGGAGTCTAAACATCCTCACTTTGCAGAAAGAGACTAAAGTTCTCAATAGAGTTGATCTAGCAGAAAGTCCTGATGGAGACGGCTCCACAGCAGATTATAACAACTTTATCTTGAATGTTACTTTATTTACTTGAACGCTGCTTTATGAACCTGACACCACATTATTTTTGCATGTGCAGAAAGCCCAGCCAGAGTTAGTATCCAAAGCAAATGTAATTCAGTGAAACAAAATGAACTTTATAGCGGCTCAAGCGGATGTCCTTTATTCACTTTATGGATTGAACATGTTCTGTTATGCAACACCTGTCTCACATGGAAGATAATTAGTGACACCCTGTGGATCCACACAGTTTGCCAACCTAATAACCACAGACTTTTTGTCAGTAAGTGTCTTATGCAAATGTGGCAGCACTGCAGAAATGTATCAAATAGCTTGTGCATGGCTCAGTGGCTCTAGGATGGCAGAAATCTGCTTTTGAACTAAGTCTCCTCTGGCTAGTGTCTTAAAGAAATCAAGATTGAGATGGCATGGATTAATAAAATAATTATTTTTTCTGATAGTCTGTCAGTGAAGGACAGGATCTGTGTGTTTATGGTCTTGGCTCCCCTCTTAAGCTAAGCCTGAACTGCAAAGGGCTGCTGCTGACTCATTCCTCATTATTGTTACTGTCCATTTTCTCCACCTTTGAATTAAATATTCGAAATCAGCCAAGCTGCAGTTTCATATCTTGTTACCGATTCCCTGATTTTAGCTGTTTATGTAAACTAAGACCACTACCACTGCAGGTGGTAGTGTGTGATCGCGCACAATTCAACTTCAAGAAAAATCCCAAATTTTTCATTTTTAAATTCTTTAATTATGTTTATATAATGCTTCAATGCACAATGAAGCGCTACAAAAGTGTAACCTGCAGAAACTCTTAACATTTAACTCTGTATCGTCCCCACATATCTAAAATGTTTGACCTTAAAAATGTGTCATTATTATCCATGCAGTGATTGTAAAATGTATATAAATTGGGTGTTTATTTGCGTGTCACACTGGTTAGATAATTGCCCGCAGATTCTTACGTGCGCTGTTTGACCTCTGGAGATTATTGTGATTGTCATTTTCACAGGCTTGTAAACTGTTTATGTGCTCCCACTATGACTTTCTATGCTACCTCTAGAGGAGCAGAGTACATCAAATGAGGAGACATTTGCTTTCATGTGTCAGAGATGGAAAGGAAGCATGTGCAGAGTGTAATACAAACAGGTTTTTTTGATCCATCCATCAGAAAGGTAACAGCTATTCTAGCAAAAAAAATATATATATATATATACATATAGATAAGACAGAGCGATAGAGAGATGAGACAGAAGAGCACATGCGAGTAATTGGTGGCATTAAGTTAAACAAGGCAGTCAGCTTTATTACCGAGCCAAGCTGAGAAATTGTTCCTACATTATATTTCTGTGCTCCCGTGTTGCCGTTCTCTTTCATCCTCCTCTGTGATTTATCAGGCAGAAATGTGCATCTTTTCCCAAGCAAATACAGTCCCCATTTATTTCTGAGCAGACAAGTCCCTTCTATTTGTAGTTATTAATCAGAGTTGACTGTAGCGGGCACGGCCACTGGAGCTCAGACTGATAGACTCTCAGTCAGAGAGGAAAAGCCTGTCACATCCTGCTGACAAATACACAGATTTATGGAGCCCACATAGCCAGCCTACTCTCTATAAACAAATACATTTGCCTGAAAAGAGCTGCTCTGGAAATGGATAGGCCCTGCACAGGCACATTTTTAGACATGAGGGCACAGTGTTGCTATTAGTAGAGGGTTGGGTGTGAGTTTATAAGAGTATTACAGCTTCTGTGTTTCAGACAGCATGTAGCTTGAGTAATTAACTGATCAAACGCAGCTCGTAATCCCCATCAGAGCTGGTTAAGTTAATCAGTTTATTATACACAAAGCCAGTACAAGAGAAAACCACAACCAAGAGCTTGACCTTCCTGTGAGAAGAAAAAGCTGCAGCGTTGTGCAAGTCCAGCTCTTAAATTATATGGCTTTGCTAATACTTTTGATTTGTTTAGCTTGAGTTATTTATTTATTTTTTTCCTGACAGTTGGCTGTTTTGTTTTGGGTTTTTTTTTTATTATTGCAAGAGAGAATTTGGTGCAGCCACTAACCTCTTTCTGTCAGCACCAGGCTGAGGAGATTAGCTGTACGAGTGTCTCTTGTTTCCCAGTGGAGCCCGGCCCCAGTCCATCACAGTTCCAGCTCCGGTCTATGCCAGCAGGACGGGGGGAACGGAGCGAGGAGTGGAGGAGTGGGAATGAAAAGGGTTGAAGTCATAGAAAACTTTGGCCGTGATTGCAGTAATCCTGTTATCTCTCCTGCTAAAGCTGGCCACTTTAGTGATCTGGAGACACAAATGTTAAGCTCCCTCTGTCTCTCCTGCTCTTTTCACTCCATCTTCGCTCCATCCTGCTCTCTTTAGCCAGGCTCGTTGAATGCCGGGGTGGTCTTGGCTCTGTTGGACTCTGAATTCACAGTCTTCACACACACCAAGAGCTTCTTTTTTTTATTCCCTCAGAACAAAAGGGAGCTTCTCTCTTGAATTTCTCGCTCGTCTCATGCATCCTAATGCGTCTGTTGCTCCACGTGGTTGTAGTTGAAGAGAATGCAAATGCACTCAGATTCAGCTCCAAGGTGATTAATGTGTGATTTGATAAGCATATTCGAAAGCTTGCATTGTTTTTGCTCAGAAGGAGTAAATAGCGTGGTCAAAGTTAGCTTCTCATCTATTAGCCAGTTCACACTGCCATTTGTTATCAGGATAATGGGGCGTAAAGAGGGCTATTAGTCCACAACATATGTTGAAATCCTGAAAACAGATACACACGCACGCACACCCCCACAGGCCCCTAATACACATAAGCAGCATGAAGTTAGGACTGGTGCTGATCGTTTTGTACACGTTTTTAAAATCCTGTATGAAAAAGAAGCCATCTTCTCCAGGCTATGTGGAGTAGAAATAAACTAATTTATAAATGCCAACAAACTTAATGAGCGTTTTTGTGCCTTTAAAAAAAATCTGAGCTTAAACTTGAGTAACATTTTAACCCTGCACATGAATCCAAATTTTATTCAGATGGACTTTTTACCAAAAACAGGGAGCCTCAAAGTAAGGGTTGCACAATATATCATCATCCAAATATTAGTGTTATTGCTGTTTGGAATGCAGTATTTGTTCAACTTTATTTCCATGTTATGAATATTGCAATGCCAATAATGTATTCAGCCCGTTGGATGAAGTCTCACACACCTGACACAATCAATCCAATTTCCAAGCAACCTGCAGCCTTACTCTTAATTATTTATTCACTGAAGTCAATTTTGTTTTAATACTTTTTTTCCTCCTGATATGATTATATAAAGCTCTCAGTGTGATGCGTCACATTTTATTTTTCACTTGACTCCAGCTACCAAAAGAAGATACAACACATTTTCATTTATTATCAACACATTTTTGGATTTACAGAGTTCTGCCAGTAATCTGTCCCTCCCTTGGATTACAGTAGGAAGGGAAAATGGCAACATGTGGGTTGAGAATAGAGGAATGAATTGACCTACAGCTAAGTGGGAGGCCACACCTAAAAGGCGGAGGATGTGCGTCACGCCGGGCTGTGTGTTATTGCAGAGTCCCGTTTTGATTGTAATTCCTGCATGTCAGCGTTTTACCTGACAAACTGCTCCAATTTCGACTTAGTATTCGTTGCTGCAGTGAGATGTTGATAATAAGATAATTGGCATTCTGCGCTCTTTCTCCTGCAAGCAGACCTATGGATCGGTGCCTATAGGTCAAAACCCGATCAAAGCCCTGCAGCTAATCTGCAATGCTAATCTTCCCCCACCAACAAATAATCATGCTTATGAACTGTTTAAACGAATCTCTTTATAAGCCTGCATAATGAGCCTTTTGTATGTTTAAGAGACATAATAGCAGGGGGGCTTTTCAGAGGAGAAAGCACTGCCCTCTGTTATTAACTCATTAGACCTCAATGCTTTCATTCAGAGCCAATGTCTGACCTCCCCTTTCTGTGAGAATGAGCCCAGTAGCATCACAAAGGCAACGCATTCCAGCTAAATAATCACACATTAAAATTTAAAGCAAATGATTAGGATGACTCAAAGCAAGAGGTGCAATGTACCCAGAAAGATAAGAGAGAAACTAACAATGCGTTGAGTAAACACGAATGCTCGGCTCCCCTGCTCAACCCGGAGTTGCTCATTCAGTGAAGGACTTTGAGTTTAGCAGGTAGAGATTCCAACTGGATAATTAACATATTCCTTCCCATTATAATTGGAATCAGTCTGGCTTATTCCTGAGGAAAGGGGCAGAAAATTGAATCAGTGTTGTGAGCACAGAAATTACAGCCATTCTCCTCCTTAATTAGATGTCTTTGCTGAAATCACAACCATGGGCAACCATTTTGGCATGTCGCTCTCAACATATGGCCACCGTCTATGCACGCGTCTCTCGTTCGGTGCCGTCGTCTTTTAGATATGTCTTCTGTGAGACTGTGAGGCTCATTTTGGCTGGTTTCCCTCCTGCTGCCATCTTGTTCGCCAATCAGACAGATTCAAATAACACATCTTCCTTGAAAAAAACGCTGCTCACATCTCAAATTTCAGAAGACTGTTTATTTTTTATTGCTGTTTTAATCAAAGTTACTTCACTGTCTAGAAATGACGATGGATTCATGGAATCTGTTTTTAATTAGAAGAAACACAGGGGAAAAGGAAAATTGGGTATTCTGAAAATATTAGTATTTTCAGACTTTATTCCTCTTACCACAGTCTAAAAGATAATTTTATCCTTACAGTGTTGACACTGTATAAATGCAGTAAATTCATGGTGATTCTGTGAATTTATGCAAAACTAAACAAAATGGACTGGAAGCTGAAAGTCTTAGAAACTATTACATTTATACAGAAAATATGTACAACCTTAATTTAATAAGTTGTACCACGGCCTATGTGGGGGGAAAAAATCTGTTTTAGGGATTCATATAGCATCCAGCTAAAATCGAATAAAATTAAATCTGAGGAAGATGTTGCGGATATTATCATGTCATTCCAGATGGTCATTTGGATGGCGACAAATGGTCCACTGAGCAAGTCCCACTGAGATTAAAATATTAAGCATGCATCTACAAATCTCTCCTGGCACAAAAACAAAAATGAAATTAAGGAGTTTCACCATGCGAGAACAATGAGCAGTTGACTAATGGCTCGATCACTTACTTAATCACAGCCCAGGTAGCCGGCCGGCTGGGGGGTGCAGCGTTTGCATGCAAACCCTGCAGCCGGAAGCCGGCCGTGCAAACTCGGCTTAAGCCTTGTGGGGGGACACAAAAGCTCAGCGGAGACACGCTGGTCCAATCTTTGGGGCCGCATACAGGAACACAATATCCCGATCCTAAGATGTTCCACATCCATGCCTCAAGCTCATGCTGTGTGTGTGTCAGGCTCTGCGTGTATCTGTACGAGTCCAAGTTTTCAATAGGCTTGATGCGATGTCCTTTTTATCTCTGCCAGCGTGTGAGTGGATAAACTCTTCTTTCCAACAGAACGGTTCTGCATGCGAGTGAGAAACAAAGTGCGAGCTGTTATGAGTTATAGATTGTTTTACACATTTCCACTGCACCTGCATGATGCTGACGGCGAACGTTACTCCCCAACCCTCCTCCCCTATCAGCTCTGATGCCTCTCTCTGCCACTTTCTCTCCTGTCAGGAAGTGATGCAGATGGAGAGGCAGCTCGGGGGTCGGCTGATTGACGAGCCCCATGTCCTGCTTTTCAAAGACAGCTACCACAACCTGCGACTTTCCATCCACGACATGCCCCAGGCGCACTGGAGGAGCAAGCTGCTAGCCGGCTACCAGGTGTGTTGGGCCAGCTACCAGGTGTGTTGGGCGGGGGTCGCTCTGGATCAGTGTGACAGGGAACAGGAAATGTAATTCTAGTGCCTGACTGAATCTGTCAAATTAGTGAATCAGCTTTTAAGTGTCAAACTCTTTCTTTATGGGCCATAACGAGATCATGAATGTGCTCATGGGCCGGTTGTGCCAGGATGTATTGATGAAACCCAAACTGTTCAGATGTTAATAGATATACAGTATGTCTCTGCATACTTAAAATTAAACAATGTTGAATTTTACAATATTTGTGCTTATGTATAAATGCATTGTTACTGGCACGAAATAAGTAAAAGTAAGAAATACTGCCACCTGCGGGTGGGAGTTAGCAGTGACTTAAATCCAATGTTTTTGGCCATTTTTGCATAATTCGCAACAATGTCCGAGTTATGCATTACCGTAAAACAATGCTGGGATCTGTTGCTTTTGTGTGAATTTTTACAGTCGTGGAGTCGCGAAAAACTCCACAATTTATGTAACTTGGTGTCTGGAGTCCATAGAGAGCCACATTCAAAACTACCAAAGGCCAGATTTGGCCCCCGGGCCTTCAGTTTGACACGTGTTTTAGAAGATTTCTTTACTTTTGCTTTTGAATTTGATTATTACATTATTTAGAAGCAACTTGTTACCACTAATTAATTTTAATGGTCTGTTATTCTCTGTGGAAACGTGTTTTTATTTTAGCTCAGATTTTTAATTAGACATGTTCTCAACCAACTTCTATCCAATATCCACTCAAAGCAAGGGGCTTTTTTGTGTCTATTTCTTCCTAAGCCTTTCCAAGTAGTTCAGTAATTTATTGTATTATATTGTGTGCATGTTTTAATAGTGTGTATATGTGGGCTGTGTGTGTGTGTGTGTGCGCGAACCCAAAGGTGCAATCTTATTGATTAAACTAGCTGCTGCTCTCAAAGGGAGCTCGGATGAAATATGGAGCAGAATGTAAATAGTTTGCAGGTTGAATTTTTTGGAAGCCCTCTCTCCTCCTCCACTGATCTCTTTACCTGCACAGCCAGCAACCTTGCAGTCCTGCGACGGCAACACAAGGGCTATTCAAAGGGGGAGGGGGGGCTAGAAAATGTTCTGGCTGTAACTATGTAAGCACTGAGCACCGGGTCCCCAAAGAGCGCGCAGGCTGTGCCAAGCAAGCAGGGGCTGCAACAATGCACCCAGAGCAAAAGCTTATTTCTCTGGACTGCGCCTGTTCATTTGGAAGTGTTGTTCCCCGCTCAGCAGCACAGTCAGAAGGACCTTTGCTCTCCCTGGAGCCGCTTGAAGACGTTTGCGTGCTACACCCACCGCCCTCCGATGGTCCGACTGGGTAACAGTGCCCCCATTTGGTCGGCGCCCTGCACTGCAGGCCCACTTGACTCTCCAAGAGAGGTCTTGTTAGCAGTTGAACTCGGAGGAAAGTGGGAAGTGGTTTTTTTTTAAGCTTTCTTTTTTCCAGCATTACCCTCTACCCTGCTTCTCCTGGGTTATGCAAATGAGGCATGAATATGGAGCAACAGAAATAAAAATGTTGAAATTGTCAGTCTTGATAAATTCAGTGAAACACTGTACCGTAGCTCTATCAGAGCAGATACACTCCAAGCTGTTATGCATGCATGTGTACGTATCTGTGCCCCTTGGCATATTTCATGTTTAGCATCATTTACAGCTCTGTAGTTGCGGGAAAAGAAAAACGCATAAAAATGGATAAAGAGGAAACCGTGAACCAGATATAGCATTTAAGCTCCTCGTTTGACACTTTCTGTAATCCTCAGCCAGCCATTTTTTAACTGCCGCTCAAGATCCTATTTGTCAGCAACTGCAAATTTAGTCCCTTTCACTCCTGTAGCCATTTTTACCTAATGATTGCAGTTTATGTCAGCGTAATTAATGATAATCTCAGCGTATTACAGGTGGGCGGCCCTGTTTCAGACACGCGGCCCTGACTGTGCCGCTGCGATGTTTTTTCCGCAGGAGATCCCGTTTTACCACATCTGGAACGGTTCCCAGCGGTACCTGCACTGCACGTTCACTCTGGAGCGGCTCAGCCTCAGCACCTGCGAGCTCACCTGCCAGCTGTGTGTGTGGCAGGTGGAGGGGGAGGGGCAGAGCTTTGCCCTCGACTTTAACATTGCCAAGGTAACAGTCAGAGCATGCAACCACTGCGATCTAGCGTTTTGATTACTCACACACAGGTTGTTTTTGGTGCTGAGCATACAAAGGTGTGTATCTTGTTTCTTTTGGCCGCTCTTACCAGGACACGCGAGGTCTGGACTCTGAGTTCCTGTTAATGGACAGTAATGCGACGGCTCTGGCCGGGCCCAGCGCCTTTCAGATCCCGTATCTCATCAGACAGAAGATCTGCGGCAGCCTGGATGCGCCCTGTCCCAACGGAGCAGACTGGAGAATGCTAGCACAAAGACTTAAACTTGAACGGTAAATGCAAACTTTGGAATAATCTAAAACGTGATCTGATCACCGATCTGAGCATCAGTGAACATGCAAAGAGTAATCTTAGACTAATACATAAAGCACATCCTCAGATATGCAGACTTCTTCTGTGGAAATGTTAGACATCAGTGTATAAAGAAGTAACCTTTAAAAGTATTCATGGCTTTTAAATTTTAAACTGTCCACATAATGAAACATGGCTGGTGATGCTTTTCTTCATGAGTATTGATGCCAAAATTTGAAAATCCATCTGGAGTTAGTTGCAATGAAAGGTATTTCTCAATTTATAATTCAGAAAGGCTGCAGAGTCAAATGACTGCCATGCTTCTAAAATTCATATTTGTAAGAAAAAATTGTGAGACCAACTTTCCTTTTTCATTTTAGGTCACAATTATCCACTCAGTTGTACATAAAATCCAGAAAAAATTTTTTTATGTGACACAATGTTGAAAAGCTCAAAAGATAGGAAAACCCCAGCACTCCATTTAGAAAACAGAACCAGAGTTTCATGTTTTTTCTCTATATTTGTAAAATTCTTCACCATCAATGAACGTGAAGTGCATCCATGTTCGCTCTAAAGTTCAGGTAAACAAGGTAATGCCTTAGCAAACTAATCCTCTTTCGACTCAGCTAACATTATGGGATTAATGCGGACTTGATGGATACAGCTATCATTCCTCCAAGAAAACATGACCCCTGTCTTCCCTTTTCCCTCAGAAACAGGTAAGCAGCTTAAAGTCTGCCGCTAAACTTCTGGCTGCGACATCCTGCTTAACAGCTGTAATTGGAAAGGCTGCAAGCTAGCTGCCCACCAGCGACCGAAAAGAAAAAAAGAGAGATGGAATAGTTTTGGATCTGTGCCGACCTCAGTCCAATTTGCTCTCCCAGTTACTGTACTTTATCACCCAAGCATCTGTAACAGAGTGAGGCCAGACATTGATCCCCTATCCGCCAATTTAATTTCTACCTCGTAATGAAATCAAATAGGAGCACCTAATTTGTCCAATCAACTTTATTTACCCCAATTAATTCCAGCCTGGAATTGATGCACTGCAGGTTTAATTAGCGACATTCTGCTCAACATAATCAATTCTCATCTAGGTCTAAGAAAGAAACAACTTCTTTGTTGTTTGATCTGTCCTTAACAACATGTTTTCCTGAAAAGGCAGCAGCTGCTTGGCATTCTGTCACGCTGTATTTCTGTGTTTGTCTCTGACTGCGTAAAGCGTTCAGACCAAGCGGAACAGGACCGATCAATAAAACTTAAAATGCCAAGAACCTTTTATTTGATCTTTCTCTCCCAAGACTGAGCTAACGTCTGTGTCTGAGCTGCACAAGATAAGCCGGGGTTTCACACAGCGAGGTGAATAAGCACGGCTGACTCGTTGGACGCCAGGCTGTTTTTTTTTCTTTTTAAATCTGGTTAATGACACAGAAGCTCATCTCCAGATATTTTTTGACCAACACTTGTCTTTGTTGCTTTCGGGAAGTCGCTTGCGCTATAAAATCCAGCTGGCTTGAAATGACACAGTGTTGTCGGCACTGCGTGTACAGCCAAAGCAGTCACATGTTAGTAGCCGTCAACGAAATGCTGCAGCAGGCAGACAGCAGACGCGAGGAAACAACAGACTCTCTGGCTTTTCTAAAACACGTCTCATTGTCTGTCTCTTCCCTTCCAAAAAAAGCACTCCAGAGTTTGTGCTGCTCTTTTAATGTCATACCTGAAGACCCTGGACATTTGGAGAACAGAAAAAGGCTTTTAAATCAAACAAGCATCTTCAGCTACTGCGGGGATCAGGTCCTGCACGACATCAAAACTGCAGCCGGCCGGGGCCACCGCTTTGTTGTCATTGATTGGGTTTGATCGAGGAAGGTGCCGCGCCTACGATGGAAAAGGTCACATCCGACTTAACTGTCAAAGGTTCATATAGGATTTGCCGTATGAGATTCGGGGCCAATTGCAGCATCAAATATAAAGCAATGAAGGCTACGCAGTTAACACACGTGGACAAATTCACTATTGTTAAAGTTGTTTAAAAATAAAGTCTTAAAATGAGTTCTTCGTTTTAAGACTTTTTGTTTTCACCCATCCAGGGGGTCTTTTTGTGGGCTCTAGAGTCCCTTTTTACATAGTAGGCTGACAGGAAAGGGGGAAGGAGAGGAGGGAAGACATGCGGTAAATGTCGCCGGGTCTGGGAGTCGAACCCACGACAAGGACTTGAGGCCTCCAAATGTGGGTCGCGCTATCCACTACGCCACCACGGCAATCCCAGGAAAGCAATCTTTAATGTGCGTACATTTATTCAGTCAAGAAGAAAAATCCTAATTTGGGTGACACCATTGTTGATACTCTTGCTGTCAAAACTCTGCAGAACCCTCTTCTGCCAGTTTTATTCTAATGTGACTTCTCAGACTAGAAGTACAATCCCTCTCTCTCATTTAGAGCCCTGGGTTTTCTCTTTTATTCAACTCACATCACAGGATTTATTGGGCCTGTGGACTGAAATGGAAGAAGGCTGATTTTATGTCTGATGACTAGCAGTGTGTTGATTGGGCCATATAGTTTGGATCAATCTCAAAGCTGAAAGACCCGATGGCCCGCAATAATTTTATTTAAAAGCACATGGGGACATTTTACAGCACAATCAAGTAACTATTTTACCTTCAGCTGTTATGAAAATGCTGTATATATCAAATCGCCACCTTACTAAAATAATGGCCTAGGTTGTCTTAATGACTTAAACCATTATTTTGGGAAGGTGACAAAAATATTACCTTAAAGAAATCTGACTTCACAAATGGCTTTTGTGTCTTTAAGAAGTTTCTTCTCTTTCTGACAATGCCTTTCCATTATGGTGTTTACTACCGTGTTTAGGAGCGTTGGGTTGAGATGTAGTTTGTACGATTAGCTCAGCAGGTGTTCAGTTCCACCAGGTGTTTGCCAACTGCTGCTGCCACTAGTCTGATGGAGCTGTGTGGGGAGGGGTGGAAACTCAGCAAAGGGACTCAAGCTCCAAAGAGGAGAGGTGATTTGTGAGTGAATGGCTGCCACATCATCTAAAGCTATGAAAAAGTCAATTTGACATACGAAAATTGGCGTTGTAGTTTAGTTAGCATTCTCTGTGTTTGTAGTTTTTATCTGTAAAAGATGCTATCTGACTGAAATGTACTTGGATTAGAGGTTTTATTCATTTTAAAAGAGGGTCAGGAGGGCCAAAAATTGTGCCAATGGGGATTCTATTTAAAATAACAATAATTTTGTGCTGACTGAATAAATGTACTCAAAGAAAAGGTTGGACTTTTCAAAACCATTTCAGTTTGAGATACAGCATTGAAGGCCAACACATTGGTCCACATTTGCTAGTTTGGATTTGGTTTTAGCTTCAAGAGGCAGAACTGGTTGGGATGTAGTGCTGTGATGCAGAACAAAAGCTGACATTGACAGAGCTACAAAAACCGCAGCAGCGCCACAAAATATCAGCTGAAAAGGTTTTTTCTCTCTCTCTCTCTACGACTTCTCTAAAGGAGAGAAAATGCAAAGCTGCCTTTTCTGATCTCTCATTATCTTCTGCCTCTCGTCTCCTTTGCTCCGCAGACACATGAGTTTCTTTGCATCCAAAGCGAGCCCGACCTCTGTGATCCTGGACCTGTGGGAGGCGCAGCACTTCCACAGCGGCAACATCAACCAGCTGGCTACGGTCATGGCTGACATCGGCAAACAGGAGGCCATGATTTTCCTAGTCTCTGACGGCGAATGCTAACCCAGAAACGGAGAGAGAAGAGAGGGAGGAAGAGGGAGAGACACTGGTGCAGAACACAGCAACATGCAGACATAACACTAAGAGCAGCAGGAAACAAAGAGCTGCGCTGCCCCAATGTGTCTCTTCTTTATTTTTAGGAGATAGTGAAAAGTTTATCTAGGATCGTGTCCTTTTACTCACACCCCAAACAGTAAGGAACATCTTTAAACGACAGATTTCATTAGGGTGAAGGCTGAGTCGTGCATTTCCATCAGAAAGTTTTACGATATTTTAAACATAATATCACTTTCACTTTTTGTTCCGCGAGCTAAGAAGGAGCAATATGCAAATGCAAGGTTCTAACTTACAGCTGATGTTGCAAATTCCTCTCAATCTTTTATGAACTTGGTTTGAAAAGCCTGCTTTACACCCGGAATAACAAGGAGGCCGTCAGTCAGTTCAGGTGAAATATGCAATTGGCAGGTGACCATGACATTATCTCAGACACATTGTCCTGCGTGTAAACGACCACGATGGCGCGTAGCACCGCCTGCACATTGCAGGTTTAAAAGCAGATTGTATGCCCCAGAAGTCCCGTCTCATCACGGTCTGTGCTTCTTTTTTTTTTTTATTTTGTTAGTCCAGCCGGTATCACTACTGTGAATGTAACATCTTGACATCTTGATTCAGCGAGATGCTTCGCAGCTTTTTCTGCTTCGAAATCAATACGTGTGTGTGGTTGGAACCTTTCTTCTTTAGGAGAGGAGTCGGTTATAGTGCATCTCCACCCTGAGAATGAAATCCTTTGATTTTGTTTCATCTTGTGCAGTATATTACTCTGATCATTCATCATGTGAAGTTTTTTTTTTTTTTTGCTTTTGTGCGTTTTAGATTTCTCAGCTAATGAAGGAGCCATAGCGCTAAAAGGCCTTCTCGCTGCATTCATGCGAACAGCGAATGTCGTCAAAAGTGACATGTTTCACCTCCTTGATTACGTTCATTCTCCAGCACGCGAACATGGCCAAAAAAAGGGTTATTAAACTACATGAATAATTTAGCACACTTTGCCACCGAAAATCTGAAAACAAATTCTTCAAAATTGTCACAAGATTAGTCACGTTGAAAGGATAATTGTGCAGCTTTGTTTATGTTATTTATAAAGCAATTTTAGTGGGAATTCAATATTTGCCCGCGTGGCAAACGGCATTTCCACATCAGAGACGAGCCGTCTCGCAGTCGAAAACGGCTCATTCACAAAGTCGTTTTGTTTGTCCAAAGCAACGCTGGAAAGTGTGTGTTTTCTCTCTCTCTCTTTTTTTTCTTACTTATTTAGCATTAATTTCCACAGTAATTTCTTAGTAATGGATGTGTCATGTCAGGCACCATAAACAGAGCTTGATGAAAACCCCACAGGTTCAGCAGTGCACTTCACAGACGGTGTGAGCAATCCCAAACTAGCCATAGTTCTGTCTGCCTCAGGGTTGCATGTGAAGCTGTCTGTTTAAAGCTGGAAGGAAAGGCCCTTTCTCCATCCCACCATCCATGTCTCAACCTTTAAACTTCAATGGATTCCTTTACGATTGTCAGATATCTGGAATGTACCTTTACGTTTTTCTTTTCAGTGGTGGAAAAGCGCCTGTTTTTCTTTCACCGGGTTTAAAACCTATGATTCCCATGGCAACTCGGATCTTTCCACCCCTTTATAAACACTTTCAACCCCTTTTTATATGAAGATGCCATAAAAATCCAATGTTACCTTTTTAAAAACCCTTGGATTAATCCTTCAAAGAAAAAAAAAGATGATTACGTCCAATCATCGCCACATTGTAATATGTAAATAGTTTTTCTATACCAGCCATGTGCTGTCACTTTGCATACTGTATATCAGCAGAGTTGGTAACTAAAGTTTTAGGAATATCATTTGAGTCCACCACATCCTCATATCGTATCCATCACAGCCGTTTTGACACCGTTTGTACTTGCAGAATCAGTCAGTTACCATCATTTAGGTTTTTTCTTTTCCTTCTGAAAGTCGATGCATAATTTGATCACTTTGTAAACAAATGTAAATTATATTTTAATATGAAGCCAAAAAAAAGAAAAGAAAAAAAGAAGAACGCAACACTTAACTGGCGCAACATTTGTCAAGTCTAAACCGTGACGTGTTTGCCTATATCCTGTTCTTTGGCGATCTAGCAGTGATTTGCAGTGTTAAGGGTTTAGAGGCCGTTTTCGCAGGAAGTTTCTGTTCGCTCTCATCCTCGGTCATTTATTTCCACCACTTGGAAAGCATTTAAACACAAAGGTGGAAGCAGTCGCCAGCGCTCGGTGAGTCAGCGAGGACATCAGTCCTCGGACTTTGTTGACGCAGCATGTTCGGGGGATGAGCCACGGCAGTTGTGCAGTCAGACTGTAGCTCGGGAAGTTTTAGCACCCTTGTCATTGTCTTGGATGTGTTGCCTAAGCACATTTTCAGTAATGTTGCACAGCATCTATCTTCACATCTGAGTCACGCAGCACACCTGCAGTTACTGTGCGATGAACACCGGCTATTTCATGATAAAATCTCAGACTGATAGCTCTGCGGAAGACTCGTGTCTGTAACACAAATGCTTTGTTGGAGGGTTTATGCTGTCAATTCACCCTGTGATACATCTCAGCACTGTATTCTTTGTCACTCATTACTATTCGGTGTGGAGGACGTGCGCATATTTAAGTATGTGTGTGTTGTGTATGTATGTGGGTGTGTGTGTGTGTGTGCAGACCTCCCTGTCACTGACTGAACTGTTTTCTTTTTTGAACTAAGAACAATAGACTTCTGTACTTGTGAAGGGTTTTCTATTTAGTTCCTTGGTTCAATGTCCCTTGCCTTTCTGCAAGTCAAAAATGCTGTATTTATTACATGCCACAGCGCTTATGCAATTGTATAATCCTTCTATTGTTTTCTTTGTTTGGAGTTTTTCTTTTTTTTTTAAAAAAACCAAAAACCTTTTGTGTTCCTTATCGTCAATGTAAACTGTTGTCAAAACTTTTGTGGCAGTGGAAAAACTTCTGCTAAGGGAGATGTTCTGTACTTTTGGACAATGTTATGGATTTGTGGGTAGAATTTTGGAAATTCGTTTCTAAGTGCTTTCAAGTATTTACTTGGCCTTATGTATATATATCTATCTATGACATTTCAAAAACCTATGTATAGTAATTCAATCGGAAATTGTTGTAAATAAATTATATATTGTTACATTAAGGACTGGATTATTTACATTAAAATGGATAATAAAAAAAGACAATGTGTTCAGGTCCTCTTAAAACAACTATTAAGACTTTCATTATGTTATATTTTGTTTAATTTCTCTGAGTGATCCAATTCCAGCAAAAAATATTCAGTCGCAGTTACAGCAGAAACAGTAGAACACAACAAATCCATGTTCACCCACAACAGCAATTTCTGCAGAGACAGCAGCAGTTTCTACTTGCAAAAAATTAAATTATATTATTCATAGACAGTCAACATATTCATCTAAGATTTTTTTAAAGGATAATTCATTTTCATCAGATAACTTGTCTCAATCTCAAAACAAAAATCAGACCAAGTGGAAAAATAATCCCACACTTTTTTTTTTAATTTAATGATGGGTTGAAATTAGTGACATTTAAGCTGAAAAGTTCAGCCAATAAAAAAACACCTCAGCACTGTGTTGATCTGATGGTTAACTTCGCTATCATATCTAAAACAATAGCTTGGTGCAGCAAAGCAAACGATGCAAAGCTCACATAGATGATTACTAGACTTCATTCTAGACACATAAACAGTGTTATATTTTGGAGAAAGAAAAAAAAAAAGTTACTTTTGAGAAAAGAACACTTGCGCAACAAATGTGCAAGGTCAGCACAAAATTTCCACTTCAGAACAGACCGTCTCCACCACAGCGGTCCACGGAGTTTAAACTCAGTTCACATTGCAGAGACGCGGCGCGGTTCTATGACTTAGTGATTCTATTTATTATTTTGGATGTTTCAGCTATTTGTCGTTTAGAAAATCTCTCGGTTTAAGTAACCAACTTCAAAGGGCCTTCAACATTTTCTGCCTCCCACATTTTGTACTTTTCCATTCTATGATTATTTTGCACAATAAACGTCACCAGGCAACAATTGATGAGAGCCAGAGGTCAAAACACATCTCCCATACACACTTGCCACCCATTTTGACAAATAAGATTTAAAAACTGCTCCGATAATCCGCAGAGAACGTGGTTAATCATCCAGCAGGAGGTTACTCACATTCATAATCTCAGTAGTTCTGATTCAAACAGGGATCAGATCTATGGTCAAGGTTAATATGGTGCAACATTTTCAGAATGTAATGCAGGATTATAATTATCTTCAATATTCATCAAAATACCAAACAGAGAAATAAACTGACTCACAAGAGAACAATAAATGTCTTCAAAATAGTTTGTATGAAATGGAAGCAGGCAGAGATGATTTGGTTGAAAAATAAACCCAGATATTTTATGCTGAACAATAAATACTGAAGCAACCCACTGTTGGAGATTTAAAGATAATTATCCATCAAGGCCATGTGACAGAAACAAATGTCTGAACAGAAAAATGTTTTTTTTAACTCATGAAGACCTACTAAAAAAGTTTGGGTTTAACATTTTAGTAAAAACACAACAACAAAAAGAAGCACCTCAGTCTTTTTCCGTGGGTTAAGTAAATAGTTTTATTTGAAAATGTAAGCTATAAACACACACAGCCCAGATCTGAAGCAGTTTAAATACACGGTACGGAGCTACAGCAATGAGGTGTCATGATATTATGTCACAATGAAAAATTTGAGTTTGATTCAGTTTTTGGCTTGGAAATGTGAAAAGAGGAATTTCTTTACATTATGGAGGATTTCCATAAAACACATCTGTGATATTTTAAAATGTGACCAATTAAGGATTTCCCCATCAAACATTCTAAACTACGAGCTCCGACTCGTCAGCACTGAGGTGGAACCTGCACCACTCCACGCTTCTTGGAAGGGCTGGTGGTTCGGTCCAATCAGGCAGAAAGCAGCAGCCCCCCTTTGCTGCCTGACTGCTTCCCATCACATTAAAGGGCACTGCAGGTGTGCGATTACTACAGGCTCACTGACTCCTTTAAACCACCGATGTCACTACAGAGAGATTGAGGATGATTGCAATGAATCTCGATAAAAAACAAGAGCGACCTTTTCCATTTTTAGATAAAAATCAAGTAGTCACGGAGTTGAAATAATTCTTTGCTTACTTCCAGTTTTGCAGTGCAGCTTTTGTCTTTGCAGGCAGTGAGGTGGACTGTATGTGAAGCTGGCGTTGAGCTCGGCGTATAAAAACAAAGTCTGCGGGATAGAAAAGAAGCTTGCGCTCAACTCCGTGTGTGTGGCTGGCAAAGACAGGATGTGGAGTTTGTCAGAGGGCGGGGTGGGATAAAGAGGAGGTGGTGGGAGATGCGTTGCTTCCTCTGAAGGTGTAGTCGGCTCTCTTACACCGGAGCAAAAGCGTGGCCTTTGCACAGGGGCTTATCCTTTTTCGAGTAGAACGTCTTCCCCTCCAGGTTGATTTGGCAGAGCTTTACAGATGAAAGAAGACAGACAGAGAAATGGATTGAGAAACCAGGGCAGGGGAGACAGACTTCACCAATGCACAGTTTTCAACAGGGCAGAGATTGTAGATATTATTTACTCGACTCGGGAGTTTTCCTCACAGAAATGAGCGGGAGACGGAGATCGCGAGACAGACAGCAGGTGACGAGTTAAAGGACAGAAACCGAGGGAAGAGGCAGATTGTTCAGGTGCGGTTGGACGGGGACAGAAGGGAGATATGGGCCGAAGAGAGAACCTGAATCAATCAAAATGACTTACAGCACAGACGAAGCACGTGTCATGCCAGCTGTAGCCCAAGGCCTCCAGAAAGCGATCGCCGGCATCAATCTTGAAGTCACAGCCATGGCATTTGGTACCGAACATCTTTTCGTAGTCTGGAGAGACGGGAAGAAAAAAAACATGAAAGAATGAGAGAGAAAAAAATGAACTGCTCTCATCTATGAGATCAGATCAGGACATCTCCATGACCTCCTCTCTTACATCACTTCACCTTAAAGGGAAGTTCAGAAACATGGATTGTAAAAGCCTTTATGTTTAATAAAACCAGAGGTCTCGACTGTTTACGACGATATCTCCCATCAAACAGCCACTTAAAGGAATTGAACCGCGGCGGGTACAACGCCGGCTCCTCTCCTCATTGGCTGCTGGACGACGTGGAAGTTTTGTGGCATTTTGTGCAGCAGTCGGGGTTTTTTGCACAGTTTAAGGAAGGATTAGGATGGAGGGAGGAGGGCGGAAGTATTACTCTGGATACTTGACCGGTCTTTGCCGGTCTCTTTCATCACAAGTACTCTGGGGGAAGTGTCGGGTTATAATGCTGCTTCTCAGGAATGAGTGGCTGAGAGCTGCTCAATCCCTGCAAGATGCTGAGGCAGCAGAATGTTTATCAGAGCTAAAGGCGCTATTCAGAATATGAGCACTTGGCTTTCTGGCTTCTGCTCTGATAAAGCAGTCGTGCAACGTCAGGAGCGTCAGCGGTGAGCAAGGAGCCCGCCGCCCCGCTAAATCATTTATGGCATAATGGAAGCGTACACACCATTCATAAAAGCCAACAGAGAAAAATGCATGGTAAACTGGAGCTAAATAGATTACAGCAGATGAAAACATCACACTTTGTGATTGACTGCTATGCGCCGCCTAATTCACGACACAAAAGCTCGGAGCGATGCTTTACAAAACTCTCTGACAAATGGCCTGATAAAGGGAGGAGAAAAACCATCTTAGAGAAGAAACTGGAGAAAGGAAGGGATGCGATGCACTGCGGTGAGTTTCTGTTACAAAGGAGGCAGTTTTTAAGAAAAACAAACAGTGAGAACAAACAGTGGTTGCGTTTCTTCTGTACTGTGGCCTGAACTGCTTCCTCCATCTGAAGGGAAAAGATCAAACATCCATCACAAAGTCAACGCTGTGTGATGGCGTGTCAGCCCTCCTCACTTCACCCGTGGATTTCTCACCAGTAAGCATTTATAATAAATATGTAGCACCGGATCCGGGCGTGAAGTTACACGGGTTGAGATGTTTCTCAGTTGGCAGTGGAACTAATCAATCTGTGCATGCAGATTTTCAGGACTTTTTTTTTTTTGCCAAAGCTTTGTATTATGTTGCTGTAAAATGGAGTCTGACTTTATCTTTGATTTGAAAATAAGCTTCCTGTTACAATTTTTTCCTTTCTGAATGTCACTGTCTGTTCAGCTTATCCTTCCACCCCCAACAGATCCACCAAAACCCACATGCAGTGCTTTGAAAAAGTATTTATACCCTTTGAACTATTGCACATTTTGCCATGTTAGAAAGATGAGAAAACATTTGCATCCCACGTATGTTTGTTCATTCTACTGAGAAAGAAAACAAATTTAACACTCGAAGCTTAGTCACACCGGATCACGATCATCACTAATCAAATCCTGCTGTAGATCCTCAAAAGGTTTTCAATCTGAACTTTGACTGGGCCATTTTAACACACAAATAGGCTTTTATGTAAACCATTCCATTGCAACTGTGGCTAAAAGTCAAGAGCCCATTTAGCACATCCTAACAGAAGTTTTAGATGCCAATCAAAAAAACGTGAAGCCTTCTGCCAGAGAAGATAAACACCTCATAACATAAACTAGAGTTTTACGTGTGACATACCTTCAGCTAGCTGTTGGAAGCAACATTAAAGGAGCAACATGTGGCTGCAGAAAGCAACTGGACATCACATCAGAGCAGAAGACTCTACAGTCCTACAAAAGTCCTACAAAAATGGAGCCAGAACGGAAAGTAAACTTTCCTCGGAGCCCTTCGGCGGTGATCGAGCAGAGCTGAGGCAGAGCAGCTGCAGCCAGACTGTGCTGATTTGCATATCCACACGTTAAATGAGGTAACGCTGGAGAGTCATTCAACATCTGAGCCATTTTAAGTCATAAAGGATCATTTTTGTAAAAGAAAAAAAAAAAACACAACTTTGATAAATGGAGACCCGCTAAATAACCCCAACACTTGAGTACAAACATATTTAAACATGCCATTAACCAAGCATTCCCGTTGCAACATTCCTAAAAGGATTTCACATTTTTTATATCCGTGATAGAAGCATTAACATTTTATTTTCTCACCCTATTTTGTGGAGATGGTTACATTGCATATTAAGAGAGGACATGCATCATAGGGATCACTTTACCGAGGCGTGAAAGCAGCAGATGTAGCTGTGCTTCTATTGACAATATAATCGCACAAATTGGAATTAAAGAAAGTAAATCTGCAAAATTGGAAACACCGATTTTGAAAAAAACTCTCATTTATTGCTAAAAAGTTTTTGCGCTAAGGTGAGACTTTTTCCGCTGTCTCAAAATCAGTGTGATCAACAACCGAGTGTTATTACTGGTGGAAATAACAGTCTGTTAGGAGGATGATGTAACAGGAGGATGATGGCGTGGCATGTTTTTTAATTATTTGTTCCGTGAAAAACGTATTTACATGTGATTTTAATTGCCTTTCTTATTTAATTGCGAAATTGTGCTTCTTCGACATTAGCAGAATATTGACAAAGCTTTGCGCACATTTGTAATAGAAGCCCAGGTAGTGAGTGTGAAGATGTTTGTGTGTGTGTCAGATGGCCTGCTGTTGTTGCCACAGCTGGACACTGAACCCGGGGAGCCCACTGTGTGCTGTCCGGTGTCTCACCTCTCTCACAGTAAGGCTCGCCCTCCTCCATGTAGAAGGCCTGGTTCCTGATGGGATTCTTACAGGCTGCACACTTGAAACACTGAACGTGGTAGGTCATCTTCAGGGCGTGCATGATTTCCTGCAAGCGGATGAAAGATTTGCATCAAGCCAGCCGTGGGGAACATAATCTCCTCGCAGAGCAACAACTATATCATTTTTCACATTCGATACACCTCCCGTGTATTAACAGATTTCGAGCGGATTTTTCTGGCTTTACCCCTGTTATTATCTTCTTGCACTTGGCACAGTTGGGTGCGTAGCGGTTATCGTGGCACTTTGTGCAGTAGACGGAGCCCCTTTCCTCAAAGAAGCCGCCCTCCTCCAGGACCGCCTTACACTGGGAGCATGTGAACTCCTCAGGGTGCCAGGAACGCCCCAATGCCACCAGGTACCGACCCCTGGAAAACATTCACATCACATCAGAGTTCACTCTAGAATCCACTGCAAAACAGAGATGCACTAACAATAGCAGCCAGCAAAAGCCTAGTGATCTCTGTAAACACAAACTAGGCATGTTTTCAGCTCTCCTAAGCGCTCTGTGTCTTTGCATGTTAAAGAACAGCTCCTCTGTTTGCTTGCAGAATAAGAACTAAGGTCTCTCACAGAGATGACAGGATAATCCTTGTCCTCTGTGATAAAAGATGTCTCCAGACGCTGTGAATTATGCTGACGGCCTTAATTTGCAGCAGACACGCAGCCTGCCGTTGTGCATATTAACCACCTTAAATTATTCATCATCTCAAACAGGACTCTGGAAGGAGCAAACAGCGACATTATTCTAGGGCGCAGATGCTGTGGGACGGAGTTACCTGATGATTTTGTTGCAGGCGCCACACACCGGGGTCCTCCCGCTGTCTTCGGGCGCCTGCTGCGCTGCCTGAAGGATGGAGCTGCGGTTCTGCATGGGCGTCGGCTGGACTGGCTGCTGGTGCTGGGTCACCACGGTACTGGTTTTGTCCGGCCGGTATCGATCAGCAAATTTCGGGTCTGTGACCCACGGCGGTCTGCAGGAGGGACCAGAAGTTCCCGCCGCCGCCGCTGCCGTTTTTGAACCTGGGGTTGGACATACAAGCAATTTTAGCTAGGGATGGGCATTTATCGCTTATCATTTATCGTGATAAACTTCTCGTCATGATAAGATTTGATTTATCATTATGATAAATTCTATTTAATGACGTTTAAAAAAAAACTGTATTACTGGGATTGTTATTTTTACCATTTCCTCCCCTGTTTGATCAATGAGAGAATCAATAAATATAAATACATTTGAAAATGTAATTAAATGCAGTTACTGTGAGCAGTTTAATGATAAAAATCGCACGTCTTTATGTGACTGGTGTCTTCAAGAAGCAAATGGGAATGTTTTTCAAAAGCAGTATTTGTGTTTGTGCGGCTACAATTGTTGTGACACACAGTACCAGCTACCTGAAAAAAAGACATAAGTAGTTCTTATTGCCACTTTTATCGTTACAGCAATATTGCCACAGAAAATTGTGACAAAACTTTAAAGTCCAAATCGCCCAAACCTACTTTTAGCTTTTATAAAGCACTCTCTTTTCAAGCGGCAGTCGACTCATGAGCACCTATTAACACTTAAGAATAATAATCTATTAGCGTAACCTCCCCCAGATGCTGCTGGGGTTCGCTTTATGCATCAGTGGGAGCAGAAACTCACCATCTGGTTTATCTGCGGCTTGGGTCTTGGCAGAGGAAGGAGTTGGCTCGAGGCTGCGGAGAGAAAATGACTAATTAAGAAAAAATACAACGCACTATGCTCAGTAACCAAGACACCTTCTGATTGAAATTCATGTCAGAATATCAGCATTCATGTCCATCTGTATTGGCTCCTGCATGGTGGAGTTGGAGCACCAGTCTCCATAAGGAGAGCTGGAAATCACTGGTTTACATCAAAGCATCACTGAACAATTGATTTATTTCTGTAAGAATTCAAAAAGTGGAAAATCTTGTATAGATTCATGACAAACGGAGTGACTGAGTGGCTTACAGCTGGTAAAAAGCTGAAATACAGGTTCTCAATTAGAATATTAAACAAGACGGCTAAAAAATATATTTTTTTAATAGAGAAATATCAGCTCAGTTATGCCCAGGAATATAAATATGTCCAGGTATATAAAATATATATGAATATAATCTCAATGCTTGGCTGGAGTTGTTTTTGCACAAACTACTGTATCAATGTAGCATAGCATGGAGAGATCAGCTTGTGACTCTGCCAAACTGAGACAGGCCCATTTTACCTTTGACCTTTTACATCAACTGGTCTGGGTCTGGTGTTTCTCTTGACAACTCTTCAAAATAAGGTGACAGGAATTAAACTTTTCAATCCAAAGAAGCATTTTTACTCTTGCTCCTACTAAACATAGTGTCTAGATCAGTAAAACTGACTGTGCTTGACTTCACAATCCTCTCAAGGCTGTGTTATCACTTTTGCTTGCACATCTTGTTCTATACTTTGTCCTTCTAGCCAACTTTTCTTTTATATGTTTGAACAACCAGCTGCTTTTACAATGACTTTAAGTGATTTACCCTTCATGTGAGGGAAGGTCAGCTGTGCACAAAAGCCAGATTTATCTACTGAAATTAAATTGTGCAATCTTATTTTTCGGAGAAAAATCTCATTAAGTCATAATAATCTAATTTAAATGCTTAAAATACAACAAATAAACACGTGTCTTACTTTTTGAACTGAAATACTGAGATTAACGTTTCGAGAATATTCCAGTTCATTGAGATGAATCTGCACATGAAGTGTAAAGTTGACGAAAACACACCACATTAGAGGTTTCTCCAGTAGTGATGAAATAAAGTGAGAGGCTTACGTTTAGTCGTCGTGTCTGCAGAACACTTTTCATGATTATCCAAAGCTTTTGAGAGACAGAATCGCATCATTTAATGTGCTTCAAAAACCAAGGCTGCCCAGCAGATGTACATTCAGTAAACACTTCCGACTCGAGTTAATAAGAGATATTCAAAAGCTTCTACTCAAATGAGGGTAATAAGCAGCCCCGTAAAAATCAGCTGAGAGTTTGACATCGTTCACAGGCAGAAGCGCTGAAACGTATCCTTGGCAGATCTGGATGCAGAGGAGCTCGTTTCAAGCCTGCATGTGAAGGAGCGCTGAAATAAAGAGCTTCCCTCATTTCAAAGTTCTGTTACCCGCAGCAAGCGCAACTATATTTCCGACAATCTTCAAACCACGACTGAAAGAAAAAAACAACTTCTGAGCCAACACACTGAGCTCTGGAGAGGTTTTATTGTGAGAAAGGAGAAGGGGGGGGAAATGTCACCCTGCCTTAGGCGTCACTCATGTTTACATCATCAACTGTGCCATCCACCATCCACTAATGAAACATCATGAAATTGTGTCTCATTAGATAAGAGAAAGCTGTGAACTCAATCACCCTCCATCAAACTCATCCTGTAGCATATCAATCCATGTATTGATTGTTCTGCTTATGAATCAAAAAAAAACAACAACACGAACTTCAGACGAAAAAGATTGTGCAACTTCTGGGAGAGGTGGGATAAGCTGCAAGATTTCTTACTAGTTTTATGGCCGGAAATGGAGAAAACATAATGCTCTGGTTGGAAGGAAAAACCTTCTCCAAACTGCATGTTTTAATAATAAAGGAAGTTGAATCTCAGATGTCTGGAGAAATAAGATGGCTGACAGTGGAGAGGTTCAGGAAGGTAAGACCTTCTGGCTGAGAAAAATACAGGCGAACAAAGCAAAAGGAAGGCAGAATGAGAGGGATCTCTGGTGGCCAGGTTAAATGAAGGGCAGCGCCTCTTACAGAGTGTTTGGCACGTAGACCCTGGGTCAGCCGGCCTTTACTCCGCACACTGATGGACTGCGCCTTCTGGGACCCAACCTAACCACTCACAAAGCCACATCCTGGTCAAACCGCGCTGACCTTGGTTTACTGTTCCCTGTCTGGTTGCCCTACATGGCAACAGGCCAGTTTCACACAACTTTAGGAGGTTTTGTTAGTTGCGCTTCTCTAAGTGAAGGTCAGAGGTGCAAATTGTTCAACATCCTTGATGGCGGGTTTCTCCCACCTTGAGCGACCTGGATTGTGTTTTCTTGACATTTCCGCAGCCTTCGAAATCCCCCACGATTCTCCTCCCGTCAGCAAAAGGTGCGATGTGAAGCAGGTGCCTTTTTACTGCATCGGAGATCTTTTTCCCCTCCAAAGTGCAACGTTTACTTTCACACGTCGTTCTGCCTCTTACACCTGGGATATCACATTCACCTCCGTTGTCTAGCTTGCTCTCCTCTGGGATTCACCGACCAGATCGATGTGAAAAAAAATAAATAAACTACTGGAGTTTGTTGGCAGCTCAGCATCTGGCAGCAAAAGATGACTTTTTGATGTTTTCTAAGGAACTATACAGACCCTGACTAGTCTTTCTTTTGTAATGGAGCTCTACAATATTGTGAATGTAGGAAAGACAAACAGGGCAGAGAGGAGAAGCAAAAGATCATCAAATATTTGCCAAAATGTTTGGCTTTTCTACAATTTCTCTTTTGTAAGGCACTTAATCTCAGAAGACCAACATTTTTTTAAATACTGACATTTATGATGTGTCTCTTTGTTTTTTGGTGAAATGCCTTCAACTTTTTACATATTTCACATTTACATTTATTCATTACAAACAAAGATTTTTTTAAAAAGTGTAACCCTGGTTTTGAACCTTAACCCCAAAGCATATGCATATGTTAGACCTAGTTAATGTCCAGACCTAAATCTGAGATGCACTGGAAAAACATGTATGTTTTACCTTAACTTGGTTGCTGGTTTTAGGTTCCAACAACAAATAAAGTTTCTCAACCATATTTACAGATGCTAACCAGAGATAAACATTAGGGCCTTACCTAGGGAAAAGCTGTTTACAACATATAATAACTGAGCTGAAAAATTGCCTGTTTATATAGCTTCTTCATTAACAAGGACTCCTTTTCAACTATGACAATTAACGCCCTACCTCCACAGCTCTTTCTGGCCTCAGAGAGCTGGTTAGTTAGCCAGCAGTCGCCAACAACAATTATCATCTTTCAGATAAAACTTATTCATAAAACATTTAGGGTTCCCAACAGCACCAAACTGTCACACATTTACCTTTACTGGTTCACAGCAAATGTGCATTTTAATGCATTTACAGATGATTTCGACATAGCTTTAGTGAAAATGTATAATTTCACTCCCCCTGAATAAGCTACTAGTTTTCTATTATATCTTTACACCTGAGCTAAATAAGGGGAGACTGACGTGTTGTTTATATGCGAATGCTGCAAGAACACTAAAGCACAGAGGTAACTTTCATGTAAATAGTCCTGTTGATCTGTTTATTATTACGTTCTGAATGCCTGTAAGTGTTTATTTTGAGGAACAGCAGAGGAGAAGAAGCTGAATTCCCTCACAGCTCACCTCTGACCCGAACGAGTATGTATTATTTGATGTGTGTGCCCATTTGTTGCTTTTATGCCTGAATGCACAACAATTTTCTCTTGCGGGAAATAAAAATAAGCTGCGAATGCTGATCTCAAAGAACACCACCCATTAAATCAGGAACACATAAAAACTGGGACGCTTCTACATAATTCTGTCAGCCATGGAAAAACTGAGAGAAAAAAAGTGTCTATCAAATGATGGGGGGAAAAAGGACAGAGAAACAGAAGATCTTTTTTTCATAGATTTTTTTATGTTTTAGTTATTAGTGATAACAGCAGGAGGAAAAAAAACAAAGCACAATTTTTTTTGCTTTTTTTTCTTGAAGCTTGATGAGAAGATGAGATGAGTAATGAAAACTTATAGATGACTGTAAACATGCAAAGAAAGAGACATATCTAAGCCCCAGACATGTAATAGGAGTTCCATCTTCGCACCAGTTTACTCCCAGCAATGCAGTGAAATAGTAACTCATCAAGTCGGAAATTCAAAAATAGACTTTCCCTCTAAGGCTCAGAATGCAAGGCTCCACTTTGGACTTTATCATCTAAACTTTGTTTCTTTTTTGGTTTCATTTTTTTTTTTTCTGTTTCCACAAACTTCCTTATTTGTTTTTTCACCCCATGCATATGTGAAAGGTGAATTCGCAAACCACTAATTGACAGTTGTATTAATCTTCGCCGTCTTTGTGGTGTGGCTATCGTGAGCAGGTTCCGTCTCCGGGGGACTCCTGGCGCGTCGCTCAGACTTTGATATTGAGGGCGCGAGCGGACCTGTCGTGGTGCCAGTCTCTCAGACGGGCGTAACGAGGACTCTGAATCTCAGTGAGGAACTTTTCCCTGACCGGAGGCAACACAGATACAAAAAACGGAGAGACAGACAAGGAGGAAATGGAGTGAAGGAGAGAAAATGAATAAAACACAATAGCAGAAAGTGGAGTAAAGTGAATGAATTGACAAGATGACAGATTGAGGAAAAATAACAGGCAAGAAAGGCTACACTGCAAAATAATACAAAAGATTTGCAGAGCAAATATTGTGTCATAATGTGTTTGAAATGTTCTTTTGAGATGCCAAATATTCAGATAAAGTTGAATTAAATTAAACTGTCTGGATTTTAGATATTAAGTTATATAGTCCCTATCAGAAATCAGTGTTTTAGGTCAAAACTTTACATTTTTAATTAAATATATTGCGTCATCTAATTAAACAGAGGGAAAACCTCTGTAAAAAACATAATTTTGCATACTTCTGATTACTTTCCCAATATGTTTCCAGGAATCGATACCCTGTAGAGACCAAGTGCCTCTCCTTTTGTAAATTCTTGTTCAGCTTCTTCAAATGCATGCATGAAACGATGCAGAACAATTATTTAGCTGCTTAGGAGTTCCCCATAAGACTGTGTCAGCAGCCTTTACAACATGAAGAGTCCTTTTTGCCCGAGGTCCAGCAACGTAAAATATGCTTGAGGTCACAAAATCACATGGTCCTCCAACAAAAGATAAATCTCTACCAAAACAAATTAGTCCCAATTTTTATGCTAAAGACTTGTCACTTTTTCTCTTTGCTTCAGTTTTTCCTGCCCCAGTGGGACTAAAAAGCTAAAATCAACATTTTTTCCCTCATTACTTTGATATTTTAAGACATTACTCACTCAGACTTTTTCATTTTTGGCCAGAGCCATTAAGAGCCACTGCAGAGGCCCCGAAGAGCCACTTGCAGCTCAGCATCAGGTTGCAGAGCCCTGCCTTAAAGCCTCTTTAGGATTATTACAAATATCGACATTTGTTATTGAAGCATTACTGCCAAGAGTGCAGAATCTCCTGAAATTACATCAACTTTTGAAACATTCTTCAGCTCGAGTACCATCAATAGTATTCCCAAAGTTTTCTAAATAAGTTTGGTTTTGCACCACAATACAAGTTGATCACTGTTATAATCAAATGGAGCTCATCACAATTAATTATTACCGCCACTGATGATCCTACTTCACTTTCAAATTATCCTTCTACTTCAACCAATCACGGATGTTTAATACTTGATCATTCCAATCAATCAAAACAACTAAATTACTATTTTCAGGTTTTTCAGTTGTTTATGAAAAACAACATTACAGGAAGAATTTTTAAAAGTGCCATCTCTTCCTATTTGCAGTCTGCATGCAGCTAAAAATGCTTTTAATTCAAATAATATTACATTTGCTAAGACTTGAGAATGTAAAATATGCCAATGAACAATTTACTTGCAAAAACAAATGGTTTCGGTCTACATTAAGCAACATACCAGACTCTGTTCTGAACAGCACACCTTTTACAAATGTCAAAGGATAATGCATGCACAACGCTCATGCCACCTCAAGCAGCCAAATCAGACCGAGCTACTAATGGAAGATTTAAAACTAGAGATGTGTTTAAAGCAAAACGCCTGGATGAAAGCTTTTGCAAAACAAACCAGTGCACAAACACAAATAGTCATGACTGCGATCAGGAGTTTACCTTGACCTCTTCATATTCTCATCATCTGGGTCCTGCACTGAGAGATCCAGGAAAGATAAAGATATCAGACAGTGCTGCTTTTTAAGGAAATACTCACCTACTCTTTGTTTTATTCAAAGTAGTCATAAAGATGAATAAGACGCTATGCTTTCCACTGTTTTCTCCCATTTTTCTAGCCGACATGTCAGGGAACTGACAGATGTAAGGAAATGGGTTCATAGCTGCCACTGTAGACATCTGGAAATCGGTAAAAAATGGACAAAGCTGCCATCTACCTTCCTGTGTCACTCACTCATCTGTCACCCTCACTGAGAGCCTCTATGATCAGATCACGTCAAATCGGCAGCAACCTCCCTCCTACATGTGATCTCCTCTTCCCCTTCACACCCCGACCTATCCGACTGTCCTGTCCGCCCGGCTCAGGCTGTGACTTACTGAAGTCGGTGCCTGTGAGCTGGGCCAGGATGCGGAAGGAGCGAGACTGGGTGGTGCCGGTGCGGGGCTGCCAGTCCTCGGTGTCCTCGATCAGCCTCTTCTTGCTGCGGTCATTGGGGATAAAACAGGGCACGTTCTCCACCCTGAGGCCGTGCCTGCACACACAGGCAGCAGCAGCAGGAGCAAACAGCAGGCATGGTTAACACCACCCCGTCTGAACAGACCCACACCATGCAGCCATTTATGCAAAGATCTCCTTTGCACGCTAGGGCTCACATTGCTTCAAAAAGCAGATAGCCTCATCTTACAGAAAAAAAAATATAATATACTAAGGGTTTTATTTTTTATAAACAACTTCAGAAGCTGCATAAGAAGCTTTTTTTCCCCCTTTCAATCATCTTTCTAACATAGCTCTAGGTTAACTGTAGCCTACATTCATCAACGAGCAAGACGAGGAGAGAGGATGAATGCTCACTAATGAATTGCCATCTCCATTCTGTAAACCAATGCACCAAAGAGCATCTGCTGCTCGCTATCTTTTCATAAACAACCTGATCATAATAAGCTACTGAGCGGACAAACCAGCCTGCATGCAGCTGCCTCTTACTTGGACTGTTGGTATATATCATCATAATAAGTGGCTTCGCCCCTGTGGAACAGACCAGAAAACAAATAAGGACACAAAACGGGAGAAGAGTAAATGGTATGTGATTTTGATAGATCAAGAGCTGAAGTTAAAATGAAGCTTGTTTCCCTTTCTCCTAAAAACAACAGAAATAAAGGAAGAAATTATTCATATTTACGATGTCTATGTTTTCAGAGGGAATAATCTGGTATTGATCAGTTAGTTAACATGATTACTCAATACTCCCGTCTCTCACTTCCGATGTTGGTCATGGCGCTTCGCGTGGTTAAGTGGCGCAGTTGATGAGGGTCATGACCCTTTGATTGTAACGTCATAATCATGGGCATAAATGCCAGATTAATTTAGGTCTTTTAAAGGTTTATATGAAATGTTCTTGAGTCAGGGTTGAATGATGATACAAAAACAAGCTCAATTGATTTAAAACAAAAAATAGAATTCAGTTTCAATTTATTGTGGATTTTCTTCCAATTAAAAGGAGAAATCTTACACATACGTTCTCAAAAAGATACATGCACCCAGACTTTTATTATAATTGTCCAATAGCGGGTTGTTACTGGATGCTTTTTGTGGCCATGTTAGAGAACATTTATTCAAATATTAGTGAGGGTGCTCAAATATTTAAACATGTATGAATAGTACTGACCCTAAGCGGGTTAGAGAAATTTTATTTTGTTTACTTTATGTTTTTTGTGTAATCAGTCCATCAAAAACTCAAAAATCTCACAATGTTTGCGTCTTCTAAATAAAATGAACTGCTAAATATGCCAACTGAAATACACAAGGAATCTTAACAACTCAAACAAAACTTTAGAAGCTATTTACATTGATCCAAACTGGTAATTCAAATGCAAACTTTCTTTTGTACAGGACTGTAAAAATCCAAAGAAGTATACTAACTTGTCAAGGACTTCCATCTGTGAAGTTAAAAGAAAGGAGGAAAACACAAAGTGAGAGAAAGAGGTCAGAGCTCGGCTTGAGGGAAAGGGAGGGAAAAGAAACAGAACATGTCAATATGTGACGAAGGCCAAACACAGCAGAAGATATGCAGATAGCACGCGAGAAGTGACACAAGACATGCTGTTATTGTCAACAAGCTCAGAGAGAGAAGGACATCATTGTTTGTCAAATCATCTCCTGTCACTCTGACCCAGACTGAGTCAGAAGACTGGCACAAAACCTTTGGCTGCGCTGCTCCTCTTGTCCCCTTTTGCTTTTCACGGGGATGCAAATTGATGTTTCTGCCAAGGAAAAACAAAAAAACCCTCCTCTGCCTAATTTCCGTGCCGCCGTAGTTAGTCAAATCTTTGTTGTACTCCAAACCCCCGTGAATAATGATAAATGCCACAGCAGTGACACATGATGTTGGTGTAATCTCCGCAGAGGAAAATAAATCACAAAATCTGTCTTTGCGCTCCTAACCTGTGTACATTACACATTCCATTTGCACTCATCCAAATTCTGTGGAGAATATCTTAAGAAAAACTATCACTAATTATTGCAGTTACACATAATTTGCAAACTCTGTATTCAGTCTATTTGCAGTGTTCAAATAAAGCTCTGTGAGAAGTCAGAGTTTATGAGTGGGGCTAAATAAAGAGACAGACCATATTTCAATAGCAGCTACAAGCAGAGCACCACCATTACCCAAATTACTAGAAGCGGCCAATCCTTTCCTTGAAGACTCTTCAATGCCACGCAGCCACTTTTAGAATTGGTTAGAATTTGAGTTTATTCTTCTAAGTATCCTTGAAAAATATTCAGGAGAGAGTAAATGTAGCTGAACAGGAAAAAATGCTTCAAGGAATTTAGTTTCTTTGATAAGGAGAAAAAATATGACGTTGAAGGAAAGATTGTTTCACTTGCCTGTTACCAACGTCTTTGTCTTCTTGGTATGTCCATTTTGTTTTACAAGTACTTTAACTTGTTCTGAAAGTCTGCCTACCTGAATACGTATGTACATGCAGTCTTACGAATAAGAACATGCGTCAGTCTTAACATTAACACAGTGTGAGATTCTGCTTCTGAATGAATTTATATTAAAGGGTGGGGTATGATGTAAAATCTACATTTTTGATCTTTGTATCATTTTATAATGTCAATCCCTCATCAAAAGCATACCTGGAGTGTTGCTTGGATTTTTAGATGCATGTTTGAGAAACAGACTAAAAACAGCAGCAATTAACTGGAGTTGCAAGTCTGTTGAGCTCATCATACAAACTACTTTTCAGTCCACAGCTCCCAAGAAATGGATGTAAACAGCATCATGGAGAAGCACTGTTGTACAGAAGGGGTAGTGTAGGAAAGAGAAGAAGCTTCTTAAAGAAACAGAGGCCCAATTTCAAGGCGACAGAGGTGATATCAATTTTTTTAAGTCATGTTGGATGTATACAGTACTTTCAACTTAAGGTAACATAGTTACTTGATCTGCTAAGGCATGGCACCACGCGCTTAGAAAATACATGATTAAGTCTTTGTGCATGTCTTTACCAATGGTGCCAATAAATATAGATTGTGCTTCCAATAGACCACTGATTCAATTTCTGATGGGTTTTGTAAGGTTTTGCCATTAATCAACCATAAGAAAGCCAAAGTATATACAATCATTTGCAGTGAATGTAAAGCAGACTACACAGTCATACAAATATGACTCATGGCCTCCATCCATATTTTAGGTTAAATCTGCTTTTTGTCTTCGCTGTAAGGATGTATTAAATGGAGCATATTCCAGCTCAGTGCAGCAAGTGGCACTAAAACTCCAAGGCTATCAATCTAAAGCACATTCAATGTTTGCCATCTGGTGGCAAACTTATTACGTTGAGTTGAGCAGTGAGTCAGCATACATTAGCTGTGTTTATCTACTCTAATGTTTTTTACATGGTGACATAATTTTGGCAGTACACAGCAGCAGTGACTGAACTACATTCTCCTCGATACTGAAGGAGTTACTTTCTCTTTTTAATGAGACGCCAGAATAATGAGACTTCAAGAACATCGTAAAAAAACCACATTAGTCACATTGCAGCTCTGAAGGTAACTGCGCTCATTTGTCCACCTACCCATTCTGAGGTTGCTGCGTGCTGGCGAGGCCTGGCGAGTGCGCGGTGTTAAGCTTAGGTGTGTAGGCCACAGGTTTAATAAGGGGTCCTGAGTTAGTGCTAGCACCACCGGCTGTAAATGGCCTCGCCATCTTGTTAATGGTTGTGCTTGGGGCAAAGGAGTACTTTGGCGGAGCAGAAGCCGAGGAAAGCGAGTCCTGCGTGGGTGTGGGAGAGGGAGACAATGCAGCACAGGGCACAACATGCAGTTAGACATTTGACACGCACAAAATAAAAACAACAAAAAAAAAAAAAGGTCTGCTCTTGCACAATCCCATCAAGTTTTTTTTTTCAGTCTCTCAGCAAATGATTAGAGTGTACTCCAGCTGCAGCAGCAGCAGCTCTGTCAGAGCCTGCAGGCTTTTCTCCACACAGACAGAAGGCGCGCTTAAGAAGTGCGGACACTGCTATTTTATTTGTGTTGGCTGTCAGCCAAGAACTGGCCAAAGTAATCTGCTGCTGCCGTTGAAATGAAAACGCTCAAAGTGAGAATGTGTCATGTATAACCATCATCTCTCACTAATGAGATTTCTAACTGAACATTATGTGTGGAGTACTGAACGCCTACTAAAACGGAACATTGACTGTTTGTTTGTATGTGCCAGCTGCTTTACCAACACAGAGAGGTTCATGACTCCATTGTGCTATGAAAAGTGCAATCAGTTGGTCAAAGTAGCTGCCAAAAGACCTCACAAAGAGACTGAATGAATCAATACTTATTCAGGTGTCGGGGATTGTGCAAGGTGTGACAATCGAAACTACAGTCGTTATATAGTCGCAAGCACTTGGTCCTCACTCGCTGAGGTTTGGGTAATGCACCGTGATGGACAATGCAGGTGATTCAGATTCATTTAAATACAAAGTGACATATTACAGCCTTTAATCCAAGGGCGAGTAAAGATTACAGGAAGTTTCCCCATTTAAAAACGCTCCATGCCATTACAAGCCATCCAGGAGTTCACAAAGGAGTCAGCTCACTGTTAAAGATAAACATGTTCTTACCTTCCTCTCTTCACCTCCTTTAAGAGCTCTAAGGAAAAAAGAAGAGAACAAAAGAAATCAAGATGTTAGTCTTTCTTCGACTCTTGCGTTGATCAGCATTAACATGAACTGCACTGAAAGCTGACTTGAATAACATAATAAAATCAAATATTCTGCAAGTAAAAAAACTTCATTTAAGTATTCACTTAAAAGTTGTTGTAGTTAGAAATGCTATGACAGGATCACAGTAGAAGATCAGATTCCATATGAATCATTCAGTTGCTCAAGTGAAATTACACAAATGACAAAATCTGAACAAAGTTAAGCCATGTTAATGTGAAACATTAAAAATATAGGTCCTGCTGGAGGAACTTTTGATGATGACATGCAGGAAATAGGAATTATACATTTGCCTTAGTGTTTGATTGTTTTTTCTAAAGCTTAATATTATATTTAAATTGCAATTGGAGGTGAAGATTAAAAAAGTTCTAATCTCAAATAAAAGTGGAAAATCTGGTTGATTAACAAAACTGATTGAAAGGCTTCTCCTTGTCCCAATTAGTTTTACAAGAAAAGCCCACAAACTGTTTAATCCTCTGGAGTCTGTGCAACTTGATTCAATCTAAACCAGAAATGTCACAACATTAACAACAATACGCTTCAGTAGAGAAGTTGTTACTGAAATTAGCTACTTAGTATCTGAAAGGTGTTTATGAATGAACACAGAGCAAAACAGCTGTGAAAAGCCAAGCAATTTATTCAGGCTCATACAACAGAGAGCCAGACATCAGGCCATTTACTCCTGAATTGCTGGCAGACTTTTGGAAAGAAGGGAGTTAAATAAAGGTGTCAATACAAACAAAGCTAATCATGAATCATGATTCTAAAAATCACTTAAGCTGTTATCTCCCGATACTTTGCTATAAAATAGTAAAACCTGGTTGAATAATGACTGCTCCCTCTTTCAGTGACATTGCCTCTTTACAACTAATAACCACTTATGGTACAAAGGCTTAAAAGACAATGGTTATAAGTTTTAGTTCTTACAGAGAAATCAAGAGTGGTTCAAATCAGCATCGGCAAGTCAAATGTTTTCAAACACAAAGATCGGAAAGGTGCCATAAATGTCATACTTGTACATCTCTGAAGTCAACATCTTACTAGGATGATATAAGTCATGATTAGGATTATAAAAATTGGCAAGGAAAACTCAATCTAAAGTCCTTCAGAAAATGCAATTTAATACCAATTTAACACTGAAAATCTAAAAATTTAAAGGGGATGTATTCCTAATCTAATGTATGTATTAACATTTCTTTCCACATTAAACTTTGAGCCACACATTGCACTTAGTTCTACAACAAAACTATCATCCAAATTTAAATGCAACACAAAGCCGTAACCAAGTTAAACCGCCCCTTATTGTTTCAGACTGGAGTCTCTCAGCAACCTACAAATGACACTTCCTGTGACAATAAGGAATGACTAACAGTTCCTGTCATTACCTGCTCAACCACTGAGGGCACAGAGTTATAGAGGATGACAACAGAGCTGAAAAGGACAGAGAGGCAGAGGAAAGTATAGGTCTATATTTATGGAAGCCACAATTTGATGAGTCAAATGTTATGAGGAATATCAGGAATGTGTATGATTGCTGTCTTGTGGCTGTGTTTATTCTGGCTCAGAGATATGTGTGCGATTAAATCACTGTTTCTCGGAAGAAATTCGTTTTCCCCAGCTGACTCTGACCTGCGTTGGATCTGAATGTGAAAACGGCATGAGATCATTCTCTAACTCATTTCACGGATCACTAATTTCAGTTGATGCATACTTGGCTTTCAGGCTGATGTTAGATAAAGTCAGAAATTTCACTGCAAAGAACTCCCCAATGACACCGTAATCAACCCTGCACACATCACAAACAATTCAACCACATCCCAATGGGCCAGTCGCAGACGCCTAAAAGTATGACCCTAATGTTTTCTTGGAGATGCTGCGTGATTCAATTTCTCTGCACCAAAGAACCTATAGTTTAAACCATAACCACAAAATGATTATTGGTACTGAAGAAAATGAGTTACTAAACTAAACAGAGTATCTCTCATCGCCATGCAGCTGTTCTCCCATCTCAACATAAAACAACAGTGGATGTGAGCCAAGATGCAAATAAATAGAAAAACTGACAACAGCTCCTCTCTGAAAACAACATTTGCTTTGCTTTCAGCATAACAACAATAGGTCGGGGTGAGATAAACAGGAAACCTGGGATTTATAGGAGAAGAATCAGTGGTGCAAAAAAGACAGGAGGAAGGCTGTGAAATGTTTACAAAAACTTGACTCCATAAGGAGATGAGAAATGGAGGGGGCAAACCACAGACTGGAGCAAAAATATAGCTGGTGTGAAGAACACTTATTAAGGTCAATCAAAACCATTTTACCATAAAGTGAAGATTAAAAAGAAGACATAAATTAAACAAGGAGAGTTCCCTTTAACATTCCAGGAGTGGGATAAAAGAGGCATTTATTTAAGAAAAAAATTCAAGAGCTTTTACATTTTTATGATCATTCATATTTTATTTAACTCCAAAAATTAAACCAATTTCCCTCTTACTCATTTAAAGGAGTTTGGTTGGTGAAGGCTGAAGACACAAGAAGAAGTCAATTGGTGACTGGAATAGGCCAATTTACAACTTGGTCTACTTATTGTAGATCTATGTATGTATGTATTGTGCATTACCATGCAAAAAAAAAACAAAAAGGTAATTTTGCCTTATATTAACATCCTCTGTGCTGAACTTTAGAGATAACTCATATAAAATTGCCAGTAGCCTCGAATGCTGTAAATGATACCCTACAAGTCAGAACCACCAAATATCAAACTACTCTGTACGGTTTGGGCTCTGCTGCTGTCTGGAAAGACTTGAAATACCCTCCAGCAGTTCTCTCAAACTAAGTGAATAAAAAAATAAAAAAGACATGTAACAATTTAAAAGCAGAGTCTCCTGGCAGGCAACAATGAGGTGAACGAGATAACAAAGCTTTACTCCTATTACTTATAAAGGATAAAAAAAAAAGAAAATCAAAACGAGTCCCGCGGCAGCAGCAAGCTCAGCTTTATTACTTCGAAAGTCGATATCTTCTTTTATATTGAAGGTGCTTGGGCCTTGAATGATTACATTTCATCTTTCTCTGAGACTAAAATCTTTTCCCCCCTATAATTAAGCTACTGATTAAACATTTTTGTATTCCTGACACTTTGTCAGAATTTCTGGCAAGACTTATGTGAGCAGGTATAAGTGCTGCCCGTAGGAGGCCTATTCAGTACTGATTAAAAGATTTCATTGTTTTAGTCCGAGGAAAGTTTCCTTTCTTCTGACATTTTGAAGTTCAGACAACTGACTCCTTTGAGAAGAAGTTATTTTTATCAGAAAAAGGTGACTGGAGTACATCCATCCAAATTCGTATACTAGTGCTGTATTTGCTACCTTACAGAATTATAGCTGTTTTTTTGTTTTTTTTTGTCATATTTAAATATTTTACAGTATAAGACATATTAAGAAAAGAGTATGAAAACCTGCGTAAATACAAAATGCAGTGCTCAAATTATTTAATTTAACTGGAACAAGTTATTCAAACCAATCCAGTCTTGGTTGAAAAACATTACCTTGCCCTTGTTAAATCAAGAATAATATATATATTTTTTACATCACTTAATATAACCTGTATGAATCATGTATTAAATGTAATTGGGTAACATTTTTTGATTCAGTTTCATCCAAGCCTGATTACTGCCTGACCCGTACAATCAGGAAATCTCTTTAATCAGCGGTGTCCAGCTCCAGTCCTCAAGAGTCGGTTTCCTGCAGGGTTTGGATGAGTCTCTGCTCCAATACAGCTCAGTGAAACAGCTGAATTATTTCCTTTGCATATTACCTAGCTCTGCAGACCTGCTAATGAGTCATTCATTTGATTCAGGTTAGTTTTATCAGGGCAGCATTTAAGACATGAAGGTCACCAGCCCTTGAGGACAGACTTTGGACACCACTGTCTTAAATAGGAGTTGTAATACAGCATTTAATATGCCATGATCTAAAGAAATTCAAGAACAGATGAGAAACAAAGTCTCTGACATCTGGATACAAAGTTATTTCTCAGACTTAACTACTGAAGCAAAGCAGAGTGATGAACTAATCTACCAAAACTAATCAAAGAGATCATCAATGGCTGATTCTGGAGGTCACAACAGAAACCAGAACATCTAAACTCCTTCACTTGCCTTAAAGTCCATCTTCCTGATTCAACAATAAAACTGAGATTGGGTAAATATGGCAACAATTGAAGAGTTCTAGAGAAAAAAGCACAGCTGGCCAAAAACGAACAGGAAGACCCGTCTCACAGTTGCCAAAAACATCTTATGATCATCAGGACTTTGAGGAAAATAATATGTGGACTGATGAGACAAGCATGGAACATTCTGGAATCACCTCACATCTGGTAAAAAGAAGAGAATTTCAGAAAAAGAGCCAACGGTCAACCACGGTGGTGGCAGTGTAATGCTCTGGGGCTGCTTTAGCACACGGACAACTTGCTGCAATTGATGGAACCCGTTTTCTTGCAGAAATCCTGAAGGACAATTATCCAGCTATCATTTTGTGACCTTAAGTCCTACTGCACTTCAGTTATGCAGTAGGATAATAACCCAAAACATACCAGCAAGTCCATCTCAGAATGGCTAAAAAAGGAAAAAGCATAACGCTTTTAGGGTTATGCTTATGGGTGGTAAAACCATTGTCTGGACTTATATCCAATTGAGATTTGGTGTGATGACTTTAAAACAGGCTGTTAATAGTCGAAAAACCTCCAATTAAATTTTTATGTAGGGTCATGTTGGTTTGGAAAGCTTTTTCCAACTAATGTATGAACCTCGAAAACAGATTTTCAATGAATTAAGCTCATGTTTGTCTGAAAATAAATTTTTTAATTATCTGAAACTCTTAAGAGCAACTCAGAACTGAAAACATTACGTTTGTAAAAAGGCAAATAATTTGTCACAGTATTGGAAAGTTACAGAAAATCCTTTGAAAAAATGTATTTGATCATTTGGCTACTAATTACAAAAAAAACTTCAAAAAACATCAAAAGTTAAAAGCACCTCAAGCAAGAACTTGTTTCGTCAAGATTGGAGTGGAAATTAAAGGTAAAACGCTTGTTGAAATAAAACTAAAGCTATAGCTAAATCTTGGAGAAATGGATAGTGGACTGAAATGACAATGTGTCTTGCAAACAGTCTGGGAACAATTTCAACGGTCTTGATGGGATCTAATTTTGTCTAAATGAAAATGAAGGAGGCCATACGCTCTGTGGCGGTTTCTGCTGCTGTGTGCATGAGATAAAATTAGCACTTTGTTGCATCATGAGCTGCCAGACGACCTACCTGCTGAGGGTGAGGGTAAGGGAGTCTGTTGCTGCTCTAATCTTGTTTTGTGCTTCCACGTGGGTCATATCCTCGGCATTGGCGTCACAGATGGAGACCACCCAGTCTCCCACCCCGACTCCGGCCTGAGCTGCCTTTCCACCCGGTGTAAGCTGGAGGAAAACAACAATTTAGTTTGAGAGGGTTATCAGAGCAGGTATAACAGGAAATTACAGTGATCACTCAGGGGAATAAAAACAAAAAACTGCTTGGATGAAGAGAAAGGTGGAGCTTTTGTGGCTGCAAAGATCACGCTGTTGATTACAATATAATTAGCTTGTAAAATGAGCATAAGGTACAAGAAAAAAACAACTTAAAATGAAAGTTATACTACATTTTCAAAAAAAATTGAATGCTTCCTTTTTATATTTCAGAACTGGTAAAACACAGATTATAGCTTTAAAAGGACCATCCAGCTGAGAACAGCTTGTTAAAGGTTTAACCTTTAACTGCAGATATACTAACTACTTAAAACATTTCCACACGATTAATCTTCAAAAAGTCTAAACTTTCACTTTATCGCATCATTGCAAGAACATTCTATAGTGTGTTTTTTTTTTTACTATACTGAAAATAAAAATGTTTGGGTTATTGTACAGTTAATATGTATTAACTTAGTCTTTAATAAAAAAAATCATTTAAAGTACTAAATGAATTATATTGATATTAGCAAGTGAAATTTCCTACAACAATGACAATACATGACAACATCTTTAATATTTCTTCAGGAGTGAATTATGGATAGAAAGTTATTGTATAGGAGAAAGAATTATGGCAAGAATTGTGATTTATGTTGGTAATAATATGCTTTAAATGACAATGTTTAAAAACATTAAAAAACAGCATATATCATTGCAAGTTTTTCTTTTGTAATTTGAAATGTAACAATCTTCCCCCAGGCGAACATCAATTGATGTCAATATTTTACACGTGATTAAATGCAGTTATTTGTGGTAAAATTGCACTACTTAGTTTAACTGGTTTACTGAAGCAGTTGATTTAATAAAAAGGTTTTAGTGGTGAAACGGTATTTATGTTTGTGAAGCTCTAACTGTAATGGCAGCTGTATTGCCTCTCCCTACAGTGAATTTTCATAAACTGTCCACAAATATTAATAAATTGTTTAATGTAAGCCATAAGTTACAGTTTTCAAGCTAAACTTTTAAACAGTGTGAAACTAATAGGAGAGTATTTGACCAAGAACATCCTTCATATACACATAATGGAGCAAAATAGCATGTGTTTAACATTCTAACTGTCAAACAAACCTTGAAACAACCTTAGTAATTTAGAGAAGAGTTGTATGTCTAATGTTTCCATCCATCATACGGAGTAATCAGAGGCAGAAATGCATGTTTTGAGGTTGGAAAAATGTTAATCTGACAGAACATTCCTCTGGCTTCATCAGGTCTAAACAACAGAAACTGTTCATCCAAACCACAGTGTAGGACGTTTCTAACATTTCCTATAGCAACATTATACTACGGTACCCCTACCCTCATACCTGAACACACAAACAATCATTCTCAGTTGACACTGTTGTAATGTCTGACACCTAATAATTAACTCGAGGAGCCTGTTTGTCTGTTTCACTCAGGACTTCCAGGAACAGCCATTATAAGGTCACTATGATGTCATTAGTCGACAGCTTGTGATTTACTGCAGACGTAACTGGTGACCATAGGATAAATGTTTGACAGCTGCAGACGAGGCCCAGATGTTACCATTAGTCATACCATTAGCTGGAACGATCTGTCCACCTTTTCTCAGTCTGACAGGTAAGCTGCTGACTGACAAAGCAATGACATCATCCTCTGTCATTGAGGCTGTGAGAGTATTAGTCAGTGCTGAAGTCAAGCATAGAGTTATGTTACAACAAGACACAAAGCAATGAACATGTACAACCCGGCCTCCCATGTCCTCTACCCCCTCTAATACACAGATCAGAGATGCTACGCTGTGAATAGCAAGGGCTTAGTCCGCTTACCCATGCAGCTTAATGAAATCTGAGACCTGTGTCAAATACTAAGATAACTAGAGGAAAAGCGTGCAGCATCAGATAAGTAAGCAGGAACGAGGATTTCTGGCCAACAGAACCCCCATTAGGATTACTCTCAAATGCCACGGATCCCTGCAAATGTTAGTTCATCAAAAGCTCAGAGGATTCAGCCGTTCGATCAATAGTTTCCTGCCATGTTTGGCTCAGCTAATCACACTTGCTGCTTTGATTGGGAACATGAAACATGAACGGTTGCACAAGAGCAGAGAAGATACCATAAAAACGATAACGTCTCTGCTCATAAAAAAGTACATAAATAAATACTTGGCCCTTGACAGATAAAAACAAAACTGCAGCTGGGCTTAAAACACAGAGCAAAACCTAAATGTGGAAATGTCTTGGCTGATGCTCTCGCAGCAGGCAAATGCAATCCTTATAAGACCTTTCACATCACTCTGAATGGCACAATTCTGATCTTTTTCAACCAAAAGAAATAATTAGAATAACACACGCCACTTTCATGTGTAGTTCTAAATCAGATTTGTATTCGATTAATTTCAAAGTGTCTTAAGTCGCATTTTATCTGACTTTTATGTCATTGATGTGAGGTGTGCATCATAATTCTGCTCCAGAACAAGCCAGGAGTGGCAAATGACGTAAACAGTGGCTGAAAATGACAGAAGTCTCTGTCAGTGGAGTGCATTACATCACAATCCCACCACTTCTCCTCTGACTACACATACAAACAGATTTTGCAACAGAAGTTGCAGTCAATATCAGCAGAGGTCATAACTACAGTTGAGTTTTTATGTTAGCTTCCCTTGTGTTATGGTTTTGTGACAATAATGTCAACTCTGAATGACTCAAAACCGATCCATAGAGGGTGGCATCTATTATTACTTCTGTAAACAGTGTGACAAACTGTGTGACATCTATATTCTTCTTCAGTGCATGCAGGTCGCTTTGGGGTTAAAAAATGTTCAACCAGGATTCTGATTTCAAATATCACTTTAATTGTCATGGATTTGCTCTTGCTGGAAGCAAATAAAGGCACTTTTGTTTCGATTTTACAAATGAGTTTAACATTTTAAGCATTCTTGTAAGGAGAAAAATAACAGGAGACCCAAATACATGACTTGCAGCCGCCCCTTCATATGGCAGTCTATTCAATCAGGATCCCCACAGAGATAAATGCAGCCCTGCCTCCATTATTCATACCTTACTTGACACCGTTTGGACATACTTCTCAAAGCTGTTTTTCATTGTGCATTTTAGAAAAGCTTTTTGTGGGTTATGGAGTCAGATAGATCCATACTCAAAATCATGATCAGAAAAATGTTAAACTTCTTACGTCTATAACCAAGAATGTCTTAATCACTAGCAGTGCTGCTGATGAGCAGCTTTACCACAGATGCTAAAAGGAAGTGACTTGTAGGCCACAGATGTTGCAAAATTGGAGTAAAGGATCAGCAAGCACAGCACAGGAGATCTACACAGTAATGAAGAAGAAGAAGAAGAAATCTTCAATTTGGGAGGAAATTTCTGCCCAAATTGTCCCATTAAGTAGGTTTTTAAAAAGATTTCTAAAAAGTCATGACTGCAGAACCACTAAGACTTCCCATCATACTGAATATTACTTATAGTTAATCAAGAGTAAGCATAACCAGTAAAATAAAACCTCTTCTAAAATGGTCACTTATATTAAATCATATTTTTCAACAGGTATACAGGAGAAAAACATTTTACATTAGTATCCAATTACTATCCCAGTTAGTTCAAGTTTGTTAGATTGGTGACCACACCCCAGTCCTGACCCAGTCCGGATTTTAAATGAAATGTTTTATGACTTACCTATAGTAAAAAGATATTATGGAAAATATATAATGAAATATGTTAAAATAGAAAAGAGAAACTCAGTAGCCTCATGCAACTCTTATAATTGAGTTCTCTCTCAAGGCGGCAGTGCTGGAGCTAAATTCACCACCGCTACATTATTTAGACACACAATCCAAGACGGATACAGGGAGTTCAGCAAGGCATATTTTTACAAGTTGTTCATATAAAACATTCTTAGGGGAACAGTATAAACTTAACTTTTATTGACTGCTCTGTGTCTCTACTGACTTGTCAAGCATCTATGAGCTGTAATAACTTTGATATACATTCAAAATATCTGTAGCTGACACAGATTTAAACTTTGGAAAGAAGTATAACAGAGCTGTTTCACTCCAGTTTATTATACCTATATCATCAGAATTTCACAGTTAATTATGTTAACCATCTGTACAACGTTTATTTTACGTATTTAGGAGACCACTGCATTAGATACCTCCAGCTGGCTCGCCTTCAGGAGTATCAATATATATATTGAGGTAAAAGCACTACATAAGAGCACCTATTATTACCATCCAAATGTACAGTAAAAAATACAAACAACTTTTACAGCCTTTAGTTTGTGTATTCCATTAATTTGTATGAATTTATTAGTCATGTTGATGGACGCAGACACCTGTGTTTCTGGCTCAGGTTCAGAGTGCAGCTGCTGCCTCACTTCACAAGCCAGCAGTCAAAGTTGCTGCGTTCAGACCTTTCGGTTGGTAAGGGGCGGACAGAAACCTAATACCTGTCTCGTCCTCCGTGCAGGAGTCAATACAGGGAAGGACACTGGAAAACATGCACTTGCTATTGCAATACACTCTACTGTACCTCACAAAACCAGGGATTTCTCGTGGTTGTTAAGATAGATTGCAAAGATGGCGCCTACACAGACTGTTCATTCAGCAACTGTGAACCTTGCTTGGACTGGAGGGAATATTACTTTAGTTGTTTAACATCGGCGAAGCTTATAGAGTTGGTGAATCCGCGTCGCAGTGGATCTAAATGGTTCGACTAACAGTTCACGGCCCGTTTCAAAGCCTTCTGGCAGAGTGCAGCAGCAGAACCGTTTTGGTGTACTATCAAATTTCAAAGCTTGAGCCAACCTTTCAGGATGCATCACGCTAAATTCACCTTTGAAGTACATTCCTTAAGGCGGGCCAGAGCCTCATATTTATTCTCAGCTCGTTTTGGTTAATAATGCACCAAGGTTTATCAAACAGCTGGTGATATACAGGCTAGGTAGCTATGTACCATCGCAATTTTATTCTTTCCATGGCTATTTGGGGGCTAAGAGACCGTCTGTCCTTACATCATTTGCAGTACAGCTGATGCAAAGCCATAAATATCACTCTGAGAAATGGAAAACCAAACCTGCAAGTATGCAATCTCCCCCTGTGCCCCCTGTAATGACTGCAGAGGAACACCTCCCACTACCTCACCTTAAAACACAACACGTATGTCGGACATATCCGACAACAATGAAGGCCTCTGAGACCAATGCATGTTACAAAATGAATTATTAACAAAGGCCTCCTTTCTCACAGGTTTTGCAAGTGTGAGAAAAAGCGCGTGCTGATAATGAAGCAACAGATGGTCTTCAAGTTAAGACAGAAATCCAGGGAAACAGAATCATAAGACTTAATGACAGCTGTAGACGTGGACTGGGGAGACATTTTAACATCTCTCCGCCCGTTTATTGCTGTGACATCATTAGTAAATTTTCTCCAAAACTTTGAAGTCAGCGGGGTGGCATGTGCTTGTTGATAGAAACCAGATGGTGCTCACAAGTTATGTGGGGTTATCATAATGTTTACTGAATTGCGATGGCATGGGATCTGGAGCAGAAATGTGGTAAAACTTCTCTAATCAGAAGGGACAGATTTAACTGAAACAGCTTCGCTTTCTACATTTTCATTCTCTTTATATGGAATATTCTAATAAATGTGATGAGAGACAAAGTAAGACATGCAAATGTCTTCATTTCTAAAGTCACAAAAGTTTCTAAAAATTTGCAAGGAAAAAAAGAAGAGGAAAAGAAAATGGATAAGGGAAAAAAATGACTCGAGGAGTGGATTAAATTGAGTGCGTTAAATTTCCCGAATCACAAGAGAGTTTCAGAAACAATCCAGTTTCTAAGATAGCATCATTTTCAGTAAGAGCTGAAAATGATGTTGTTATTAATAAGTAATGAAGTTCATTTTCAAACATTGCCATAAACTAAACTTAAATATTGTGGGACATTGTGGACTGCAACTAAACAAGAACAAAAGATTCAACAAGCAATATAAAATCTACAAACCCCATTTGCAGTACTGTTTAGAAGTGCAAAGATGTTTCAGCAGAAACGTAATCTTCTCCATCTTGTCAAAATGCCTTAATAATGGAGGCTGCTCAAACTGCCTCATGATAGGCCATCTGTTTGTCTCCCTTGCTGAACTTAAAAGCCTCTCTTTATCATTATTATTTCTATTGATTAATAACATTTTGTAACAGTTTGACTACAATGCCTCTGTTCTTCATAACATAACCATCACGTTTGAATTTTAGTATAGAATAGATTATAATTACTGTAATTCTAAGTTTTGCTAATTGTTAGTTAATATGCTTTAGGTCTATAAATTATGAATACATATTTTTAATCACAAAATAGAATAAACAAGGGGTTGTATTGCTCTGTCATCATTTTTATAGTTCAAAAAAGATCTAAACACCGGACTGATCGGCAATATAACTGGTGAAGATAGACAGACACACACACGTGCGCAACAGGTGTGTATATGTATATAAACACAGTCATTCCTCAATTATAGGGTGAACTTTGCAATGGTGGATCAGTGGTTAGCACAGCTGCCTTACAGCCAGAAGATCTCAGGTTTGAACCCTGACTGGGGTTTTTCTGTATGAAAACAAACAGGTGAAAGGTCAACAGAATATGTGGATATAGACACTTGATGGCTAGATGAAATGACTGAACTTAAAGGAAAAAATAAATCTGATGAAGGTAGCTGGAGTACCTGGAGAGAATCCATGCATGTATTGAGAGAATATGCAAACTCCAGTCAGAAAGACCTCAAAAGCCAGGATTCAAACCCAGAAACGTCTTACTGGAAGACAGCAGTGCTAGCCACTCCACCACTTTGTAACAGATACTTTAAAAATAATTTTCACTTTTTTGTTAAATCTGTACGTGATTTTTTAAAGGGAATCAATGTCTTAAAAATATTTTCAAAATCAAGTCTCAGACCGATGTAAAGCTAATTTTGAATATCATCTCCTGTGAACTGACTGGATAGTTATGACTGTTTAACATTGTTTTCTCAGCGCCTGATATGCAAACTTATTAACTTCCAGAAAAATGGAGAGGCACATTGCCAGTGAATTTCTGCGAATCCTAAGTGTAACCAGGATCATTTTCTATATTAGGTTTAATTTATTTATTTTATTTTCCATTTTGTTAGATTTATTTAAAAAGAAAAAAAGGTTTAATTAAATGTTTTCCTCTTCCCCTTTAATTTATTTAACACCAACCAGGCGAGAACAATAGTGTTCTCGCGTGACTCTGACGTCATGCGACAGCTGCACATCAGCGTCCTAAATTGATAGCACAGTTTATATGGTTGCAAATCGCAGCTTAGGCAGAACCGCTGTGGGACTCTGATGTGCAGGTAGGACTGGTCTGTTTCCAAAGAGGTTTCAGATCTTTATTGTCTATTTTTCAATCATGTAATTATGTTAACTTGCAGCCGGGTGATTACTCAACCAAGCGTTGCAAGAATCACGGTTAGTCAAGAAGGAACTGGTGAGTGTGGTCGGGAGCTAGTATGCTAGCACTAGCCTTCCAGCCTGGGTTACATAAGTAATACTTAATTCTCCATTCTTATTAAAAACAAATCCCTGATGTACAACATCCAGCCTCACTATCAAGAAAATTACTTGTCTGTTACTGGTGTCACAAGGTGTCTTTAAAGAGCTTTTTTGTTATATTTGGCACCAGAATTAAACAAAACCTTATTGCTTAGCAATAAAGTCCAGGATAGGGATTGCTCATACACATCTGCAGAAGACAGTTTGCAGTTTAACAGAAATAAAACCTTCTGCTTTCATTGGAAAAGCTGTCTCTCCAGTCAGTCAAACATGGTGTACGTTTTTACAGCTGATGGATGAGAACCCATCCTGCTAAGCTCAAAATCCCAGCTTCCCTGTTCCATTCGCATTCACTTAAAAATTATGGTCTTCATTCCTCTGATCTCACTTGGAGACAATTCCTTTGAGACTGGGGGAGTTCGTCATATGGATGGGAGAAGTGAGTGGTGAAGACAGATGCAGAAAGGAGACAACAGGATTGCCTGTTGGCAGCGGCAGGGTGGATATGAGAAAAATGTCTGGAATGCTGAGAAAGCACAAGCTCGGTCAGTACGGAGACCAAGGAAGGAAATACAAGCGACTGTAGAGCTCAGAAACTCCTGAACCCACTCACAATTGAGAGGTAGCAAGTGAGAAATACACAAACTTTCCAGATCAATGAAAAGTTAATCAGAAGTTCAATTTGCGGCGCATCAATTGGACTCTAAATGATCAAATAAATGCTCTATTTTATAATCTTCCATCTTTCATATCCAGTCTCAAACAGAGCTAATCATCTTCTAATATGCACAAAAAACATACACACATTGATCTTTCAGGAGTTATTGCTTGCAATCTCATTGCCTCACTGAGAAACAAAAAGTCTTCTGTCATTTCCCTCCACATGTTCATCAGTTTTTACATTCTAGCTTTAGATTGTTATCAGCAACAAGCTGTGAAGAAAAGAAATGAACCACCCACTGAATTTATCTAATGGAAACTCTTCAAGTAAAAGCTAGATCTCTTCCTGTTACAGAGAAATCCTGTGTAGCTAAGCTTCACTCCCTCTTGACCAAGACTTCACTGTTTGTTCTTTGTTGAAAGCCAAGATGGGAGCCAAAAGTCCCTAAGTCAGGCAAAGGAGGAGTACATGTTGGATGTTTATACTCTGCCTTAATAAAAGTATTCTTTCCTCTTTCAGACCTTCTGAGTCAGCACTTTGGAGAATCTAGTTTTACTGCAATCATTTTGGAGAATCTCCCTACCACCTTAGTAAATCCATAACTTGTAAATAGCACCACCAGGTTCCCTGTCCCAGCTAAGGAAAAGTCTCTGCACAGTACGACCTGGCCTCCACCGTGTGTCACTGTGAGGATAGGAGGATAGTTCAATGCTGTGTTAGTTTTCTGTCTCGCATTTTGGACAGAAAATTCAACCCGAGTCTTTTCTCAGCAAAGATAACTCAGGATTCATTTGCATATTTGCTGTGTCCTGATTGATCCTTTCCTCGCCCAGCTCAATAGTTAGTTAGCAAGCTTGCAGTCATGCCAGACACTTGCCATCGTCTTTTCAGATAATTGACTGAAACTTCACGAGTTGCTGTGTTTTGTTTTTTTTTTTTACATTTTATAACCTTCCTTTTATCCACTGTTTATCCCTGATCTGCCTTGGTTCCTTGGTTTTTGTGGGGGTTTTTTCTTAATCTTCACTTAACAGTTGGCTTTATGTAGAGATTAGACTATTTACAAATCAGGTAAGATCTGACTGCAATTGGTGGCACTGGATTTTATTTTGGATAGCACGGTAAAGGGGGCTTAGTTTATCTAGGAATTTTCAAAACCATCTTTATTAAATGATACTTTGTGTTGACCCATAATACAAATTACAATAAAACACATTAAGTTTTTAATGAGACAAATGTGAAAAGGTTAGAGATATATGGACATTTTTTGGGGTGGACTACAGCGCCTAAACAAGCACGGCACTGAAGGAATAAGAATATCAGAACTCCAAGATTAGGCATACAGCTTTCTCTTTATGCAATAACCATGAACAGTGGAAAACTAGCCTACAGACATATGTGAGGCGCGTCTGACAGTGTTTAACAGACAACCTTATTGATATTCACCCCAGAAGTAAGCCCCGCTCGTCTAGACTGAAATTCCCGTAAGCAATAATCTATAATCTGCTCGAAAAATGCATCTTTTGTGTAAAGCCATTCGTCCAACTGCTTGTGCTTATAAAAAAAAAGTCTGTTGTCTGAAACCAACAGAAGAACATGAGGTTTCTAATCGAGATGAGCTGAGAAAATACAGAACATGTGCTGACACGAAGGGTGATACCTGCTGCCATCATCAAGGGATTACATCACCTACACGCACCCACCTCGGTGAGACTCTACCCGCAACACGATGCAGACTATTCAGCAAAATAAAAACATCTAACTGCATTTGACCATTCTGCCTTTAATTGGTGTTCTGTTTGGAGTAAGAGAGGCAAAGCTTCCGCACATGATGTGCCTTCAAATTATCTTTGTAAAAGGAAACAGCACATCCTGAACAAAGCTGATAAAGTAATAAACGTCAGTCAGCCATGATATTTATGTATTATCTTAACTTTTAAGGGAACAATGTAACAATCCCAGTGTGCTAAGGAGAGCCAGATCTGTGTATGAACTAGTTGGCTGCAACGGTGGAATTATTTTATGCGAGTGCATTCATGCGTGACTGCAAGATCCAGCCTGTACCTTTGCCTGTCAGGCAAAGCAGCATTGCACTTATAAGGCCTGGAAAGCGATTGCTGTTCTCATCAGCAAAGGCATAGTTTATCTGAAACTTAATTATGAAGAATGGTTCTGTCCTAACATGGAGCGTACAAAGCATTTTGGGACAAATGACAGCATGTTTGTGTGATCGGTACATACCAGTCGTGCAAAAGCTCATAAAAATAAAGCACCGTCTGCAGACAATACCCATTGTGAGAGTGAGACAGGATATTCCTGTGCTCTCTGTATACCAGGAAGGTGTTTCTCACTGAAAGTTTTTTGTTAATTAGCCACAAATTCAAACTGGAGCTCAGGGAAAACCATAGAAGGCTGACTAGAGCAATCCTCAATGCAAAACATCAAGCAAATTCCTGAGACCTTAATGAACACAAACACAGAGAAAAGCTTGTTTCTTACCCTTGACACAGTGAGTGGCATGCTGAAGTCTTTGCCTCCCTGCAGCCTGAAGCCCCACGGCGCTGGGCCGCTGAGGGTAACAGAGTACATGTTCATAGCCTTGAGGAAGAGAGGAGAGGAAATGTTGAAATTAGAAAGAAAACCAGGAAAAGCTTTACAAGGTTGCACATCCTTTCCTGCTTTCTTCAAATGTCTTTGCTGCTGACTGTGAGAGTTTTCTTTCTAAAACTAATATTTCAGGCAAAGAAGGAGAGAACAGAAAAAAAATTACATAACATTTTTTTTCACATAAACTGCCACAACTTTTGAATGGGTAACTATAGGGGAAAAAAGAAAATGTCAATAAATGACAATAAAGAACAGATACAACATTCTCTCTACTAAATCAAACGCATGATTTCCAATTTCCATTGTACTTTTAGCTCTGACCTGATTCTTTGACAGAGAAACTGGTTTTAACTGGAAACAAAAGCATTACAAGATGAACCCCATCAATGCATCACATCATTCAATTAAACTCTGAATTATTTTGGCCTTATTTTTATTTGACATTTTTACTTAACCAAGAAATGTGCTTATGATGGGTAATGAGACAAGCACAGCTCAATAGATAATACTGTAATGTATTGGTTTTTATATGCCTTTTATGGGGGTTTTTTTCAAATAAATGTCTCAAATTATTTGTCAATATCAATAATCAGTGATGAGCTCCAAATCTTTGAGATTGGAAGGTCTTCTTACTAACATTCTCCACTGATTATCTGTCAAAGTCTGGGTCACTCCAAAAAGAATAATGTTGGTCAAATCAAAAGATAACTAAACCTATGTCTGCAAAAAAAGATGCAATTTTTAAAATAAAGTAAAAGAAAAATTGTTGTTGGTTTATGTAGTCATAAAAATTATAGATAATCTTAGTTTTGATCAATTTTGTGAAATGAAACTAAAGAAACTGATTTTCCCCACATGAACTGATCCAAGGGAAAATTGGTCAATTCTAATTTCTGGTCTTTCTGTCTTTAACAGAAATATGGAAGATTGAATTATTTGCTTGAGTTTCTAAAATGAGGAGAAAACTATTTAGATGTGTGCTGGTTGACATGGTTAGTAACTTCAAACCTGAGTAACTCACACTGCTTTTCTAACTTTGAACTAAACTTGTCTCAGCTCTTATGCAACAAGATGCCCAAAACATTGTTCCAACTTTTAGGAAAATTCCCATACACGTACGAGTTATTCTGTCAGAAAGCCATACCATGTGCCTGAACTTTCACATGGAAAACTTTTATGTGAAATATCACTTTGGAATTTCAAAAAGTTTTTATTGCAACATAAAAACCACTGGCATAACACATTTCATGGAGAATAAAATCCAGCTTTTCTTGTCCAATAAGGCTTTGTGACATCATACCCTCACAATTTTCAACAAGCTTCAGTCTATAACAAACAAGAGAAATATGTTCTGTATAAGTTATTTGTTAGAGGTGATCATTTTTTTTAGTCCAACAGAAAATGCAGGAATTACAATAAAGTCTTTATACGTCAATTAATACATCCTAAACCTTCAGATGATCTTTTACTAAAGTCAAAAGGTGCATCAAACTACATGCTAATGACTAATGAGCTTTGATGTGTTTAATGAATTTTCCAATCAAAGGAAAATTGTCTCATTTCGCTCTCCAGCTAATCAATTTGTCCACCTTTGGCCAACACATCAGTCAACCCTTGTTTTCGGGATGAAAATAAGCAACTCGTAAATGTCACGAAACATCATCAAACACTGGCAGCTTGTCTTTAACATCTGAACCCGTTAAGCCATTTAAGCTTACGTTTGTACATTAAAAGGTAAAAACGAAGACCTCTTTAGATCGTACTTATAAAACGCAACAAAAATAAACCCAAGAAGACAGACATTTTAAGAATTAAAGCCAGCTGTCAGATATTGGCTCCCTCTGTGACCTCTGAGCAGGCACCCCTATGCCACTATTTAGTCCTCTTCCTTCTCTTCCGCAGTCTTACCAGGTGTGATCATTCTTCCTGACACATGTCTATCCAGCCAAGAGAGCGCCATGGCAACTTACCTTATCCGTGAGGGGCCAGCTGGTAGCCCAAACCTGAGAGAAAAGCTGGGGAGTCAGTGAGCTGGGGCGAGGAGATTGTGCCTACCCCTGATGCTGCGTGTGACACAGACGAGCCTTAGCCTCAGCTCAATCCTCAGAGGCTATATAAGGAATGTAAAACTACACCAAACTATTTCAGCCCAACACCCACATGAGTCACAGGGAGAAGGAGGGTGAGGAGGATTGTTGGAGGAGGACTGGGAGAGGTAACGTCAACTGCCTTGAAATTTTGGCCAAGGGCCTCTATGTAAACTTCTTTTCCGTCATTCTTCAGAAACTACACTTGAAAACCAGCAGACACCCACGAGTTAAATAAAACTAATGAGAGAGTGCATTCTTCTCAAAAGGAACGAGACGCATTACAAGCAAACCAGCAATTACATTTCAACCATCAACTTCTTAAAGCAACAGGGCCAGCGAGGTATTATTGAGAAGTGAAGCAGCTGTCTGCTCACAGATAACTTCAATTTAACATTAGTCCTTGTAATGTAAATAGGAAGCTGGAGGCTTAATACAAGTAAAACATGCAAGCTGCAATAATTTCGGGTAGAAATCCACCGTTCAGGCTTTTCACGTGAATAAAACAGAAAAACCTCTTGAAGACTGATAGAAGTAGTAATTCTGAATTCAAAAGAATATAAACAAAATACAAGATTATCTCTATTAATGCATTACACTACAATGAATTTACTGTGTTATAAAGCGTTCATTTTGGGCACTTTATAACACAAGTCAATGGTCAATGTACTGTAATTCACCTACAGACATGTATAAGCAGTTCAATCCAATTTATTAAACTCAAAAAAGTGCTCCATGGCGCTTTTACAAACCAAAACTTAAATGAGAGTTGATAGTTTTTATGCAGTTGCAGATGGTTTCAAAAAAGTTTGGATTTTGTTTGGTTTTAGTTTGAATTTGTTATGTTGATCACTGATCAAGAGAAGAATGGCTTATGTAAATCTCTGACCTATTTGTTTGGTGCATCTCTAATTTCAAGACTTCTAATTGTTTATTCACTTGCGCATGATTAAAACGAGAGTTTCTAGATTGCATCAGCATACGTTTTAGTTGCAAAAACTTGAAATTGGCATTTCGAGACAATGTGTGTCAGCACAGAAGACTCCAACAGCAACATATCCTGGTAACAGAGGTCACATTTCTCTTGTTAGACCACCACACAGCAAAATGATCATTTGGTTGTTAACCAGACTGCTTTAAGCTTCATTGTTCATTAAATGCAATCCTGTGAAGGCAAATTAATCATCCAATTATGTTGAATTAATGAAAATCATGACCTAATATTTACAACATATTATCCTAAAACAAAATGTTACATTATGTGGGGAACATGTTTTGTTTTTCTTCTTTATATTAAACGTACGTCTCCTATGCAGGGAGTTTATAGAGCTACGTTTCAAATGGTTTTAAGAGAAGTGCTAATTAAAGATCATGCTGTGCAGACTCATAAGTTTACGCTCACAAAAGTACAGGAAGTTGGACGTAAAAAAACAACAACAAAAGCTACAAAACGTCTTGAAGAACAACCAGGCAAAGCCATAAAAGCTCATTAGACAGCACAACACACCCAGCGCAGTTACTAACGCTGCGACAAAAAGTTAGTTTTAAAGTCACGTCGCACACAAAGATACCAAATACAGAGACTTTTGAATTATCTTACCTCTTGTGGCTCCTTCTGTTCGCCGGACATAGCGAGTTATAAGAGCTGCGAGCGATGAAGAACAAAGTCAGTCCCAACTTTGTAGTTTTCCTCAGAGCGGAGGTCAAGAAGCCGCAGCAAGTCTCCCTCCTGTTGAGGCACAAATTCATTCCCTCAAAGTCTTTCCAGCAGGACCAGTCTGTGACGTCACACGTCACGTGGTTTGGATCGCTGGGCGCGCGCATGTCAGCTCGTTCGCCATCCAGAGGCTGTTGCAGTAAAACTAGTTGTGTTTTGTGACAACAACAAAAAAATTGTACCAACACATAAAGCTGGCTTTAATTATTGACCAAATGTGTGGAGGGGGGAAAACCGGAAATAAACTCAGAGTCCAGCAATGTTACAAGAACAAACTTTTATTAAAACAAAAGATAGTTTTCAACATCTTTTAGAAACAAGCAACATTTGACAAGCAACTGTTTCCAACTCCTTCATCACGTTGTCCCTGAATAAAATCCATTGCAGCAAGAGATCTCTTCTAAAGATTAGTAAATAGAGTGCATGTGTAAGATTTAATTACATTTTTATACAGAGACCTCACAGATTTGGCAGAAAGAAAGCATTAGTGAAAAATCAAACTATCATCTAAAAATTAAAACCGTATGGTATAACTGCAAACCATCTAAGAAATGGCTGAGGTAGGAGGGCATTATAGTCAGAGAAGTAGCCAAGAAGCTTGTGGGAACTTGGAGGAGCTGTAGAGATATATTTTTGGCTCAGCCAGTTAAACTTTATGCATTAAATGCAATAAATTGATTAATATGAGAGCAGCAAGGGGTATGTAAGCAATTCAGTGAGCAAGAAGATTAAAAGTCCAGAATACGCTTCACAAATCCTATGTGGTTGCGTGATGTTTCTCTTCGTGAGATTGTTTTACAACAATATTGTTTTCAATTGGAGGCTTCGAAGAACCTGACATAATGTAAGTTACAAAATACTTTATTTCCCCCTTTTGAACTAATGAAGTATTTTCTGAATTTGAATGCTCAGAGTCCGACTCACTGCTTGCACCGAGATCTAACCCTGCTGACCAGACAGACCAGCAATATCCTTCCACTGTGAGCTTCACTATCTATTCAGTAATGCTATTTTGTGACATTTTCACCACCCTCTCTGGGTGCTTTTCTTGTGAGTCCACAGTGTCATATATTTTCAGCTGGCGGTACATAATAAACTGTATTAAAGAGCACTCAGTGTCATTATGTGCAACCTCATTTACATATTAAGTACAATCTTGAGATTCTTATTTAAGTTACATTTATCTTTAGCTATATTTCAAAGGGAGTGCTGTATAATCTAACTTTGTTGCAGTGTTAAGAGAAGTGACTATTTAACAAGGTCTTAAACAGTAACACATTGTTACATGCTAAACAATGTGTTACTGTTTAGTGACACACTGTGCCAGATCATGTGTGGTCTCCAATTTCCAGAGTGGTTAAGGTAACAATTAAAAAAAACTCAGCCTCCTTGTGTAAGTGTACAAACTCTTGAGCTAATACTTTATTGAAGCACCTTTCGATATAGCATTCATACTCTTGGAGGAGTCTCTCAGAATCCTGACTTGACAATATTCCCTCACTCTGCCTTGTAAAAAGAGCCCAAATCTATCAGACTGCCTGTACAGTCCTCTTGAGGTGAGCCCACAGATTTTCTGTCAGATTTTGTTCTGGACTCTTGTTAAACCATATCAAAACTTGCTTTCTTGATTTGGATGTGTGCTTGGGCTCACCTTGATGCTGAAAAGCAAAATTCCTGTTTACTTTTAGGTTTCCAGAATAAGTCTAGTTCTCTGAAGAAAGAAGTAAGCCAAGAGCATGATGCTGCCACCACCATGTTTCACTGTGGAAGTAGTGTTCTTTGTGGTGAAGCTGAGTGATGTTTTATACCAAATTTACCTAAGAGGGGGCAGCATTTCCATATTTTCTCCAACTATTGAAGCTAGTACCGTCCCTCGGTGTGTGTAAGCGTAAAGAAACACCAAACACGACAAGTGAAGTTAATTTTTTGGTTATATATTTGATATCGAGCCCTCGTCTTGCAGTTCCTAGTTCAGCCACCAGATGCAGACAAAGGCTAACAAAACAGCAGTGGTACCCTCGGGGTGCTGCCCCTCTTCCATCATCACAGTGGACGAACAAGTGGTGGAGAAATCATGAATCACCAGTGAGGGCCTTACATTGAAGCCTTTGTTGTTGGTTGTAGATAGCTTAATTGCTGTCTCCATTCGCTCCTGTAGCGTTTTTGAAACGGAAGCGAGGGCAACGAGTTGCGTATTTTTAATACAACAGAACTGTTCTTTTATTTTTTTTTTGTGTGTGTGTGTGTGTGTGTGTGTGGCTTCAACGTCAGCTAGCTAAACCAACTAGCCTCAGTTAAACTTGCACTTTTTTGTGTGTGTACTATGGCCGACAACGGGGCGCACCTGGCCGAAGAGGATCCTGCGGCGGCTTTCCTGGCCCAACAGGAAAGTGAGATTGCGGGGATCGAGAACGACGGAGAAGGGTTCGGGGCGCTGGAAGGAGCGGACGACGTGCCGCCTTCTCAGACAGCAAACTATGGTAAGTTTGGAGTTGAACTAACGTCCGCTTGATGCTAGCAGGCTAACGAGCAAAGTTGCTAATTTGCTTTATGGCAGCTGTTACGAAATGATGTAAGTTTAAGATAAAATGCTCCACCTACATAGGTGCGTAGTAACACAACTGGTTAATGTAATAAGGAGGTGTAAATGATTTTAGATTACGAAGAAGATACAACTCTTGATAAAACAACTGACAAAGCGTTAGCTTTTTAGCATAGCACATAGCCAGGAGTATGCTTGTTTAGCTCACCTGCTCCGCGCGGTTTAAGCTTTATCCTGAGGTTTTGGGGCGACCCACAAACACAGCGAAACATACAATCATAAAATTATCAATTGGTAAAATTTGTGATTAATACATAAATATAACACAGTTTTTAACCCGTGATAACATGACAAAAAAAAGGCAGTCTTAATTTAAACTTTATTGAAAGTAAAATCTAAAAATGATTGACGCACAAATGTTAGGAGTGATCGTTGTAATGTTTTATCCCACAAAGTTTTTAAAAGCCATTTTTACATGTCTGAAACATTCTTTTTGGATTATTGGCTGAGGTCTTGTAAATAAAATAGTTTTTTCTGGTGTCATGTTTTCAATTTCAATTGAAAATAAAACCTTTTAATCTTCCATTATGTTTGTGTATTTAAAGTTTTTTTAACCTGATGTTAAAAAAAAAATAATAATAATAAAAAGAATTTAATAATTGCACGCACCAGCACTGCAAATTGCTACTTTTTTCAGTCTGTAAATGCATATAAACATGTTCTCTGATGCACTTTGTTTAGACTTAAAAAAATCAGATTGAACCCATTATCACAAGACAATCTCCTTTTTTTCCCCAAGGTATGAAAACGAAAGTTTCAGAATCAGACATATCACAGATCTTGATTCTTTTTTTTTTTTTTTATACACCTGAAAATCCTGTCTCGTTTGCCATCGAAGCAACAGAGGCGACAGCAGCGCCCAAACAGGTGTGGCAGCATTTCTAAGGTCTTAACAGTCTCAAGACCAAGAGACGTCAGTGACGGTTAGAGCATTCAGTCGGTGAAGTTACAGCAGAGGGGACGACGGGATTACTGGAAAAACTCCTAGAAACTGTGTTTAACTTTAAATGTGTGTGTGTGTCTCTAATCATTATGTTTGACGACTTTGAAGAGGAGCCTGCCACGGTGAACGGAGACCTGTTCCAGGTGAGGTTCTTCCTGTTCATGAGTGTTTGGTTCACCTGAACCCTATCTAAATAGCAATATTGGAAGAGGTAATGGATTTATGATTGTTTGTTATTTGATTGAAAGGAGTCTAATGGCCCAACAGACAGCTATGCAGCCATTGCCCAGGTGGACATTCAGAGGCAGGAGCCAGAAAGTTTGCGCAAGTGGAAGGAGGAGCAGAAGGCTCGCCTCGAAGCATTAGGTAGCAAAAGATGATCACTTTTGGTTCTCAGTAGTATGGAATTTTTGAACTTGTGGATAAAACATGATGTTTTTTTGTTGTTTTTTGGTTGTTTCACCCTATAATAAGACTCAGCTTCCAAGGCAGCGGAGGCAGAGTGGAGAGACAAGGCCAAGAAGGAGCTGGAGGACTGGCATGTCCACCAAAACGAGCAGATGGAGAAGAATAAGACCAACAACAGGTGAGAAAGAACAACACTTCACACAGAGATGTACACTTGTCTACGCCGATCACTACAGTAAATATAGTTGATTCAGATTTAAGAGTCCATTTTTTGAGGGGAGATTATTCAACAAAAAAAAGTTGAATATGTCAAAACAGTAGAAAATTAAATATTTTATTAATGGCTCTGCTTTACTTTTTTCTTTTCTTTTTTTTAAGAACTGATTTGCTACTGCCAAAAAAAAACTCTTGATTTCTATGTTTTCACATGTGTTGTAGTCTTTCCTTTTCTCGTTCAGGCTAACTAGATCTTTTCTCACCACTTTCCAACAGACTCTGTCCAAGTCTGGCACGGTATTCTGCATCTGTTAGCTGTAGTGGGTTTTTTTTTTTGTTTTCCAGAGCCCTGAGAAATAATCCTCTGATGAGATATTAATCCTGAACTGTCCCGTTAAGTTAAAACAAAAAAAGAAAAACTGCCTGGAACCAAAAAAAAAAAAAAAATTCCAGGAAGTAAATTTTTTTCAGATTCCAAGAAGCAGAGAGCCCATTTTTCATCCAAAATACCACCACAAGGGCGATTAAATCTTCTCAGCTTGTTGACTACTAGCAGATTTGTTTTGGACCTTTGTAAACTCTTCTCCACCCTTTTCCCCCACTCATCAGAACTTTCTCTCAGCGCTTATAAATCGCAGCCTAACATTGCTCCGCTTGTTGTTTTTTACTAAAACTGTTCTCTCTCCTTCTTTTTCCTGCTTTCTGGGCCTTGCCTGTGCACTAGGATTGCTGACAAGGCTTTCTACAAACAGCCCAACTCTGATCTTATAGGCTTTGTGTACGTTTAGAGTTCTTGTGCTTTTTAATGTTGTACGCTCTGCCGCCCTTTGTTGTACGCATGCCTCCCCGCAACCTTTAGCTCGTAGTCAGATTTCAGTAGATGTTTTCTTTGACATGTTCAGATCTTTGCAGTGCATTTCAAAACAAAAAGGGAAAAGATAAGATGCACGTTAAGTGAGTAGCAAAAAGTATTCGCACTCCTTATACTCCTTCACGTTTTGTCACATTGCAACCTTAAAGGTTTTGGGGTTTTTTGTTGTTTTTTTTTTTTTTAAGTGTGGCTTGCCTTTGTATTCAGTCAGAACTATATTTTCCTTCGGTTACAGCTGCTTTTTGGAGTAAAATCAAAACGTTATGTCTAAAGCACATTTAAAACAGAGCTGACCAGAGGAGTGTACAATCAAAAAAAAAAGAATATTAAAGGGAAAACAGTTACGAGACAAATAAAAATAAAAGAAAATATTTTTAAAATACATAAAATTGTATATGTTAAAACAAGGAAATTAACAAAATCCAGGAAGAAACAACTCAGTTGCCTGTCAACAGATTGTGAATCTCTGCTGCTCCTCCAGAGCAGATTGGAAGTATTGTTTGTTTCCCTGATTAAAGCTTTTCTTGGACAGCCAGGTTTTTGTGAGTTTAACAGCGCCGTTTGTTTCTCCAAAGCTTGGGAGATTGTCATTATCTCTAGCCAATTTTAAACAACTTCATCTGTGACTTGACTGCTGTTCGTCTATCCCCGAGGGAAATTAAATGTTGTATCTCATCTTCAAAAGAGTTGTCGTGCATTGTGATGCTGTAGGCAGGAAGAACCTCAGGTAGCAGACAGTCTTGCAACTAATCTGAAGAAACCTCTGACTGATGCTGTATGACCATTGCATGACATTACAGTTTGCTTTTTCAACTCAGTATTTAACAGTAACATGCCCCAGATGATACCATCAGTGCTTGCCACGTACTGCTAATCCACCTCATTTGTTTTTGCTGCTCCGACTTTAAATTTCTGTCTGTCCGTACGATTAGAGCCAGGCTGAGACGTTCAAGTCATCTTGTCCATCAATCAAAACGTCCTCCTTCCGCTCTGTTTTCGAGGTGCTAATCAGCTGGTCCCAGTGGTTAAAGACGATGCTTTGTCGCGTTGGTTACACATAACATTCATCCGAAAGTTAAAAAGTAAGAGCAGAAATTCTTCCTGCTACAAAGCATCCAAATAATGAAGAATAACTGTCCAAATACTCAACGACTCAACCAAAACAAAAATTATGAACAGAAGTCTACAAAAGGAACAAATCAGAACTTGCCTAACAAAATGCTGTTACCATGTAATTCTAGAATTATATTAAAACTCTATATTAAGACTGTTACACTGACGTTTTTACTAATTGTGTGACTCGGTTGGGGGTATTAGAATAAAAGAAATTTAATCCAAACATGCCACACTATTCAGATATTTGCTGGCAAAACATTTCAATAACCTTTGCATCCTTCTCCTTTAAAATCCAAGTAAAGTACTTTAATACTTGCAGTTGCAATGTGATGAAATATGAAAAATTCAAGTGTCACGAATATTTCTGCAAGGCGCCGTATGTAAAGAAGCCAGTGGTTGTAGCTTGCATCGTGTGACAAAGCTCAGTCGGTGAGCCGGTTTTCATCCTCTTCCCCACACGATCTCATTTTTCTCCCTCTGGCTGCGTCCCGCAGAGCGTCCGAGGAGGCCTTCCTGGCGGAGACCGACGGCGACAGCCCGGGATCCGAGTGGGAACGAGTGGCGCGCCTGTGCGACTTCAATCCCAAAACCAGCAAGCAGGCGAAGGATGTTTCCCGAATGCGCTCCGTTCTCATCTCTCTAAAACAGACACCTTTAGTCCGCTAACCGGAGCGCTTCGGAGAATGTTCTCGGCAACGTCGCCTTTTCGGTTTTAACGGCACGTTGTGTCCGAATGATTTTAGTCCTTTTCCAAATGAATTCCTGACATGTTAAGAACCTTTTAAAACTTCCTGCCTTTCTTGATGACTATATATTGATATACTTAACGTGAGGCTCCCGTGAGAAGACGGACTGCTCTGTTACACCTTTCTAGTCTCTGCTTTAATGTCACTATACTGAAGAAAATACTGTTACTGTAAGTAAATGGTCCCCACCCCTTTAACTTATAATTTTTAGGTCAACTTTGTTTCTACCAATATTTTCGAATGCCTTGTTTTTATTCATTCTTTAAATTAACATTTTGGTCAGACACTTACTAAATGCAAACTGGATTGTATCCATTTATGCCTCTCATCAATTTATAACCATGCATCACAAATGTTCACGTTTTATTTGGCATTAAATCACTAATTACCGTACTTAGGTTCTAGGTAGCAAACATGTTTTGTTTTATTTCACAGACATACGCTTGTGGCCTTTCTGATCTCGCTTAAAAATATTAAGCCAGATAGTTTTCTCACTGATGAGGCAATGTTTTTGTTTGTTTTTGCATTAAAAAAAAAAAAGTTAGACTCACAACCAAAGACATCTGCTACAGTCTGAATTTAGAAATTAAAATTTGCACTTTTTTTGTTTCACTTATCTTTCTCTCCATCTTTGTGTTACACCAGCACACAAAACTTTAAATACAGGTATTCATTTCAACAGTGATGTCTGCACATTGTTCACATGCTGCCTATTTGGAAATAAACAAAACACCGAATGTTTGAAGGGATGTGGAAAATTAAAAAAAACGGAAGGAATCTGCAGATCACTTAATTTAACTTAAAATATTCCCCTGCTGAGCTTGTTGCCATTTCATAAACCTTGGAGATGATCACTTGAATAAAGTCATGTGTAGCCCAGAATATCTTGCTTATTGTCACACCTTTCTTTTGGGGTGTTTGGGGACTTATTTAGAATATAAATTTCTGAATGTTGAAGTGCCTTTGCATTACCAATGTGCTGTGAAAAGGTACTTGCCTCCTTGCATTAGCAATTTCCTGTTTTGGTTTTACTTAAAACATCTGAATGTTTTCAGTAAAATTCAAACATTTACATCAGGGTATCCAGTTGCAGAGCTGCTTTCCTCTAACATACCCAAATCAAATGACTAAAATCCTTGGTCAGCAATCAGCCAGGCTTGGTAACGAGCTAGTTGTTTGATTTTGCAAAAGGGTGAATATTTTCTCACAGCTTCTTGTAACTCTAGATTTCTAGACGCAGGAGTCTAAGGAAGACTTTGACTGCATCATTTTAGAATTCTCCCAGAGAGACATTTTCCATGCTGCATAATCAAAAACAACACAAATATGGCTAATTTCATCAACAGAAGAAACATTTAATTCAAAGCTGAAAAGTCTTGGCGCTATTAAACCAATTTCTCATTTGCTTACTTGGGCCGACACCGCTTTGCTGTTCTGCACAGCTGATTTTTAACAAGTGGGCAGTTCAATGTTTAAAAAAAACAACTATAAATAGGCTGTGTAACTGAACAATGTTGACTATATTACACATCATTCATACACATCAATTGGCCTTTATATTCAGAGGCCAATTCAACAATGGATCTGGTCTGAGTCCAGAGTGAACGGACACTTTTCAAGAAGCGTGAGGTTCGTTCGATTTCACTGCTTGGGTTTCAACGATGTGGCAAAGATGCCAACGATGATGGCGACTACAGTGAAGCCTTGAGCGAAAATACGACCCCTCATCATCAGCTGGGACTGCCTGGTTTTTCCTTGGTGGAAGGCACGAAGACCATACAGCAGCGCTCCGGCTGTTGCTGCACAACCTGAAGAACATAAGGGACGGGAGAAGTTAAATATAAATAAATAAAAGATACGGAATTGACAACGCCAAAATCATGTTTCACTGCAGGGCTGGTGTGTTCAAGGATTGCTACACGGCTATCTATCTTTTCTTTTTCCACCACTATGTTGATCCATCACAGAAGTCCAAAGAAATACACGAAGATTACACTTTCACAATATTAGAAAATCTTCCACAGGCAATAATATTATCAATCCTGTGATCAGTTGTGATCATTTCCTGCTCTCTCGTTCTCATCTATGCTTTCATCACTCTGTGACCTTCAGTGTTTTTAAGCAAAGTCATTTGTGTTCAGTGTGAGCATCTAGTCCACTAGCTAAATATTACGTTAGCATGAAAAATGCAAGTTCATAACACTGGAAATATAGCAGCCAACGGATATGAATATACCACAGAGATACTGCTGTCATGACATATTGTGTAGCTGGATACACGTTTGCAGCTCCTCAAAACTTTTAGTTCAAGGGACAAAATAAAGACAAAACATTTTGTATGTTTGAGAAAACAAAATGGAAATGACAACAAAAACGACATATAGACAAAAAAATGGCTTAGCAAAACATTAAAATAATGTTTTAATAGTGTAACTGCTTCAGGGAGAATAAAAAATCAGCACAATTTTCGAATAAATATATCACGTACGTTTACGCCAAATATATGTAAGGTCCAAGGTACAGTCATTCCTTCCAAATCATCCAACCATTACCGCGTGTTAGCACAAAAAAGTTGTTTTATGGAAGTAAAGGGTGGCCCTGCTAACAATATCATTACCAAAAGTTTGCACTGAAATATTAATTTATAGTTTTCTACGTTTTGTTACTTACTGGGGTTTCCTTGTTTCAACTACCGCCCTTTACACAGCAAGGTTGCACTGTAATATTAATGCATGTAATGGGAAATAATTGCACCAAGCGGTAATAGAGGACATAGCGTAGTACACTTGTGTAACTTCTGTCTGCGGTGCCTTTCTGTTTTGTGTAACTCACCTATCGGGACGAAAGGATTCTCCTTGGTTTTCCTCAAGAACTTTTCCTTAAAGCTCTCATTTTTGGCCAGCGTTACTGGGGTGAAGCCTTCGATGACCGGGGCCTGAGACGGGTCAAACGGCATCTGCCCCGGTGCCTGCATTTTAGGCGCTTGATCGGGAACCGCTGGTGCTGCTGCCGCCGCCATGATGGTGCTGGAACGCTGACTAAATAAACACACTTCCGGCTACACTATCCGACGGCTTCACAATAAAAGTCTGGTTGTTTACCAAGAAGGAAAACAAGGGAAGGTCATCGACAGTAACATGTCTTCCTAGCCTTTTCCTGTGTTGTACCAATCCCATACCTTGGCTTACAAATAGTTAACTACATTCATCTTTAAAGTATGGAGCCGAGTCTCTGTCGTGGCCATGATTTTTTTTCCTTCGATGTTACCAGTCGGGCTGCGTATTAAAGATTATAATAATCTTTTTCTTCTCCTAAAACTAGCAACAATATACATGTAGAGACATGTTATGGCTAAATTTACACCAACACCCGCCGCCAGATGGCAGTATCATACAACTCCAACCCTGTTTACTACTGGAAGTCAATATACGCCACAGACATAAATGTTGAAGACTTATAATGCTGCGTTTAAGCATTTCTGTTTAGAAAGAATAATCACATAACTTGAGAAACAGCCAAAATATGGTGCAAACGTTTTGAAGTTGTGGCCGAAACATTTGCACACCTCTCTATTTGGTTAAATGTTCCTGGTTAAGTTTAAAATAATTCCCTTATTTTAAACATCAACAGGCTTCTGGCTAGATATTCTTACACACTTCTGAAACGGCAGAAATAATTTCCTTTAATGCTTCTTTGAACAACCCGGCAGAAAAAAATCGTATCTTTTTAAACATTCACACGGTCCAGGTCAGTGGTAAGGAGGTCAGGAAGATAGTTTATCACTATCAATGCATGTTCTGCAATCATCAGAAAAGATTTAGGGTGAGTTAAGAAATTTTGTGACTTAAGAAACCATTAGAGCCCATGAACACAGCTTTTCTTTTTACTACCCAATGTGGTATTATCAAGACCACGACAAATATGGAGTGTAAAATCTGCCGGAAACCACAGAAATTAATTTAAATGTTAACGGGTGATAAAGGTGTTGTAAAATGATTTTTACAAGTTTGCTTTTGCTACATTTTCACCTAAATTAAAACATGTTGAGTTTGTTCAAAAAGAAGGCGTCAACAAGAGCTGCATCTTAGTGGATAGTTTAGTTGTAAGCCAAGAAATAATAAAAAAAAAACACATTCTTTCTATATCCAGGAGTTTTGTGTTCAGTTAAGTAATTATTCGTCAAAAAGCACACATACTTTTCAATCTTTTTATTGAATATTAAGGTAAATATTTCACATTAATACAGGCTACATAAAGTAGAGCCACTATACGACATGAAATTTACTCTCATTTTAACCCTTTTTAGTATGTAAACAATTATACATGTATTTACCACTCTAAAAGGTTCTGATTTCTCTTTAGGTAATCATCATCATCATCATCTAGTTCTGGGCCAAGTTTAAATAGCTACTTCATGTTGAGCCCCCTGCAGCCCAAGAACGGTGTATGTGGGGTTTAAGTCAAAATCACTAAACTACGCAGAGAATAGATCCTGTTGAACAGGTGAACGCGCATGTTTGTGTTTGCGTCATCACGACAATGATGACTGCCGTCGCCCGATTTCCTCTCTTCCATGTTTGAGATAGGCACATCAAAGAATGGCGTCGAGAGATCTTCCAAATTCTTCAACCCCTGCTCCGCACCTTCAGGCCTCTAAAGTTAACCATGTTGGGACTTTTTGTTTTTTCTTTGTCTCATTCCGTCTAATGGTATCACATGTTTTGCACTGTGGGTCATGCTGTGTGCGTTTATGTGGATGCCGCCTAGTTGACGTGGTTCAGGTGCACATTGCCCACATGAGGGGCCCAGGTACCAGGCCAAACCTGAATTTAAAAAAAAGAAGAAAAAAAAAGGGCACTGTGTTTTAATTACTGTAAACTTTAACCTGTAATGGTTGAATCAGCATCACAAACCTGCTGCTGTGGGTCAGAGCTGTCTGCATTGTTGGGGACCACTTTTATGATGGGATTCCATGCGGGGTCACCTGCGTGCAAACCATTGTACATTGGACCCCCCGGGCCTTCTGCCATGGGAGGGTGGGGGGTCAGCATGGTTCCTCCATACATTGACACAGGCATCCCCTATCCAGATGAAACAGGTGATTGGTATAACACACAGAGAGAGGAGAAGTCAGAAAAAGGGGAAATTCTCAGTTGTGTGCTACCTTTTGGAAGTCCATGTAACTGTTGGGCAAATGCTGAGGCTGGTGGTAGCTGTTAGCCGGGTTAGCAATGCCCGTGTCATCCTGCTCCATGGGCTGGTGCTGGGAGAAGGCCGACTGCTCTGCCTGCAGCTGAGGGTGCATCATGTGGCTGCCCATCAGAGGCTGGGACCAACCAGACATGGCTTCTGCACCAAAACACAAAGTTAGGCTATCCATTTTGGTGGATAGCACCCATACCACACTGAAGTCTGTGATATGGGTTCGCAAAATTCCAGGAGCAATTCTCACCCGAGGCGTTCCCAACTCCAAACGACCAAATGCCACCCTGTCCAACAGAAGCCGTGTAGCTGGTGGTGAGTAGAGGTGGGTTGACGGAACCCGTCTGCCGGATCCTGGCCAGCCGCTCCGTGCCGATGGGAGGGGGGACCTTCCTGTCCTGCTGCGAGGAACTGCCTGGTTTAGGCTGGGGAGGAGAAGCCACGGCTGAGGTGGACAGGGCAGACGAGGACACTGTGGGAGGAGGTGGGACCGGGGATTCACCTGGAAGAGACAAGAGACCGCACAACAGGTTTATACATGTTAATCTATTTCTATAGAAGCACGGGGAAACTGTCTGGTGACTGGATATAGCTCATTTTACAACCTCAATGTATCAATCACGGCCAGAAATAAAACCAAAAAGAATCTAGTATTTCATCTAATCAGAATACACCATGCACTCCCTGTTCAGTCGTCACTTACAGAAGACAATTTAGAGGAATGACAAAAGCTGTGAAAACCTTCTACAAACAAAATTTCCTCAGAGGCTTGACAGCTGTTTATCTAAGCTGCTACTTTTAAAAATTGAGGAAAATGATAGCAACTGCAGAAAGCAGATTTTATTAGTCTAAAGCTGCTCTGCAATATCCATTTGAAGAGTCTAATTCAATCCGTTACAGCACAACCTAGACTATTAAATGTTAGCCATATTTTGGAAATCGCACAATTAAACGCTTCGTAGTTACAGCTTGTAACGTTACCCTAAGGTCACATGAGATGCTAAAGGCAGATAAAATCATCAACTCTAATCAGTTTGTTTTTGGTTTGGAAACCTGCTCAACAGCAAAACTAAGTAACAAACTTCTCTCTCTCACACACACACACACACACACACACAAACACACACACAGGAAGATTGTAAAGGAGTATGAAATTAATGAGATGTGCTGCAATTATTTTTAGTTGGGTTTATTTGATACAGCTCCTATAAACTGAAGGATTTTTACTACACAGCAGGGCTGTTTAAAAAACATTTTATTGTTAAGACCATGAAGTTTCCAAATTAGTAAAAACAGCATAAAATTCTTCTAGGTCAGAATCGGCAACAGCATCGGTACATTCTTGTACCTAAAGATAAAATGTTCAAAATGCTTGATGCTTAATATTTAACCAGTTCTACGAGGATTCTACCTGATGTAGATGCACTCCATGGGTGAGGGGAAAAGTGCTGTCGGCTGAACGAGGGCGTGCCAACCCCTGTGTGACCATGCAGATACACCGGGCTGCCAGAGATACTGGTGGCATAGCTGGTCAATGCTGCGGAGGAAAAAAAATTAAATTAAAATTAAAGCAAAACTGTTGCTCAGGTTGTACTACTCATTAAATAAAAGAAAGACTCCTACCGATTGGGCTGTTGACCATCCTCTGAGAGGCTGACCGGTAGCCAGGGGCTTTGGAGCTCTCTGGAGGCGGCGGGGGCATCATATTCTCCATCTGACTGATGTTCATGTAGGCTGGCGGGGCTGAATACGACTGCTCTGGAGGTGACCGGGCAGGCAGGTGGCATGCACCCCACACCTGGTTGTTTCCCACCTGCTGGTCATCCAAATATTAAACATTAACACCTTCAGACCTAATTTTTATCCAACTAATTTTTCTGTCCCCTTCAGCACTGAAATATAATGGGGCAAAATACATATTTTTACAAGCCGTTCAAGAAAGTCAGAGGTGACACTCGTAAAAAGCAAAAATGAAAAATGAAATAAAATAAGTCGATTGTGAAATCACAAATAAGCCGCAAAATTCTAACAAGCGTTTTTTCTTTGCATGGTAACACTAAATATTTAAGCATTGACCTTTATATCCCAACTCCTGATGTCTATTGGCATGGACAGTCAACTTTGAAAAAAAATATCCTACAAATTAATGATAGTATTTGAAAGTTATTTTGAAAGTATTTTTTATTACTGCCAATAGCGATAGTGATTTATTATTCATTTTATCTAATTAATATTTATATTTTTGATGGAAAATAGAAACTCCTTCCATTCTCTAGTTACAGAGCAATGCTCATCTTGTCTGATGCTTGAAGCTCACTCATATCAAGTTGATATAAGACTTCAATATCATTTGTCAAAAAGAAACTAGTCAGTAACAAGAATCATTTTAATCACAAAATCCATATTTTCATTTAAACCCATAAATATATCATGTCCATTCCAGTGGACGCTGGGTCTGATGACTGTCAACATCTGTAAGATTAAAAACACTAGATGCTATCTGTGGCTAATGCTAACAGTATAGAGGACTTCCAACTGACCTGGTTGTTGTTATCGAAGATGGTGCTGAAATTGAAGAGACCTGCAGGACCGAAGTTGGCAGATATCTGCTGTGGCTTGCCTGCGCTGGCGATGTGCTGGGATCCGTTTATCATCCCCAAATTAGCAGAGACCTGAAGGGAGCCCGGCGCTTGGCCTTGGGTTTGGGGTTGAGGGGGAAGGTTTGTAGGCTGGGACGTCTGGCTTTGGGATTGTTTTGGTAGTTCCTGCTGAGCGCTGAAGGGTACAAACACAGACTGCTGCTGCTGCTCAGGATGGTAGTAAGGCCCCGGTGGCTGCATACGATGGGAGACTCTGGGAGCGGAAGATGAGAAGTGGGGAACGGTGTTGTTTGGATGTGCAACATTGTGTGAGTGAGCCGGAGATGTTCCTGGGGGAAGGCCGGAGCCGGGCTGCGAGTTGTGGAGCGGGGGATGAGCCTCTGTGGATTGTCCAGAGGAAGCAGGAGGTCGAGGTTCTGGCTTGGTACCTAAAGCTAGAGCAGGGGAAGTGAAGCTCTCGCTGACGGACGCAGGCTGACACTCAGGTGCAGACGGCTTGTCCTTTCCGGCTGGGGCGACAGGAGCGGCCTCCGTTTTAGTTGGCTGGATCGGAGGCTGGGAGATGGGTCCCACCTGCTGCTGGGGAGCGTTTGCTGTTGTTGTAGTGGACGTGGGATGTGCAGGAGAACCTGTTCCTCTTACGGCATTGCTGACGCTAGTGGCAGCTGAGTTAGACACAGGCGTAACACCTGCCGGTTTAGGGTCGGGAGCAAACAGCTGCTTCCTGACTGATGACGGGGTAGGGATGCTCGGTTGGAGGTTGTAAGGAGCCGGATTCTGGGTGTGGGGTGAGGATGCGGACGTGTTGGGCACGCTGGTGGTCATGGTGTTGGTTGTCGTGACAGCAGTTCCTGAGCTGGCGGTGCTGTTGTGCTCGCCGTGGGTGGAGCTAGGCTTAGCTTGAGTGTTGTTGGCTCCTCCATTGTGTTTCGGTGAGCCGTTAGCGCTACCAGGACTCACAGGACGCACGGGGAAGGGTCCCCAGGTGCTGGCCGCTGGAGAGAAGGTGCCCCCGAACTGCGCCATGGGCAGACGAGGGTGTCTGATCTGGTGCATGGTCTGAGCAGCCAGTAAGGCCAGTTGAGGGTGAGCGTACGCCAGGGGCAGAGACACCGGGAATGGCTGCCGGACATTCGAGGGAAGCCCCTTCCCGATTTTCCCCCCGGGCTGAGAGGAGGGCGAAGATGTGGATGACGTGGGTTGGAACGAGACCCCTGAAGAGGCGACCAATGAGCTGAGAGGCTTTGGGCCTGTAGCTGAGCCACTGGTGGTCCCCGTGGTATTGGGGAAAGAGGCCGAGGCCGCCTTGGAGCCCGGAGCTCTGATGTGATTCCGGGGGATCAAATCCTCGAGCTCCTTGGCGGGGTCCTGGATCAGAGAGTTGATCAACTGGACTGCATACCGCGTCGACTCCGTGCCTCCTCTGAAACAAAATGCATGTCAATCAGACCAAGTTCCAATGTGTGAATTTTACACACACTTTAGACAACTATGACCTTACCTTTTTTTTTTTTTTAAAGTCGCTGCAAAATCAGTAATTTTAGGCCTTAGCTATCACAACAAAAACCATCCTGGACAAACTGGTACAGTCCCAGTGCAACTTTTTAGTTGACCATATTTGTAGTTTTTTGTTTCCATTATCTCAACAGTGTGTAGCCCTGAATCAAATCACTTAAACATTTTGATCCTTTAGTTCAAGTTGGACGTGAACCTAGCAGATTGATTCAATTAATGTCACAGTTGCAGTGGAGTCCACAGGGTGGTATTTTTACCTGATTGTGATCATTCTCTCTCCGTTTTTGTCCTTCTGTTTGTCCACATCTATGTGAGCGCCAGTCACGTCTTGGATGGCTGTGATGTTGCAGCCTCCCCGACCCATGATTCGGGACACAACTGAGGCTGGTACAGAGAGCTTCTTTGATCTAGAAAAGAAGTTACTTCCAATCAGATGTGAATCTTCCTTTACGGATGCATCTCGTAAGAAAGTGTATGCATGTTGAATACATACAGCTGCAGTTGAAATACAACAGAGCTTTAGACAAAAAACAAAACACAACCTGAAAACTTACCTTCTGACCACCTCTTTCCAGCCTTCTTCTCTTTTCTGGCCTCTCTTCGGACTCGTGAGGCTGAGTTTACTGTTGGGGGAGGTCACCGGAAGAGCCATGGTCTTGAACGGGGAAGGCAGGGAGTTGGAGGAGGAGTCGCTTGTATCTGGAGCTCTGTGACAAAAACAATGCTCACATTTAGTTTCCATTGACGACAAAGTAATACGAAGAAGACATGACCTGGTATTAGTGGCAGATGTAAAATGATTAATAGTTTGCGACACTGAGAGGCTGAACTTGAGTTGGGCTCACTTTTGCATTGGCTTTGAGATAGAGACTGTGACCTTATTGTCCACTTTGGGATCTGTTGGTGGCTGAGGACAATGTCTCTTCTCTGGGCCGGGCATGAGAGTCTGGGATTGGGTTGCTCCTGAGGAGGGGACTGAGGAGGAGGAAGAAGAGGAGGAAGAAGAGGAGGAGGAGGACGCGGATGAGGTGAGGTCAGGGAGGTAGTTCAGCTCCTGACTCTTCCCCCCACTGCTGCTGCTCTCACTGGCGCAGTCGGTGCTGTCCAGGGGGTCTGAATCGCTGTTGCCACCAGTCACTCCCCCGCCCCCACCCCGTGGCTCACCGTGGATCTTGTTCTTGTCAGCCTTGTGCTGTGCAAGTGCAACCTTTGAAACAAATCAACAAGCGTTAGATTTTATGCAGAAATCCAGAGGCAAATGTGTCACTGTAATAAGGGTGGGTGATAAAGGGTTCAAATTTTAATCACCATTGTTTTATGGTTCAGGTAACTTATGGCTGTGACTGCATGACAGCAATTATAGCGTAACAAACACAAGTAATACTCTTGAAAAACATTCCACTTTACGCTTCTTTAGGACAACAGTCACATAAAGAAGTGTGATTTGTATCATTAAGCTGGGCACAGTAACTACTTTTAATTATATTTTCAAATTTATTGGCATTGATTGATATTATTATTGAAAAAACCGGAGAAAAAAGGAAATATAACTTCGACAATAAAGAGTTTAAACATCAATCATGACGACAATAAATCAAGACTCATCAATATTCTTATTCACTTTCTTGTTCTATTCTGTTGGTGTTTAATCCATTTTTAATCTGCACTCTTTTACTTCGTCTTTCACTTCCTTGCAACTGTTCAGCACTTTGTACGGAAATGCTTCATAAATGAAGATATTATTATTATCATGGTTAGAATTTATTGCGATAAATGATTAACAGTACAATAAATGCCCACCCCTATTCAATAAATGAGAATGCCAAATATTTTGAGTGAATCAATTCAAAAGTAAATCTCATTACTAGATTACACAAGTGATTTATTTCAAGGGTTCATTTTGCATTAATATTAATTAATATGGTAATGTGGATTACAGTTTATGAAACCCCACAATTCAGTTTCTCTGACATTTTTTTTTTTGCAATATTACGTGTAATGTAAATGTTGCACTTTTTCCTTCCACTGAACTTCCCATTAATATACTCACATGCAGCAATTTTAATAACCGGCTGTGTTAGCAACAACCTTTTGTGGCTTAGAGGGTGTTAACGATTATCTACTAGAGTAATGTCAAATCAGCAATAGTTTATTAGCTTAACATTAGTGTTAAGCTAATATCCTGCATCCATCCTGCAAAAAACAGTTTTTGGGTTTTCATTACCTGTGATCCACAATCAAAAAGAAAGATAAACAAAATCTAAATATTGCTAAATATTGCTATATTGCATCTATAGTTTTTAAGTTTCAACCTATTTACTGAAAAACATTTTTTTGACAATTAAAATTTTTTCAGAAATGAAAATATCAATTTCAATTTAATATTTCAATATTTTAAACTGAAGTGTCAATATGAAATTGAATCCTTGAGCCATATGGCTGAAGGAAAAACCAGAGAAGTGCTCACCTGTGGATCTTGCAATATGATTGGTTCATTAGGCGCTGAATCCTTGGTCTTGTTCTTTTTGTTCTTCCGATTGGTGTTTGGGGTAGTGGCCACACTTGCTCGCTTCTTACCGAACGCTGTAGTGAAAGTGGTGGAGGTGGCAGATATACCGATGGTGGTGGTGGTGGTCGCACTCGGAGGCTCAATGGGAACCTCTTTTTCTGAGAGACAACAGGGATCAAGTTTAGACGGAAACTACGGTAAATATCAACCAAGTGATCAACACCAACCCGATCTAGAAAGTCTCTTCTAGTGAAGGAACAAAGGTTACCTTCGGCTGAATCCTCTTTCTGCTCCTGCATCTCAGAGGACTCCTCCTTGGTTTTCTGCCCTTCCTCTTCCTCCTGCTTCCTCTTTTGCTCCTCCTTCTTCTTCTTGCGCTTCTCCTTCCTCTTCTCCCTCTTGGCAGCCAGCGCCTGCTTCTTGCTCTCCTCCCGAGACTGTTGGACACAACAGAGTAACTTAAACCCTGCTTCCTGCTGTTCATTGGTGGTCTTCTGTATGCTCAGAAATGACGAGACGGCGACGATAAGATTACCTTCTCCAAGTCCAACTCCTTTAGGAGGATGCTAGCATTCTTGTTGGCCTCTGCTGCCTGCTGGTCTTTTGCTTTGACAATGGTCTCCATGCACTGGTGACACTTCTTCAACAGCTCCTGCAGGAGAAAACTCTGGTTAACAACTCTTTACCGCCCATCACATCCAGCATGAAGATAAACTCTGAAATGTTTTCCCACTAGAACCTGAATTCCTGAAGCTTTCATGATATCCTAGTTCTGTTTCCACTGTGGGGACCAAAACCACGGCTGTTTATGTAAATAGACCAGAGGGTCGATCCAATAGCAGCGCTTATACACCACTTTGGAAATGTAATAAAACTGAGTTGAAATACAGCCATCATCGTATATTAATCTATTGAGATCTAGTTTTAATAGCAGGGATATTTTTTCTTTGTTTTTAAATGCAACTTTTAGACGGTGTGGCAAAAAAGGACAAACTACCAGTTGCGACAGCAAGGTTCAGAATGTGGTTAAAAAAGTGAATTCTGACCAAAAAGACATTAATCTCTGACTGTGTCACACTATGTTTTATTCAAATCCTGAGTAAAATCAGTCCCCACTTTGTTTTGATGTCTACCTGTAATCAGTTTGACACATGTGCAGTTCCCAGAGGCTCAAAAAAAAGAAAAGAAAAATCCACCTTTCATCTACGACTTGTAATTATTTTCCAGTTATTCCATCATAAAACAAAAATAAAACCACAACCCTCAAAATCAAAGAATGTCTGTATTGTTCATACAGAGAGAGAAATGTTTCACCATCACAAAAATCCCACACATAATTTATACTACACACCAAAAATATGATATCCTTCCAAGCGTTATTTTGTACTGTAATTGTCTACCATGGTGGTCTGATTTGAAGGATTATGCTGGTTTCAAATTTAACACTTTTAAGAGAATTATGAAAGAAATTTAAGACATGCATCACATCAGAAAGGTAAAAAAAAATTGGACAGAATATTGTATATATGTGAGACTGATTACCAGTCCTTTAATCTTTGTCCCCATTTGTCTTCATGCCAACCTACATAGCGAGGCTATAGTCACAGCTAGTTAGCAGTAGCCTCAACAACATCAAAGTGTCTTCCTTGCAAAAGTGCAAGACAGACATCTGCAATGACTCAAACTTTTGCCTGACACAGAAGTCCCACAAAAAAATAAAACTACAAGATTAAATAGTCCTGTCACGACAAAATCTAAGACTAATGATTAACTTATTGCAATAACTTTAAGATATTTTAAGACCTTCATTTTAGATACAGGAAATGAACACTTTTTAAGGATGCACAGACAATCTGTATTTGGTTCTTAGAAAAGTTTCCTCTGGTGGAAATAAGACTTTAATGTCCAAAAGGAATTCAATAGCTACCTTGTCAGCGATGGTGGCAATGTATCTCATGCACTCGATGTCTGATGGAAACTGGTTGACTTCCTTCACAAGATATTGCACCACCTTCACATGACCCTACAAGTTACAGGAAAGAATGTTACTGGAGGATTTGTTAAAGTGATGCAGGATGCCACTGAATGTAGAATAAAGCACACACCTTGCGAAAAGCAGCCATGAGTGGTGTGATTTTACGGTTGTCTGCAGCATCCACGTCGGCACTTGCATGCACAAGGAGCTGAACCACATCAAAGTGACCACCGTTCGCTGCCAGCCAAAGGGGAGTGTTCCCTTTCTTGTTTCGTACGTCAATATGAGCCCCCCTACAAACAGAGAGCAGTAAGTGTTGCCATGAGGAGTCAGAAAAATAATAATAATATTAATTTTAAAAAAAGCTGCAGCACTGTCTCAGAGAAAAAATACAGATACGTTTAAAAAGTACATAGATGTGAGAAAGTCTTACCTGTTAATGAGCAGCTCACAGAATTTGTAGTGGCCCTTGTCAGCAGCGATGGTGAGGGCGGTGTCTCGGGAGGAAGGAACGGGAGGAGCGTTGACATCAGCACCTTTATCCAGTAGAACTCGGCCCACCTCGGCATAACCCCCAGAGGCTGCCTCCATCAATGGAGTGAGACCAGTCTGTGTGAACAAAGGATGGTCAACGGATGCAAACAAAAGTAGAGCCAAGACAAAATTTCATCCATTTAGAGAGATGGATGCCCACCAAAAAAAATGATTTAATGACACTAATGCCCTGTACCTTAGCGCGGTGCTCTACGTTGGCCTTGCGATCTAGCAGCAGACTGACGACCTCTGCTCGCCCCTGGAAGCAGGCCAAGGTCAGAGCGGTGTTTCTGTTGGTCTCGATCTGGGCGTTGATGTCCGAGCCCATATCCAACAAGAGCTTCACTGCCGGAACGTGGCCGTTCATCGCTGCCAGCATCAAAGGAGAGATCCCCAGCTTACTGCCAGTCCTGTGGAAAAAGAAAAATATTTACAGAATGTAACTTTTTCTATGAAAACATCAGTGTATAGTTGTGGTAGACAGTTTAAGAATGATAGGTATTTAAACATGGGCACATGGAAATATCACAGTGGATAAAAAGTGAAAAGAAGGTATTGGTAAAATCTTTTAACAAGATAGGGATAAACTTCAGAAATGCATTTTGTTTTTCCACTCACCTGGAGTTGATCTCAGCGCCAGCGTTGAGGAGAATCTTGATGATGTTGACGTAACCCCCTGAAGCAGCCAAGCTAAGAGGTGTGTAGTCGGAAACGTTGCGGTGTTCCTTGTTGGCTCCCCGCAGCAGCAGCAACTCCACAACCTATCGAATAAAAAAAATAAAATAAAAAAAATCAGTTATGCAATTATAGCTGGAGGAAGAAAAACAATGTGAACTATAACGTCAATATGCTGTGAGCAGATCTTAAAGGCAGTTTTACCTCCTGTCGGCCTCCTGAACATGCCAAGGAGAGGGGTGTGTCTTTGGTTCTCTCTGACTGAGCCTCAATGTCTCCACCTTTGTCCAGGAGTACCTCGACCACTCCGACATGGCCAGCAGTGGCAGCCAGAATCAAAGGAGTAAAACCTGTGGAGCACAGAATGAATGCATTTGTTTTCCCATTTATCTCCTCAGCAGAGGTCCCCCTTTCCCCCTCTTTGTTCCTCTGTACCTTTTTTATCTCGGTGCTCAATGTTGGCTTGCCGTGCAATCAGGACTGACACGAGCTCCTCATGTCCTCCTGCACACGCCAGCGTCAACGCTGTATCATGGTTGCTCTCCGTCTGTGAGGACACAGCAAATGTTTCAATAAGATAAATTACATTGCATGCATGTACATGTTGAAGTTCCCTTTGAAAACCACGGCTTTAAGGCTTACGTGTGCGTCAATGTCAACCGAAGGGTAGAGGGGCAAGACGGAAGGGGGAGAGGCGATGTTTGGGTTCGTCTGCGTGGGCGGCTGGGACAGGGGCGTGGGTGACGTTGTAGTGGTTAGCATGGGCACGCGGCTGCTCACAGCTGCAATACAGAAAGGGGGCAAAACATCCATATATGCAGGTTTGCTCCAGTCGGCAACTGCAAAATTTCAGTTCATCTGTCGTGAGCAAATATCCTCACCTGCCATGATGTCATCCAGTGTGTCTGTGAGCGTCTGTGCAGGTGTAGCCACCATGAGCCCGTCTGGGGCTGGTTGAGGTATCATTCCTGGTCCCAAACCGGCCAGCTGTTGACCCTGACTTTGAGGTTGCTGCCCCAGCATCTGCTGGCCCAACATCTGCTGCCCCACCAGCACCCTCTGCAGCTCTGGGCTCGTGCTTCCTGGGTAGTCAGCGGGGTTGTAGTCTGGCAGCGGCTGGATGGGGACGAAGGCGGCCTGGAGGGGCGGAGGCGGCGGCTGGGGTTGGGTCTGGGGCGAGGGAGGAAGAGGCGGCTGCTGTGGCAGCTGAGGCCCATCCCTGTACAGGATTGTGCCAACCTGAGGGAGTTTAGGGTAGTCGTCCTCTTCTCCATCTGCGTCGTCCTCCGAGCCCTCATCGTCATCATCGTCCTCCTCATCCTGAAAGCACAGAGAAAGCACCTCGAGTTTCCTTAGAATAATTTAAAGTGGTATCAAGAGAAGAGACTCGAAGACAAATCGGTCGGAGGGTGGAATCCAATCAGCAGACGCAATAAACTAAATACTACGAGAGGATCAAAGTTAGCTTTTCTTTAGAAGTAGAGGGATGTTTAAAATGAAATTAGAGGAAACACATAGTTGTAAGAAGTTACTTGAGAGGTACGCATTTTGTAAACGCACAGAAATGTTTGCAGTTCATTTGGGTTTGTGAGAAACAGACATCCCAGACCACTCAGGTCTTCCGGTTCTGGTTTACTCTGCATCAGAACCAGAACTAAAGATGGAGAAGCAGCATTAAGGTTTTCACACACCACAAATCTGGAATGAACTTCCAGAAAACTGCAAAAATGCTGCCTCACCAGCACCCTCTGCAGCTCTGGGCTCGTGCTTCCTGGGTAGTCGGCAGGGTTCTAGTCTGGCAGTGACTGGATGGGGACGGCCCCGGCTTTGTAACCAGTTTCACAAGTGGTTCTTGTATTATGGTTTCATGGTGTAAAGCACTTTTAACTGTTTTGTTGCTAAAATGTGCTACACAAATAAACTTGACTAGATGAGTGTGTATGCTCCGTTCTATCCTTATGAGCCTTTAGCCTGAGATTTTCTTGGAACATGTATAGATTGGAGGTGTGTTAAATATAGACACAGAAACTGCTATTTTGTGATGCTAGCCATGATAATCGATGTAAAATGGCTTGATCCATTTTAAAACGTCAACTCGTCTAATTTTGGCTTTATTTACATCAACTGCTCACTTGCACATGACCTTTTCTCCCAATGCAAGTAATTAATAACAGCCCCAAGGCATGAAGGCAAGAACAATGTATTTTCAATGTGTTTTATACCAACTCTTATGTTACAGGTTTTGAAGAGAAACTGGAATCAGTTAAAGTTGATATGCATAAAAGGTGACACCCTGATTAATCCGGTTTTCAGGTTTTGGCAAAGTGAATTAGAATTTTACCTCTTCCCCCTCCTCCCCTGGCAGCTGCTCCTGTTCCCTCTCTTTGTTGGACTCCTCGTCGGTGTCTGAGCCAATCGGTAGCTGACCACCTGTTGGGGTAGGAAGGGGCCCCGGAGCAGTAGCCATACCCCCGGGCCCCGGGCCCGGACCCTGATTCTGTCCTGCCTCCTGATCTTCTTTTAAGCCCTTTGCCTCCATGTACTCTTTGGTGAACTGTTGCTGTGTTTTTAGCTGCAGCTGGCGCTCCACCTTCTGAAGCTCCTTCAAGATTTTCTTCTTCTTCTGCACCTGAGTACAACACAGCCACATCTATAACTGACAGGTTTTCTTTTGACAGTTTTACTTAAGATAATGACAGTTTTAGTTTAGACTATACCTGTTCTTCTCTGCTTTTCTTCAGCTCCTCAATCTTGTCTTTGGTGAGCGGCTCGCCCTGAATGAGCTCCAGCGACTGGAGCTGAGCTTTCTCGATGGCGCTTATTCTCTGGCCCAGTTCGTTCAGCTTTCCCTCCGTTTCCTCCACTATGCATTCCAACGGTGGACACAAGTGGAAAGGCGGCAAAGCTTCTGCTTCAGGACCACGACTGACTGCACTGGGGACACCGGGCTGAAGGGCTGCTTGTCTCTGTTTGGACACCGCTGATTTTAAAAACAAAACCAGAGAGATCAAGATTAAAATTACAAAGAAGGGCAAGAGTAAACAAGCATGGCTTAACAAAACCCAGGATTTTCAGCCAACATCTTTGAAGCTTTTCAGGACTCTATTTTTCAAATATCTCAGATTAGTTTTAAAATGTAACATTTCTTTGTTTTTTTTATTATATTGTGTTTAGTACGATACATTCTTAGCCTAAAAATCGCACTGTAAATGCAAACTTCCACTAATGGATTGGGACGCGTCAATAACTGACTGTTTGCAGTCAGTTATTGAAACACCCAGGTGTTTATGGCAGGTTTATGGAAAGCAGTTCCACTAAAACAAATATTATTACTAATGAATAACTAATATTCAAATGTCAGCAAGATAAAAACAAGAGAATATTCAAGATAGTGTTTTATTTAGTGACACGGTTTGTAAAGCTTCTTTGCGTATTTCAGGGACTTAGTTTTTATAGCTCATTTTTTTATTTCAGGCTCTTTAAATTCTATGTTCTTCTAAGAGAAATCCTTTCCTCTGTGAGGCGGGTTGGACCAAAATGAATTAAGAGTAGGCATAAACCTCTTAAGGCATCGTTTACCTTTGCTTGAGACGGGTGGGGGCGTAGCAATGCTCGATGGGGCTCTGTCGGGTTCTTGAGGGGGCACGACCATAGCGAGAGCTTGGAATGGGACACGAGGAACCTGATAAAACAAAATTATGTCACATTTAGCTAGGGGAACATGTCTGTGTCTGGAAAGAAGCAAAACATTTTTTTTTATGCAAAACTTCATAAGATATAAAGCTGTATACACCTGAGAAGCATCTTGTGATGGGGGCGTGAGTTGGGAGAGATCCGGGACTGGGACAGACAGAATGTTGTTGGGGTAGTCCAACAGGTAGGACACCACGTTAGTGTGGCCACCTTTAGCAGCTTCTATCAACATGGTTGAGCCATCCTAGAGGCAAACAACATTATGAGGTTTTCATTACGATGCAATCAGAGGAGCAGAGCGAGCCTCAAACTACACGTTAGGAACAGGAGCCTCACTTTGAGCCTGTGTGTGGGATCGGCTCCGTGCGCCAGCAGCAACTCCACCACAGCCAGATGCCCCCCAGCACAGGCCAGGGACACCACGGTGTGATCGTTGTTGGCAGTAGCTCTGTTCACATTAGCACCTGAACAGGAGAAAAAAAACAAAACCACAGAATTTATTGGGAGGCCCAGGACTTCTTGTGCTAAAAATTCAACAAACACAGTAAATCTGACCAGCAGATTAAAAACACACCTTTGCTGATAAGAAACTGCACTGTGCACAGATGTCCTGCCCTTGCTGCCTTCATCAGAGGTGTCCGCCCTCCTTCAGACTCGTGTTCCTAAAGATCAGAGGAATTATTTCAGGTTTCAGGATGCTTTTACAAAGTAATTATGCCAGAGGTTTGCTCTTTTCAACTGCATTTGTAGTTTTAAAATCCCAGAATCCCTAAATAACATCATTAAGACTGAATAGAAGTATTGTGAGCGTACCAAATTGGCTCCAGCCTGAAGCAACACATCTGCCACATCAGTGTGTCCATTCTCACACGCATACGTCAATGCTGTGTCTCCTGTTGCTGTGGTGGCGTGAACGTTCGCTCCTTAATGGTCGACAAAGACATATTTGTAATTAAAAAGGTGTTGGTTTCTTAAAGCAAGATATAAGTTTATGACATATGTTCTCTCAGAGAATGTTATTGCTCTAGTTTTTTATTGCTCACCAGCAGCCAGTAGGTATTTCACCAGCTCCAGATGGCCCTCCTGTGCAGCCTCCATTAGAGGAGTGGAGCAGCCCAGCTCAATGTCGGCTCCTGCTTTGATAAGGAAGTCGGCTACTTCCAGAAAGCCTCCACAGCAGGCTAGAGTCAGCGCCGTCTCCTGGGTCTCCTCCGTCTGGGCATTGATGTTAGCACCTGGAAAATGTGTGGAAATGGTTGTTAAAAGAGAAAATATGAGCTAGGCCTTAAACAATAACGATAATTGATTATTGAAATGATCAACTAATTTAGCAATCAATTAATCATTAGCAGACTCAAAAAAAGGACATTTGGTGTCCTCTTTTGGTTGACATATGTCCTTTAATAACTATTTTTGTATAATAATTAAGCCAAAACTATGCAAAGAAATATATTAACTTTTTTTTTTTACCCAAAACTCCTCAAGCACCATAGTTTCAGCTTCACTCGGTTCAGATTTACTGAAGGAATGCTATGTTAACGTGTTTGTTTTAGGTCATAAAATGTTTCTTTTCTTATTCAAAAAGGGAATTTAATCTAACATTGTATAAAAAAGGCATAAGTAGGTGTGCTGTGGTGGCGCAGGGGGTTAGCACGCCCCACGTTTGGAGGACTTAGTCCTCGACGCGGACGTCGCGGGTTCAACTCCCGGTCCCGGCGACCTTTGCCGCATGTCCTCCCCCTTCTCCTCGCCCTCTTTCCTGTCTGCCTACTGTCGTAAAAAATACGAGCCACTAGCGTCTCAAAAACTCTTCTGAGAAAAAAATGGAAAAAAAGGCATAAGTTGTTAAACTAAAAGTCTGATAAATGTGCCACCTTTTAGTCTGACCTTATATCAATCAATCAATTTTATTTATTAAACACTGTTCATACTAAAAGCAGCTCAAAGTGCTGTACAGATCAATAAAAACAAACCCACATAAACAAACAATTACCCACCCTACATGGAAAAACACACAACTATATGAAAATGCACATACTACGCATAAGCAAATAACAATCCAGCCCACTTTCTTTAGAATTCGTCACTGATCTGATTTTCTGTTTCAAAGTATAATACCTGTATAATGACACAAAGTGGGGCCTGCACGTCATTAACCAGATGTTAGAGGAAGTGTCCTACCTTGAGCCAGCAGCAGTGCTACCATCTCCTCATGGCCTTCTCTTGCTGCCTCCATCAGGGGAGTGTAGCCCTCATCATTAACCTGGAGACAAGCAGAGGATGAGCATGAACATTATGATTATCCTGATTTTGAAACTAGCAGTAGTGGTAAGATGAAATATTCCACACTCCAAAATAAGATGCAATTCTTCCATCAATTTCAAATATTGTCACTTGCATTATTTTTAGATTATTTTTTGTTCAACTCTAATTCACTGAACTAGATTACTCCATCCTAAATAAAAAAGAATCCAATTGATATTAGGAGTGACACCATCAAAGAACTAAAATGTACAACTTTTTTGTTTTAGAATTTCCTCAAAATGCGTGTCTTTATGTACCTCCTCCAGATTGGCGCCTCGTTCTATGAGCAGCGCTGCGAGCTCCACGTGTCCTCCACAGGCCGCGAGGGTGAGAGGTGACTCGAAGGAGTCAGCTGGCATGTTGACCTGCGCACCGCTGTCCAACAGCAGCCGCGCCACCTCCACATGGCCGTCCTGGGACAGCGAGACACAGAGGATGTAGAGATAAGCACCTGAATAAATATGTACTAGCATTTTCCAGTTAGGCTGAATTTGGCCAATTTCCATGGCAAAAATGTCACTGTGGACATTTGAAACGGGGTTAGATAACCTAAAATAAAGTTTCTGTTTAGTTTTATTATTTGTGTTGTTGCAGCTACAAAAACATGGGAGATGCCGTCGATATTTTAAATAACATTTGATTTTATTTTGGTGTCCAATTCTATTAGAAAGAAAAAAAAGTTTTATCAAGTCAAAATAATGACCTTTTAAGACCATTTACATTTAAATTAAAGACCTATGAGTAAAAAAATACTATCCATAGTTTGAGTTGGCTGACTACATATTTCCTGCTTTGGCTAAATTTAAAGTATACATTCATTATACATGGAGCTTTATATTTCAAAACCTGCATACACATTAGGAGGTAGTTGTGGTAGAAGCAATACATTAACTGCAGCTTGTGACATTTTAAATTTTGGAATTAGATTCATTAATAGCTTTTTAAGACCCTGCAGAATTACTGAATAAAACTCAACGACAAAGTAGTAAACAACCTATGTTTTACTAACCCTTCTACCCGTTTTACTCTAGTAAGTCACAAGATTCCAAAATATTAAATAAGAGCATATTTTGTAACTTTTTTAGAATACTAATCGATCCAATAGGTCTGGAACCTGAAGTGTCTGGTTTAAACTGAGGTTTGGGTCAGATGCTCACCATGCAAGCCTCCATGAGCGCCGTGTGCATCTCGTCTGTTTTATGCTCCTGGTCTGCTCCAGCCTCCAAAAGAAAGCGAACCATATCCAGATGACCTAAATTTAAAAAAAAGTCAAATTTAAAGCAATTGGTAGCAAAGTTTTACAAATAGTGACTAACAGGACACTCATTAACAACACAGAGACATATTTAGGTCCAGACCTTTGTAGCAGGCGAGTGTGAGAGCGCTCTCCTTGAACTCGTTGGAGTGTGTGTTGATGCCGGCGCCATACTCCAGGAGTATCCTGGCCACCTCCACGTGGCCCGCGCTGGCTGCCTCCATGAGAGGTGTGTGTCCGTTCTCGTTGTGGTCCTCGATGTTCGCACCCTCTTTCAGCAGCACCTTCACCACATCCACGAAGCCACCGGCGCACGCGTACGTCAAAGCTGTGTTGCCTGGAAACCAAAAACTGTGTGAATCCTCAAGAAAAATGAGAACTAACGCTTTTTGCAGGGATCAGATAGTTTTACCTGTGGAGGACTGAGCGTTCACATCTGCCCCGTGGACCAAAAGCAGTTTGACGATGTCCACGTAACCTCCACTGGCAGCAGCCATTAAAGGTGTTATGTCCCCCTTGATGCCCCGGTCCTCTACGTTGGCGTGCATTGCCAATAAGACCTGTTAACAAAAATTGAAATCATGAGGTAAAGAAACACTGACTAAAGGCTGTCGGAGACACAAACCCGTTTCCTACCTGCGCGAGTTCATAGTAGCCAGCCGAGCAGGCGAGGCACAGGAGGCTCTCCCCCTCTTCCGTGTGCTCATTGACGCTTCGTCCCTCGTCCAACAACTTTCGCACAGCGTTGACGTCCCCATCAGAACACGCTTCTGCTAAACTACGGCTGAAAATAACCAGACTGCTACAATTACTGCCACGGTGACAGGTGGACACACATACGCCTCAAACGAACAAAAAAAACAACAACAACAAAAACATCCTACAATTGAAGTGTAAGGTCTGTGAAAAAATGGGCGAGATACATACTTGTCGGCTTGGCCGGCGTTGAGTGTGTTTTCAGCTCTCATTCGGGTCAGGGCAGCGGCTGCCTCGTCCAGCGCACAGCTCACGGACGATGTTAGTCGCCGTAGCACCTCGGGGTCTGCAAAAGCTTTACCATCGGCAGTGGACAGTTTACCGATGCCTGCCGAACACCAAGAAGGCAGAGGTGCATAGGGCAATGCAAACCACAGGGGGAGCAGAACCACACCAGACCAGATGAAGAAGCAAGTCCAGTCCAGCCAATCCAATCCAGGGTTAGTAGCAGCATACACAAACGAGATGGAGAGAAACCCACACACAGAAAACACACACAAGCACGTGTTAATTTGGCTCAACAAATCCAGTCACTACTTTCAATGCAGCGTCATGTATGAATACTTTTTTCCCCACAATCTAAAGCATAAACAATGTTCATTTACAGACAATTGTGTAATGAGCTTAAAAATGTGCCAAAAACTACAAGGAAGGCAGTGAAGGAAGAAAGTGGGTAGTTTTTTTTGTTGTTTGTTTTTCTCAAAAACTCAGGTTAAAGCCATTAATGGTTGGAGAAAAAACATCTTGTGTATAAATTTTAGATGGATGAGAGGAAGAACGTGGAAAAAAAAGAGGAACTAGAAGTGGAGGTAAAAAGTCAAAGGAATATTAAGAATTCAAATTACCATGAGATAAAAATGCTTTTGTGACTGTTTGTTATGAAAAGATCGAAAAAGCCAAAGAGGGAGAATAAGAGGCAAAAACAAGCAAAAACACAACAGAACATAACTAATTTGATAACTAAAAATAAAGTTTCTCTCTTTGATAATTACATCTTTGAGTTTAGGCATAACAGGCATGATTTACAATGAAATGTGAATGTATTTCTCATAAGAAGCATCTTCATTTGTTGGTCAGATCTGAGCTTTCCGTCCCGGAAGTTGAGAGCACAGCAGGACAATATTTGGGAAATTAATCGTTATCGCAATAACTGTGTGTGCAAGACACATAACATAAGGAACTGCTAGGACTGCAATAAATATTAGCTAATTAAGCATCATGCATTCAGGCTCTCTGCCAGTAATTTATTTGATGACATTTATTGTTCAATGCATCATAATTGGATTTTTTTTTTTACTTTTTTTTTTTGCAAAGAAGTGGTAGGTGGTAACGTAATTATGAACCAAAACCAAGTTGCTTCAATACCAAAATAATTGTAAGAAAATAAGACCATGATAAATCATTTATGAGCATTTTCCCAAGGTAATTTTGTTTATCTAACACATCTGTTAAATGTAAACCATTAAAAATAAGCAATAACTTGCCTGTACAGCCTTAAGCTAATCCTTTGACAAAAAGCCCTTTGATTCAAGAACAACACTCTTCTTGAATACATAACTATCAATTATAGCGAAACAGACGGTGAGAAAAGATTTCACCAGTCCGACCAGAATATTCCAGACACATTCTCAGTCTGTAGAGAGGTAAAGCAGCATCAAAATTATATCACTGTGCATATGGGAATCAGTCTGAAAAAACCACAGCATTACAATCATGCTATGGTACAGGGAAGACAGATAGTTTTAATTTAATAAAAATATAGGACATCAGTGACACTTGAGAAACTGGAGGTTTCCACAAAATGATGTAAAAGACAACACTAAAACTTGTTAGGGAGGCTGCCAAATAAACATGACTGAATGAACCAGGCTGTGAACGGACATTTCCTTTCAACTTTGGCTTACATTTTCCAACACCTTGTGGGAATTTGTGTTATAGGCTGAAGAAACCAAATTTAAACTTTTGGCCCACTATTTCCTAATCCAAGTTTGACACACACACACAAACAAATCCCCATTTTAAATGACCATTAGAGCATCACACCTACAGTGAAACATAATCATAGCAGAATGGTTACTGTAGATTACAGACGGAACTGTAGATTTTGTCTTGGTAGATGAAATCATCATCAGCTAAAGTACCAGCTCATTTTGAGCTGGTACTCATTAAATGTCTGCTCTGGAAAACAACAATGACTCCATGGGACAAAAGCTTTGGAAAGGTTAAGCCAGAGTCCAGATCAAATTGGACAGAAAAAGTGTAAAAACACCCAAGTCTGGCTGTATCTTCATACTTGGCATGGTAGAGAAGGCAATTGATGTCGAAATGTGGGATTTTGAGACTGAATGCTGAAATTCAAAGGTTCTTCGATAAATTGTGAAGTTTAACGGTGTGTAACCGGCTTACTGAAAGTTTCAAAACTCCCAGAGGTTAGTTTTTTTTCTTTGTTTATTATGTGACACACGAGGAAAATATTTTTAAATGATTCATTAGGAGTCCACTTTCAATACACGTGTGTATATAACAGGGTTTTAAGCAGGGCTGTGCAGACTTGAGAGTTGCTTTATGTTTGCCAACTAAACTTTACTTGTTTATGCTTCACTATTTTTAGTAAAGCAAAATACAGCCTGAGCTTTCACAGAAGACAGTACTCGGGTGCTGCAGAGATTTTTGGTAAGCTTTGACTTGCTACTGGCAGCAGCTTTGAAGTAAAAAAAAACCCAACTTGAATAACAATGCATGTGCTGGCAGGTTACTAAAATGACAGCATTTGAGGTAAACCAACCGAGATGCCAACAATGAAACTCAACCAACCCTTTACAGAAATCATTAAAAAAAAAAAAAAACATCTGCCTTTAACTTTTTAGTGAAAAACTAAGAATACAAAATGATTATTTGAACAAGTGCTTTTTAAAAACATCCAGTTGCCACTTTATTTATTTCATCAAAATCCATTATTAAAAATACGTATTTGTGCAGTGTCTTCAAAATCCATTTACATGCAAAGCATCCCCAGGTCCCTCATCTTAGTTTTAGTTTAACAGCAAGGACACTGAAACATCTGTTTTAGCTTAAAAAGCCCTATTCAGTGAGTGTTTACCCATAAGCAACCTCTACACCCATAACTGTCATATTTACATTGACACATGAGCTTTGCACTGGGAATAAAAAATGTCAGGATGCGAGGATATAATGCAATTTAAAGAACAAACAGACATCTACAACAGTAAAATAAGAGATTTTTGCACTTTTAAGTTTGGAATTTTTATTAAGCTGTCAACAATCTAGATACTATGACATGATCATAAAGGTTCAACTTAACCCCCATATTACAGAATTAGGTCTGAAAGTTCAAGTTCTACTAGGTATTTGCAGTCAGACTGAATTGTGATTTTTCTCCTGCTTTTGGGACACACGCAAAAAGTATAAGTACTGCGTTTTAAAGAAGATCCATTTTTTTCTGACTGGTAGAAATGGTCTGCTGTATGTTGTCTGGTCACCTCTTAGAGAAAATCTGCCTTTAATCGTGTGAAATCAAACTGAGGTTTAATAGAAGCATCATAAAAGGCATATAATGGCAGAAAAAAAACACAAGCCTAGAGACTAAACCTTGGGGTCATAGGTTAGTGGTGCTCGTCATTACATAAGCCCATATTAACTGATACCTTGCATGAGCTGCAGTTAAGCCAAGCTGTATTATATGGAGATTTGAAAACACTACAGACTGCTGACTGGTAAAGGGGTCGGGGGTCATTAGTGTCACATGTGGGAATCTATTACAGTGGGACTCCGTCCAGCAAGCTGAATATCAAATTGACATGTCAATTATATATTTAGCTCATAAATATTACAGAATTTTAACAAAGCCATTTAAGCCCTTTTAATACAATATTAAAAATACATAAAGATTAAGATAAATAATAATTATTTTTAATAAATAAGAAAAATTATTTATTGCATTAACATAGCATTCTTTAAGTGAATTTTAACCAGGTGAATACAAAAAACAATGCCAATTGAGGAGTTATGGGTAGAACATATTTACAGAAAAAGGTGATTTTTTTTATATGTTAAATGTATACGTGTTTTGTACACTGCTGACTTAATTACTGCTCTGAATATGTTGGGATTTTTTTTAGTCAATAAATTATCTCTTTTTTAAAAAAAATCTACTCGAGATAATTAATCAATTACTAAATTTGTTGACAACTATTTCAAAAATCAGTTCCGATTAATTGTTTCAACATTTTTTTTTCTCCCCAAATATCTGCCACCCTATTCTTCTCAGCATACGTGGTTCATAATGAGATGCATCTATTAGTGGCGTCTGATTGCTGTGGCTGAAGAGACTATCAAAGTGTAAAATATGCGACACTACAGCCTCGTGCCAGTCACACAGCTGAAGGCAGATCCCAGAGGAGTCAGTGGGACACCAATCTGTGTGCTGCTGTCTTAATATCCATCCTTCGATCAGCTGCAGCTTAGCGAGCAATGAGCTCTGACCAGCAGTGGGTCTGAAAGCAAGCAGCTCCATTATATTCTATACCGGTGAATCGCTCCCCTTCCCAGACTGTGCCTGCCGTGAAGCAAAGCAGATCTGGTAGAGCTATCCAAGCCATTTCTATCATCAGAGCTATAAAGGCGCAGAGAAGAAGCTACAGCTTCAGCCAGGTTATTTTAAGCCACCTTTACATAAATGTGTTCATGGAAATATGTAAGTTGATCAAATAAATATGAAATTTCTATTGGCCATATAAAACCCATGAGTCAAAGTCGATTCAAACATGAAATTTGAGCAGGTAAACGTGTGGCTTAACTTATATATTCACTGCTATATTTAAAGGTAAACGTCATTTCTCTTGAATGCATTTTGGCTTCCTGTCTCGTGTTCATGTCAGACTGCAGCACTTGCTTAAGACACTGTGGTCTAATTTAATTCAACATGGTGATAGAGACAGCTGAGAGTTGTCAGGAGCACAACAAGGCACGGCAATGCTGTAGAGCTGCAGTGTGCACACAGGGAAGCAGGGTTGTGTTCCTCCAGCTTCACACACCCTGCAATAAACAGCTGATCGGCCCATGTCAAGAGAGAACTGGAGTAAAAATACAGGGTAAACCCACGTCAGCCTGAAGAATATCCTAGCCTAGCCTTGATACAAAAAAAACTAAGAATCTTAAACAGACAGATCCTTTTCCAAATAATAAAATTTGAAGGCGTAATAAGTAATAACTAATTTTCCAGCTAATGTAGCCCTGATGATATTAAAATTTATGTCTAGTTCTTTATTAGTATGAACTGTGTATTGTATTATTAATACAATACTTCATTTCAATGACTGAAACAAAATCTGGAAAGAAATTTGGACTAGTGCACACTTCCTCTCCTTGTTCCCACGTGCACGTGTGGTCATATGCTAGTCTACTGGAAGTGTAATCAAAATGATCAGAATGAATGCAACTTTTTTTGGCTCAACAAAACTTGCCTCAGGGAAATACAATATTTGCAGTAGATTTCCAAAATCTGCCGCTGTGGCCACAGAGTTGGAACAGGCAGAACGACTCGACTCAAAAGTCGTCGTTCTCAAAGCATCATGGTGCAAATTACGCAGAAAGTGAAGTATTCATAGGGCTTTAGACAATTAATTACTATGAATTCAGGCTGACACCTGTTTAATGCAGTATAAAAATATTTAGAAGGTGCCACTGGATCCACTTTTATGAAAATTAAAAACTTATTTAACATGTCAGAAGATGTTCTAATTGTATGCATTCAATATAATGATTATAAGGATGAACTGATCAATCCCCAACTTCCTTAATTTTACGAGAGCGACGATGAGTCGATACCCACATATGAAACCGATCTTATCCACCGATCTGATCTCCCTCCTCACAGGCCTGAAAAAAATCAGGCGCTGCCCCTTTTTGCCGTGAGAATGAGCTGACTGACTGGACAACTTGATTGTTTTTAGTTTAGTTAATGTAGTAGACAGCAATGCACTAAACCTTTTATGTGTATTTGAGAGCACTACCTCATGTGCAATCAAAACAAGTTTGTATTGTTTTGTGGGTACTGTTCAATGTTGTTCAATAAAATTAGATTAAAGATCTAATTTTAATCTAATTAAAATTAGATTAAAATTAAAATTAAATTATACCACCTGATAGTGTTGGTTATGAAAAACAAGAAAAAGAAAAATTGGTATCTGCTAAAATCTGGCTTTTTAAAGATTGGTAATGAGCTAGAAAACTGCAATCTGTTCATCCCTAAATAATCAGTATTGTAAGTTTCTTGACTTCAGGTGATAAGAAAACACAGCAGCAGGTTACCAGTGTAACTAAAGCTTATAACTACAATGCAGGGGTGACTAACACCAGTCAGACATTTCCCTACTCCAACAACGTTTATTTAAATGCTTGAATTACCTCCTCAGAGTGCCATTATGTTCAGCAGGGATTTGGTAATGAACCATCCTTTGATTCATTTGATTCAGGTGTGCTGAACCTGGGAAAGATCTAAAACTAGCCATGAAGGACTTAGTCTGGACGCCACTGGTGTAATGTTTCCACTGAATGCTTAAAGCAGCAGGTCGGCGAAAGCTAACGTGTAGCTCTGGCAACGCCGCTGGCTCGAGCCAGCTCGTCTCGTGTGCAATTCAAATTAAAGTCTGTGTGAATGCCTCCATTTATAGATAATATTTCTAATAGTTTAGTCAACAACTGTTTGCGGTTTGGCACGTTTAGAATATGTGATACAAACTGTTCCTCTGATGGTTGGGTAAGAATTGGCATTATTTCTTAAAGAATTAGAAAAATCTCTATACTACAAAATTAAAGCTTTTTATTATGTTCCCAGGAAATATGTGAGCCTCGAGTCCAGCAAAAATAAACATATCCAAAGCTCATGCTGCATTGTTTTGTGAAAGCACAAAATATTTCTTCACATGACATACATTTTGCATAGCCTCGCTTGTAGTGTGTCATCTTTGAGTGGGAAACAGACAAAGTGGATGTCACTTAGGTCCAAAAAGCACCATTTGTTTAGAGAGACCGATAGCATCAGTAAGTATAATCTCTAAGTGCTAGAACCTACTTTGAATTACTTCAAGTAAAATTAAACAAACCCTTTAAAACAAACACCTCTAATCCAATTAGGTCCAACTTTCCTCTGATAAACAGTTTTACATAATAGTAAAATACCCGAACGAGTTGAGACACCCGATGAATTGAATCCTCTAATAAAAGCTCTAATTGAGTCGAGTACCCAAATGGAATGTGAACTTATGTCTAGAAAGCTCATGTTAACTTTGTTAGTATGTCAAAAAAAAACAAACCTATAAAACTTCAGACTAAACTTTTGAAGAACTAATAAAGGACCAAAAACAATTGACATGGCATTTACAAAATTGCCTTGGCACATCTCTAGTGTTCACCTCAGCCAACATAATAAAATGAATAGTAACAACATGAAAGTTTTGATATGGAAGAAAAGGCTGGGCATATTTTATGAGCATTTCGAATGGAGTCTCCTGAAATAATCCGAATGGGGGGAAAAATGGTAAAATACATCTGACATTTAACATGTAAGAACAGCCCATTAACCAACAACTTAAAAATAACGCATTCGGTACGTTAACTTTACAGAATATATTTTAGCGCACGTTTTGGCTTAATCAATTTCAAGTGGAGGTGACATCATAGTTAGTAAGCTATTGTGAAATGTGCTAAAGTTTGACGGTCAGTGCTGAAGCCAAAAACAAAATTTAACCCCATACTGAGAAAAAAGGGAGCACAAAAATATTTAAACGACTTCACAAAAACGAAACCGGTTTATTTGTCGTCATGGTCTCATAATATATCTCACATGAGATGTGATATTACAAGATAATTAGTTAAATTACCACAATTTGGGAGCATTTAAAAAATGTGTTTTTTTTTATTTTTATTTAAATAGTAAAAATTTCTCCTGCTGCTTCAAAACTAATCATATTAGTTAGTTACAAGCTTATAAAACAAATACATGCTGAAAATAGTTATTGTTAAGTAAGCTGGCTCAATGGACAGAATATTATATACTTTTTTTTTTTACTGGAGTTTCAAAACAGTAATATGTGACTCTTTAGTTACTCAAGACCTGAAAGATTTTCAAACAGGCAGGTTTTTCTGTGTTCTCACAGATGGAAAAATCCAGTAGCCTTCTAAGTGGCAGTATCCAGCAGCAGGTGAGAGAGGGGCAGTGCTGCATTATGCCGTGCTCCATAAGGCCGGACACAAATCTTACTGAAAAGGAAGCCATAAAAAATATATATTTTTGGTTTTAAACCATAGAAATAATAAAAAAAGAACATTTTAGCAGCTCACTGGAAACATAACTAGTAAATATGACTTTGTCAAAGGCAAAGTAATATTAAGTGAGCATTTACCTTCTCAGACGTAATCCTACATATTTCATGATGGCTCATTTTGTTTTCGCCACCATTCTGACACAATTTCCTTCAGATTGCATTCATTTAAGTAACTACAAAGAATCATAGATAATAGTCAAGGTCATCTTTTATTGCTACTGGTAACAGAAGCCTTCATTAATAATCCATGCCTGACTTGTCTTACAGCTTGTGTTTGTTGTAATTAAGTCTGCAGGGCACTGGTAATCATTTAGCAAAATATGTTTTAAGTCCCACATGGAACTTTTCCGAGAACTGTGGGAAAGTATTAAAAAAAATGTTTTATGAAGCAAAACGCACCGACTTTAAATTAGCTTATATTCACCAGCCTACATGAGATAACTGGTTCAGTATATATATTATATATATATATATATATATATATATATATATATATATATAAAAAATAACCTCAAACTAAATACTATAAATCCAATAATTGCTAAATGTCTTGGCAGGAGACCAACAAAGAGCACGACATGGGTCTAGGTTTTGTTTTTAGCCTCAGCATTGACCATTTGACCATCGACCTTTAGCACACTTCACAATTGCTTACTAACGATGATGTCACCTCCACTTGCCACCACTGACAGGTGACAGATGGGACTGAATGACTTCAGACTACAACAACTTCCACAAACTGCACCTTAGTGTTATCTGAATAACTTAATATCTGAAAAATCCAGATTCAAAAACCTCACATTCTGGTTTATTGTTATTATTAAACCACTAAAAGGACGAACATCATTTGTATTTTATTTCAGCTGTGTAGATGAAATAAAACTAGTAGCTATGGGTGTGTAATGGAGTTAAACATTTAGCATCCATAAGACACCCTTTATATGATTGCTGTTGTGTCCACTTCAAATTTAGGATATGAAAATATTTGCTCATTTCACAAAAGCACCTGGTTTTAGTTGTGCCATGTGTACTGACAGAACGTAAGAATGTGGAAAACTCACCATCAGAACTTATTTGGTGGTTAACAAGTACTTACCAACTATCTTATGTTAATGACCCACACAGATTACGAGATTAATAAAAACCGTCTTGGCAACTGGCTGAACAATATGGTTTTTGGCTATGTTATTTATGTTCTGTACCTACATTACACATTTATCCTTTTCTGATAATACAGAAAAAAATAGATAGAAAATGTAAGTAGTCCACTGTCACAAGTGGAAGTGATCAAAATGTATTGAAGTTTCTTTATAAAAAAAAAAAAAAAACACAGGCAGATTATGCAAGGACTAGTCCAGGAGAAAGGAGACTAGGGTGAGATTAGCCATTAGCTGCTGAACGCAAACCCCACGCACGCGGTGGAGGCTCAAGCGCGTTCCAGCGCTAATCTGCATCGTAATGTTCACAAGCCCAAATGAGGCCAGGACACCCAGCCCTACTGGATTAATACATACAGACCTTCTTAAACAGAGATTACAAGTTCTAATGAAAAATAAAATTCACAAACCACGCCAATTAAACTTTTTATTATATTACACGCTCCCCCCATCTAATTTTGCTCCTGGCCTGTATTTGTGCCAGTCTGCTAATATAAAATATGATACAATATGCCTCCACAATAACTTGTTTGGATATCACATCACTGTTTTTTTTTTTACTATAAATATAGTTAGCAGAGAGAAAGCTGGCTCAAATTCCTTGGTTGTCAAAATAGGTACGAAACGTCCTCCTGAATTAATACATTGTCGGTACAAAATGTACTGCAGCAGACAACTCCATTTCATACCTGTATATTTTGGGTACAATGCGACTGAAAACTACTATAGACACAACATGACATGAGGTGAAATGATCAGAACTCATGTAGAACCAGGGGACAATGTTTTACTAGCCTGGGACAACCTCAGACACAAATGGAAACGAGAATACTGGATTTTTGTGATGATACTGCAGAAGGGTGGATGTGCATTTGGGTATTAATCAAAAGGTAATTACTTTTCAGGTTAGTATATGGTTGTTTTGAGCCTTTAACTCATTTACTGTAGGTTCAATAATATCAACATGCTTTAGAGCTGCATGATTAAATCTTAACATTACCCAAATTATGAATGCTGCAAAAGCAATGTTGATTTACTTATCCCCTATTTTAAACACTATCCCTTTCTTCTCCATCAGAATAAAAACCCACCTATCTCCCTGAATTTTAGCATCTTGATCACCAAAGCCCAAATCTGGTGTGGAGATGAAAGACACCAAGTACATCCAATTGGCATTATTATTTATTGTGTTGGACTTGAACTACAATAGCCTGACAACTAATTCGTCCAAGCAGTTCTTTAAGTTTGTGACACTGCGCACACTGATTTTTAAGAGTACAACCCAAAGCAGACGGGGCCGGTAGCAAAGTAGGAAAAGCATAGACGAGTGGGTTACTCCATTCCTATAACCTTCCATCTTAAAAATAAGTGTAAACTGTTGGTTGAAAAAAGAAGCAGTATGGTCTCGCTGTAGTCATTTCACAAATGTTTCTGTGACCTCAAGAAATGAAGTCATCTCAAGGAAAAAAAAAAGTTAGAGAGAGTCTCTTTTGAACAATGTAAGGCCTCCACCTTTCTAGGGATTAAGAGAAAAAAGGTGTGGTCCTCCTTACTGAATGTTAGTGTATGTTAAAAGAATGACTTCAGACAAGTTGTATTAAAAATGGGTGTGACCATTAATGCAGTGTTTAACGGCACAGTCTCATGTGCTACGTCTGCGGGTGAAATTAATTCAGATGAAAGCCGTCGTACCTGCAGCTTCCAGTAAAGCTTCGAGTCGAGCTTGCGTCTCTGGATCTACAGTCCTCAAATCGACTCCGTCTGTGGCGCTGGACAAAAGCAGCTCTGAGGCTGTCTTCATAATGGGGTTATCCAGGTCCTCCTGGTCCAAAATGAATGACTCCACCTGGGAGAGACAGGAAAAGGTTGGTGATTAATTCAAATTTGCTCGACTGCTTTGATTTTCAAGTTAGCCTTTAATGTCACCCTAAATCTGATTCGCAAGCCATCGCTGAAAAGGCAACCATCACTATATCTGGATTGGGGACTGAAAAGTAGAACAAATCGGCAAGGGAAATAATTTAAATCAAAGTATCACATTACTGTAACTACTGTTTACATTGCAACGTATAAAAGAGGTCCCACACCCTCCACATAAGTCCACTATCTATAAAAAGACCAGGCATGTGGCTCTTGTTTATTTACAGTTTCTCTGAACAGTGGGAAAGCAAAAGAAGGAGCACAGGGACAACGGCGTCAAAGTGCGGCGAGTGTTATTATGGTGAGGAATTATAACCTCTGCACACAGTCAGATTCAGCTGAGAGTCAGCTGCCCAAATTCACCACTAGAGTCTCATACCTGAGCTTCGGCACACTTTGTTGTCAAGTTTTGCATTGCAGATGATCTATTCATGCAGAGAAGTCTAAGGAGTACATGCATTAAGGAAACTTTTAAGAAAAATTATGTATTTACAGATAGGCTTAGGGGGAAAAAATATCTCTGCATAATAGTAAATAATGTTTTTTTTCTCTTCAAAGATCCCCCCCCCCCCCCGTCTCGTCCCTTTCTTTACTCTTTATAAATATTTTAACATTTGTGACCTATGCAGAAAAAAGTACTGGTAATGGAGAACTTATCAGGACAACTTGTATAAACTTACCATCAGTTTAACAGCTAAATATTAAAAATTGTAACAAGCCTCAGAATAAAAAGGATTCCTATCAAGCTAAATTATAAGATGATTAGCCCAAGCAGGAAAAAAAATCATAAGAACTTAAAATAACTGCTATCTTATGCAAGTATTAATTAAAAAAAAAAAAACATTAACATTTTACTTTTTGTCTACTCAGTAATTACATCAATGATAGACTGAATGTTTTTTTAATAAAAAACATTGTTTTTTTAATAAAACATCTTAAACAAAATATTTTTTTTCTTGGATGGATCACAATAATCAATATCACAGAGGAGTTAAAAACAACAACATTGTTTCCAAAACGTTTAATAAAACTAAAGCAGGCTTTCAGTCTCTAGAGCTAATATGGAAAGAGAGTCAACATTCAGTATTTAGGAGGAATTTAGTTATATTATAAAGCGCAACAGAGAATGGGAAATGTAGTTTTGAAAGGCCTTCATGATAAACAATGGATATCTGTCTTCCCTATTAAATGAACTACAGCTCCCAGTGTGTTGGTATCCAGAGAGTTGGAAAGGCCTAGAATGGCATCTGCTTAATCCCGGGGCTAGGATTTTAGCTACTGCCCAGAGTAGCAAGCTCTCCACTGGACTACAATACAACAACAAATGTCCTATTTCTGCTCTAAACATAGCAAAGATGCTATACATTAGCAACCTGATTCAACTGTCTGAATCAGGTGCAAGTGGCAAAATTGTCATCGTCTTCTCCCACTATTAGAAAGCAGATGTTCAGTCAAAAACAGCTAGATCATATCGACAGTGCTGTCAGCTGATATCCTTACTTGATTGCCATGACTTTAAGTTTTCAGACAGATAATCCTTGGGTCAAATGTTAGAAAAGTACAACGGAGGCACCTCGACGGGAACAATGTCCAAGGGTCAGTCGTGTCAAATCTCTCCACATCCCATAACAAATTGCCAGTAGCCTTTCTGACAGTAAACTTGAAGGTACGGTGCAAGTGACAAAATAAATAACTTTGCCAGTTTGTGCAAATGAAGTGTTTACAGTAAACCAATCTAAACATGAGCATGTCTGCTTTTGTCAAAAACACGGTCAACCCCATTTAATGCTCACAAAAAACCATGCAGAGCAGTTCTAAAATATTGCATTTCATTTGTAGAAATGCTACAACTTTACAAATTCTACCAAAAGTTGGGGTGCTACCTATTTGCTTACAATTACAGATCAAACATGTACATGTGGTGTGATAATAAACACAACCACAGATGCAATCACACCTGTCTGGTTGCATGAGACGTGGAAAGTCACATCACAACATGTATCCAAGCTGTTCTCGTGTGGAGACAAATCAAGCTGACACTTGTGGTGGTCAGACGAGTAGATGAGATTTACAAAAAAAAAAAAAAAAAAAAGCTTGCTTATTTATCAGAACCAAATGTGGACCACCAGAGTTGTTGGGCATAAACGTGATTACCTAAACGTGTTGGAAAAGTTCGCAGAGGTAAGATCCCGGTTAATTTACATGATTTGGAAAAGTGACGTAATTGCACCACAACTACGAAATGGCTGGCATTTAGCTGGCCCTGCACGTCCGAGGCTTTCTGGACAACCAGCATATGCTGTGGCTGGAAAGCTGCTGAGAGACAGCAAACTTGTGATGGGTGTTGCGAGACGACAGCACCGAACGAGGCCGTAGTCGCTTCCACCCGAACTAGGCCGTGGCCACAGCCTGCGCTGCATAAATAAAACATTTCAGCCTGTTGGCATGAATAACTGCCCCCGTCTTACCAAACACCGTCGACATCGAGCTGTTCATAAACTTCTGGACTGAGGGGAGATACTATTTCTCCACTGTGTTTGTTAACTATACGCAATTTAAGCGGCCTGGGAGGGGGTGGTTGCCAACGGTTAAGCTTAAGCTAACTAGCTTAGCGTTGCTACCTCGGAAACCTCGTCTTCGTCGCTGCCGGATCCCGGACCCGAGGAGGAGAGGACGGCCGCGGCCGCTAGTTTGAAATCCAGTCTTTCTGCGGCAGGTCCACCGGGCTCGCCGTACAAACGCACTTTCTTCCCACCAACACCAATCCCAATGCCTCCAAGTCCGACTCCTCCTGGTGTCGCTCCTACCCCCATCCCTGCCACTGGGGAGCGAGGAGTCACCGAGTCAATCTCGTCCTCGAAGCCGTCCGTCAGCATTGCCGTCCCGGCTACTGCATCCTGCATACTTCTGTTCACAATACGCGTGTTAACGGGCTATTAGTTAACTTAAACGTCCGTCGAGGCGCTTTCTTGGAAGATATTTGCTTGATTTTACTTCAGGGAATCCAGAAACTCTCCCGAAGCGAGGGTTGAGGAGGTTCTCTTTCCCCCAGCCATTAACTTTCTAACAACCTAACCCGATACGCACTGTTTCTCAGAAACACCGCCTCCGTGGAGAATCCTTTTCACCTTATTGGCTGAGCAAGATGGACCTCCGTTTCATATTGGGCCACATTTCTGCTTGTCAAACATGAGACCGCAACGTCATGTTAGGTTTACCAATATCACGAGGCTGTAGAACGAACATGACACGGTAGGCCAACTTAACTAGTTACTAGTTTTATTAGTTTACCTAAACTCACCGGGGAATTTTAAATTCATGGAAGAACAATTTGTAATTATACTAGTAGCTTCTGCCTTTCTTTATTTACTTGCTAGTGTGAATTTACATGACAAACAAGTAATGCTGTGTTACTTAAGTGTATTGTTATCAATATGCCTATATCACATTTTTTCTGTTTCTTTATATTTTTCAGAACTCCTGACAGTTTTGCAAACATGTTGCTGCAGGTATGTGCAATATTTGCACAGACACAAAAAGACACTTTTTATTTGCAAAGTACATAATTAAAGTTGACAATTGCTTTTGGAGTTTGTCTATAAGGTAATTCGTCAAATATGTTTACTTGTTTGTTTATTTGAGTTCTGTAAAATATATGTACCGATAAGTTATTTTTTACTTGACTGGAATATTTTGAGAATAAATAAAAAAAATGTATGGACTTGAAATAAAATGTTCTAAAGGCTCCTTCTTTCAATAAAGTTGATAATATACCTTTGACTTTTACAAAAATATCTGAAATATATAATATATGATCAATAATCAAAAACGTTCTGTTGCAATATAGGTAAACTTCTAAAAATGTAAGCAAAGCAGAACGCATCTAGAAATATTAAACATTTATTAGCTGAAAAAAATTAAATAGTATTAAAGTGTGTTTAAGAAATGACTACAGGGCTAAAAAAAATGTCACTATGCTAGAAAAAGAAACAAGTACCTCAGATATATAACATGTAAACCGTTTCCTCCTATTTACAGAAATACACAACCGTCTTAGAGTCTTTTGATTGACTACTAAACAGCTTAAATAAGAAAAGAAAACACAAAAAGGCTTTGAGTGATTTCAAGAGTTTTATTCGGTAGGTTTTAGGTTTACAACTTTAATATAATGTAATTGTACTGTACCTGCATTACTGTAACACCTTTTTATCACAAAATTGTAAATATCATCTATAACTTTTTGGTGTAAAACTGTAAAAAAAAAAATTAATGTGTGTGATAATTACTGTTTTGTTTTGAATTCATTTACAAAGGCAGGTGTTGTAAAATGTGAGGTGTTAAACAACATCTACATTAAAATTATATTTTAAAAAACCAATAACTGATTACTGCAAACCATGTTTTTTGGATTTGTAGGCCAGAAGATGCTGAAGGCCAGGCCAGACTGGGCCTCGGGCAGCAACGTCATCCTGCCGGGGATTGCCAGGTGCAAAAAGAAACCCACATTTTGTGCGATTTTATTATGTTTCTGAAGATTTGACAAATGTTAAAGTCTTGTGTCGTTATTTGTTTCAAGTCTCATTTATAAAAGTATATTTGGTAGAAATGTAAATAAAACTTGACAGTTGAGTTGCAGTTAAGATCCGTACTCCTTCTGTAATATCGTGACACGGCGCCCTGAAAGGGGGATAGATGGAACATTCTGGCAACACAGCGCGAGGTTTCAGCCGCATCACGCAGCGGGTCCTACCATAGAGTTCCGGCGTGTTGCATCTTCGGCTGAACAGGTAAATGTTTAAATGTGTTTGTGTTTTGCTTATTGGGCCCATTCCTAAACAGCGTTTACTCTACTAATTACGGTAACAGAATATACTCTGTAAAGTAAAGTAAAGTTAGCAATTACACCGTAGCCTCAGTTAAAATGTTAGCCGTTGAAGCTAAGAACATGGCGCTGGTTGAAAGGGCCGCTATTGTTCTTGTATCCGGGTGCGGCGCGAGCGTGCTGTAGGCCACACACTTTTTATTTAAAAACAAATAAAGGTGTACATAATTGCATGTACACATTTGGAGTTAATAAAGTATCAGGCATTAATCGTAAGGCCTCAATTGTTCACTAAATGTGGATTGAATGTTTTCACTTAGCTACGGATTTTTTGTTGCCACAGAACTATTGCTAGTTCGAGCTGTTGGATGATTCTTTGAGATACTGTTCAAATATTTTAATGATTCTTGTGTGTGGATTTTCTTTGGTTGTTTCTCGTGAGGATATTTTGCACTACATAGACTGGCCATTTATTATTTGATACATAATGACGAGTGTTTAAAAAAATAGGCGCGAGAGGGCGCTGTTATAGATCAGTATAGTTCTCCATTCTGTAAAACGTAATATTTTTCAGTCATATTGTGTTTTGAAGCAACATTTAAACATATTCGGCTATCTAAAGTAGATGGCAGTTAAATTGGCCAAGGGTATGAACACAAACAATGAAGGTTGCTTTGCATATGTGTCTTTCTATTAACAGAAACACACATCTGCTGCAGAGTGGTCTATAAGAATGTTTTTAACATGATGTTCTTTTTCTAACAGACATGGAGATTAAACATGTTAACTTGTGTTTGTTTTTCCTATTAGGAATTGGGACGAGTCATGGCTGATGAGGGATATGTTGTGCGAATCAGGGGTCTACCTTGGTCTTGTTCAGTAGATGAAGTTCAGAGATTTTTCTCAGGTATGTATGTCGGAGGGAGGAACTTTACGTTTAACTTGTAAATATAACCTGTACATCATCCTATCTCTACCAAAAAACTGCTCTTCTATTGTACAGCTGCATGCTCTACATTTAAACACTTTTGTCAAATTACAAACACAACACAGTCATGTGAAACAATATTGTAAAACAAATTGCAGCCACAGAATACAATAGTATCACTTCTAGACATAAATGTATCATATATGAGAATAGATGATTAGTTGAGTCAAATTAAATACACATCTTGTACTTAAAACTAGAATTCAGCACAGATATAAATATCTTGAAAGTGTCCTTGGAGCGTTTTATCACACAATGGGAAAAACACAGTAACTTTGTTGACTTAAGTGTTGTTATGACCTACCATGCAGATAGTTGTGAATGAATTTGGTACAGAGTTACTTAAACCAGAGTCTGTCCAACCTGACCCTAGGTTTATAGCGTGTAGAATTACCACATTTAGTTGTTACTGTAAGACATTTTACAGCGTGGACATAAATTCCCCATTAAACATCTTTCTAGGCTGCAAAATTCTGAACAATGGAAGTGGAATACACTTCACCTACACAAGAGAGGGCCGCCCTAGCGGAGAAGCATTTGTGGAACTGGAGACGGAAGAAGACCTGAAGATAGCCGTGAAGAAGGATAGAGAAACTATGGGTCACAGATACGTTGAGGGTGCGTACGACAGAGTCCTTCTTTTGACAGATGTTGTATTTTTCTGTGACACTGCCTTAACAAATTGTTTTTTTCATGTAAAACAGTGTTTAAATCCAACAATGTTGAGATGGATTGGGTCATGAAGCACACTGGCCCAAATTGCCCAGAGACAGCAGGAGATGGGCTTGTGCGCCTCCGGGGCCTTCCCTTTGGCTGCAGCAAGGAGGAAATTGTGCAGTTTTTTTCAGGTAAAAATTTCTGTTTGTTTGTTGTAACTCCCTTTTGGGTTAGGAATAAAAGATTATTGCCCCGTCTTCCTTTCTTTGTTCCTTTCTTTTACAGCACCAATTCTTGCTGCTTCTGTTCAAGAAGTGCTCTTTAGCTTTTAGAGTGTGTTGCGAGAACATAGAATCATAAAATGAATTAGTTTATGGTAATGAGCAAAGAAATGACACAAGGAAAAAGAAGGCAGTTGAAAGTTCGAACTTAGGTTTTTTTTTATTTAAGTATTTGATTATTTATTAGGGATCTGGAGTGTGTATGTAAATACCCTTTTCATCTTCAAACCATTGTCCATATAGAGCAATCACACATCAATTATTTTTCTTAAGTCGGGTCTGATTCTACTATATTCCACTGGAGATGCACCTATTGAGGATTTGTGTCTGGTTTATATTCCCTTTTCTTTTTTTTTAAAAACTGATTGTTGTTTTTTTTTTTTGTTTGTTTTTTTGAGGCTCCAAAAATACAAGAGCCAAAATATTTCTTCTGTGACCATCGTTGATGCATCGCACTGAGTGAGAAAAAGTTCACTGTAATACAGGGTTTTACTCATTTAAAAGAAAGATGAACATTTAGAGTTTATATTTTAAATTGCATTTAACATCCTCTTAGTTTTTTATGTGGTGTGTATCATTCTAATGCAGGCCTTTACCTTAACTCTTGAGATTTCTAAAAGGCTGTCAGAATTTTTTAATTGTGCACGTTACATAAGAGATAAAGGTTGAAAGCTCAAAGTTTTTTGCAATAAATGAAGATGTTATCAGCTCTAATCTTTTTCAATAGCCTTACCTCCTTCACCTTTTTGAAAAAGCATCAAGAGTGTGGGTAAAAATGGGCAGTTCCTTTTTTGTACCCGGCAAAGTCCAGTACAGCGAATAATACTCAGCACTCTACAATGTCTAGCTTTCTGTTGTTGTAGCCTGAGTGAACAGTCGATGTAGCTCTGTAGAAAGTAGTTCCTTTTTAAAATGGCTTCTCTGCTTCCTCTGCCTTCATTTTAAACACCCCACATCCACTGAAAATAGCTTATTTAGGGTTTTTTTCCTCTTAGAAGCTACAGTATTGAAGAGCTCAAAGAGTTAGTTTGAGTTTCCAAACAGCAAGTTTACTGAAAATTGCCCGACAAATTCTCGGTGCATCTCTACTTTTCACTGATAAAACCTCTCTCATATTTTAGTTTCATTTTGTTCACATTTCTCCCGGCTTTCGTCTCCTAAATCCGTTTTCTTAACTTGCAGTATAAGACTGTTGTATAGTATCTCACAGGTAAACCGTAATTTTACTCATGTCACCCACCAAACTCCTCTTTTCACCCACATTCCAATACTACCCTGGTTTTCCCCACACAGATCCCCCCTCTCTTTTTCATATGCTTACTCTATCCTGTCATTTCTACTTTACCCCAAGAGTATAATAAATGTGACTCCTTTAAATGGCCAGTTGAAACTGAACTGGTGTATGTGTGATGTAAAATTTTCTATCTCTCTTTAGAGAAAGTTCTCTCTGTTATTGGGCATGTGATTTAATATGTCCCCTGCTGGGGTTATCTGTCCTTGGGTTGAAGGGTTGGAAATCGTGCCAAATGGGATAACATTGCCGGTGGACATCCAGGGGAGGAGTACGGGGGAGGCCTTCGTGCAGTTTGCTTCACAGGATATAGCTGAAAAGGCTCTAAAGAAACACAAGGAAAGAATAGGGCACAGGTGGGGATGGTTGGTTGGCTGGCTGGATAAGTTGCTTTTCTTATGGTGTGCACATTCAACATCTGAACCAAATGCTAAACTGACACTACATCTAGAATATGAATAATAACTAGAACACACCCACACACACAAAAACTGCTATACTGGATCAAACTCTGCATACATTCAAGATTTTCAGTGGGAGAATAAGTTCTAGGGGTTCATTAAAAATAGTTGAGACCTTGATTGGAAAATGTAACAAATTTTAAGATAAAGACTGCTTGAGTCCAGGTTTTCAATGGTCAGGAGTCTCCCCGGTGGTAAAATCAGAGGGAGAATACACACTTGGCTCTAGAGCCCACTGCTAGAGGCAATGTTTAGAGGTCAGCTCAGTAGGGCTGGAGTTCTCTCTGACTCTCCTAAACCAGGATGCTGGCTGTCATGGTAAAGACCAAGAGTATACTGCAGTATGCATCAGATTTCTAAATTACCTCAGATAACCATAAGAAAAGTTTAGTTACCAAGGCCCTTGTTAATTTGGAAAATATTTCTTTCTTAAACTCAATTACCATTTTATTGTTTTGTTTTTTTAATGAACAAATGTTAGGTACTCATAGACTTTACTACCAATGGAATACATCATAACAGCATCTGCATAGCCCAGTATTAAGCAAATGCAGTTTCATTCACTTCCCCCGTGCCTGAAGGATTTTCTCTCTATACTCTTAGGTACATTGAGATATTCAAGAGCAGCCGCGCTGAGGTGCGGACCCACTACGAACCCCAGAGGAAGCCGATGGGGATGCAGAGACCGGGTCCCTACGACCGGCCCTCAGGCGGACGCGGTTACAACATGATGGGCCGAGGAGGCTCCTATGACAGAATGCGTCGAGGTGGCTACGGAGGAGGTGGGTGCAATTAGACACAAAATTACACCTGCTACCAAATCAGTCTCATTTTGTAAAGTATCTGGCATTTACTAGATTTTGAAATTATTTTAAACTAACATTAAGTGTAGAAAACCACCCTGCCTGTCCTGTTTTTTTTGTTTTTTGTTGTATTGAAAAAGATGAAACCAAAATTGAGACGTCTTAAGGGTGTGGACTTTCTTTTTACCATGAGTGTGTGTTACTTGTATATCTCTGTGTGCCAGTGCTGCACGGTGTAACTAATGAGATTAAGCTGTAAAGTCCATGTAAGACCATGTGTTAATCCGACTGTGTTTTCAGGTGTGTCTGATGGGCGGTATGGTGATGGCAGCTCTTCCTTTCAAAGCACAACAGGTCACTGCGTCCACATGAGGGGGCTGCCATACAGAGCCACAGAGACGGACATCTACAATGTAAGAGACACCTCACCGTCTCACCTACATGCCATACTTTCTGTGAAATTTATCACGAAACTCTTCGGCACACACTTGGTTTTTCTTACCTTTTTTTTTTAGTTCTTCTCTCCGTTGAATCCTGTGCGGGTCCACATTGAGATTGGCCCAGATGGGAGAGTAACCGGAGAGGCAGATGTAGAGTTTGCAACGCATGAAGATGCTGTTGCAGCAATGTCCAAAGATAAAGCCAACATGCGTGAGTTTGTTATGGATCACTTTAAAATAACTCAGTTTAACAAACCTCTCTTTTAAGTCTGCACAATCATAATGACTTGTTTCCCCTACAGAGCATCGCTATGTAGAGCTGTTCTTGAACTCCACAGCAGGGGGCAGTAATGGAGCCTACGGTAGTCAGATGATGGGTGGCATGAGTAAGTGTCAGGGTTAAGAAAAACCAAGATTCAGTAAAACCTTATTACTTAAAAAATGTACTTTAATTTATTTCTTTTAGTAAATGAATCCATTCAAAGGTTGCCAGCTATCATAACATTTATCATTTTTAAATATTGTTTTATAGCAAAATATCTCATAATGCAGAGATGCTTGTTGAGAAAGGAACTTTTACCAAAGAGACTGAAATGCAGTTTTATTTTTTAAATATTTTTATTTGTAATGGATTTTAATTGGGCTATTAGATATTGAAATTACTGACTGGTTATTGATTAGACTGTGTGATTAAAATGGTTTAGCATAAGAATGGACTGAAGTGAGTAGGAGCTCACCTTCATCTATAGACACCCTTCTTCTGACAGTTATTTAAAACAGCATTAAAACCATCACAGGTAGAACATATTCATCCTTTGCTTTGTTTTTTCACAAAACATATGAGGAAAGTCCCAGTAGAGTTAATTGGAATACACATTTTATGTTTAAACTTCTTAATTTTTGCTCTTCCCCATAAGATTAACACATTTTGCATTATATAAATGCCATTTTTCTTGTTTCCCAATTTTAAGTGACTAAGAAAAATGGGTATGATGTATTTGGATATGACTAAGATGTTTTACTTTGGTGATTAAAAAAAATTATTGAGTTAACCTAAACAGAGTAGAGCAATTTCTTAAATAAGGGTTTTATGTAAAAAATATATATATATAGTTTGAGTGTCCTCTCAGGCCATGATGGTTTGTCCTCCACAGGTAACCAGTCGTCTTACAGTGGGGGCCAGCTCAGCTCAGGGTACTCTGGTGGGTACAGCAGCCAAGGAAACATGGGCGGCTATAGTGAATATAGTGAGTGTCAGCTCTTAACTTTTCTTCTACCTTTGCTTTGACTTTAATTTCTAGGAGCTTTAGTAAATCACAATTAAAAATGTTTATAAAAGGCAAAAGAAAAAAATTGTAAAAAGCTTTGCAGCTGCTCAGTGATGAACTTCATCCTCAGTGTGTTTCCCATCTTTGCTTTTCTTGTTTTGAAAGGTTATTTTCTTTTTATACAGTTTTTTTTATGTTTAGTGAGAACTGCTCATCTTAAAAATGATTTTAACAGCCTGCATTGGGCCACAGCATTATGGTAATTTTCTGCTACGCACTGTAAAACCTTGAAATAAACTTAAGTTTACTGTTATAAGAACAATGAAATATTTGACAAACAAAAGGAAGTCAAGCATTGCTATGCTAAAAAAGATTAAAGCAACTGTTTTCTTTTGAGAGTTGCTTTTTTTGATACTCATTTAGAAAAACCTTTTAATAGCTGAGACACTACCTCTAGGTTTAAAATAAAAACTGTATCTGTTAACACAAGCTTTCAATGTCTGGAAAGCTTGTGTTGGTTTTCTATTCAGTGGCCATAATATTAACCATTTTAACAGGTGTATAACATGATTTGTTGTGCATGACTACATGAATGAACTCTTGGGTCCTATGGTGTTTATTCTCTCTCTTGTTAGGTAACCAGGGCGGAATGGGAAGCAGTTACTACGGCGGTGGTGGAGGTGGAAGCAGAGGCTCAATGAATGGACTCGGTGGGGGATGGGGAATGTAGTTTCTGTTTTTTTTTTTTTCTTTCTCACTCAACCCTTAATTTTATGTTTTTAACTCGGCATTTTGCTGGAAGGACTGGAAATGTCTAGCTTTGTTAAACATAGGATGATGAGGGGAGGTCGTCTTTTGAAAAGTACAGAGGGGTGGGATTTGTATTTTTTTTAAGGGGGTGATTTACAAAGAGAAGTGTGATCATTTGTCATCACAAGAAGTGTATCTGAAGTGTTGTCTTCCCCATTCCTCCCAGACCTGACTCATTACAAAAACCACGTTAATGTCCCATTGTCCAGAAGTGTGACATTTTGTTCTCCGAACACCTGCCTGTTTCTGAAGGCTAACTCTTCCCATACTGGTGGACTTTACATTATTCAAGGAATGCATGAGCAGAAAACCTGTCGTATTTTTGGATGTTTGACCTCATTTTGCTTCTTACATGTTTCAGTTAAAAATGTAAATCAGACTTCATGGTGTGCAGGTGTTTTGTTTCCTAATGTTATGACTGTTGATTGGACTTTTTTTGTGATGAGGGCTATGTGAATGGCAAATCTAAAATCTGCTACCATGGAAGTTTTTACAGCTTTGAATGCTATTTGTATTTTCTGTGCACAAAGTGAATAAACTAGTCTGGAATACCTTAATGAAAGTAAAGCTGGAAAAACTGGTTTTATTGGTTTATCAAATAGATTTATAAAAGTCAATTATTTGCAGATTATATAAATGGTTTTTGCAGAAGTTGACAATCTACAAAGCTTCAATTTCATACATTCTTAAGTTTGATTATTTAAGATTCTACAGTTGTTTACACACACACTTTCATCCAGTACTGAGGCAGCTGAAGTTAAATGAACTAACAGAAATCCTAGCAAAACTCAGCAGTTTTACATAGTATACATCCAGTTTTCTGTTATAAAAGACTAGTTACTAGAGATGCAACAATCAGGCTTTGTAGCTAATACATTTTGCAAAATATCTACAAATTGAGATTTTTCATAGGTTTTTCTTAGATTTTATGCACCAAAGCATATGCATTTGATCTGCTGATCAGTGCAACTCAAGGGAAAACTGGCTGATTTAGACTGAATGGTCTAATCTTGTGTAGTACTTAGTGTTTTTCCTTCAGCTAATGAAACATTTAAAACCTTTTTAGTCAACAGTCATTGCAATCTTTAGTTCATCCTATCAGTGCTCTTAAAAAATGCAGTCCATACATACAAGTAAATGCACCTGAAATTCAAGTTGACCAACAATGAAACTCCAAACCTGGTTATAATTAGTATTGTACGCTCCTAACTTCAGTGGTTGGGTTTCTCCAGTGTTAGGAAGTCTGTAGAAACTTGTAAAGTTCTAAATGTTTCTGTCAGGATGCTGTTGAGGAACTTCTCTGCAGCAAGAGCGAGTGACACACGTCGCACACTCTCACAGGCCGAGGGTAGGACGGTAAGGCTAGCTCGTTACTTGAACAAGTGTTGCAGTAGATGTCGCCGCAGTTTCTGCAGTGGTGCTGCAAGCAAAGACCTTAGATTGAAATCTCTGTCATGCTACATATCAGAAAAAAATGGGTAAAAAAAAAAAAATCACGTGGAAAAGCCAACCTTTCTACGCGAGATGGAGAACTCCTTCTGGCATTGCTTGCATTGTGTGGCTTCATCATCTTTCATCCATGCGTGGCCCTGTGGAGGTGGGTTTAAAAGTTAGCATCTTCCCTCTTCCAGCACCGTTATTCGCTCATCAATATGTTACCTTCAGGGCTTTGTTAACCTCCTTAAAGTCCTCCATCTTGAGTTTAGACCTTTGACAGGAATGAGGGCAGAATCAGAAATGTTTTGTGAAGAAAAATATTTTGGATTAACGTAGGGGGGGAATTCAATATACTTATAAGTAGGTACTAACTGGCTTAGATGCAGGCCCATTTCCTGTAGCGCCTGCTCCTGCTGTTCACACCTTTGCTGCAGCTGCTTTTTCTCCATCTTCAAATCCTGCAGCTCCTGCACCAGGAACACAAATGAATTGTTAAAAGTGTATTCCTGGAATGAATTAACTTCAAGTAAATATACTAATTTCTAAAGATGAACTTGTGTTTGTACTGTGAACTGACCGTGTGGAGGCCTTGCAGCTGCTGCAGCTGGGTGCGGAGTTCGGTACTGTTGTCCTGTTCCCGTTGCAGAGCTTTCTGCAAGCTTTGTCTCTGTTCTCTCTCTGCACGCAGCTCATTCTCTAACCCCATTCTGTGTAAGAAAAGAGTCGCACATTAATTATGTACTTCAAATCAGCCTTTAAATTAATTCCATTTACCTCCTAAAAGGTTTCAGTCTGCAAAACCTTAACATTCGTGTCACAGTTTGTTTGTTTTTAGCGCTCTGCACATGTCACACCCTCTGCGTGTGTGCTAACCTTAACGTGTCCAGGTCTGTTAGCTGTTTCTGGAAAGCTTCGACTTTTGCTTCCAGCTCCACCCTCATGTCTTTGTCCGACTGGTCGGTTTGTTGACTCTGCTGCTCCGATTTCTGCAGTCTGAAATGTCAAGCAGGCGAATTAACCAACCCAGAACATTTTAGCAAGCAACACAAGCAAAACCCACTGGCACATACCGCTCCTCTAGTTCCACCGTAGCCTTCTCCATCTCGTTTATCCTCTGCTCCAGCTGCACCGCCTCGGCCTGCTTTTTCTCCACTTGTCGCCCTGAGTTCTGGGAGACCAACCAGCTTGTTCAAATGCGTGCACTCTGTGGTGGGTGGGGTGAAACAGCACACACGACCATTCCCACCTCTGCTTTATGGAACATCTGCAGGTTAAGAGTCTTGACCTGGTCAAGCTGGAGCCGTAAGGCTGCCAGAGTGTCCTGCTTCTCGTGGGTGTCCTTCTCCAGTAGCTTCATGGCCACCTCCATCTCCTTCTTTAGGCCCACCTGGAGCTCCAGCTCACGCTCCAACTCCTGGCATTCACATATTTAAACCCAAGACAGCAGGAGTCAAATATAGTTTAAGGCAAAAAATTTTAAGAATGAATATATGCAGCAAAAAGACCTATGATAACTCCACAGGCAGACGAGACAAATATTAGTCGTGCATTCGCCCAACCTGGCCTTTTTGTTTGCCAACAGCCATGTAGTGGACTCATCAAACGTGAAAGAAAGTGTTCTGTTCAAATAAGAAGAAATCTGAAATGTTCCTTTATTATGAGTGGCAGAAAACTTAACTCTGCATCCCTTATCCCCCAATAAGGGATGCATGTTTGAGGAAGGACAATAGTGGGAAAAAAACCCCCCAAAAAACAATTGAAGTCCAGATTACAGTCACAGTTGCAAAGGAATGGCTATCAAAGCATATTCATGTGTTCGAATGGCTCAGTCACTCATTGCAACAATGCAGTAACAAACCTGGCGAATTCGCTTTTCTTCTTTGTATTGCTTCCACACCACAGTGTACATCTCATCCAAACCTTGTCGAGTCTGTTTGTATGTCTCCAGCTCCACCTGACTGTCCTGAAGCACTGCCTGAGAAGAACAACAATGACAACAACAAACAAAATAAAACAGGGTTATATTCTGTAGCCTTGTTTAATTTATAAAAAGCTTTCAGTCTCTTCCTGCAAAATAGTTTCAAACCTCTTCCTTCTTCTGGCTCGTCAGCAGAATGGAATCATTCTCCTGCCTGAGCTGTTCCTGTTCCCCCTGCAGAGAGTTGATTCTGTCTGTTGCTGCTGTCAGCTAAGAAGAGCAAAAGCATTTATTGCACTTAGAGTTGGTCAAATAAATACACGGAGATCTTATGGTGACGTTAAAATGCCAGTAACCTCCTCCATGAGCTTGCTGTTGGTCTTTTCCAGAGAGTCCATCTTCGCCTGCAGGTCGGTGACGGTGCCGCTCAAGTGCCGATTCAGCTCTTCGATGTAGTGCTTCTGGTCTAGAATGGCTGTCATCTTTCCATCACTGAGAGAAAAAGAAACATCGGAAAGGAATCAACTTTTGAGCACGTTGTAAAGTTCTTGTTAGCTTTGGTCACATTGGCCAAGTAAAATCCACTCACTCCTTTGGTGTCTCGCTGCTGGTCGCATCTTTCAGGTAGAGGGAGAAGTCAATGACTGCCACCTTAAAGTGAAGGAGAGATAACATCAACTTGTTCAGATACAAACTGGAGTCTCAACAGCTACAGCTTTTTACTGGGTACAGACCTGAGAGTCGAGGTCCTCCCCTTTAATGCACAGATTAGCGTCAATGACGTTCAGGCCAACGAGCAGCCCTCCCATCACTGCGCCTTCCTCCTCCAGCATTAAAGCGCCGGCGTCGTAAAACTCACTAGGGGATTGAAATGTACACAAGATGGCACTTTTGTACTTGCTTTTCCTCCTGCAGCATAAATTCTTCCTTCTTGACTTTACAAACCTCAGGAGGTCCTTACGGTCCAACAGGGTCTTCAAGTAGTCGGCTACTTTCTTCTGCATGAGCGCCAAATGCAGCCAGGCCCGGGCCCGCCCTAAACCCGTTCTGGGGAAGAGCAGCAGAACATGAACACAACTATACAGGCGAAAAGGGTTCTTGACTTTTTGTAGCTGCCAGTGTTTCTAGTAGAGATAAATCAATGCGATATTAATATACCTGTACCAATCCCGATGTTGGAAAAAAAAAATTCTAGATCTGGTAATGGTGACTTTATGGTTGATCCATAAGGGCAGATCTATTCAGTCTAACTCTACGCTTCGTGCTCTGAGCAACATCAAGCTCTATTGTTTTTTTTTCACATTATATTCAGAATTGAGCTTTCTGAACCATTTGAAAGAAGATTTGTTGCATTTTATTTGTACATGTTTGACAAAATAGTCAACCTGTTCTTGTCAGTTTCAGTATCGTTATCATTTATTTTACATTGGCAGCTATACTCCTAATTGCACTGACTGAAAAAATTAAAGTTGTGATTTTTTTTTTTTTTTTAGAAGTTTCACCTAGCTTGTGAGCTATTGGTGTACTATTGGTGTACGCCTGTAGTACACTTGTACTATTGGTACTATTAGTACATTGTTATCAAATGTGTAATTCAGTACATTTATATCTGTGTTTTTAAAAAAAGAATGTTTTAAGTAAATTCAGTGATGTTCTTCTGTATCGGAGTCAGCCGATACTAAGCCTCGGATATCTGTATTGATATCGGGAGTGAAAAAAGTATATCGGTTCAGCAATAGTTTCTACACATGTTTAAGTCAAAATTCACACCTACTCCAGAGTCAGATTCCAGATTAATCAATTTACAACAGTGATTAATGGATGAATGTGTAGAGGAAAGGATAGAGACTGCTGGTTTGATGGAAAGAAAAACAGAAACACAGATGGATAGATGGACCAATAGTAGAACTGATAGACGATTAGAAAGACAAAACAGATACATGTACAATTTGGCAATTATATCCCTTTTCTAAATTCATATTCCTTTTCCATCATTCTCCAGGATATTCCATACTTTCCCAGGCTGTGAAGAGAGCAGGAACCCTGGACAACATACCTAATGCCAGGCAGGTCTCTGGCACTTGTGGCGATGTTGGCAGACTCTGGACACAACTTCTCAACAAGCTCCAGAGGCCCCCATATGGACTTGTTCTGACCAATAAAGGACTTCTTGGCTGAAAGAACAAGGAGTGTAAAAGTCACTTATGTTAACCTTAACGCTGTCCTCACAGAAAATAGCGCTTGCTTCCGTCGACCAGACCGCTCACCTTTAAGGCCGTGTTTGAGGCAGTGTTCAAGGACCAGGAAAAACTGCTGAAGAGGAGGGTACTCGGAGTCGAGAGTCCTGCCCAGGCTCAAAGAGGACTGGATCAAAACTTTGATGCTTAACTTCATCATGCTGAGGAGGTTGGATCTCTCTATGGCCATCGGGTCTTTAGTGGGTACAACTGTAAAATAAAAAAACAAAAAACTTTGCATCAGTAAGGCAGGCGTGACTTCACCATAACAAGCACAAACTTCTTGACAGAACTGAATATTATCAAATCTTAAGCTACGTTTCATGCCCACAGAGTCATGTGTTGTGACAGCTGACAGGAACTAAAGAGGAAGTAGCAGTCTCTTAAGTGTTTGCAACTTGGAAGAAAGTAGTCCCTAGTTTGATTGAATAAAGTTTGAAATAGTTGCAACCTACCGGGAAGCTTTTCTGCAGTGCTGTTCAGATCATTTTCTGCCTCCTTCTCGCTTGCAGAAACCACGGCGGAATCCTGGGAGGCTTTTCTTGGGGCGGCTGCGTAGCTCATCCCGCTGCTGATCGTCTCCGTGGCCTTCCGAGCCAGAGAGAGGATCGGAGCCGACCAGCTGTTCTCTGCCGCGGCCGGGTGAGTATTCTCGGGTGGGTCCCGACACTGACTACCGGTGGGTTCATCGTCGGTCGCCAGACCCGAAACTTCCTGTTCGCCTGGCTCTGGTTTTTCTACGTGATCCTCAACAGCTGTGTTTACCTCCAATGTTTGGTCGGCCATGTTTGTTCCCCCCTCCTCCCCTTTTTCCACGTGAACTCACGTGACCAGTTCAGCTCTTCTTCTTCTTCTTCTTGTTTTATGGCGGTTGGCAAACAACTTACAGGTGCATTACCGCCACCTTCCAGGTTGGAGTATGGATCACACGCTTATAACCTCCCCATAATACCCGTCCTTCTTAGAAATCTAAAAACACTCTCAAATATTATATCTCCTGACGATTTCTGAAATATTTCTTCTAAATCTAATTTACAATTATTCATCTCATTAACCAACATCTCTCTCTCCCTTACATACTTATTGCATTCTAAAAATACATGCTGTATTGTTTCCATCTCTCCACAATACTCACAACAACCTGTACTGTGTTTATTAATTAACTTAAGAGTACTATTTAACCTTGTGTGCCCAAATCTGATTCTAGAAATAATATCTTCTTCCCTTCTATTCCTATTACCTTTTCTATACCCCCCAACTCTTTTTTGAATTTTATAATAAAATCTCCCTTTTTCTCCTCTATCCCACTGTTCTTGCCATTTTTCCTTCATATACTCCTTTACAACACTCTTTATCTCATTTCTACTCATTTTAATAGTTAATTCAACAATGTCTTTAATAGAAGCTCTCTTAGCAAAATTATCTGCCAATTCATTTCCTACAATACCAATATGAGCAGGAATCCAAATTAATTTAATCTGAGATCCATTCTTCTTAATCCTGAAAATTACCTGAAGTATATCCTCTATAATATCTTGTCTAACTTCCGATTTCATTCCTTCTATACTAATTAATGCACTACTAGAATCTGAACAAATTACAAACTTTCCTTTTCCTATTCCCTCTATCCATTCTAAGGCTATTAAAATTGCCATTAATTCACCTGTATACACTGTTAGTTTATCACTAATTCTTTTATTTTCCATAACATTTAAATCTGGAGCAATAAATGCTATCCCTACTTGATTATTTGACTTTTTTGAAGCGTCTGTATATACTTGAATATACTTTGAATATTCTTTATTTATATAATTTTCCACTTCATTCTTTTCCATTTCTCTTCCCTTTTCCAATAATTTTAAGTCAACTTCAGCCTGTTCTAAAACCCATGGTGGGATGTCAGGAGAGACAACTACTGAACTAACTTGAACTTTATCAATCCCAATTTCTTCTATTTTACTTAAAATTACCCATCCAAAACTATTTGTATTCTTCTTTTCTTTTTCCTGACATGGTTTTAGTGTTAAATATGGAGGATAATTTTTGCTATGACCTTTAATATTCGCCCAATATGTTACTGCTATTTGTTCTCTTCTAATCTTCATTGGCATCTCACCCATCTCAACCTGTAGAGCCGAGACTGGAGTTGTTTTCATCGCTCCGCAGCATAACCTTAACGCTTGATATTGTATTTTGTCTATCTTTTCCAATAACTTATTGGAAGCTGAATTATATAAAATACATCCATAATCAAAAATAGATCGAATTAGACCAATATAAAACGTTCTTAATGCTTTCCTATCAGCTCCCCATTCTCTGCCTACTAGACATCTTAAAATATTTAAAATTCTTTTACTCTTTACCACTATCTTATCTATGTGTGTTTTCCATGTGAGTTTTTTATCAAACCATATCCCTAAATATTTAATTTCATCTCTCCTTTCTATTATACTCCCATAAAATTTAAGTTCCACATTACTACTCACTCTCTTATTTGAAAAAACAACAAATTTAGATTTAGATGTTGAGAACCTAAATCCCCATTCTAACGCCCATGCTTCTACATTATTTAATGCTTCCTGCACTTTCTGTGTTATATATTCAATGTTCCTTCCCCTTTTCCAAATGACACCATCATCTGCAAATAGTAAAACACCTAAGGATTTATCTATATTACTAAAAATATCATTAATCATTATATTAAATAACATAGGACTTATAATACTCCCTTGGGGAGTTCCATTTTCCACTTGATACTCTGAACTAATTTCCCCTTCTATTTTCACTCTTAACTTTCTGTCAGTTAAGAAATTTCTAATCCATCTATACATTTTACCCTTTATACCTATTAGCTTTAATTTAATCATATTCCGTCATATTCAGTTTTCCTTGTGAAATTTTAAAACCATGCCTTAAGCAGGTCTTGAACTAAGAACCATCAGAACCAAAGCACAGTCTTTATCCAGTGTGCCATCCAAGCAACTGGCAACCTCGACACTCGAACTTCTACAAATACCACATATTCAGTTTTCCTTGTGAAATTTTAAAACTATGCAGGTCTTGAACTAAGAATCATTGGGACCAAAGCACAGTCTTTATCCAGTGTGCAATCCAAGCAGCTGGCAACCTCGACGCTCGAACTTCTACAAATACCACATAGTCAGTTTTCCTTGTGAAATTTTAAAACCATGCCTTAAGCAGGTCTTGAACTAAGAACCATCAGAACCAAAGCACAGTCTTTATCCAGTGTGCCATCCAAGCAACTGGCAACCGTGACGCTCGAACTTCTACAAATACCACATATTCAGTTTTCCTTGTGAAATTTTAAAACCATGCCTTAAGCAGGTCTTGAACTAAAAACCATCGGAACCAAAGGACAGTCTTTATCCAGTGTGCCATCCAAGCACCTGGCAACCTAGGCGCTCAAACTTCTACAAATACCACAAATGTGATTCACTGTCATCCTTTGATTTTATTTCCTGTTTACAAAAAAGTTGGGAGAACTCCAACTTTTAAAGGTCGGTGTCTGTCGGAAACAGGACTTTAACCTAGTATTTTTAGGTACTAAGGTACATATGTATGTAATCGACTGCGCTATCCAAGTTAGGATAGTTTTGTTCATTAAGTTTCTTTCCCCTGGAAAAATTTAAAGTTCTATCCCTGGCTGAAGTATGCTCATACTGCACCATTCCTAAACAACAAATTACCTTTTGTTTTCCCACTTACGTTCACAAAAAGTGGGGAGCATTTTTGTGTACATGTGCTTAAACATTTAAGTTGTAACTATGGTTGAGCACTTATCTTGGAGAAAAGAGTCACTGCTCATTAATACCTTAAGTAGCAAATTTGACAACCACTGCTATTCTGGTACTTACCACACTCAAAGCAGTCAATGTAATTGCTAAAAAAGACTTGATATTATTATCACAGCAAAGTTGAGAGGCACCATGCTATTCTGCAGTTCATTTTGACATGTATGGCCTGGTTTCTTGGTGACTTAATTTAGATATTAACACATACGCATGCTCAGAGTTAGAACAAAACATGCACAGGGTTGTGGGTTGTGTACATATTATGGTTAGCACAAACCTTAGGTTTTTCAACATGAGAAAACATTAAAAAATATTCTATATGGCAAACGTCTGTGACATTGATTTGTAGATAGATTATTGATGTTGGTAGCGGATCCATCAGCGACATGATGAAGGGCTCCAGCATTGGGTAAGTCGATGGATGGATGCAGCATCTTCAATTCTATGAAACGTCATCGTAAAAAGAAGGTTGGTAAAGCTATATTTGGGTATGATCCCCTGCACCAAAAAAAAAAAACAAGCATTGATTACATACATACATAGAATCAAACTTAACTGAAGAGCGCAGCAGTTTTTTTCTTTGGTGTGAAACAATTAGAAATATTCTCAAACAGCTTTAGTTTTTGTCTTTGGAGAGACAAAACCCGCCAGGCACAGGCATCACCTTATTCTCTCAAGCTGCAGTGTTGGCACCCGAGTTCCCATCCCACCTGCAGCCATGTGACATAAAATATGCTACAGACTCCGATTTTAGCAGTATATTGCTAGTGGCCTGTTTTACATTGCTTGTTCTGCTTACAAAAAGAAGAAATTTATGTTTTTGTTTGATCAGAAAGGACCAACTCATTTCGTTATTTCCATCTGATCAGTGCAATGTTCAGATAGCTCCAATTGCACTGTGATATGGCAGCATCTGCAACACAAAAAGTACATTAATCATTTCAGTTCTATCACAGATACATTTCAATTGATCTTAGTTAAACAATACAGCAAGGTTAATTTGGCAGATGCTATTGAGTTATTGATTTTTATCATTCACTCCTCCTGGATGAGCACGTAGCAACAGCAGGAAACCGCTCGCATTGAGTTGTTGACTTTAAAGTGGTCCGTCATGCAAGTGGTGACAGTGGAATGGAAAAACTCTCCTTAAACTGGAAGACACCTCCAGCAGAACCCGGCTCAATACAAGCGATGACGACCGACTGGGGATTGGAGCAGATACACACACACCCGAAAAAACAAACAAACAAAAAAAGTAGAACTGATGTTGGATTATTTTTGATGTTCATAAAAAGTTAAGAGCAGAATATGAAGAAGGATTTGCTGATGACAGCATTATCTCAACCAATGTCCTCTTCCAGTACGGCCCCACAGCCGAAACTGAATGCCTCATCAGGTGCAGCTTCTGTGGAGAGAAAAATAAATGAACGAAAACAAAAAAAAAGTTAGTTCAATTAACAGCAAATATCTTTTTGTGGTTCTCCTTCTCCTAATAACATGAAGGGGAAAAAAAGACTGAAAACCCAGATTAATGTGCTCTATTCTGAACAACACATATTACAATTTTCAAAGCCAAGCAGAAAAATAGGACGCAACTTAGAAATATTGCTGGCGCCAAACAGCCACACAGTTGACTGGGTAAGGCTATGATTAAAGGCAACAGTAGAGTTGCCAGAGACCTGGCACATTACAGTTAAGATCTTCAATAAACTGTCCACTACATACATTGCAAATACCACCATAATAATTTGTTCTATCCTCCAAATGCTTAAGAAAAAAGAAGAGAGAACCAGCAGCCAATCAGATGTTCTCCTGACTGAGAAAGTGGGATAATATCTCATCTCTGCAGTAGGTTGGGTTTTTAAAGCTCTTCATAACCTCTTAAAACATCCTGATGAAAAATGAATCAAACCTACTTTAGACAACTGAGAATCAACAACCAGACAGTCAAGACATAATGTTTGTTTTTTATTTTTTTAATTTAGGTGGGTATACTTTTTTTTAAAAGAAAAAAAGCAAACTAGAAAGAAAATGTATTTATAATAAAGCAGATGTTGAGTTTCTCTAATAAATGACACCTGGACTCTGAAAACACTGATATAAAGGTCTAATAAAAACACAACAGATTTATTAAGTTTTATTGTTACAGGAGCAATGAAGAAATATTTTAGTAAACAATTATATGGGTTGATTTGTAAAACAGCTGAAACACTGACTTCTTTTAAATCTCAACTGAAAACCCACCTGTTTAGAATTGTATTTGAAATGTAATCAATTACAAATT